>NW_024543073.1:50522500-51213596 GCF_018167655.1 Microtus oregoni
TTGTTAGAGGCTAGCTTCACACAGTAAGAATGTCTCAGAAACGTCCTCCTCCGTTCCTCCTCCCAAAGCCCTTGTCACCGTCCCTTACTTAGTCCAACTAGAATGGAGTTTCTAGATCACATCTGCACCCTGCCCACTCCCAGCACCCACTTTCATTATGATTCCAAGCACTAGACTGATTTTTTTTTTTTTGAGACAGGATTTCAAGAAGCCCAGGCTGGCCACTGGTTATGAAGCTGAGGCTGGCTTTGAACTCCTGATCTTCCTGCCTCATCTCCTAGTGTTGAGGTTGCAGGTGTGCGTCACCATGCTGGCTTAGACTAGTGTGTTCATAGAGTAAAGTAAACTGCTCGAAAAAGTCAAGCTATCTGCCTGATGTTGAACGGCGATATAAACCTGCTTCCTGGTACTAAGCATTTTTTCTTTGCCATGTGCCTAGCGCATTGATGGACAGAATCAATCATGGGAGGCACGTGCCATCATTACTGCATTGGGGGGGGCACTAGTTACTGCGTGACTAGTCCAGAGTTATGCAGTAAGGAAATGAGTGGGACCTGGCTTGAGGGTCTTGAAAATGTGGAAGAAATTCCCAGTAGCAAGACTCGGGGGTCCTCTTAACCAAAGCCAGTTGCAATCCGAGTGGCCACTTCCCGTACCTCAGTTTTCCCAGACCACTCCAGGTTACTCACTACTTCTGACTCTGGTGATACAGCACAGGTGGAATCTCCAGGTCGCCCAGAGGTTCCCAGGAGCAGTTCAGGTTTCCCAAGGGTCCGATTCTGTAGCATTGCAGTGGGCCGGGGCTGCCTGTGGGGGCGCAGAGGGCCGAGAGGGCCACGATCAAGTTCCGAGGGCTCTAAACATGCCAGACTGTGGATGCCTTCATTCTCCGGTTCTGCGGGAGTGCCGGACCAGAGTCCAGGGCCTGGCACGTGCTGGGACAGCGCAAAGGGAGTCCCGGGCCCCTCCCCAATCCTGCTACGTCCTGTTGTCACCTAGTCCCCGCCGCCCTAAAACTGTGATCCCAAGTCGGCCACTCACGAAGCCTCTCACCCGGGGGCCGCGTCCCAAGCAGCAGCGGCAGCAGTGGCAGCAGCAACAGCAGCTCCAAATGTGTGAGGCAAGCAACCCGGGGCCCGCTCATAGTTCCCAGGGACAAGAGGCACCGCCAGGCCTGGGGCTTGCAGCCTAAGAAGGAAGACACCCCGCCCCTGGCGGGAAGTCCCCAAATCCGCCCACCCCCAGCAATGACACGCACGCGTGCAAATGTTCAGAACTGAACCTTTATTTTGTAGTGGGAAAGCCTGAGTACTGGGGCCCTCGCGTCCCCAGCCCTGGGTTCTGCACGCAGCAGAGTGCTTTGGGCTGGGGACCGACGGTAGAGGAGCGGGGAGGGGGGCGTAGATTGCCATGGCCTGGCCAGGAAACAGCGGCGGCAATTAGGACTGGACAGGACATGGGTTCTTAGTGTGGCCAGTTTGGGTAGGTGGAAGCCTGGCTGTAGCCGGGCTCTCTGGAGCTGGGGTTGGGGAGGGGAAGAATTCAGCCATAAAGATCAAGTTTCCTCTTGGCTGGGTATGGGTGTGGTCCGGAGCTAGGTGGGGCTAGTAGCGTCTTGGCAGAAGGTCTGTGAGGAGACCGCGGAGGCTGCAATGCCTTGCCCGTAGGAAGGCTCGTGAGCATCGCACAGACAGCAGGTTGGAGACACCGGGCGCGGCCCCCATCGCCCGACCCGGGTACTAGCACAAGCTGCTGATTTGACTCCTACTACAGCCCCACTCGCAGCAGCTACTGGAAAGGCCAGCCAGGACATCTCTGCTGCCCCGAACTGCTCCAGGCGACCCTTGCCAGCTGGGTCGACTACCATAGAAGGCCTGGGGGGATTTGGTCAGGCCCAGCCACTCGCTGGAGCCCACAGCTTCGTCCAGTTCGCTGGCCAGGTTGTCCGTATTGGCTTCTGCATCAGGGAAGAAGTCCCCTGCAAAGCAGAGGAAGCGTTAGGGCTCAGAATGCCGGCTCCTGTCTGGCCAGGTTGTATCTCTGGTCTTGAGAATCAAGGTTGCTATCCAAAGTTTTATTTCATGCGGTCCTGGACTTTGATACTGGTTTCAATACTAAGCCCGACTTTCCTGTCACGGATTTCATGTTATTCTTTATTTAATGTGGACCAGGTAGACGAAAGAATGCATTTGGAAGCTAGGCTCCCTAACTTAGAATCATAAATGAGCTTACCTCTCTGAGGCTCAGTTTTCTTTTCCATGAAGTGGGGGGAAATAATAGCTCCTACTCTCTTCAGTTTTATCGATAGTGGGATGCTTAGCGCCAGCAAGGGCACAACAAAATCGGATACACAATGAGCCGCAAATGAACACTGATTATTTATTGACTGACTTGATCGTTTGCCACATTAACTTCCTCGGTCCCCTCGGTGACAGCCACGGAGCTGCTGCTATTGCCACCCACTATCCAAATGAGCCGGTGGTTCCTCAGTGAGCTCGTGTGAGGTGAGAACACAGCCATTCGGCCATAGGCTACTGTTTTAACCCAGGCGCACTGCTATCTGCCCACGCGTCCATCATCCACCCATGGCTCCATCCTCATCACTGCCATCTTCCCCAGTTTTGTTTTTTGAGGACAGAGTCTCAGGCTGCGCTGGAACTCGTGACCATCCTGCCTCAGCTTCCCAGAGTGCTGGGATTCTAGCCATGTGCCAGCAAGCCTTGCCTCTAAGGAGCTGCACCCTCCTTGCCTCTCCTACTCCACCCACTAAATTGTCTACCCTTAAAAAATTCTGCTAGATCTCACCTGCTGTGACTTCCATTTCGCCAGGAATTGTCTCTCCAAGGGGGAGCAGGGGCATCCAGGAGGTGGCAAAAATCAAGCCCTGTGCCCATAGCCCTCCACCTGCCCTGCTCACTAGGCTCCAAAACCTGCTGTGCCCTCAGCAGGTGCCTCAGGGACAGTGGCACCTCTGCTGAGTGCTTGGTGACAGGACTCAGGAAAAGGTGGCCTGATGGCTCTACCTTTACTCCTCTGCCAGCAAACCCAGGGTGCTGGCTTCTGGCCATTTCAACTCTACAACTGGACCACCCTGGTCCTGCAGAAGCGCAAAGGCCAGGCAGGTGCTCCCACAGCGTGTGGCTAGAGAGGAACTCTATTCCACCAAACCTCCCGTTTGTACTTTGAATTTTTAAGATTAGGTCTTAATCTGTAGCCCAGGCTGCCCTGAAATGCAGGAAACTTCTGCCATCACTTCGCAAATATTTGGAAGTCCCGTTTGCGCCATGTCTGGCTATACACCCCTCCTCTGTTTTGCCCACCTGTTCCAGGGTGATCCTCCACCCAGGCCACACACATACTCACCCAGAGAGTCATGGGCCAAGACATCCGCCCGGCGCCATCGCGAGCCCCCGCAGGTGAAGATGACCGCTCGGATGAACTCGCGCCCGCACAGCTTCACCACGTAGGGCGCTGGCCTCGCATCGGCCTGCAGCTGCAGAGTCCCAAGGAGAGCCCAGGAAGCCAGCAGCAGCAGCCCGAGGGTTGCCATACTCAGCTGAGATGCCTGCGACCAAGGTGGCTCTCTCTGCACCACCTCTTTCCCCTCATTTATACAGGCTGGATCTCAGCCCCTCCCGCTGACTTATCTTCCTCACAGGGGAGGCAACCTGACCTTTACCAATCCTTGCCAAAAGATAACCTTTCATGCAGACAGGGTGACAGGGCTCAGCTCTCTGTCATCCTTCTGCACCCGGGAAGTTCTCGTGCTTTGTCAATTAGTAAGTGCTGGAATTATAGGAGTAAGCCTCTACCTACCTTCCTTCCTTCCTTCCTTCCTTCCCCTCCTTCCTTCTCTCTCTCTCTCTCTCTCTCTCTCTCCCTCCCTCCCTCCCCCCCTCTCCTTTCTATTTATTTATAGACAATCTCCCAGCCTGGCTAACCTCAAACTCTATCATCAAGATCTCCACTGGAGCTAAAGAAATGGCACTGGCACAGAAGATAAGAGGCGTCCTGCTCTTCCAGGTGGCCCAAGTTTGGTTTCCTGCACCCAAAGTAGGAAGCTCACGGTTGCCTGTAACTCCAGTCACAGGGGATTTGACGCCCCCATCTGGCCTCCTGTGGGACCTGCATGTACATGCTCATACATGCACATATATAGACATAAACAGCAATAAAAAGCACACATTAAAGAAAGGTCACTCTGCAGGACAGCTGTGACCCTTGACCTTTCCCCTGGATTCTGGGGGCCAACTGTGCTCCCCACATTGGGGGTTAACAATCACCCAGGACTCCAGTTCCAGGGCATATGGTGCTCTCTTCTGGCCTCCACAAGCCCCTGCCCTCGCATGCTACACATAAACTCGCTCAGGCGCACACACACCCATATAATCAATAGACAGAGTGGTAGAGCATTTGTCATGGGTTCAATCCTCATTGCTGAGAAAACCCGGCAAAGATAGAATTCTAACTGCATACTGTGTCGTCAACGACTGCGGAGCCCAGGCTGGCCTCAGATTTGCTATCCCTCTGCCTCAGCCTCCTGAGTGGCCTAGTGGTCTGGCTGTCTCCAACACCCACAGCAAAGGAGCCACACCCAGTTTTTAATGTGGGTTCTGGGGACTTGAACTCAGGCCCTCATGCTTTTGCAGCAAACACTCCCACTGAGCAGGGTCCTCAGTCCTGATATGTGCTATTTAAAGGGTGGATATAAAGAGGCTTCCCGTTGTTTTCTTCCTCAGGCCAGAGACTGGATGGTGTCTTCTTCGAATCCTACCAGATCCTACTGGATCCTACCAGATCTTACCTGTTACCATTCTCCTTTCCATCTCAGATTACTGCTGCCTCTCACCTTCTCATCCGTTTCTTTGTATCCATCCACAGAGTTCTAGTGTTTTAAAGTCCTGGAGATGAACCCAGGGCCTCAGGCACGTTTAGAAAGAAAGTGACACTGAGCCACACCACAGTCCACAGATGTGGGTTTGTGAAGAGCTGAATTGTTTTTATTGGATTGTAGTTTAATGATGTTTTTTTAAAGAGATTTATGTATGTATGTATGTATGTATATATGTTTTCCAAGACAGGATTTTTCTGTAGCTTTGGAGCCTGTCCTGGATCTAGCTCTTGTAGACCAGGCTGGCCTTGAACTCACAGAGATCTGCCTGCCTCTGCCTCCCAAGTGCTGGGATTAAAGGCGTGCGCCACCATTGCTCGGCTATTTTTTATGTTTCTGTTCTTGTGCTAATCCTCTGACATGAGTGTGGGGTCAGAGAACATTTTCCAAGACTTGGGAATCAATTCTCCCCTTCCACAATGTGGTGTGGGTCTGGGGATGAAACGCAAGCCTTCAGGCTAGACAGCTGTAGTGATAAGGTCAGCGGGGCTGCATACCCAGCACCCCAGCCGCCTGCTAGCTTATGCCTGAAATAACAACACTCAAACTGTATTCATTTAAACACTGCTTGGCCCTTTAGCTCTAGCCCTTACTGGCTAATTCTGATATCCCGATCAACCCATCTCTAATAATCTGTGAGCACCGGTCTTACCGGGAAGATTCTAGCCTACGTCCATCCTGGGTCAGAGCTTCATCGTGTCTGCCTCAGAGAGCAGAGCTCTCGCGTCCTCCCGGGAGAGGGGAGCATGGCGTCTCCCGAGAGGAGAGCTGTCGAGTCTGAGCTCACTTCCTCTTCCTCCCAGCATTCTGTTCTGCTTACTCCACCCACCTATGTTCTAACCTATGAGGGCCAGCCAAGCAGTTTCTTTATTTATTTAACCAATGACCTTCCTCCATCAGACAGCAAAAGCCTTTACCCGCAAGCATATCTGCATGAATATGTGTGTGTATACAAATAGTCAGGGTCTCATATCTGCATGAATATGTATATATTAATAGTCAGGGTCTCATATCTGCATGAATATTGTGTATATATTAATATTCAGGGTCTCATATATGCATTAATATGTGTACATATTAATATTCAGGGTCTCGTATATGCATGAATATGTGTGTATATATTAATATTCAGGGTTTCATCTCTGCATTAATATGTGTACATATTAATATTCAGGGTCTCGTATGTGCATGAATATGTGTGTATATATTAATAATCAGGGTCTCATATATGCATGAATATGTATATATTAATAGTCAGGGTCTCATATATGCATGAATATGTGTACACATTAATATTTACAGTCTCATATCTGCATGAATATGTGTACATATTCCAGCCCTCAGGAAGCTGAGGCAGGAGGATTGCCATAAGTTCCAATCAAATCAACCTCAAGTTCCATACTAAGTTCCCAGCTACCCTGGGCTACAGAGTGAGAGTATATCAAAAAGTAAAATAAAAACAATGTTCATCAGGACACTAGAGATGGGCAGCCTAGGTTTGTATCTCATCCTTACCTGCCTTCTTGCTGTGTGAACGTAAGGGAGTCACTTGACCTCTCTGTGGCGCGGTTTCTCATCTATACAACAGGGAGGCTGGGAAGAGTGCACCTGGTTCTTCCATTATCGTCGTCACAGCCTGTGTGGTCAGTACTGTGCACTTCTGTCCTCTGTTGCCCTGATGGACATCCTGGGGGTCGTCTCCCTGCGCTGCCTGGAAAGGGCTGATGAATAATTTGCTTCCCAATCCCAGCTGCCCCTTTGCCAGTGCAGCTCACAGGGTGCAACCTTCTGCCCTTTTCTCTTCCGCATCCTGATGCCTGGTCAGGAGCCTGCTGGCAGACAGGAGCAGGTCCCTTGGGGCTGCCTGCCTGTCTGTCTGCCTGGCCCAGACAGGAGTCTCTTTTTGCCTTCCACGGTGTCTGAAATCTGAGCCCATCAAGCTGAGATAGAATTCTGGTTGCTGTGCTCCTGGAGGAAGGTCTTACACCTCTCTGAGTTCACTGAGAAGATGCAGACAATGTGTGTGTGTTAGCTTTACAGGCTGCTGAGGACTTGGAGGTGCATGTTTCTTCTTGGATGCTCCAGGCCACACATCCAAGAAGAGACACACCTGGGGACCAGGGTGGGCACTTTGGGAATAGAAATTTCACAGATGCATTAAGGGTCTTGGAATAAGGTCATGCTACATTTTCTGAATGGGTCTCCAGTTCAGTGACAGTACTAATAGACAGAGGGGAGTCGGGCTACGATACCTGTATCTGCAGCTCTTGGGATGTAGGTATAAGATCAGGGGTTCAGGCTGGAGGGATGGTTCAGCGGTTGAGAGCACTGATGCTCTTCCAGGGGTCCTGAGTTCAATTCCCAGCAACCACATGGTGGCTCCCAACCATCTATAGTGGGATCCGGAATGCAAGCAGACAAGCAGGCAGAATACTGTATACATATAAATAAATAAAATCTTTTTTTTTAAAAAAAAAAAACATCATGGGTTCAAGGTCATTCTCAGCCACACAGTGAATCTGAGGCCATTCTGGGCTGCGTGAGACCATTCCCAAAAACCCCAAACAAGATACAAAAACACTAGGGCCTTGGAAATAATTTTGTTGGTAAATTCCTTCCTTGTCTTGCAAGTTCGAAGCCCCAAGTCTCATCCCATGAAAATAATGCTCATAAAAACGGTGATCCTCACCTGTGATCCCAGCTCTGGGAAGCAGGGACATGAGAACCCTGTGGCTCACAGGACAGTCAGTCTAGCCAACTCAGGAGCTAGTTTAGTCAGAGTGCCTGTCTTAAAAAAGAAAAGATGGAGGGCTGGGGGTCAGTATGCTTGTCCTGTAAGCTTGAGGACCTGAATTTGGATCTTCAGAGCCTGTGTAAAAGATGGTGCTCCTGTGCCCGACCCCGTGACCCCGTGACCTCACAGTAGGATGGAAAATAGAGGCAGGAAGACCCGTGGGACCTTGAAAACCAGCTTGCCTGTGCGCAGGAAGTAAGAAACCCTACCTCAAGTGCTAGGGAAATGGAGAACCACACCCAAGCCTGGATTCCGACAGCCACAAGTGCACACAAAGACATGTAGTTACACGGACACACAGAGACACACAGCACATACAAGCACCCATATACACACCAACAAAATGTCATAGACATCCTGATACAGGCATGCATATACAGAGACATACACACAGAGAGACACAAAAACACAATCACACACAGACACGCATTCACACATATAGACACAGAAACATGCAGACACACACACATGTATACATAAATACAAACTTAAAGAATAAATCTTTTTAAAAAGTTTGTTTGTTTTTTTCTTTTCAGTAAAAGTGGCCAGGGACACCTTGGAAGGCCGAGGGACAGCCTGGTGCGAGGCGTGTGTAGCAGGAGAGCCCAGGACTTGAGACAAGCACTACTGGAGGGAGGAGCATCGATGTGTCCCTTCGCTTGCTTCCTTCATCGCTGCTGTTGTTCATGACTGCAGAGTGCTCCCACCCTACCCAGATGACCTCTGTTCAAGCCGGGCCCAGGGACAGATGTGTTCATCCATTAAGTTCCACTCGAACCGTGTCACACAACCCCATGGAACACCAGGTCACACAAACGCAAGCGTGTCTGTGCATGCCTTTCCCAGAGGTTTCTGACAGTCACAATTTGGACATTGTCAGAGCTCCCCCTTTCAGGGCTAAATCAACACACTCTCACACACCGGGTTAAGAATCTGTTTGCGTACAGCCTTATCAGCAGAGTGTCTCTCAAACACTGGCTGTTGGCCAGCACAGCAGGTGCCCGTGGGCCCTGAGGAGAGAGCACAGCCAGGTGGCACCTCCTCAGTTCAGCACGACTCACTGGGTCTCTCCTCTCTAGCCACCTCCCCTTGGGTGGGCTGGTTTTCGTTCTTGGTTTCCTGGCATTTGCCATCTGCCTAGGAAATGGGTTACAGAGAGCTCCTTCCAGTTCGCTCTTTCTCTGAATTGCCTATCATTTCTTCTCCTGGTCTTGTTATGAACTCCAAAGTGACCTAAAATTCACAGTTCTGTCTTAGTCTTCCTCCCCAAGACTAGGATTAGAATCCCGAGCTTTGTCCGCAGGTGGCAAATGCCCAGATGTGCCCAGCTCCAGCCCAGATGCACGGCTTTGTGGGCACCTGTGTTTGTCTGTGGACGTGTGCTGTAACCCAGGTCAAGCATTGTATGGCTAAATCCTGACTGTATCCTCAGGCTGGCGCTACGCCGCTTCCATTCATTTGTAGACAGAGCAGCACCAACTCACTTCTCTGCCCCCTTCCAGCCGAATTTGGCCTTTCTGAAGGGAAACAGGCATGGTTGACATGGGCAGCCATGTGGGAACCCAAGCATCTCCGGGAGTCCAAACCTAGTGCAGCCATGTGGGAACCCAAGCATCTGCCGGAGTCCAAACCTAGTGCAGCCCCTCCAAGGTGTTGGTGGAGGTGTTGGTGGAAGGTGTTGGTGGTCATGCAGTGACCCACTTTTCTCTGGAGATGGGGTCTATGTTGTCCATGCTGGTTCCAAACTTCTCAGCTTCCTACTCCTTCTGCCTCCACCTCCAGAATGCTGGGATTAGACTTGTGCCACCATGAAGCTTTTATATGATGCTGGGGAGTCATTCAACGTCTATAGCCAGATCTTATCCCTGGATATATCTGTCTATATGCATATATACATACAATGTTTGCATTGATGGGATAGATCCCAGGGCCTCACAGGTGCTAGGCAGGGCTTCATCACTGAACCACAATCCCAGTACCTCACTGGGGCATTCCAGTTAGGGGCACTGCCACTGAGCCAAATTTGTCCCCAGTCACAGCTATTGCCTAGCCTCCGAAAATCTGTGATATTTGTTATAGGGATCAGCCTGCAAATCAATGTTGGGCTTCTTATGTGATTAGCAGAAATGTTCTGGCTTCTGTGATAGGTACCACCTGGAAAGAATGTCTTGTTTACAGCCCCTACCTCTTTACAGGGCTTTCCATAGCCCAGGCTGGCCTCAGACTCACTACAGCCAGGGATGGTCTTAAACTCCTAATCTTCCTTCCTTCACCTCCCAAATGCTGGCTTACAGGAGTCACCTTGAGGCCTTGCTGTGAAATATTCCGTCTGTACACCGTGTGAGTACATGTCACTATGATTGGTTTAATAAACAAGCTGAACAGGATGAAGTTAGGCAGGAAAGCCAAATGACGGGGTGAGGAATGGCGGAGTCAGAGGAGTCGCCAGCAGACACAGGAGATGATTGTGCCATGTCACCACGCGGCAGAGAGTAAATAAGGAAATATGGGTTAACGTAAAATATAAGAGCTAGTCAGTAATAAACCTGAGCTATTGGCCAAGCATTTGTAATTAATATTAAGCCTCTGAGTGATTATTTGAGAGCAACTGCAGGACAGGAAAACTCTGCTGACAAAGCCTGGTTTTTGAGATGCTGGCAATAGAACCCGTGGCTTTGTGTATGGAAGGCCAGCACCCTACCCCCTTAGCCACACCCCTAGCCCAGTCTTTGTGAGTCCCAGTGCACCAAGAGCCAGCCAACTTCAGGACTCACTTGAACGTGAGAGAGACGTGGGTTCTGAATTCCTCTGCAGACCAAGTGTGAAGGCACTTCCTGGTCCCACAGTAGCCAGCAGCCTGCGCAGGATTGTGAGCTCCAAGGCAAACTAGGGCCACACAAAGGGAAACCTTGTCGGTCAAGTATCAGTTTTAATTTCAGGGAGCCCAGCTCCCTCTTCCACTTATCTCAGGGAGCACAGTTGCATTTGGTTAGGATCTGCAGGCTTTCCTTGTCCAGGAGCCTTAACTACATGCTTCTTCATGGCTTGCACCAGGGACTTGGTGTTCTGCCTAGAGGTCTTCTTTTTTTTTCTTTTTTTCTTATTTATTTATTTATTTATACAATATTCTGTCTGCATGTATGTCTGGTTGTGAGCCACCATGTGGTTGCTGGGAATTGAACTCAGAACCTTTGGAAGAGCAGGCAATGCTCTTAACCAGTGAGCCATCTCACCAACCCCCCCTAGAGGTCTTCATATCTCATCTTTAAAAAAACCTATGGGGCCAAGGAGGTAACTCAGTGGTGAAGGCACTTTCTGCCAAGGCTGACTACCTGAGTTCAGTCCTCCAGATCCACACGTGGCTCCCACACGTGTCTTGTGACCTGCACACACGTGCCGAGGCATGTTCACACCCACTTCCCAAGGCAGAAGAAAATAATTTTATTACATTTTTTTGTGTATGTACGGATACACATCTGCCACTGGGAATTGAACTTAGGTCGACAGATTTGGCAGTGAGCACCTTAACCCATGGTACCATCTCGATTGTCCTTTTTTTCCTTTCTGTCTACTTAGTCCTTGCTGACCTGAAATTCACTATGTAGATAAGACTACCTTCAGATTCCTGCCTAACTGTGCCTTCTGAGTACTAAGATTAAAGACACGTGCCCCATGACCAGTTTTTATTTTATTTTATTTTATTTTTTGGTTTTTCGAGACAGGGTTTCTCTGTGCTTTGGAGCCTGTCCTGGAACTAGCTCTTGTAGACCAGGCTGGTCTCGAACTCACAGAGATCCGCCTGCCTCTGCCTCCCGAGTGCTGGGATTAAAGGCGTGCGCCACCACCGCCCGGCCAGTTTTTATATCTCATTTATTGACCCAAGGGCATCTTACTCTAGAAATGAGCTCATTCTTTTTTTTTTTTTTTGGTTTTTCGAGACAGGGTTTCTCTGTGGCTTTGGAGCCTATTCCTGGAACTAGCTCTGTAGACCAGGCTGGTCTCGAACTCCCAGAGATCCGCCTGCCTCTGCCTCCCGAGTGCTGGGATTAAAGGCGTGTGCCACCACCGCCCGGCATGAGCTCATTCTTAAAACTTTTTTTTGTATGTGTGTGTAGATTGTATATATAGGTGGATGTGACTGAGTACTGCGTGTGTATGATCAGAGGCCTGAGGAGGGGGCTGGATTCCCTGGAGCTGAAGTCGTGAGTCCTCTTGCAGGAGCAAGTGCATGCTCTTAAGCACTGAGCAATCTCTCCAACAAATGATTACACTGCCAATTGCTTGTGTTTTTTAAATACTTATTTATTTATTATGTATACAGTGTTCTGCCTGCATGTATGCCTGCAGGCCAGAAGAGGGCACCAGACTTCATTATAGACAGCTGTGAGCCACCATGTGGTTGCTGGGAACTGAACTCAGGACCTCTGGAAGAGCAGTGAGTGCTTTAACCTCTGAGCCATCTCTCCAGCCCGTGGTCTTTTTTTTTTAAAAAAAAATATTACGGCCGGGCGGTGGTGGCGCACGCCTTTAATCCCAGCACTTGGGAGGCAGAGGCAGGCGGATCTCTGTGAGTTCGAGACCAGCCTGGTCTACAAGAGCTAGTTCCAGGACAGGCTCCAAAACCACAGAGAAACCCTGCCTCGAAAAACCAAAAAAAAAAAAAAAAATATTACGTATACAGTGTTCTGTCTGAATGTTTGCCGGCACACCAGAAAAGGGCATCATGAAATGCCCACCCCAACATGAATTATAGCTTACAAAAGCTGGGGACCAAGAGCTCTGCAGTCTGCAGGACTTGCAAGAGGTTGAAAGCATCCTTTCTCTCTGCTTCTGCTTCTTTCAGGTGGCTTAGATTTTTAATTCAGGGTTTCTCTGTGTACCCCTGGCTGTTCTGGAGCTTGCTCTGTAGATCAGGCTGGCCTGGAACTCAGAAATCTTCCTGCCTCTGAATCCCAAGAGCTGGGATTAAAGGTGTGCGTCACCACGCCTAGCTGATGGTCTTGCACATTCAGTGTGTGCCTAACTGTATGTGTGTACACCATGTGGGCTGCAGGAACTCATGGAAGTCAGAAGAGAACATTAGAACCCTTGGGACTGGAGTTACAGGCATGTAGAACTAGCATATGGGTGCTGGGAACTAAAACCATGTCCTCTGTAAGAGCAGCATATGCTCTTAACTGCTGAGCCATCTTGCCAGTCACTTCTTTAGTCTGAGAGTAGCTCGTAGCCATCCTTACTGCTTATATAAGGTTGGAGAGGGAAGAACCTCGTGAATCTGATTAGTTTTGGGGACTTCCTGAAGCCTCTGAATTGTTCATTTCTTAGAACACCCTGTTTGTTTCTTTTCTTTCTTTTTTAAACTTTCTTTTATTATACACACACATACAGAGTGATGACTATTCTTGGTTACTAACTTGAATACATCTGGAATCGACTAAAACCCAAGTGCCTGAGTACAACTGTGAGGGATTTTTTTTAAAAAATATTTATTTATTTATTTATTATGTATACAATATTCTGTCTGTGTGTATGCCTGCAGGCCAGAAGAGGGCACCAGACCCCATACAGATGGTTGTGAGCCACCATGTGGTTGCTGGGAATTGAACTCAGGACCTTTGGAAGAGCAGGCAGTGCTCTTAACCTCTGAGCCATCTCTCCAGCCCCAAGTGAGGGAGTTTTTTAAAATTAAATCACATGAAGTAGGAAGATCCACTTTTTTTTTTTTTTGAGAGACAGGATCTTTCTACATAGTTCCAGGAACTTGCTCTGTAGACCAGGCAGACCTCAAAATCACAGAGATCTGTCTGCCTCTACCTCCTAAGTGCTCATATTAAAGTGTACAACTCCACACCTGGTCAGACAGTGGTGGTGCACGCCTTTAATTCAAGCACTCGGGAGGCAGAGGCAGGCAGATCTCTGTGAGTTCGAGGCCAGCCTAGTCTACAAGAGCTAGTGCCAGGACAGGCTCCAAAGCTATACAGAGAAACCCTGTCTTAAAAAACCAATTCCACACCTGACTGGGAAGACCCCTTTTTTTTTTTTTTTTTTTTTTTTTTTTTGGTTTTTCAAGACAGGGTTTCTCTGTGGTTTTGGAGCCTGTCCTGGAACTAGCCCTGAAGACCAGGCTGGTCTCGAACTCCCAGAGATCCACCTGCCTCTGCCTCCCGAGTGCTGGGATTAAAGGTGTGTGCCACCACCGCCCGGCAAGACCCATTTTTTTAAAAACTTTTTATTAATTTTTTTTGTGGATTTCATATCATCATCCCAATTCCACTCATTTGCTTGATCCCTTACTTCTGTTCTCTGCCCTTGCAACCCCCCAAAAACCAAAATCTAAAAGTAAATCCAAAAAAAGAACCAACCAAACAAACAACAAAAATAAAATTCTCGTCAAGGAAGCTGCAGTGTGGCCCGGTGAGTCACACAGTGCACCCTTTCTTTGGTCCACACATCTTTACTTGTGAGTGTCCATTGCAATGAGCCATTGGTCTGGTTCAAGGCCTCTGGCTTCGGCTACACCGTCAATACTGGGCCCTCACTGGGGCTCCTCTCGGACATCCTGTTGTTGCCCTGTGTTGTTTGAAGTAGGCTCGGCCCCTCCACATGCTTCGGAAATTCATAGACGAGATGGGTGTGGGGTGGACTTCCTGGAATCCTGGTTCTGGGCCTGGGTGGTAGTTGGATTAGAAGACCCGCTCTTTTTGTTGCTTTTTATTTTTTAAATTTATTTATTTTTTCAATTTTATGTGCATTGATGTTTTACCATGTGTGTCAGGTCTCGTGGAACTGGAGTTACAGACAGTTGTGAGCTGACATGTGGGTGCTGGGAATTGAACCTGGGTCCTCTGGAAGAGGAGTCAGTGCTCTTACCCACTGATCTATCTTTTTTTAAAAAAGTATTTAGTTATTTATTTGTTATGTATACAACAGACTATCAGTGTGTATGCCTGCAGGCCAGAAGAGGGCACCAGACCTCTTTACAGATGGTTGTGAGCCACCATGTAGTTGCTGGGAATTGAACTCAGGACCTTTGGAAGAGCAGGCAATGCTCTTAACCACTGAGCCATCTCTCCAGCCCCTGAGCTATCTCTTTAGGCCCCAGAAATCCCACTTTTAACCCAGTCTTCTGAGGCGTACACCTTTAGTCCACTTTTTTCCCTTTTTCCAGACAAGGTTTCTCTGTGTATCCCTAGTCTTGGCACTTGCTCTGTAGACTAGACTGGCTTTGAACTCACAGAGATCCACCGAGGTCTTCCCTCCTAAGTACTGGGAATAAAGGTGTGGTGCACCACCACTGCCCAGTTTAATCCTGATTTTTTGAGGTGGAAAAATCCCCTTTAATCTGGGCCACACCTTCGGAAGGCAACCTATGTGAAGGACACGAAGAGGAAGCTCATTCTTTGCCTGTTTGCTCTCCCGTTTGCTGGCAAGTCCATTCCTTCACTGAGTGCATTAGAGCCTCCTGGAAACTGGCGTCCACTAAAGACCGGCTGAAACTGACAACTACTGGATTCTTGCACCTTTTGTTGGTAGACAGCATTGTTGGATTAGTTGGACCACAGCCTATAAGCCATTCTAATAAATCCATATTCATAAAAATCCAATTCATAATAAATCCAATTCATTCTGCTTGTTAGGGTTTCAATTGCTGTGAAGAGACACCATGATCACGGCAACTCTTACAAAGGAAACGTTTAATTGCGATGGCTCGCTTACAGTTCAGAGGTTCAGTCCATCATGGTGGGGAGCATGGCAGCGTGCAGGCAGAGGTGGTGCTGGACTGAGACTGCTACATCTTGCAGGCAACAGGAAATCAACTGCCACAGGTTGAAAACCCTGTCTCAGAGTGGTATCCTGAGTATATGAAACCTCAAAGGCCGCCCCCACAGTGACACACTTCCTCCAACAAAGCCACACCTCCTAAGAGTACCACTCCCTGAGATTATGGGGGACCAGTTACATTCAAACTACCACACTGCTCCTTTAGAGAACCCTAACACAGTCAGGGTCTCACGGTGTAGCTAGCCCTATCCTGATACTCCCCATGTAGATCAGGCTGGCCTTGAATTGAACCTGGAGATCTGCCTGCCTCTGCCTCTCACATGCTGGGATGCTGGGATTAATGGTGTGCACCTGCACACCAGGTTATAAAATCATATTGTTTCACCTCTCTTTTAACATCCTGTGTCTTAAAAAGCTTTCCTCCAAGATGCAAGGCTGTGATCTGCTACACAACAGCGTGCACATGCAGGAATGTGTGCGTGTGCAAACACAGAGCAGAGAACAACATGGGCCGTCAGTGTCCGGGCACACCTTCACTGACTTGGCTGGCTACAGGTATGCACCAGCCTGCCAGCTTCTGTGGGTTCTGGAGTTCTGCTCAGATCCTTGTATTTGCAAGGCAAACAGTGTTCCCACCGAGACTTCTGCCTAGACCCTTTTTTCCAGGGATGGAGATAAACCCAGTCCTCGAGGATGCCAGACAAGCACTCTGCCACTGACGCAAGCTCCAGCCCTGTGGCTTCTCACCACTCTCTAATTGACACCTCCACCCTTTCCACTTCCTGTGAATGAACTGGTGCCCTGGCTGTGTGGGCACTAGGGTTGAATCAGGTTGGCGTTCTAGTCAGCTGTGTCCCCAGAAAGTTTCTAGATCGTTCTCCATCCTCAACTCCACGGGCATGTAGTGGCAAAACTTAAAGGTGTGATAATAAACCCCTGTCAAACAGTCAGTTCAAGGTCATCCTCAGCTCTAGAGGGGGTCTGAAGTCAACTGTGGGCTTCAGACCCTGTCTAAAGAAAAAAAAAAAAAGACCATTTTTTGAGCTGGGACTTGGGGTATAGCTCAGCTCCAGCAATCATCCTGCCTCAGCCTGCAAAGAGCTGTGTCTACAGGGCCACCTTACCCAACTTGGCCATTTTTGTACATTTTGAAGTAGACAATCAATACGTTATGCACAACTGGTATAGCAACATGATTACTATAAAGGAACTAATTAATCACCGTTACTCATGCTCTCCTGTGGAAAGAAAGAGCAGTTTGAATTTCATTTAGTAAAAAAATCTTGAGTCAGTAAACAAAAAATGTGAGCACAAGATGCTGCCCCGAGCTTGCAGGACTTACCCTAATCTCGGTGCCAGCAGAATGACTGTATTTAACATTTGACATTTTGTTCACCGCGGGTCTACTTTTTCCATTGGTATTTTAAAATACTGCATTAGAATATTATCTTGATGATTAATTTCTGAGCTCGAGGAACTCACTCCCTCCAAAGCTGTTTCTGTTTTACCGTCCCCGGCTGGAGCTGACCTATCTTTTGGGGAAACTGAGATCCGGAGCGGCGGGGAGCTCTGGGGACAGGCTGTCGCTGACCTTTGCTTATCGTTCGTCCTCTCATTAAATCCCCGTCTGCCAGAGACCTTTCTGCCGCCTGCGTGGTCGAGATAGCGGCGCGGCCAGGCTGTGACATTTTAGAGGTTCCGACTCGCCCAGCACCAGCCCCTGCCTCGCCACCCTCTAGGACTGGGAGAACGCGTCTGTGACGTCATCGAATTCCGAGTCCGGCCTCCGCCGCTGACGTCACAGAAGGGCAGCGCTGAGTCGCAGCGTTCCTTAGGGGACGTGAGCGTGAGAGGCCAGAAAGTGGCCCAGCAAGGAGGAAGTCTTGCGGTTCCCATCAGTACGTAGGAGCAGAACTACAACTCCCAACGCTCCCTGCACCTGTGCAAGAGAGCGCGACAAACTTTTGGACGAGATTGCTATTTCCTTGGTCCAACCAGAAGGCCGACTTTAGAGCGTCATCCCACCCCTCTGTAATTCTCAGAGCTGCTTCCTCGCGCGAGTGACGGGCTTCGCTGCCTTCTAGGGTTCAGATTCCTCTGACAGACGTCCGAACCGAGGAATCCGAGCTCGGAGAAGTCCAGAGGGTGTTGAAAAGCGTGAACGGTAGCCAATAGCATGCTGCAAGGGTCCGGCGCCGTCCAATCGCTGCTCTGGAGCCCCGCCCCGACGCGTGACGCAGTAGGGTGGGTAGCAACAGTTGCCCCGGTGAGGGAAACGGAGGCGCCATAGCCACGGTAGTCGTGGCGACCAAGCAACCCAGCAACGCCAGTCAACAACAACAACCGAGGCCGCCCCCCGCCCCCACGCCCCCGGCCCGGCCTGGGGACCCCGGCGCGCTCGGTCCCCTCTGCACAGCGCCCACGCACCTCCTCAAAGCCTTCCGCGGACACAAGTGCGGAGAAGCCGAGGTAACCGGGGCAGCGCCTGGCAAGCTGGGCGCGCCGGGGCGGGCAGCGGGGCCCGCGCGGCGCCTGTCGCTTGAGTACAGTCCTGAGGGAAGGGGCGGGCGGTCAAAATGGCGGCGCCGACTGTCGGGACCGTGGGGGAGGGGGCCGGGGTTCGGCCCCGGCGACACCACCCGCCCCCGGCCCCGCAGTCCGGCCCCCGCGAGGGCGGGTGCTCGCAGGCCGCGGGCGAGTGGAGGTCGGGCGGCTGGGGCGGGGGGCAGGGGGGGCGCATTTATGTGTCGGGAGGTGCGGTGAGGCGGGCCTATGGAGGCTGGACCAATGACAGCGTGCGGAGGCGGGGCCTGACCGGAGGTGGGCGGAGTCTAGCGTCCCTCCGCCCTCGGAGTCGGGTGCGGCCGCCGCCGCCAGGACAGTCCATAGAGGAGAGGCCGCTTGGTA
Source organism: Microtus oregoni (assembly GCF_018167655.1). Lineage (NCBI taxonomy): Eukaryota > Metazoa > Chordata > Mammalia > Rodentia > Cricetidae > Microtus > Microtus oregoni. The sequence goes on from NW_024543073.1 coordinate 50,540,875, forward strand.
GCCTACCTGCCTAAGATTTAGAACTTGGCCGTTCAACGATTCCAGTTTAGGCCTTTGTTTTTCTTCCTATAAAATGGGAAGAAGTGTCGCCATCCCCTTCATTATAGAAATTCCTAATTCCTTCTGGGAATTTTACAAGGGCTCATCCTTGAATCTCTCTCTCTCTGTCTCTCTCTCTCTCACTCTCTCTCTCTCTCTCTCTCTCTCTCTCTCACACACACACACACACACACACACACACACACACACGTCTACTGTTTCTCAGTAAGATTTGATAAATTGTTAGTATTGATTGCAGAATGACCTCCACTTCTAAACCCGGGAGGAGGCGGAGATGGTCAACTTCCAGTCAGACTGTCTTTAGCCTGGGGAATTTAGTTGTCAGAAGTTGAAGCTCCGGCTGGAGAGAAGTGATCTTAGACCACAGATTTAGAGGATCTGAAATTGTCTGCGGTGTCATCTCAGCCGTGCGGTGGCGCAGTTGTGGGGCTCTTGTTTCTGGAGACTGGACTTTTCTCCCTAGCCATTAAGGTCTTGTGGAAATAGCAGAGCCAATGGAGCTGTCGTGGATTCCTTAAGTCACATCTCCTGACCTGCCACATGTTTCTGTCAAGTCAGTATCCAGAGCTCAGAGGTTATAAGGTGGTACCCGTCCCACATGGGCAGGAGTAGATGCCATGTCAGAGCCAAGGGGACACAGTCAGTGCGCGGCCTTTGCAGCTGCTTTTTCGGGGGTGGGTGCAGAAGTAGACCAGCCACGGCAGTTCTTACTGGCTGTGTGCTGTTCCTTGATTTGCATTCCAGCTGGCACTGGTGTACACGGCAGCCGATAAGAAGACTGACTTTTCCATTGGAAATTAAGCAGGGAAGTGTGAGCTCCCTCTTAGGGGGACTTTTCCTACTCTCTTCAAAGTTAAGATTGTGCACATTAACTTTCAGGAAGATGCTGGGGTTTGCTAGGTTGGTTTAAAAAAGAAAAGTAAAAAAAAAAAGTCTTCAGTTTTTCAAGACAGGGTTTCTCTGTGTAACAGCCCTAGCTATCCTGGAACTAGCTCTGTAGACCAGGCTGGCCTGGAACTCACAGAGATCCTCTGCCTCCCAAGTGCTGGGATTAAAGGCGTGCACCACCACGGCCCAGCTTTGATTCTGGTTTCATCAACTGCTTGGACATCCTTCCCAGCTGTTCTCACAGTCGTTGGTCCCGCAAGAGCCTTTTGACTGGGGAAGGCTGGTACTGCCTCAGTTTCTCTTTACCTAAAACAGTTTCTCTCTAGCTATGTGTTCTTGGGTGAATAATATCACATTTTTTAGACCTCCATGTGCCCTCATCTAGGGACACACCTCATTTGAGCTTTATAGATTACTGTATATGGATCCCATGAAATGTATCACACGTCAAATACAGAGTAGTGCTCAAATGATATCACTTCCTGTCTACCCTCGGAATTAGCTGGTGTTTTATTTTTATCGTTTTGTATGAGAGAGAAGGCTGATGCTATGAGTTGGCAACAGGAAGCTGAAGACCAGGGATGCAGCTTTTTTTTCTCTTTTCTCTTGGGGGATTGACCTAAGTCACCCCCAAACTAGGAGAGTGCTCTGCATTGTGCTATACACCCAGCCCTATTTTTTCTTTTTCAAGTTTTTAAATGTTTACTTTTTATTGATTTGTGTGTGCACACATGAGCACTCGCGTGTTAAAGCATGCACGTGCAGGCAGAGGACTGCCAGAGGGAACGAGTTCTATCCTTTTACCAGGTAGATCCGTGGGCTTGAACGCGTCGTCAGGCTTGATAGCAGGCCTTTACATGATAAGTCATCTTTATTTTTTCCCCTCTGAGACAGGGTTTTTCTGTAGTTTTGGAGCCTGCCCTGGAGCTAGCTCTTGTAGACCAGGCTGGACTCGAACTCACAGAGATCCGCCTGCCTCTGCCTCCCAAGTGCTGGGATTAAAGGCGTGCGCCACCACCGCCCGGCCTATGATAAGTCATCTTAATGGTCCATTTTACTTTATTTTGAGACATGGCCTTGCTAAGTTGACCAGGCAGGCCTTGAACTTGTGAGCCCCCTTGGTTAGCTTCCTGAGTAGCTGAGATGACCAGCCTGTGCCACCAGGCCAGACTAAGAGCTCCACGTTCTGTGAAATGTTGCCCATTTTGCTTGCACACGAGTGGCTTTTGTTTCTGAGAGTATTCAGGAAAAAAAAGTGCTGTCTGAGTAGAGACCTTGGCTCAGCTACAGCTCTCGAGGACTGAGCAGTGCTGTGGAGAAGGTAGGAAGAGTATTTTTGAACAAGGACTCGTGTTTTTCCATGAGCCCTGAACTAGAGAGGGTCTCGTGTACAGTCCTGTTGTGAACCAGGAAGGATGGCAGTCCAGCAGGGTCAGCCGGCACCTGCTACTGCAGAGACTGTAACCTCCACCCAGAAGTAAGCAGTCAGTGGAGTGCAGCCAGCCCGCCTTCCACACTCGCTAGCCCTGTCTTTATTCAGCTGCATATGTCCAATGCACCATGACAGCTGAGTTCCTTGGGGGCTTGGAACTCAGTGTAGAACACCTGCCTAGTGAGTATAAGACCCTGCCTTCCAGCCCTAGCACTGCAGAAAAGAAAAAAAAAGGGTTGAACTCCCAACATATGCCCATCAGTGCTCTAGGATTGGGGTAAAAGGGAACCCTTATGAGCTTACTCAGGAGGGAGGAGAAACTGGGGAGTAAACCAGTGGCTATACAGTGGGGAGAACATGGAAGGAGTACTGAGTGGCCGACACACCGTGACCAGGGGAAGTGGTCTGAAGTTAAGTAGCTGGGATTGGGACAGGGTCAGAAGCAAGTATATAAGTTGGGGGGGGGGGCGTGCAAAGGCCGAGGCAGGAGGGAATGGGAGCATTATTAGACCAAGATCCAGGGGACAAGACACACATGGTCTGAGGGGACGGGTCCTGAAGGCCCCACAGTCATGAGAAGGATCGTGAGTGGTATATGTTCTCTGATGAGACATGGGACAGGACAGGCGCTCAGCGGATCCTGAGGACAGTGCTCCAGGGCCCCAGTGAAGGTGGAGAAGTGGCCAGCCCAGGAGATGTGTCAAATGCCAAGGGCGGGGTGCACCAATACTGACCTTTCCTACTGCCTTCCACACTGTTCCCTTACCAGTGCTGCTGCACAGAGGAGCTGAGTAGAGGAGGTGTTCTCTCCCTTTCTTGTGAACCATTTGGTTCTGGAGTCTGACATTTGTGACCTGTTCTACTGGCTGTTGCCTGTGTTTGATAATGGGTCTACTTCCCCTTACAGAGGCTAGGCTGCTTTCTGTGGTCTGGAACCTCCTGCCCTGCTGACTGTGTATGGGTAAGAATGATTTTTTGGGATGACTGGAAAAATTCAAAAGAATACTTTATCATGTGAATATTTTATAAATTTCATGACATGAAAAATTACAAAGTGCAAGTCTGTGTCTCCCGTCGCTTTTCTTGCCCCTCGTCTGCACATCTGCTCACCTGTTGCACCACCACTGTATTGGCAAAGTCAGGTGGATACCAACAGACACTGTCTGCCCACAGAACCAAACAGTCACTCTCATCTCAGGGAATGGGTTCAGATGCTGGTTCAGCAGATCACTGACAGAAAGCAGGTGGGCTTCCTGCAGGTACCTTTTCCTTTTACTACCTTCCATGAAACACGTGCATGGGAAATGTGTGATTCGTTCCCCTGCAGAGAGCCCCTAACTTGACCCTTGCTCATGTGGGAGGGATGGGTGAGTCCTTAGAGAAGGCACCAGGAGCACAGACTTTTGGAGCCCTTTCCTGTCAGAGAGCAACAGCCTCTGCAGCAGCCCGGGCAAGAGAGGTGGTCCTGGACATGGGGGACTAGTTAAAATATATTTGGGGCCACCCCAGACTCTGAGCAGTGAAACTCATGGATCTGCATGTTAGCCACCTCCCCAGGGGCTGCTGTGAAGTGCATGCATAGCTGGGAATGGATGGTAGTGGCAGCTCACGTGATCACGTTGGATTTTTACAGTGATCCCATGAACCCAGGTTACAGATGGACAGATGGGTAAACTAAGACACAGATGGCCCAGCACCAGGTAGTTCCAGGGCTACACTGGCTGTCACACACACACACACACACACACACACACACACACACACACACACAAGGAGTGGTGGAAGCCCTGTTCCTTGGAATCACTTTTGTCTCTGGGGACTGTGCTACAGATGTCCTTAGTGCTTTGCCCAGGCTTCCCTTCCTCTCTCTCTTTCTCTCTTCCGTTTTTTGGGGTGGGGTGGGTGCTGTTGAGAGTAGAACCCAGGGCCTGTTGTGCAGGCATGGCCACAGCTCAACAGTGGGGGCTGCTCTCCTCCACTCCACAGGGAAACAGTGGAGGAGCTCCCGCAAAGCCACCCAATGCCTGAGTTTACCACCTGAGGGTGAAGCCCGGATCCCTGGAGAGGCAGGCACGGGGAGAGGGAAGCATGTTGAGGCTGCGCTGTCAGTGGCCCCTGTTGGGTGCTAGGCTGACTCCCTGGATCTGGCTTAGGTCGGTAGCGGGACCTCTGGTGGAAAGCACAGAGAAGGTGTTGTCTACTGAGTGTTAGAAGGAATTAATGTCCAGGCTGGGGTTCTGGGCTAGTGTTTACTGGTGCTGAGAGCACCCAGCAGTGTTAGCACGAGCCTCAGGACTGAGTCAAGTTGGTGACGGACCGATGCATGGGTTCGTAGTGCTAAGGCTGGGGCAGTAGCTCAGTCTGGCTCCCAGCCTTCCGCTTGGAGACCTCACTCTAGGTCAGCCTGCTGACATGGCGTGTGTGGCACAGTGGTGCCAGAGGTCAGGACCGAAGAGCCTCCCGGTTGGCAGGCTCCCAGCCTGGGTGCTGTGTGATTCAGAGTCACAGCTAGCCTCCAGAGCACAGAGCAGGAAAATACTGGGAATGGGCATCCTCCCAAGGCATTGCCCATCTCATGCTAGGATAAGCCCCGTACCAGCCAGGAAAGCTGCACTGGCCAGCGAGACCAGCCACTCCTGCCTCAGAAGCACCCCCACCCTGAGCTTGCAGTTTCTGCCAGGACCTGTGAATGGCATCCTGCTGTTACACAGGGCTCTGAGGCAAATTTCTCTGTGACTTGCCTTTTTACCCACGACCTGTCAAGGGCTTAGCGTGCCCACGGTTCAGACAGCCCTGCCACTTCCCTGCTGTGTGGCCTGGGGCCAGCACCTTATCTTCTCTGAACTTCAGCTCAGCTGGCAAACTCAGTCTGATTCACTGTGGTGGTTGCAGATCTAAAATGGGTGTGTGATGGATGTCAGCTTGACTGATCTGGAATGTGCGTGTGCAGCAGGAGGCCAGGAGATGCCCAGTTAAAGGTAGTATAGTAGCAAATGCCATTCCAGAGGCTAGGCAGAGGGTCACAAACTCACGGTTAGCGTGGACTACACAGGGAGGGCCTGTTGCAAAGGACAAGTGCTAAAGATTGGATGGCTTCCGGGTAGAATGTTTGCTTATCGTGTGCAAGGTCCTGGGTCCTATCCTCAGACACCAAAAGAAAAGAGATCCTAGCACTAGGAAGGCAGAGCCAGGCAGATCTCTGTGAGTTCAAAGCCAGCCTGGTCTACAATGTGAGTTCAGGACAGCCAGGGTTACATAGTGAGATCCTGTCTCAAAGGGGAGAGGTGTTCACTGGGCTTGATGGTGAGAGGAATAACATAGGTGCTCTAGAGTGTAGCACGAGCAATAAAAACCCAGGGACAGATATTGGGGTTCAATCTGAAGGTCAGAAAAGCAAAACAGCCAGCCACTGGCTTTTACCTCTACCTCAGTCTGAAATGGCGATCCTGCCTCCAGGAATCTCAGAATGAGACTGAATGAGAGCTGTCTCCTCCCATCTTATATTCCTCTCTAGGGCTGGGATTAAAGGCGTGCACCACTACCACCTGGTTTCTGTGGCAAACTAGTGTGGCTACTGGGATTAAAGGTGTGTGTCACTACTGTCTGGTCTGTAAGGCTGACTAGTGGGGCTGTTGTTTTACTCTCTGATCTTCAGGCAAGCTTTATTTATTAAAATACAAATGAAATATCACTACATTTCCCCTTTTTGTCAAATAAAAAAAAGGCTATAACTGATATAAGTGTAAGAAAACTATATACAATAAATACAATGACTATATACAATATATACAGGCAATAAATACATCAACAATGGCTAGGCAACAACAGCGCAATTTCCGTCTACACTAGAGGCCACTGACATTCCCAAGCCTGACCCAGGTGACAGTCGTGCCATTTGTGGAGAGGAACACAGAATCACTTGCAGTCTGGAAAGTTGTCCCAAGCATAACCTGAGGCACTGTGGGCATGCTCAGATGGCAGGGGGTGGAAGACAAGGGCAACAGCCACAGCTCAGGATGAGGGCAGGGAATCCTGACTCTGTCTCCTCCCAGATCCCCTACAGGGATGGTCCATTGTATCTAGCCAGAGATTTAATCAAGTTAACCCAAAGACATCTCCAGGGAGCTGGGAGCTGGCCCTGTTTTCCTCTGCTGGTAGATTAATTCTTTTCTTCTTTTGTTTTTTTTCTCTCTCCCCCACTTTTCTTCTCAAGGAAGAGGAAAACAGCCTTATTTATTATCATTCACTGTTGGCATGGCAACACAGTCCTATGTTACTGAGCTACAGGCAGCCCCACAAGCGTCCCAGCCGCCACAAGCCCCACCCCAGGCCCTGCCCCAGCCACCACCCCCAGCAGCACCCCAGCCTCCTGCTGCAGCAACTCCCCAGCCCCAGTATGTCACCGAGCTGCAGAGCCCCCCGCCGCAGACGCAGACGCAGCCTCCGGGCAGCCAGAAGCAGTATGTGGCCGAGCTTCCAGCTGCCCCTGCGCCCTCACAGCCTGCCACGCCTGCCCCATCCCCTGTGGCTCAGCAGTACATCGTGGTCACCGTCTCGGGTAAGTTCACACCCACATTCATGGAGAACGCTTGGAAAATCTCTGGGAGGAGTTCTGAGGAGCATCCAGGGATCTTCTCTGGGGCTTCCTGTGGGATTTGGGGCATCTTTGGGCAAAGGCAGTCAGGTCAAGCAGAGATACTTCTGTGTCCCACTGAGATGTTCCTGTTTTTAATCTGTCCCCAGAAAAGATGGGATGATGAAATTCAATTTGCACACACCTGCAAAAGCTGGGATGCCCACCAGCCCTGGGCCTCTCTGCCTAGGTTTTCTTGCTGATACAGGGACCATTATGGCTTCTCTGTCTAGGGCCATGTGAGAGGTGCTTAAAAGGCTGGTCTAGAGGGGTCCTTGAGAGGACTGTCTAGATGGCTGTGATGTGTCCCCTCTCTTTCCTGGGGGCCAAGCAAGCTCCTGTGTCCATGACCCTTGTGCCATGGAAAAAGTCTAATGCCACAGCATGAGAATGGGGAAGAAAAGGGAAGGCTAGAATCAAGAGAAAAACCCAACCACTGCAGGTGGCCCATCCTGGCCCAGCGCCCTAGGTCTGCTTTGTACCTCTGGGGTGTCATTACAGGTCCCCATCCTCTGTCCCTTTCCCCCTTCCCTTCTTGGGAAACAGGGGAAGGAGGAAGGTGCTGCACTCACTCACACGTGCCCAGTGTGGTACTTTATCCTTGCCGTGTGCCCTGCACTCACGCACACGTGCCCAGTGTGGTACTTTATCCTTGCCGTGTGCCCTGCACTCACGCACACGTGCCCAGTGTGGTACTTTATCCTTGCCGTGTGCCCTGCACTCACGCACACGTGCCCAGTGTGGTACTTTATCCTTGCCGTGTGCCCTGCACTCACGCACACGTGCCCAGTGTGGTACTTTATCCTTGCCGTGTGCCCTGCACTCACGCACACGTGCCCAGTGTGGTACTTTATCCTTGCCGTGTGCCCTGCACTCACGCACACGTGCCCAGTGTGGTACTTTATCCTTGCCATGTGCCCTGCACTCTTTCTGCAGTGCCTGAGCGTGCAGCTGACCTTAGTGGGATCAGGTACTGGCCCAGGTACCCCAGCCTCTCCTGCAGAGTCCGCAGCTCCTGCCAGACGTGACCCTTTGTACACATCCCTCCTGCAGCTAAGTTAGACAAACAGCATGTTCACCAGGACCCCTCAGGCTGCCGTCTGCCTGCACCTGCAGTCTACTTCTCAGCCTCTTTTATACTCAGATATTCTTAGAATACTAGCTCTTTCCCTCCTGCTTCCTCGTCCACATGCTCTAGCTGGGGTCCCCATCCTCTCACCACATCAGACTCATTAGTCACTCCGGACTCTTGTTATCCTTGGCCTCTCTAGGCAGTGACAGGCACGCCTACTCCTCTCTGACTGCAGACCTGCTCCGCACACCTGCCCAGATTTCACTCACTCCTCTCATCTTCTTGGTCGCCTCACCTCTGAGCCATAGGCAGATCTCAGGCTCAGGCTGGGCCCCTCTCTGCTCCAGCAATCATGCTCTCATGACCTGAGAGGTGTCATGGCTTCTATTCCCTTCCTTCTTCCCAGAGCTTCACAGACTCTAGACCAGTGCTCTACCAGTGAACTACATCCCCAGCCCTCTTTTTACTTTTTATTTTGAGACAGGGTCTCAGTAAGTAGCCCACACTGGTCCTGAAACTACTCTGTAACCCAGGCAGGCCTTCGCCTTGTCATCCTTTTGCCTGAACCTCGTCAGAAGCTGATGGCAGGGTATGCCACCAGGTCCAACAGTGGCACAGCGAGGGAAGCCAGGCCACAGAGTGGCTTTTAGGTTAGACAGACCTAGGCCACTCTCACTAGCTGCGGGGTGGGGAGCTAGCATGCTACAGAGAACACGGCACGGCACAGCACGTGTCAGGCTAGGCTACAGTATCACTGCCAGGCTCTCACCCCTGGCTCAGACAGTGGCTTGTTGCCTGCTTTGCACAGTGATCCTGGGGAATGTCTTCCCACGGTCTCACTTCTGGCAGGAGAGAGCCCATCCCTACAAAGGACCCTGCCGCCTCCTGAGCTCTGAGGAAGAGGAAAGGCTGCTACCTTCTAGCTTCTGTGTCAGGGTCTTCCTAATCCCTTTCCCAGGTTGCCCTTGTGAGACAGTCCTTTGAGGAAAGAGAAGCTGAAACAGGGAAGTACCTAGGCCAGCCCCTGGGCCAAGAGCAATCTGGGCTGACCAGGAACCCTGCAGGTTCACTGCAGGGGGAAGGCTGCCCCTTGCCCCTGGAAGCCAGAAGGCAGAAGTAAGCTGAGACCTCCAGCCTGGGCCTGCCATGCTCTGCCCTCAAGTGACTTTGGTGACAATAGGAAGGAAGCTCAGATTTCCCTGGCCAGCCGGTACACATCCATAATCCCTGTCCTCCCCTGAGAGGCCTCCAGAATTTAAGGTGGAAGGAGGTGATGCAGTCTGGGAGGGTGAGGCCAGACTCCTGCTTAGCCTGCAGGAGGCGCTGCAGCCACCCAGGCTTCTCTGCCTCCTTCAGCTCCTGTTTTTCCAGAGCTCAAGAGGGCTGTGCCCACAAGAGGGAAATAGGGCTGCTTGTCAGCATCTTCAGTGAAGGTGGGGAAACTGAGGTCCAAGAAGACACAAGACCCTGGAACAGCAGGGGCCCAGAACCTTGCCCTGAACTTTCAGAAGAGAGGCAGATAGGTCTGTCTACCCTTGGGGGAGAGGGGCCTGGCTGGTGAGGCTGCCAGGGTTCAGCCTCCTGAGCCTGCCTTCAGTTTCCTGAAGAGCTAGCTTGCTGTCTAAGCTGAGAGGTGGCCAGGTAGACAGGTGGGAGAGCCAGGTGCCTGGAGGAAGTAGTGACCACATGAACGAGACAGACTGTCTGAGCCAAGCAGGAGGTGAGCTCTGGCTCCTAACCGTAGCTTCCAGGGCCTCCCTGCCTATGCACATGCCCAGAAGAGAGATGGCTAACAGACACAGCTGTCCCTTGACTCCATCTTTTCCCTTACTTTCCTCCCAGCTCCCCTTCCAAAACACACTAGGAAGCCCTTGGCCCATTCACCCTCCTGGTGTTGATGGGTAGGGGAAAGCCTGGGGCCGTAAGGGCCACCCCAAGGCAGGTGATGACAAGGTGGATAACTGGTTGGAGCAGATCCCCAGGTGTGCAGCTGCGGAGGGTCTGGATCAATGTCCTGTGTAGCTTCCCACCCTGAGCAACAGCAAGTCCATGGGTCTCAGGTCAGCAACCATCCTTGGGCCAGGCCTGACTCCCTGTATTCCAGACAGTGCAGATATGTGGGGGTGGGGAGCCTCTGACTCTAGGCCAGCTTAAATCTCACTCAGATAGGCTGAAGGAGAGGTCCTTCTCAGGGACCTAAAGCAGTTTTAAGGGAAGATTCCAGCAAAATCTAATTACTACTGCTTAGAATTGGTGTAGCTACCTGAGTAGACCTGGGGAGAGCCACAGGAAGTCTGTCCTGACAATGTCCCCACATCTGGCCACATCTGGTGCATACTCAGATGCTTTGAGGCAGACTGGGCTAATCTCCTGGCCTCACCAGGCCCATTTCCTGTGTCCCTTATGGAGAATGAGCTCTATAATTGAAACCTCAACCTTGAAGTGTCTCTGAGGGCCCCAGCTTCCTAAGCCAGTCTGTGTGATCCTACCTAATAAGACCAGCAACTTGAGATTGGTGTGTGGGGTTGGGCCATGTGGGCATTCAGGGAGACCTGGGAACCAGGCCAGGCCCCCCAGCTGGGTGATACAAAGTCTCTGCCACATGCAAATGAGTGAGAAAGGCAAGTACTGGCTCCAAGGGCCCAGAATCTATTAGAGCAGCACCTGGTACACCAGAAACAGTATCAGTATCCACAGCCCTCTGGTTGATAACCCTTGTTGCCATGTAACCCTTCAGCCCTGTGGGGGGCTAGGTAACCTCTCTGGACTCCTACCCCTTGCCCACTGCCAGATCCCAGGAAGATAGACCTGAGGCCTTGGTTCCTTTAGGCTCTACTGGAGACTGAGAACAGTCACATGGCCACCCCAACCTGACTTTGGCCCCTAAACTGCTGTGGAACAAGCTAGGCCACATAGGGGATAGGTCAGATGACAGCCCAGCTTGGGTGAGACTCTTAGCTAGTGTGTCCCTCTCCACTTCCCTGCTGCCCCATGAATCACTTAGCAATATGTGTACGAAACATGACCTGCCTCTGACTGATAGCATCCCTGGGTACCAGCCTTCCTTCTGCCCTGACGCAGCCCCCTCGCAGCTTGCACGAAGCAGATTGTTTACCTGAGGGCATGAAGGCTTTCTGAGCTCATGGCAGGGATTAGCTCCCCAAGGCTGCAGGTATAAAGCCACCTGCATGCTCTGCTGCTCCCGCATTGCTGGCCTCCTGGGCCTGCTGGACAGCAGGGTTGGGAGTAGACAGGGGCACCATGTTCTATGATCCTCTCTTCTTGGCTGCCCGCCAACGTAAGTACTTGCACTTTGGGCTCTAAGCGCCTTGCTACCTCCCCTCCATTCTGGTAGGGGAGGAAGGCTTGGGGCACTTTTGACCATCTTGTCTCCTAAGAAGCCAGGAGAAGCCCAGTGCCTTGGCCCCTCCTGAGCTGTCAGGTTTTGAGCCAGGGAGAGGGGGGTTTAGGCCACTCCCTGTCCATATCCATGGTTCTGTTTTTGTGGGAAACGGGCTCCTCAGACATACAACTTCAGAACAAAGAAAATCAGGGGCCTCATCCCAGATATCAAAGATCCTGGGTCCTCTGGGTCCTCATCCCATCCTGCCACGTTCCTATGATGGATGCTAGGAAAGGCCAGGCCGTCAGAGAGACTTACCTAGATCTAATCTCCATGGGAAGTAGAAAAAGACCAGATCTCCCGAGTAAACTGGGAGCATGGGGGCCTTGGGGGAGGGGAGAGGCAGTGAGGGGAGCAGGGAAAAATGTAAAGCTCAATAAAAACCATTAAAGAAAAGAAAAGAGCAGGCTGGACTTGGAGAGGCCAGGTCCCATTGAGGGTAGACTACAGGCTGCATCGTCCTCTACTGCTGGACTCACTGTTGGAGAGGCAGAGGCAGCACTGACTTCCCAACCTCTTCCCACAGAAGGTGCCCTGCGAGCTAGTGAGACTGTGTCAGAGGCCAGCCCCAGTTCCACAGCAAGCCAGACCGGTGTCCCCACCCAGGTGGTACAGCAGGTGCAGGGCAGCCAGCAGGTAGGACATGGCCTTCGCTGGGGAGAGGGGAGGCAATCTCCCCATTTTCCCAGCCATGAACATCTGTTTACCTGTCTCATCAGGATATGGCAGTAGCCACCCTCTTGGTAAGCAACCCTAGTTCAGCCCCTTTCTTCTGCCTCCACAGCGGCTGCTGGTCCAGGCCAGTGTGCAGGCCAAGCCAGGCCACGTGTCACCCCTGCAGCTTACCAACATCCAGGTGCCACAGCAGGTAAGGCTTCTGCTCTAGCCTTCCAGGGTAGAGAGCCAGTGCCCTGCTGCCAGCCTGCCTAGCTTTGGGCAGTGCTCTCTACAGACAAGATCAGATACCCTAGGGGCTGATGTCCAAGCAGTCTCAGGAGTATTGTACTTATACTGAGAACTGGGGAGGATTGATAGCAGGGAACCTGTGGGTCCAGCCCCAGCCTCTCATAGTCAAGTCCAAGAAGGCCACAGTCTGGTGCTGGGGCCTTTGACCATTTCTAGTTTGTCAGCTCCTATTTGGATTGTGCTAAAATACTGATGCTGCAGCCCAGCACGGGGGGATATTACATGTGCTCTACCACGAAGCCACACCCCAGCCCAGGACAAATATGTGTTCCTCTCTCTTTCTCTTTCTCTCTCTCTCTCTCTCTTTTTTGTTTTAGGGGGGTGTTTTGAGATAGGGTCTCATGTGACCTGAAACTCTGTATGTTGTGGAGTATGACCTTGAACTCCTGATCTTAGGATTGCAGGCATGCACCCACACTGGGCTCTAAAACACATTCCACATGCCTTCTGAGCCAGGAACCAACTCTGGCTTTGCTGTTTGGTTTCAGGGCTCAACAAGCCCTTCACTGCGTATGAGCTTGGGTGACACCTGCTATAGAGTAGAGCCGTAATTGTGCTGTGTTGGGATGAGGGGCAGTTCCTGAGCGCCTAGAACGTTCCTAGTGCTTAGGTGCTCAGTGAGGTTGCTAGGGACTGGCATGGGGCTCAGAGGTGGCAGTGGTGTCTGTGAGGTCCAGGTTCTATCCCTAGCACAGGAAAACACCAGAAGCTTGGCTGTGGCTGGTAATGCTGGTGACCATGTTCGTTTTTCTCCCGCCTCCAGGCTGTCCCCACACAGCACCTGGTGGTGCAGAGCACAGCACCGGGCACGAAGGGTGGCCAGGTCTCCCTGACGGTGCACAGTGCCCAGCAGGTGCACTCCGCCCCTGAGGTAGGTGGTGCCACATTGACATCTTCCCCTGTTCTAGCCATGCACCCCATATTTGCCTCCTCCACTGGTTTTTGAGACAGATCTCACAATGTCATTCAGGCGGATACAAAACTCCTGGCTCTTTTGTTTGTTTGTTTGTTTTCGTTTTTTTTTTTTTTCTTTTTCTTTTTGGTTTTTTGAGACAGGGTTTCACTGTAGCTTTGGAGCCTGTCCTGGATCTAGCTCTTGTAGACCAGGCTGGCCTTGAACTCACAGAGATCTACCTGCCTCTGCCTCCAAGTGCTAGGATTAGATTAAAGGTTTGTGCCACCACCACCTGGCCTCAAAACTCCTATGTAGAGCAGGCTGACTCCTAACTTTGGATCCTCCTGACTCAGTCCTGAGTGCTGGGTTGCAGGTGTACACCACAATGCCTGGCCTCACATGAAGAACTGAATTCACTTGTAGCTCCTGAGTCCTAGCACCCCTGCTCCATGGACCCTGGGTGGGATTAGCTAGCCTGGCCCTGCAGCTGAGCTAAGGTTGAGAGAACTGTAGTCCAGAAAGAAAAGGAGTCTCCTCTTCCACCTTCAGAGTGGATAGAGTCCTTCATTGGGGCCTTAAAACACACACACCCACCCCAGTAAGAGTTTGGAGGTCCCAGGCTGGAGGCAGAGGCAGGTAGATCTCTGTTAGTTTGGGGCCAATTTGGTCTACACAGTTGTCCTACCAAATAGGACAACCTGACCTATTACATAGTGAGATCCTGTCTTCAAAACAAAAACCTCAAAAAAGAAAAAAGAATACACGGCCAGATGCCAGGCTTAGCTGAGTCTTCCGGCCTTGCAGCCAGTATTTTCTGTGTCTAACAGAGCTAATGGTTCTGCATGTGTGGCCACATACTCACATTCGAGAGGCTGAAGCAGGAGGATTTCAGATGGGATGCTAACAAGTTTGATACCGAGACCCTGTCTCAGAAAAAGCTGATGAAGCCGGGCAATGGTGGCGCACGCCTTTAATCCCAGCACTCGGGAGGCATAGGCAGGCGGATCTCTGTGAGTTCGAGACCAGCCTGGTCTGGTCTACAGAGCTAGTTCCAGGACAGGCTCCAAAGCCACAGAGAAACCCTGTCTCGAAAAACCAAAAAAAAAAAGAAAAAGCCGATGAAATCCGCCATTCATCTGCACCCTCTTATCAGAATTAGTTCATCCTAGCGCTGCATGCCCCAGATCAACACAAGTCCACCCACTTGTGTGGCCCAGGGACATGGGGATCAGAAGTGCCCACTGCACTGCAGCACATGGTGGGGCAGATGTGAAGGTAGAGACCACGTTGTTACTCCTGTACTGGAGGAAAGCTCCCAGCCCCTTCCTTCTCACCTTCTCTGCACCCCTTCTGATTATGGAAGCTGCAAGTGGACTTTGATCCCCGTGGGAGGATTGGAAACCCTGCCGCTCCTCCCTACAGAGGCTTATGCTTACGGCTGCTGTGGGATGTTTCACCCTCTCCAAGGGGTCCTTCTCAGGCAGGTTTGTTAGGGCCTAGGTGCTCCAGATACAACCCAGGCCGGCCCTGACATTGTTTCTGTTTGTTCTATTACAGAGGTCACCAGTGCAGGCCAACAACTCCACCAGCAAGACAGCTGGGGCTTCTGCAGGCACTGTGCAGCAACTACAGGTTCACAGCGTCCAGCAGAGTGTCCCTGTCACCCAAGAGGTGCCTGGCCAGGGCGGGTAGTAGCTAGGGCTAGGGGTTTAGGCCATGTAGCCATCTCTGTCTGTGTTCCTGACCTGTTAGAGCCAAGCAGATGGTCCAGTTCCAGCCTACCATGTGGGCATGTGACAAGAATCTCTGCTCTATCTAGATTCAGTGTCCCTGGCTGTGACACTTGTAAAAGTACCTCAGAGGTCACGTTCTGGCTTTGAAAACTCACACTGGTAGGCCAGGGAGACGGCTCAGTGGGGAAAGGACACTGGCTTCCAAGCCTGACAGCCTGAATTCCATCCTTGAGCCCTGAATGACAACAGGACAGTAAAGAAAGAGAAAAGAAAACTCACCTCAGGATGGCTGGGGGTGTACTGGGTAGAGCACTTACCCATCATGCCAAGGCCCTGGGTTCCATCTTGATTCTGCAAAACCAAAGACCAAGAACACACATTGGCCTCTTTATGCCAGTTTACTGGGGGGGGGGGGGGAGTGTTCGCCAAGGCCAAGTACTTGTTTATTCTTGAGGTGTCAGGATGAGGCCTCAGGTTTTTAATTTTGTTTTTAATGTATGTATGTCTATACCGTGTGTGTACCTAGAAGTGGAGCTAAAGACAGTTGTGAGCTGCCATGTGGGTGCTAGGAATTGAACTTGGGTCCTCGGGAAGAACAGCCAGTTCTCTTAACCATTGAGCCATCTCTCAAGTCTACCATGCTCAGGATGTGCCCAACCTTCCAGAGGAAGCCAAATTCCCCAGTGCCAGCCACAGTGGCCCGAGCAGACCAAGAGGCAAGGGTGGTCTTGTTTGTCCTTGTTAACTGCTTAACTTTTGGGATACTTGGCCTCAAAAAACAGGATGAGACAGATTTTGTGTGCCCTCATAGTTTAAGCTACTTGAGAGGCTGAGGCCAAGAGAGCTCAACTTCAAGGCCATCTGGGCAATGTAGTCAGACCCGGATTCAGAACAAAAATTGAAAAAAAGTGCTGGGGATTTAGCTTAGTGGTAGAGGGCTTGTCTAGCATGCATAAGGCCCCAAGTTCCCCACTACTAGGCTGAAAAATCGGCCAAAGCCACAGAGACTCTTCCCTAGAGGAAACAAACCACCCAACCCAAAGGATTTACAGATCTTCCCTCGGGCTAGAATCACTCTGAACCTCCAGGTAGCCAAGAGTCAGGCAGTAAGGAACCTGGAAGGCCTGTGTTCCTGGACCCCACAGGGAAAGGCTGCCCTCTGCCTGGGAAAATGGCAGCCTTTTCCCTAGAGGACTGATCTGAGGTTCCCAAACACGCATGGGATTTGCTGCCATGGTTGCCATGGTTACCATAGTCCGACTTGCCTTTTTTTTTCCCCAGAGGTCAGTAGTCCAGGCCACTCCACAGACCAAAGCTGGCCCGGTACAGCAGCTGACCGTGCAGGGACTGCAGCCAGTTCACGTTGCTCAAGAGGTGCGTGTCCCATCTCTCTGTGTCGGGGCAATCAGACTGGTGCTGGGCTGTGGTTGGGGGTACAGGCACCAAATCCCGAGGGAGGAATGGAGCCATCTTGGGGCCCGGAAGGGCGGAGACAAATGGGAGATTTGAAGGCCTGCGCAAGTCAGGCTTCCCTCGGGCCCTGGGCTCCATTCTGAATCCCCATCCCGGCACCTGACCGCTCAGGACAAGGGGCTTGTTAAGAGAGGTCTGGATTTGAATCCTGCTTCTTTCTGATACTACTCAGTCCATTCCTCACATCCCTAACAAGACACCAGGTGGGGAATCTTCAGCCGGGTGGCCGTGTGCACACAGCCCGGTGACCCCCCAGTGTCTCTGTTTGTCCTCCAGAGCTCAGGCAGTCAGTTTCCCGCTAGGAAGGCAGAGCAGCGAGAACCCCGGCCCACACCGCCGCCGGAGCCGCCGCCCCGGCCTCCCGGGCCCGGGCCAGCGTGCTGGGGCGAGGCCTCGCAGCTAGGCAGCCCTGAGCAGCCGCCGCCCCATTACGAGCCGGGCGTGGAGCAGTGGGTGGAGCTGGTGGGCGTGCTGCCCCCACACCTGCTCCTGCCGCAGCAGAGGGTAGTCTTCGAGCCACTGCCGGGGCTCTCGGCCCGAGCCAGCCCCGACCTGAGGGTCAGGATCCACAGAATACCCCAGGTGCTAGTGTTCGGCACCGCCCTCAAAGTAGGTGGCGGCGAACCGCGGACGCACAGCGGGGGGGTCGGAGGGCGGTCGGGGCGGGGCGTCCTGCCCGCCTCTAAGCCAAGTCTAGACCTCAGGCTCCGCCCCTGCAGTTCAAGGAGGGAGGGGTGAGACGTCTGTCCCGCCCTCCAAACTGCTGTCAGTCATTCCAGGTTCTGCCTCAGGAACTGAGTTCCAGGCTGCACCCCTGCAAATCCGGGTTGGGGGTGGAGGCGGGCTATCCAGTACCCGCCCCTAAGGTGGTGTCGGTTATTTCAGATTCAGTCGACGTAAACCGATCCCGCTCCAGGCTCCACCCTGAATATTTTGCTTGGGAAACTTTTAGGTTTCCAGAAGCCCCTCAGGCCCTGTTTTTAATTAAACAAGACACACAGGTGCCTGTGTTTTCCACCTTCCAAACCCATTGTAGAATCCTATCTCGCGTCCCTTCCCTTGCCCATCAGCGTCCGCAACCTCTTTGTTGTTCCCAACCAAAGCAGAGAATCCAGCACCTCCCATTTCTCAGCCACAGCTGAGGCCAAGGCCTGAGCCTTCCCTCTTCAGTTTGCACCTCTGGCCCATACTGTTCAGAGAACCCTGATGCGCACCCTTCCACCTGGGGTTTATTTCGGGGTCAGGGAGACTGGATGTGGCCAGCGCTGACCCACCGCCCCGCTCGCTCTTCCTCCTGCTGCAGGTCCAGCAGCTGCAGCAGGTGCCTGTCCCTCATGTGTACCCCAGCCAGGTGCAGTATGTGGAGGGTGGCGACGCCAGCTACTCAGCCAGCGCCATGTAAGTGGACAGAGTGACGGAGGGAGGGCGCAGATCTGCTTAGGGCGCCAGACCACAGCTCTAGCTCCCAACTGGCGTTCAAGGCTCCGGTGGTAGCCTTACCCACCCCCATGCGAACTTCCCAGGGGGAGCCACCTACCTGGAATATAGGCTACTGGTAGCAGAATGGACACTGGCCAGCTGGGAAGGCTCCTCCACTAATTACAGGCTGTGTGGTTAGATGGCTTTCTGTTTTAGAAGGAAAAGGGAAAAGAGCATACGTGTATGTATACATATGATATATATAAATATTTATACATATATTTTTACAATATAAGTTTTTCTTTTTTGCTAGGGGGTGGCACACACCTTTAATCCCAGCACTCAGGAGCAGAGACAGGCAGATCTTTGTCTTCTGCTCCTGAAGTGCTGGGATTAAAGGCGTTCACCACCACTGCCTGGCTAAATTTATCTATATTAAGCAGGAAAAAGCAGTTCTTCAGTTCTCAGATCTGACCCTTAGTGTCCTACAGAGTGTCCTGTTTCAGCAGCACTGGGGAGACAGACAGGAGGATTTTTTTTTTACATTATTTATGTGCAAGGGGAAGGCATGTGTGTGTCATGGTGCACATGGAGCTCAAAGAACAACCCAAGGAGTCTGTTTTCTCTCCATCCCATGGGTCCCAGGGGTCAAACATAGTTCCTCAAGCTTAGTAACAGACACCCCTACCTCCTGAGTCTTCCTGCTAGTCTCCAGGAAGATCTTGAGTTGAAGGCTAGATAACACAATTAGGTCCTGTCTCCAAAAAGCCAAAATATAAAAGAAACGATCCATTTCTTTTTTCAGAAATACAGCTGACAATTCTGTCTCAAAATTTTCCTTAGGGGCTGGGGAGATGCCCTGCTTATTAAACATGAGACCCTGAGGTCAGATCTCAAACCTACATAAGAGCCTGGCATGGTGGCTGGCATGCATCTGTCACCCCAGAGCCATCTTCCTGGCCCTCGTGTGTGTGTATGGACAGGGTGTATGTGTGCGTGCGTGTGTGTGCATGCACCATGTAGTAAGTGGAGTGCAGAGGCCAACATTGGAGTCTGTTTGCTATGTGTGATTTGGGGCTCAAAACCAGGTCTTCAGGCTTGTTGGGCGGCACCCCTGCCTACTGAGCCATCCACCTGACTCAGGTTTTCATGTCTTAATCACTGACATTTTGAGAGGGCTCCAAGATTGAAACAGAGGTGGCTCTGTCTGTCCCCTCTCCACAGAGCCCTCTACCTGCACTTAGGGTGGTCTTTTGCTGCCATCCAAACCTCTTGTCTCTGCTTGTCCACTGGTGCCTGGTTTAGGAGGACGGCCAGGCGGCCATCTTCATTCTCCTCACCCCACCCTAGCCCTCTAGTTGCAGCCTGCTAAGATGGGCCAGGTGTTATTGATGTCTTCCTGCGGTTGCAGTTGAGCTGCAGCTTGTGTTACAGGGCAGTGTCTCAGTACATGCTCTAGATTGAAGGGCAGCTCCCTGCTAGGAAGAGGTAGGCGGCACAGGCGCTCCTCTGCCTGCCTGCCCACAGTCCTCTGGGTTTCCCTCCCCTGAACCCAGAGCTTACTTGTTGCTGGAGGCAGCATGTGTGTATTGTACTTGACACTCTGGACCCCACCGTATCTCCTCCACTTCCGCAGTAAGGGAAGTGACACTTGTTTCAGACTGCTGCCGCATAGGCCAATGTAAATCACCCACAGAAGGCCCGTGAGATGGCTCAGCAGGCACGTGCCTCCAGACCTTACGACCTGAGTTAAATCTCCTGGACCCATGTGGTGAAAGGAGAGATGCAGCTCCCACAAGTTGTCCTGTGACCTTTACACATATACCATGGTTCATGTGTGCCCCCTCCAAGTAATAAATAAATATAAAGAAATAGTTTTTAGAAAATAAACAAGAAATGGTTGCTCATTCAGTGCTCAGGTCATCCCCATCCCTTATATGTGAAGGTGGCCACACTGGTGCTCTGTGGCTTCTCTGGTCCCCCCTGGAACCCCTACTTCCTGTGCAGGGCTCACTGATCATGGCCTCATGTCTGATTCTTGCAGCCGCTCTAGCACCTACCCCTACCCTGAGACGCCGATCTACACACAGCCAGCAGGCACCAGCTACTATGAGGCTTCAGGCGCACCCCCCCAGGTCAGCACACCAGCCACTTCCCAGACTGTGGCCAGCAGCGGCTCAGTGCCCATGTATGTGTCCGGCAGCCCGATTGTTGCCAGCTCCTCCAGCAGCGACGCTGGGGCCAGCAACAGCAGCGTGGGTGCAGGAGGCAGCGGGGGAGGTGGCAGCAGTGGCAGCAGCAGTGGCGGCGGCGGCAGTGGAGCAGGCACCTACGTCATCCAAGGCGGCTACATGCTAGGCAACGCCAGCCAGTCTTACTCCCACACCACCCGTGCCTCACCAGCCACAGTAAGTGATGCAGCCCTACTTAGAGGAAACGGGAGGTGAGCACTCGGGGGCGGGGCGGGGGGGCCTTGGCTATAATCAGGGTCGTGGTCCAGTGCTCATCTGACCCAGGAGCCCCGATGTCCCATGCAGTGTAGCCTTAGGTGGTGCTCATCAGCTGTGTGACACTCTGGGGACAACTCCCGAAATGTCCTTAATCAGAATTGGTGGTGAGATGTGGGCTCCTAGAGTTACTGTTGGTGGTGCTGAATTCCAGCCCCAGTCAGGCCAGCCAATAGGAACCGTGGGTTGGGTCAGAACACCTGTCGTCGCCGTCTCCCCCCACCCTCCACAGACACATCCCCTACATACCAGGGCACCCTGGTTGCTAGTCTTCACTAGTTTGTTTAGTCTGCTGTTTTAGAAGACTCTGCTATGAACCATTTGATTTCACGGCCCTGTGGGTCCTCAGGTGCTGCTTAAAATGCACGAGTCACTGGGTGAGGTGGGCACGCCTTTAATCCCAGCGCTTGGGAGGCAGAGCAGCCCGATCTCTGTAAGTTTGAGGCCAGCTACAGAGCAAGTTCCAGGACAGCCAGGACTACACAGAGATACCCTATCTTGAAATACCAAACCAACCAAAAAACAAAAACAAAACCCCACACATGCCAGTAGAATGAGCAGGTTCTGAGGAGGCGGAGTTCTTCGAGCCTGGGGCAGACGTCCCTTGCCCTGTGTGCCGTTGGCCCACATGACTAAGGGCACTGAGAAACTGTGTTGTGTGGTTTTTTGGTTTCTTTTTCTTTTTCCAGGTACTTGTTTTGAAAGAATTTAGATTCGCAGGAAGCTATAAAAAGGACACCATGCACTGACTGGGTGGCATAGGCCACGATCCCAGCACTGGGCAGTCAGGAGCAGGCTGGGAACGCGTGGGAAGCCAGCTGGGGACACAGAGCATGGGTTTCTTTCTGTAGACACACAGATTGCCGAGGCGGCTCGGCGGATAAAGGCACTGACTGCCTAAGTTCAGTTCCTGGAACTGATGTGGTAGGAGAGAACCAGCTCCCCTGACCTTCACATGCATTCCGTCCTCACAGAATAAATAAAGGAACATTTAACAAGAACAGTTAACAGAAAGGAGCTAGGAAATGGCCCTGTAATCAAGGGCTTGCTGTGAAAGCGGGAGGTTCTGAGTTTGAGTCCCCAGCACCTCTGCAGGGTTATAACCCAAATGCGAGGATGGCAGAGGCAGGAAGGTGCCTCGTAGCCAGCCAAACTTTAGTGAGAGATGCTTTCTCAAAAACACAAGGTGGGGTGGGGCTGGAGAGATGGTTCAGTGGTTAGGAACACTGGCTGCTCTTCTGGAGGACCTGGGTTCAATTCCCAACACCCACATGACAGTTCTCAATTGTCTGTAACTCTAATTCCAGGGGATCTGACACCCCCCTTCTGGCATATATGGTATACAGATATACATGTAGGCAAAACACTCATACATATAAAATAAAAACAATAGCAGAAACAAAGCAGACAGCAACTGGGGAAGACAGCCGCTGTCAGCCTTTGGCCTGTGCACACATGCTCCTGCCCCACACCTCTTCCTGTGTGTCGCTCATATGAACCCTTAAACGCACACATAAACAAAAAGTTCTAATAAAATGTGCTGAGAAATGCACACTGCACACTTTCCTGGGCTCCCTGCTCAGTCCCACTTCCCTAACAGACAGCATCCAATCTAGAAATCTTAGTTTGCTACCGGGGGTGGTTTCTGTCTACTGTTTTTAAGACAGATCCCCCTTTGTAGCCCAGGATGGCCCTGAATTTGTGATCCTTCTGTCTCAGTTCCCCAATGCTGGGAGTACCACACTTGCTCTATGTGATTGTAAATGTGGAGAGAAACCTGCCACAATCAGGATACATAAATAAAGAAGGGAAGGCTTGCCTGCCTGTGTGAAGAGCTAGGTTCTGTCGGAGCAATATGGGAAGAATGCAGGCTGTTTTACCCTCAGAGATCTCATCGCTTCTTATTTGCCCTCTTCCATCTCCCCAGGAACCATGAATCTCGTATCTGTCTCTATATGTCACTTCTAGATGAACTCCTAGTCTGTGACCTCGGGAGACTGATTTTCATTCCTCTTATATTAACAGCTTTGTCTTAAAGTAGCTGCAGGTGGCGAGTGTATTGGTCAGTGCTGTTCTAGTAACTTTGAAAGACTGTAGTTCCCAGGAATACCGTGACAGGACGTGTGCCTTACAGCCGGCCAGGGTGGCTGTCCAAACCACAGTGAAAGTAGTTTCAGAGTACACAGCCACACAGTCTCAGAGGATGCCAAGGACTGTCAGCACCGCCCTGTCCTCTCGTGTACCCCAGGTCCAGTGGCTCCTGGACAATTATGAGACCGCCGAGGGCGTGAGCCTGCCGCGGAGCACCCTCTACTGCCACTACCTACTGCACTGCCAGGAGCAGAAGCTGGAGCCAGTTAATGCCGCCTCTTTCGGCAAGCTCATCCGCTCGGTATTCATGGGTCTGCGCACGCGCCGCCTGGGCACCAGGTTTGCCCCACCCCCACCCTCAGCTGCCCTGGGCCCCAAGGGCATATACTTTCTGCCCATATGACCCACCTCAACCCCAAGTGGTCTCGAACCACAGGGCCAGAACCCCTTGCTCACTCACGCCGCCCTACTTCTTGTGCCTGCCTCTGGCATGTTGCTCCTGCGGCATCTTCCTGTTCCTGTACTTCCTCCATCTCCTTACTCGGTTACCCCTTGGCCTGCTCATCTCTCTTCCAGTTAGTAGCTCAGGCATCATTACATGCATTCATCCATTCGTTCATACTGTCCTTGGTGATGTACTTGATCTTTGTCTCAGCTTTCTCATGTCTGTCCAAGCTTTCAGGAACACCCTCCGAAGGGTCGGGGTAAACTGAGGTTACATGCTCAGTTATAAGTGCCTCACATGCCCTTACGACCAACAGCCATGTGCTTGCTTGGTGTCAGAGTTGGCAGTAAGCGGTGACTCCTACTGCCCTGTCCTCAGTCTTGGTACCTGATGTCCTTCCTTCTTCAGCTCATCAGGGTACCTTTTTCTGCCCAGGCCCCTAAGTGAGAGGAAAGCTCTGTGAGAACCCCAGTATCTTGCCCAGCTGGTAAAGCACCTCACCTCTTCTTCCCAGGGGCAACTCCAAGTATCATTATTATGGCTTGCGGATCAAAGCCAGCTCGCCCCTGCTGCGGCTGATGGAGGACCAGCAACACATGGCCATGCGAGGCCAGCCCTTCTCCCAGAAACAGAGGTAGGAGCCTCCTGCTCTGGAACTGAGCAGGAGCTGCCAAGGCGGCTATACCGTACCACTTGACCATGCCCTAGGCGATTCTCATCAGCCTGCCCATCCCCCCACCAGGTGACTTATCCCTTCCAGGTGACCCATCACTTACTACCAACCACCCTCCATCAGTCCTCACCTGCTCCCCATCCCCACCCAGCCCATTCCCTCAAGAACCTCATCCCCACACAGCTGGGCTTACCCCCCCAACCAGGTGGCTTAACCCCCTCATCCCAGCTGGCCCATCACCCCACCAGCCACCCCACTACCCCTTCCCCTCCAGGCTCAAGCCCATCCAGAAGATGGAGGGCGTGGCCAACGGTGTTGCCGTGGGGCAGCAGAGCACAGGGCTGTCAGACATCAGCGCCCAGGTGCAGCAGTACCAGCAGTTCCTGGGTGAGAGCCGATGGGCAGGGCAGTGCAGCCTGCCCCGGGGACTCAGGAGGGCCCACAGGGGGAGTCTGTCTTTGTGGGATTGTTCTATCCCCAGAAACCTTCTCTAAGATCTCCCAACCCCATTTTGTGGGTGGGCGTTTAGACAGGGTTTCACTGTATAGTCCTGGCTAGTCTGAAATTCACGATGTAGACCAGGTTGGCCTCCAGCTCACAGAGATCCACTTGCCTCTGCTTCCTCAGAGCTGGGATTAAAGGTATGCGCCACCGTGCCTAGCCCACCCTGTACTTTGGAGACGAGGTCTCACTGTCTAATCAGGGCTGATCTAGAATTCGTGAGTCTTCTCCTCAGCCTTCACAGTGCTGGGATCCCAGGGTGTGCACCATCCCGTTCCTTTCTGTCATGTTTCTGTTTGTGCACCCAGCGCAGCCTAGTAATGCTGAATCCCACACCAGCAGGTAATGCCTTGGCTGGCCCAACAGTGCTCCCCTAACATGACAGGCGCTCCACCCTTGTTGGTCTTCAGCTCTGTCATGTGACTAGTAGTGACTGGGGGCTCAAGTGTGGACCAGGGTGTGTGTTCCGTTTCTACACGCACGAAAGATGACACGGTGGCTGGGGAGTGAAGGGAGATGTGGAGATGATGCTCAGAGTCAAGGGTGGCCCTGGTGACCCATGCTAACCCTGAACGGTGTCCCTATGGTATTAATAGGGCCTTTAGACACCTGCTTGCTTGGCAGGGAGGCTGCCTGGCACTTGGTGTGTAAGGACCAGTCAGAAGCAACACTCAGCAGGACAAGCACATCATATGCTTTGTGGAGGAGGCCCTGGGGCCTTGGGCCAGTAGCTCACCCTACTTGAGCCTCATCATCCACTGCATACATGGGGATGACACATTGGGAGGAAGACAGGTGACTAGGACCCCAAGGCAGCAGGAGAGGTTGGCAGGTGGACATGGCCTCATGTTGCCCCTACCCCTAGATGCCTCCAGGAGTCTCCCTGATTTTGTTGAGCTGGATCTTCAGGGCAAAGTGCTGCCTGAGGGCGTCGGCCCCGGGGATGTCAAGGCCTTCCAGGTCCTGTACCGGGAACACTGTGAGGTAGGGCAGTCAGATGGTGAGTGGGTGGTTGGGTGGGTGCACTACCCTTGAATGCAGCTGGTTTCTTGACAGGAAGCCCCATGCTGGCCCAGCCCCATTCCCCATTGTGAAGTCCTATCCCTGCAGGCCATTGTGGATGTCATGGTAAATCTCCAGTTCACGCTGGTGGAAACACTGTGGAAGACCTTCTGGAGATATAACCTTAGCCAGCCTAACGAGGCACCACCGCTGGCCGTGTGAGTCCCCAGGGCTTGGAAGGGGGTGACCCCCACATGTAGGGGTTACATATGCCCTTGACTGGACTTTGGGTGGGCTCCTACAGGCATGACGAGGCAGAGAAGCGGCTGCCCAGAGCCAGTCTGGTGCTCCTCTCCAAGTTCCAGCCCGTGCTGCAGTGGACCAAGCGCTGTGACAACGTGCTGTACCAGGGCCTGGTGGAGATCCTCATCCCTGACGTTCTGCGGCCCATCCCCAGTGAGTGCCAGTGGCTGTACCTCTTCCCAGAAGGCGCCCCTGTCCACCCTGACCAGCACCCCCATCCTCCACAGGTGCCTTGACCCAAGCAATCCGGAACTTTGCCAAGAGCCTGGAGAGCTGGCTCACCCATGCCATGGTGAACATCCCTGAGGAGATGCTGCGGGTGAAGGTGAGGGCTGGACTGGGCATTGTCCTGTACTGCACACCTTCTGGACCCATTGCTGAGAGGCTCCCAGGGTTTCAGCACTTAAAACATTATTGATTGATTGATTGACTGACTGACTGATTGGCTGAGGCAGAGTCTTATTTACTATGTGGCCCTGGCTGGTCTAGAACTCAGTGCTGGGATTAAAGGTGTGCCCCACCAAGCCCAGCAAGACTGAACTCTGAAACAGCATAGCAGCATAGTAAATGGTGGCCACACCTGTAGCTCCCGCGCAAGGCCAGAGACCCTGTCTCAAAACAGTAAAACCATATGAACGAGCTGGGCGGTGGTGGGCACGCCTTTAATCCTAGCACTTGAGAGGCAGAGGCAGGCAGATCTCTGTGAGTTTGAGGCCAGCCTGGTCTACAGAGCAAGTTCCAAGACAGGCTCCTGTCTTGAAAAAACAAACAAACAAACAAAACAAAAAAACCAATAAAGCAGGAAAAAAAAACCCCAACAACAAATGGAAGCTCTGTTCTTGACTGAAGGAAGTAACTTAGCTGTTCAGAGAGAGATTTTTTTGTTTTCTTTATGTATAAGGAGATAGCACCTCATTGATGCTGTACATCCACCAAGATGTGCTTGCTCTGGTGTCTGGTGCTGGAGATGGAAGCCAGGGCCTCATGCACATAGGGAGGTAAGCACTCTACCACTGAGCTGCACCTCCAGCCCGGAGCTGGGTGTCTGTGTCACCCTCACCTAGACAGAAAGACAGGGAGAGCTGGCGAGCGTAGCAGGTACAGAAGGAAGGCCTTCAGATTGGTGAGCCACACAGTCGTCAGTCCATGTGGTGTGCGTTCTTTAAGGGCTGATGGCAAAGTGGGGTTCATGGTGATGGGCATCCTCATGGAGCAGGGATCCAAGGCTGCTCTGATTGAAGCAGTAATTTACCCTTGCATATAGAGCTTAGTGGGACAGCATTTGCCTTGTTTGTACAGGGCCTTGGGTTCCAGCCTCAGCACCAGAGAGGCAGGGCTTTGTGTTATGCCACTGAAAGTGGCATGAGGTGACATGAAGAGGCATAGCTGTAATCCCAGCATAGAGGATAAGACAGAAGGATCACCAAGGATCTGAACCTGCCTCAGAGGGGGAAAACCAAAAACACCCCAGTTACTTTGTGCTTGGCAGTGAATCTCAGTGCTGGAATACAGACTTCGTATGAACATGGATCCACCACACACACACACAGTAAAAAATGCCAGGGCCAGGGAGATGGCTCTGAGCGTAAAGGTGTTTGCCTTCCCTGCCTGACAACCTGAACTTGACCCCAGCCCTCATGGTGGACGAAGAGGGTCGACAACCTCAAGTTGCCCTCTGACTTTCGTACGTGGGCCATCACACAAACACAAAATAAATAAACAGAAAAATGGTGGTGGTGGCACACGCCTTTAATTCCAACTCTCAGGAGGCAGAGGCAGGCAAATCACTGAGTTCAAAGCCAACCTGGTCCAGAATGGCCAGGGCTACGCAGAGAAGCCCTGTCTCGAAAAACCAAAAAATAAATAGAAAAATAATAGTCCCAGTGGGCACAGCGTGTTTGACCCACACTAGTACTGGAAGTCCACCCTTGGTCTCCAAACAGAAGCGGTAATGCAACCCTTCTGGCTTTAAGAAAGGGTTTGGGTAGCAACAGGTGAGTCCGGGCCAGGCAAGGTTTGTGTGGAAGCCACTAGTCTACTGTCCCCCGTGCAGGTGGCAGCAGCCGGCGCCTTTGCACAGACGCTGCGGCGCTACACGTCACTCAACCACTTGGCACAGGCAGCGCGGGCCGTGTTGCAGAATACAGCGCAGATCAACCAAATGCTGAGCGACCTCAACCGTGTGGACTTCGCAAATGTGCAGGTGAGCGAGTACCAATGGGGCTGGGATGGGGCAGAGTAGAGGGGCACCGGGCGAGAAAGCTGAGCAGCTGCTGCTATGCTCCAGGAGCAGGCCTCGTGGGTGTGCCGCTGCGAGGACCGTGTGGTGCAGCGTCTGGAGCAGGACTTCAAAGTGACGCTGCAGCAGCAGAACTCACTGGAGCAATGGGCAGCCTGGCTGGACGGCGTCGTGAGCCAGGTGCTCAAGCCCTACCAGGGCAGTTCAGGCTTCCCCAAGGCGGCCAAGCTCTTCCTCCTCAAGTGGTCCTTCTACAGGTGCGTGCCTGTCCTGCGGGCTTCTGGCCGGGGGCGGGGTGGGAATAGGGGTGGGAATCCCAGTATGTGTGTGAGAAAGCCTTCCTATAACGATGTGCTTGTGAAGAGTTGTGAACGGGTTAGGGAAAGCCCTGTAGCTCATAAAAGACATTGGGAAAACAGCCCTGCAGGCCTGACAGTCTCTTGGTCACTTCCCCCAGCTCCATGGTAATCCGGGACCTGACCCTGCGTAGCGCTGCCAGTTTCGGCTCCTTCCATCTTATCCGGCTACTCTATGATGAGTACATGTACTATCTGATCGAGCACCGTGTGGCCCAGGCCAAGGGCGAGACCCCAATCGCGGTCATGGGAGAGGTGCGCCCGATGAGGTACTGGGTGCATGGGTAGGCTCCAGGCAGTGGAATCCTAACCTTTTTCTTTTTCTTCCAGTTTGCAAACCTGACCTCCTCGCTGAATCCCTTGGATCCTGACAAAGGTAATAATGCATGTCCCCACCTAGGACCTGGGATCCAGGGGTGGGGACGCTGACAGGGAGGCCAGGTGTCCCTAGAATTTCACAAGTCTTTCACTGAGCTGGGCTTGCTCCCTGTCCTCCAGACGAGGAGGAAGAGGAGGAAGAGGAAAGTGAAGATGAACTGCCACAAGACATCTCGCTGGCAGCGGGCAGCGAGTCCCCCGCGCTGGGCCCAGAAGCCCTAGAGCCACCTGCGAAGCTGGCACGGACTGACACACGTGGCCTCTTCGTGCAGGCCCTGCCCTCCAGCTAAGCCCGAGACATCCCTGCCCCATCCACCCACCCACCCGCAGCTACCGTCCCTCCAAGGGTCAGGGTCAGTCCCTCCGAGCCAGGGTCCGGTCCCTCAGCTTTTGTGGCTTCACTGTCACCCTTCCAGCCCACACCAGAGCTGGAGAGGGTCCCTGTGACAGGGAAGGCCAGGGGAGCCTCCCCTCACATGGAGCCGATACAATCATGGGCTGGGCTGGGCAGAACTGAAGCTGCAAACCCTGACACAAAGACGTGCCTTAAGGAACCTGCCCAGGTGCCCTCTCTCCTGCCCCAGCTCGTAGCCCTGTTCCCCTACACCACCCCAGAGGGCAGCAGGCTGACTCCTCCCCTGCGAACTGTTAACTTATTCTGCTCTCTGGCTTTGCACAGCCTGCCCAGGCAGACCTGAGCCTGGTCAGGCGCAGGTGGGTGGCACTCGGGGACCCCCCACTGTCAGCAGCAGCAGTCCCACTGCTCCCCTTTCTTGGTATAAGTGCAATTAAAGCTGTGGGTGTCGCACCTTCTCCAGAGCTGGGTTCTCCTGGCCCCGCAGCCCAGAGAGGGGCATATTGTGAAGGGCCCCGGCCTCCAGCTTCCAAAGAGGAGCATCCTGTTGGCTGCAGGGCCAGGTGCTCCAGACCAGAGGCCGCACCCTGCGCCTTCCACCCTACCGGCTTGTGACCGAAACCTGCTCCCAGAGATGCTTCTCCTCTGTGCCGTGCCCCTGACCCCTGTAACTATTGTGATTAGTGAGTGCCGCTTGAGCGGAGTCAGTAACTTGTTGGGTTTTTTTCCAACCATCATGGCCTTATCCGTTCCCGTTTTCTCAGTGTCTTCAATCTGTGATAGATGTTTATGGAAAAAAAAGAAATCCGGCCTATTGTATAGAAATCACTATTTTGTGTGCTCCGCGTGCTACAGCTTTTGGGTGGTCCTGCACACGCCCCATGGGGCCTCCCTTCCCAGTGGTGAAAGTATCCACGCGCGTGGTAGTTTAGTGTGCTGTTTTCTACCTTTTTGTAGTCTTTCTTAAAACAATAAATACTGCTGTGATCTTTGTCTACTGATGACTATCAAGGTGGGGTGTGTGTGTGTTGAGGACAGAAAGAGGACACCAGCCAGGCTCAGAAATAAAGCATTTATTTAGTACATGAAGAACAAGGCCAAGTGGCCACAGGGTTCCCACCCCAGGTAAGGGAGGGAGGCTGGAACCACTGGGCCTCCCTAAGGGGCTACACCTGCAGCCAAGGAAAGGGGCCAGAGCACAGGAAGCTGGACCGGGCTTTGCTGGGGCAGGCCAGGCCTAAGAGGCCCCTCCCTCTGCCCTTTCCCAACTTAAATAGGCATAAATAAAGACACATCCAGACTCTCGGGGCCACCAAAGGCTGCTGTACCAGTCCCATCCCGCAACCTAACACTAGTGCCAATTGTGGCCCCTTTAGGGCCAGCCCAGGAAGGCAGTCCTCTCCCGGGCCCGCGGAGGTAGTTGGAGTCAGGGTCCAGGGCAGTCAGCCCTCACAGCACAATCCACGTGTACCGCTCACTGTCTGCCAGAACCTTCAGTGAGCACCCTGCAGAGGAGGACACACAGAACCATGATCCACTTGTCCAGCCCTGCAGAAAACCTCCATGGCCTAACTGGACCCAGAAAGTCCCAAAACAGGCTCCCTTTTCCAGCTATGGTTATACCCTGAGTAAGCCCCCAGCTGGATGGCACTCTGTCTATGACACCCCTGGCACGTCCAGCATGCCCTCAAATCCAGGGAAAGACAAGAGTAGTGCCCAATCCCTACCTTTATGCAGCGCCTCGTTCGTCATCCTGTTCACATAGCGGCCGCTGCTCTCCGGCACCAGCCATTTCATGACCATGTCCACACAGCTCTTTCGGTAGGAGCTCCAGACACTGCCACTGGGAGCCAGGGAAATGAGTGAAAAGGAGCCTTTCTTTCTTTTTTTTTTTTCGAGACAGGGTTTCTCTGTGGTTTTGGAGCCTGTCCTGGAACTAGCTCTTGTAGACCAGGTTGGTCTCGAACTCACAGAGATCCGTCTGCTTCTGCCTCCCGAGTGCTGGGATTAAAGGCATGCGCCACCACCGCCCGGCTGAAGAGGATCCTTTCCTGCCAACCAGCCAAGCCTCCCTGGCAACCCACTCTTGTCCTGCCTCACCTGGTCTGCCCTTTGACCTCGGTTAGGTCACCCACGCTGACTGTCTCAAAGATGCCCGTGCTGAGGTCCCAGGCCACCTTTAGGCTGGTGTGATAGGTCTTTGGTCTGTGGTGGTGGAGGACAAGAGGATGGGCCAGTGACGTCCTGCACTGGCTTGCCAATGCACCAGTGCCAGGATGGGCATCCAGGTCTTGTCTGCTCACCCTTTACCCCTGTCCTGAGGGTCTGTGTATGACCACCATGTGAGAGTTAGCCAAGGGCCCTGCCACTTACCGGAGCTGGCCCTCCTCAGTGGGGGCTGGGAAGGCTAGGAGCAGCAGGCCAATGTTGATCAGGACCTGGTTGGTTTCTGGGCAGACCTGGGAGCAGGCAGTGACAGTTATAGATGAGATCAGACAGTGGGAACACCCCAGCCTCCTGCTGTGCCCTAGTCTCACCTCCAGGATGACTATATCATAGTCACTGAAAGAGCAGAACTGGTGACCCCAGGTGGCATCGTGGCGGATGACCTCGTTGATGACATACTCAAAGTCCAATGTGAGCTGCTCCACTGTCAGGTACTGGCCCTGGTGACAGACGTCAGAGAGCCAGGGGTAGGTAGTGCCAACCACCCCACAGATACCGGGTCACCTATGGCCTACACCATGGCTACCCACCTGCATGTCTGTCCGCTCTCGCATGGGCCGTAAATTGCGGCCACGGAGGTCAGTCACCACAAAGGGCAGGGAGATCTTGTCATCCTCAAACTCTGGGGAGGCAGGAAGAGGGTAGGAGCAGGCCAAGGGTCCTCCTGGGACTGCCCCATCCCAGAGCCTGTCCCAGGAAACCCCCTCACCATCCTCAGGTTCTGTCCCTTCCCCAGACCGCAACACATAGTGCAACTTGGTGTAGTTGATGTAGCCAGGCTCGGGGGCAGACGCCTCTGAAGCAGGAGGACTGTCCCTGGGTACCACTTCCCCACTTGGGGCTGGTGGCTCTGAGGATGGGCGGCAGCGGCTACTTGAGGGCCCCAGGCCTGAGGGCAGCCGAGCTTCCTCCAAGGTACCACCCTTGGCCTCTTTGGCCCTGCGGAAGATGTCAGCCACAAACTCCTTGGCCTTGGCAATAGCTGGTGAGGGCTCAGGAGCTCCAGAGGGCCGAGCTGGGACCACCTCAAGGCCAGGGCTGGGGAAGGCAGGGGCTGCCTCAGGGCTCCAAGGTCCTGGGGAGCTGGGTGGAGCTGGGGGCAAAGCTGTGTGGTCGTACAGGATTTGGCAGAAACTGCTGTCATCTGCAAGAAGCAAAGCGTGAAGGAATGTGTCATCACAGTTCAAGGTTACTCTGGCCTACCTCAAACCTGGGTTATTAGAAACCCCCCTGAAAGAGCCCCCTGGAACCTTTCCTGTCCTGAAATCAGTGTTAAACTCTGGAGTTCAGAAACCACACATACTCTGAACACAAAGACATGCATGAATTCAAGACGTTTAAAGAATATGCTGGGCTAGAACCCAGAGCCTTCACTCCCCCGCTGAGCCACCTGCAGCCTCAAACCTCACCTCTGAACAAGTGTTGTGCTACTCAGAAAGGACACTGCAAATGAGATGCCCTTGGGGTGCAGATCACAGTGAGGACCAGCAAGAGTCACCTAGGTGAATTCTCACTATGCGACCAGATCAGCACAGGCAGACAGGCCACAGGAGTGGGGGTCAGCAGAGGAGTGCCATGCCTCTCCCTCTAAGCAGCACCATGCCCCTCGGAGAGGCTACTACCTAACAGGCCATGGTGGGACACTTTCAGGAAAGAAGGTATTGAAAATGGCTTGGCATACACTTATATGCTGAACACCAGTTAGGGACAAAGCTAATACTGATCTCCAGGCTAAGAGTCTTCAGTCCTGCCTTCAGCCTTGTGTGGGAAGCTCATGGCCAACAGTCAGGTGGCAAAACATTGGTAAGGGTTATGTCTCTCTCCCAGAATGGCAGAGGTGTCCAGGGCAGGGCTGAGTCTGAGGACTGAGTGTCCCATCCTCTGCTGGCCAGGCTGGTCACATGCACTTTCCTCTGCCTTGCCCTTCCCCTGCCCCAGGACAGTCATTTTAATGAGAATGGTCTTGAGTCCTCCCCAGATCAAAACATGTCATCAGTTTATCCCAAAAGCCATACACAGCTATCGATCTCTCTTCTGTGTCTGTGTCCAGCTGTGTTACATGGATGCCATGTCCTTTCTTTGGTGTCCCACTGGACACTGACTGGCCCCGTTCTACCACAAAAAAGGAAGGCATCGCCGGGCGGTGGTGGCTCACGCCTTTAATCCCAGCACTCGGGAGGCAGAGGCAGGCGGATCTCTGTGAGTTCGAGGCCAGCCTGGTCTACAGAGCTAGTTCCAGGACAGGCTCCAAAGCCACAGAGAAACCCTGTCTCGAAAAAACCAAAAAAAAAAAAAAAAAAAAAAAGGAAGGCATCAGGAGGCCCCTGGCTCCCTGATATGGACCTGAACACACACCTGGAGAATTCAGCCTTTCTCAGGGGAGTCAGCAGGGCAGAACTGTGGGCTCAGACTCACGGACCCTCACTCTATTCCTGCCAGACAGTGACATCATACCACTGCCTATTATGCCACTCTGTCAAGACATGGAGAAATGGCTTAGCAGGTCAAGGTACCTACCACTAGGTATGCGGACCTGGGTTCAAATTCCTGAACCCACATGGCAGAAGAGAATCAACTCTTGAAAGTTATCCTGATGTACATGACATATGCATGTGTACACACTCATGCACAGAGACACACAAAAATTTTTTAAGTAAGAGAAAGTTAAAATGCACTAGGCATGGTGGCACACGCTTTTAATCATAGCACTCAGGAGGCAGAGGCAGGCAGAACTCTGTGAGTTCGAGGCCTGGTTTACAAAGCTAGTTCCAGGATAGTCAGGGCCGTTATATAGAGAAACTCTGACTCAAAAAACAAAAAAAAGTAAATAAATAAAATGCAACTTAAAAATTAAAAAAGAAATAGAGAACATACCACAAGACCCAGGTGTGGTAATACACACCTTTAATTCTAGCACTCAGTAGGCAGAGGCAGGGATCTTTGTGAGTCTGAGGCCAGCCTGGTCTATATGGTGAGTTCCTTCCAGGACAGCCTGGGCTACACAGACATTGTCTAACAAGAGGCACCACGCCATTTGTTACTGGCATTCCCTGACACCAAGGCTGCAGGGAAGGCACCACTGGCTATGGAGGCCTCGGAGCACTACCTGATGTCAGACCACCAACACTGTATGAACATGGTCTCTCACTCTCACCAACACTGTATGAACATGGTCTCTCACTCTCACCAACACTGTATGAACATGGTCTCTCACTCTCACCAACACTGTATGAACATGGTCTCTCACTCAAACTGCCCAAGGGAGCACTGCTTAGGACATCTCCCTGTCCTCAGAGCACAGCAGCTGAAGCGCACTCCATCATGCCGGGAAGGAACACAGCGCTGCATGTATGTGCTCAAGGTCTCCAAGCGGAGCTGCCACAGCAGTGCATCCTAACAGCAGCAGGCTACCTGCCCAGAGCAAAACTTCTAGCCCCACTACTGCTGAAGCAGCTCCTGGGCTCACAGACTACACTCAGGCAGTCACTGAACATGTCAGCCCCTTGGAAAGTTCTAGTGCACAGTACTGAGGTGATGGCACCAGCTTCCCCACCTCCCAGCTCTGGAGCCCTCTCAGCCAGGTCTCCTGGTCCACCCTGTGAATAGAAATGGGCCTACCTGCTGAGTGGACAGAGACAGCGCAGGCCACCAGCGAGTAGCTGGTGTTGAGCAGCACCACCTGATCCTTCTTGAGTTGGAAGGCGGGTTGGAAGGTGGGAAAAGGGTACACCACCTGGTACTTGGTGTGCAGCATGAAGCCATGCCGCAGACACTGTGCGCTCGGGTCCCCTGCAGCAAGACACACTATATAGTTCACTTGATGCCCTGGCAGGGGTCCAGCGGCCACGTACCCCTCCAGGGCCCGACACCTCACCTGGGTGGGCACGACTGGCATCCTGGCAGGCAGCACAGCGACCCCGAGGCGGCACAGCCACAGTGCTGATGTAGATGTCACGATGGTTCTCATCACTCATCATCATCATATTCATGAGCATCCCATTGGCTGAGCGGGTGCTAGGGGTGGCACACCCTCAGCCTGAAGCCTATCTAGGGGCTACCAGCCCACCCTGCCTGCCCCGCAGCCACCCTGCCTGCCCCCAGTCTCACTTGAAACCGAACACGATGACCTTGGAAGCGTCGCTAGGCCACTCACACACAGTCAGGTACAGGTCACTGTAGATCTCCTCATCCTGGAAGAGCCGCACCTGCCGGACCTGAGCGGCACGCTCAGTCAGTGTGAGGTTAAGCAGGGATAGACAGGGATGGAAGGAAGATCTACACCAGAACCAGGCTACAAAAGAATTCCCTTCACAAGTGGCCCAGGGAGACCTGGGCCAAGAGATCCCTGCCAGCTGCAGAGAACCTGACTGAATATATTACCTCCCTGCTCCCTCTAGGTAACGAAGCCCACATGCAACAGAAACTGAAGTAATAAGGGGCAGGTGTCAAGGATAATGCTTATGCCACTGCATCAACCTGTGTAGCTGTAAGAAATTTGCCTGCATCCTGACCCAGGCCAAGGGTGTCAGAGGCTATACATGTTCCTTGAGCCAAATGAAATGATCAGTTTAACTGCAAAGTCAGCAATTCCACAAGGGTCACCCCACTGGTACATCACTGCCATATCATACACAGGAGACAGGCTGAATGATGCAGGAGCTGCTGAGACCTTGCTGTCTGAAGGGCCAGCCCAGGGCAGGGCCTCCTGAAAGGGAAGGCCTAGTCCTACCAGCTTGAGCTTGCTGTGGACGTTGAACTCCCACCAGTAGAGGTGGTACATGTAGAAGGAGAAGTCGTCATCCCCGCTGCTGCTGGTGTAGGAGAGGACGTAGCGGCCACACTTGGAAAATCCCAGGAAGATATGGCTGTGGGGCAGAACGGGCATGGGGGGCAGATGAGGGTAAGCTTGCGGCCCAACCTGCCGCCCCCCAGCCTGACCACAACCTCACCCTGCATAGAGAAAATCCTCATCTACGATGCTCTTGAGGGACACGCAGACCCTGGGGGGCAGCTTCCGGAAAAGCCGAGGTGAAAGCTGACCACTGATCTGGGGAAGAGACAGCCAGAGCTCGTCAGTCAAGTGGCTCCCTACCTCCTTACCAGAGGCAGGCTGGGCAGCCTCCACAGTCCACTGCTGGGGCAGAGGGAGACACAAAGGCCACGTGACCATACAAAGCACCCTCCCCCCACGGAGGACTCCTTCTGCACCCCAGTCCTACCCTGTGGATCCAAAGCCCTCCCAGCCTAAGCCCAACATCCCCTCCCTGTGGAAAAATCCCCTCCCTGGGCCACCTGGCTCCTTCCTGAAAGCTGAAATGAAAGAGTAGAGACCAGGATGTAGGGCCATTTGCCTGTTCTCAGCCCACACGGGGACCCATTTCTCTTTTTCACATGTATTTATCGTGCAAGCTACAACCCACGTGTAGAGGTGAGGACAATCTGCAGGACTGTGCTATCTCCTTTCACCATGGGAGTCCAGGGGATCACCCACGTCATTGTCATCATATGACACGGAGCCATCTCACTGGTCCCTGAGCCTAAAGCACCCAGTATTCCCAAACTGTCTCCAATCCATTATTAACCAAATCCTTTTCTTAACTAACTGCCAACTGTCACACCCTAAAACATCGCCAAGGAAGGATTTGAGGAAACTGACAGACATGAGCTGACCACGGGGGAGCTATTTTGGCCTGCCTTCAAGAAGATAGCCATCTAGTGGGAAAAGAGCTACAAGGGAAGGGCTGGCGCCCTGCCCTCAGTTCATCTCAACCCACAAAGGGAATGGTTTTCTGTCGGCCAAGTCTTCCAGAAAGGATATAACCCTTGCCCAGGGAGCGCCCAGGCTGAGTCCTGCCTAGGGAGCACCAGTTAAAAAGGTGGAGGCACGGTTTTGCCCTCACCCGGCTCCTAACTTCTAGTGCACGTAGACAGTCTTGTTCCATTGCTGCCCACTTAACAGGATATTCCCATTCCTGCCCTTCCAGGTGCCCGACTCTGGTGAGGGAGACAGAGCCCTGATCAAG
The DNA here is from genome assembly GCF_018167655.1 of Microtus oregoni. Lineage (NCBI taxonomy): Eukaryota > Metazoa > Chordata > Mammalia > Rodentia > Cricetidae > Microtus > Microtus oregoni. The sequence continues at coordinate 50,577,948 of NW_024543073.1, forward strand.
GGGCTTCCACTACCCTGGAAACACTCCTCCAATCAATGAGCGAGGCAGACCCAGGTGCACGAACTCCGAGATGGTCAGAGCTGGGACAGAGGGGGCACCAGGCACTGGACGCCCAGAGCCGGCAGCAGGAACCTCGGCAAGGGGGCTGGGGAGTGGGGCGGCAAGCTCCAGTAAGGGGCAGAGCTTCCCTTCCTCCAGATTCCTCGGGCGGCCTCTACAGTATCCCGCCCAGCCGCCTCCATCCCCAATGCTTCCTCCATGATTCGCCCCGGCCTCCTCCACCAGAGCCCCTTCCCCGATGCTCTGGCCCGGCCGCCTTCATCCAAGGCCCCCTGCAGGTGACCCGCCCAGTCTGCTCCATCCATGTCACCAACCTTCGCCACCCCAGACCGCGCCTCGGCACCAGCCGCAACCCCGCCATCCCCTCCTCATCCCCACCGCCCGGCCCGCCCAGCCCCCTCCCGGCCCCGCCCCCCACCCCGCCGCGCCGCCCTCCCTCGGTCGCCTCCCGCGTCCCCTCCTCCTCACCACCGGGCGCGCTCGCCTCAGGCTCCAAGCCTCACCTTGACCCGCTCCAGCTGCTTGAGGACGTGTTCCCGCCGCCGCCCCGCCGCCCGCTTCCCCCCGGCTCCCCCAGGGCCGCCGCCGCCGCTCCCGGCCCCGCTGTTCCGCTCCGATTTCGAGCTGGGCGCCATTTTCACCCCCTCCCTCCACTTCCGGAGCAACCGGTCCCTTGGCCCCGCCCCCTCCGCTTTCTGATTGGCCTTTCTTCCTCACAGCGGCCAGCCGGTTGGGTGACAACCGGCGTTCCTGGCCTCTTCCCGCTACGCCTGTCCATCAAAGCTATCTCGGCTTTTGGTTGGTAGAGGTGGTAACAGCTCCCGCCTTATCCCCGCCCTTCATTAAGGATAAACCACTCAGAAGCCATTCTGATGCTCCTCGGCCAGAAAACTTTAACTGAATAGGCGAAGATTCCTGTCAGGCGTGACGTTGACCCGCCTCTGAGTGGGTTTCCGTGGAGACCACAGCAGTACAGGCCTGTGGGCGGGGCGATGGGAACCAGTGGTCCACAGGACCTGAATCCTCACTCTGGCTCTGGCTCAAGCCGGGAGGGCAGAGGCCTAAGAAGCATCCTTGGGCGGCCAAGGAGACCAGGAAACGACGGTGGGAAAAAAAAAATAATGGCTGCTATTATATCATCTTCCAGACGACAGTGGTAGTGATAGCATCGGTCACATATCAGGCTGTTTTAAAAAAAAATGCTCTGCATGGCATGGTTCTGTGTTTGCACATCCTTGGGGAAGCTCTGTTAAGCCTACCATATTGATAATGATAGTAATAAACATTACTGGACACGACTGCTTCGTGCACAAGTTTTGCGTGCATCCACTCAGTCTCTGCAACGGTCCTTTATTTTACACATGAAACAGACATAAAACGAGCTCTCCTGAATACACGGCACTTGTGTTCTGAGGCTGCTGGCTGTTCTTATTACAGCGGCAGACGAGCCAACATACACCATAGGGTTTATTCAGAACCCAACGAGCTGGACAGGTCATAAACAAGGAAATGAGCATCTGTCCTTGAATTCCAGGTAAGGGGAGAAAAACAATTCGAAAACAGATTTATGCAGTGTAGGAGCAAAGACAAGGGCTTCTGGGGAGCTTCAAGACTGCGACTAAACCGGAGTGAGGTATTGATTATTGATGGAGATGTGCTGAAATACTGTCCTTAGGTGATTTCATCTTAGTGCAAAGCCCAGAGTCCTCACTAAAAGCCCTCCAGCGTGAGGAGCCGACATAACCTTGCATGTGTAGACCCACAGCCTCACGTCAGCTGAGTCGTAGGCTGATGAGGCCAAGGCAGGAATTATCAGGAGGGAAGGGGCACGTGTGTTCACACATGTGCAGGCGTGCTTTACCCATGAGTGTGTATGCAGAGACCACCTTAATTTGGGGGTGGGATTTTTTCTTTTCTTTCCTTTTTTTTTTTTTTTTTTTGGCAGGATCTCACTGTATAGTCTTGGCTGGCCTGGAACTTTCTATGTAGATGAAGCTGTCCTCAAACTCAGGAGACCGCCCCCCCCCCCACCTCTTGAGTCTTTCACCGAGCCTGAAGTTTTTTTTTTTTTTAAATATTTATTTATTTATTATATTCTTTCTGTGCATATGCCTGAAGGCCAGAAGAGGGCACCAGACCTCATTACAAATGGTTGTGAGCCACCATGTGGTTGCTGGGAATTGAACTCAGGACCTTTGGAAGAGCAGGCAATGCTCTTAACCGCTGAGCCATCTCTCCAGACCCACCGAGCCTGAAGTTTATGATTTCAGCCAGGAGGCAAGACCCACTCAAGGATGCTAAGGCTGGGAATGAAACTTTAGTGGGCTTTGCCAACCTTCTGTATTCATCCCTGGAGCTTTGTACTACAGTCTCGCCTCCCTCCAGGAGGGGAGGCTTACCTCCTCCTTGGTTTAGGGATTAGAATAGTGTCTTTACAAGAGAGTGAAACTATCCATGGTGCTGCCTGCGTTTAACTCCAGTCCTAGAGAAGCAGAGGCAGGGTGATCTCTGGGAGTTCCAGGTCAGTCTGGTCTACAGAGAGAGTCCCAGGCCTACCAGAGTTATGTTGTGAGAACTTGCCACAAAATAAATAATTAAACAAATGGACAAATAAAAGGGAAAGTAGAAGAAAAGTGGCCTGGTGGAAAGTTCCTTAACCAAGAGGCCAAGGTCAAAGCCACCAGCTGTGATCCAGAGACCTGTGATGGGTCTGAGGAAAAATACTTTTTTTTCCTTTTTTTCTTTCTTCTTATTTCATTTGTTACCGTTGATGTGTGTGTATGTGTGCAAGGACATCATGGCACTCTGTGGAGGTCAGAGGGTAACGTTCATGACTTGGTCTTATCCTACTTTAGATTCCTAAGTCTTTGTTTGTTTATGTTTTTAAAAGCAGGGTCCCTCTACATAGCTCTAGCTATGTAGAACTCACTATGTAGCCCAGGCTGGCCTGAAACTCACAGAGATCCTCCTGTCTCTGCCTCCTGAGTGCTAGGAATGAAAATGTTTGCTACCATGCCTGGCCAATTCCCTGTATTGAATTCATTTGGAAGGCTTGTATGACAAACACCCCACCTTATTTTGAGGGTTTCAACCATGTAGCCTTGGCTGCTCTGGAACTGTCTGTGTAGACCAGGTTGATCTTGAACTCACACCTGCCTCTACCTCCCAAATGCTGGGGTTAAAGCTGTGTGCCACCATGCCCAAGCCCCTTTTCTTCTTTTCTTTTCTTCCCTTTTGTTTTCTTTCCTTTTCTTTCCTTGAGAAATGGTCTTGTTATGTAATGCTGGCCTTCAACTCTGGGCCTTCCTTCCTGCCTTTGCCTCTTCAGTGCTAGAATGACAGGTAAAGCCACTACTCTTGGCTTCTGAGAACATTTACCCTAATCTGATAACCTCAATCTAACCCTGAGAACACATCATTTCAAGAACATCCTATAATAAAATAACTGAGGACCAAGGAGTCTGAGTCTGAAAGAGCAGGCCTTTGCTGAGCCCTCCTCCTAGGCAAAGGGATGGAGAAGGCAGCCCTGATTGGAGGAAACCAGAGGGTTGGTTGAGTTACGAGCCAGCATTTTCCAGCATTATCTTAGTGCTCTTTTTAAGTTACACATCAATTGAAGAGCAAAGAAATAATAAATCAACTATGAGCAGAGGCTGGGTATGGTAGCATAGGACCGTAATCCCAGCATTTAAGAAATTAAAATAGCTGCAGGGAGACAGTTTGCTGGCTGTTTGCTGCTCTTACAGAGGAACTGAGCGGTTCTCAGTACCCATGTCAGGAGGCTCACGCTGCCTGGAAACCCAGCTCCGGGGAAATCCATTGCCCTCTTCTAGCCTCTGAGGGTACCTACACTCACAGTACATCCCCACATACACATAGAGGTAATTAAAATTAAGTCGTTTTCTTTTTATTTTAAAAAGAAGCCAAAACAAGAAGATTGCCTCGAGTTAGATCCTGGGTTGAATTACAGAGAGACACCCTGAAGGAAAATAGCAAGCTGAGCAAGGGGGCACACACTTACGGTCCCAGTCCTCAGGCAGTGGAGGGAAGAGGATTGTGAGTTCTGGGTCACTCGTGGTCCTGTAGCGAGTCAAGACCAGCCAGAGCTACTTGCAACCGAGGGGAAAAAGAGAGAAAAAAGAAGAATATCTCCAGATAAAAATATTTATAGGGGCTGGAGAGATGGCTCAGTGGTTAAGAGCATTGCCTGCTCTTCCAAAGGTCCTGAGTTCAATTCCCAGCAACCACATGGTGGCTCACAACCATCTGTAAAGAGGTCTGGTGCCCTCTTCTGGCCTGCAGGCATACACACAGACAGAATATTGTATACATAATAAATAAATTAAATAAATAAAAAATATTTATATCTCTGTGAGTTCGAGACCAGCCTGGTCTACAGAGCTAGTTCCAGGACAGGCTCCAAAGCCACAGAGAAACCCTGTCTCGAAAAACAAAAAAAAAAAAAAAAAAAAATTATATATGAATAAATAAAAACAGCCAGACAATGGTGGCATACACATTTAATATCAGAACTCCAGAGGCAGAGACAGGCAGATCTCTGAGTTCGAGGCCAGCCTGATCTACAGAATGAGTTCCAGGCAGCCAGCGCTACATCGAGAAACCCTGTCTCAAAATAATTAATTAAAATTTAAAAAATCAGGTCTAAGCAACAAGTTTGAGCATGAGGACTGAGTCTGAGTCCCCAGAACCCATGTTAGGAAAGGAAGGCCTAGAGTGTTTTCCAATCCTAGCATCAGAGAGGGAAAAGCCAACCGTGCAATATATCCACACCCCATCTCAGGGGGTGAAGGTATCTGGGGCCAACTACGGTGACCTGAGTTTAATCTGCAAAGCACCCACAGAAGACGGAGTAAAGTGACTCCCAGAGTTGGGTTCAGGTCTCTGTGTGCCCCATCACAGGGAACAATGAACTTCCAGGGTGTCAGGACGTAAAACTGAGTGAAATTATGTAGATTGTCAGCAAGCAAATGCGACTTTTCTGGGTGGAATCCTGGACCAGAGAAGGGAAAACTGATGAAATTTAAGTAATCTGTGGCTCAGTGAATGTGGTCCCACGGTTACCAACAATTCTGGAAGTGGTAAAGGCTCCATGGTCGTACATGACACTGACAGAGGAAACTGGGTGACTACAGACTTGGCATACTATACAATGGTAACCAGCTTGAGCTGTAGCCGCCGTCTCTGCTGGAAAGGGATGCTGTGGGTCTCTCCTGTGCAACTCCCCAGCAAACCACCATGGGCAGCCTTGAGAGGTGTGTGGATTCTGCTCAGGGATGAGCCTCCGGCTTTTACTTAAAACAACCATGTGTGGGGGTGGGGCAGAAAAGATGGCTCAGAGGTTAAGAGCACTGGCTACTCTCCCAGAGGTCCTGAATTCAATTCCCAGCAACCACATGGTGGCTCATAACCATCTGTAATGAGATATGGCGCCCTCTTCTGGCCTTCAGGTATACATGCAGGCAGAACACTGTACACTTAAATTAACAACCGGAGGGATCTGTTCATACGCCCATCTTTCTAACCCAAATGATAGGGGTCTGTAGGAGGCACAGAGGCCTTGGTGCTCACAGATACGCACTTATAGGGACAGGGTTGCTCCTTCAAGGGAAGGAATAAAAAGCCTGTTTTCCATCCAGAAGGCCTGGTGACCTGTGCACAGTCTGTGTGACTGGAGACTTCCCAGCACCATACCCTTCTCATACACTTCTCAGTCAGTCTGTGAAACCTGTCTTTATGGAAGGCATCACATGTTACAGAGACTTGTAGTCACATCTGTTCTGGATGTAGCTTCCTTTGCTCCTCAAAGAGATTTAGGCATGTTTTGCTGTGCATGAGAGACTGAGTTAGACATCACAAGTAATTTTCAGTAGATGTTGCTGTGCTTAAATAAACCACTCAGGGTCGGACTCCCGAAGTTTGAGCCAACAGTGGCTACTGAGTTGTGTGCTGAGCTGCCTTTTTGCCTCCTGAAGCTCCTCACTCTGCTGCCAATGAAGGTCACAGAGGCTTCCCCTGCTCCCCACACTGCCACAACCCCACCCCCTCCAGCTGAGCTCTCCAAGCCTTGTTTTTGTTTTGGGTTTTTGATGGTGAATTTGAATTCTTCTGCTTCCACCCACTTCCAAGTGCTGGGATTACAGGCATTGGCCGCCATGAACTACTTGGTTTTGGGTTTTTTGTTTTGTTTTGTTTTGAGACAGAATCTTATGGATCTCAGGCTGAACTCTAAATCACTGTGAGGACAAAGCTGGCTTTGAACTTCTGATCCTCCAGACTCTACTTCCGATATATCTAGACTGCAAGTGTGTTACGGCACTGCCAGCTTCCAGCTGGTCTTGCTGCTGCCAGAACCTCAATGCCAGGCAGCCTCTCCACAAACAGCTTCCTGGGGTGCTAAATGCTCGGTCTTACTTTGATGCCTGGGTCCTTGGGCTTTGGGCTGGTATTTATACACTGACAGCATCCTCCGCGTGTGCATACATGCATCTACCGCACATACCACAAAAAAAATCTCTAATCTCCTCCCTCTCCTTCTTGAGACTCAAATTCACAGTCATCCTCTGTCTCAGCCTTCTGAGCGTTGTGATTACAGGTGGCTCCCCCTGAGTTCAGCACAAGAATGCCTTTCAACATCTTTGCAAATTTTAGATAAAATAAACTGGTTTCCAAATAAGACCTTGAGGACTGTGGGGCATGGTGGTGCATGCCTTTAATCCCAGCAAAGACAGGTGGATTTCTGTGAGTTCAAGGCCAGCCTGGTCTACATAGTGAGTCCCAGGACAGCCAGGACTACAATAGCCTTTAGACTCTGTCTAAAGAAAAGAAAACCACTTTTAGAGCCTTTGATGTGCCCCACTGGGTAAAAGTGCTTGCCACCAAGCCTGCTAACAACCTACATTTGACCTCTGGAACCAACATGATGAGAGAAAAGAACTGACTCCTACAAATTTCCCTCCAAGTTTCACAAGCCCACGCTATGGCACACACACACACACACACACACACACACACACACACGTACACACACTATATTGCAAATAGAAATGTATATAACAAGAGAAAAACAACCCAGAGGTTAACTTACCAGGCAATTCTAGCTTCCAAGGGCATCTGGCTATGGCCTTTGTATGAGTGAGTTCATTAAGTATATAACAACTCATAGTGAAATAATAAATAGCAAGTGATGTTAGTGTGATGATAGATACACAGATGATAGCCAGGTAGATGGGTGGATGGATGGATGGGTGTATGTATGTATGTATGTATGTATATATTGGTGGATGGGTGGGTGTATGTATGTATGTATGTATGTATGCATGTATTGGTGGATGGGTAGGTGTATGTATGTATGTATGTATATATTGGTGGATGGGTGTATGTATGTATGTATGTATGTATTGGTGGATGGGTGGGTGTATGTATGTATGTATGTATATATTGGTGGATGGGTGAGTGTATGTATGTATGTATGTATGCATGTATTGGTGGATGGGTGGATGGATGGATTGGTAGATGGGTGGGTGGATGTATGTATGTATGCATTGATGGATGGATGGGTGGGTATATGTATGTATGTATGTATTAATGGATGGATGGGTGGGTGGATGTATGTATGTATGCATGTATTGGTGGATGGGTGGATGGACGGATGGTTGAGTGGGTGGATGGATGGATGGATGGATGGATTGGTGGATGGTGGGTAGATCAATGGATGGATGGATGAATGGATGGATAGATGGATGGATTGGTGGATCAGTGGGTGGGTGGGTGTGTGGATGAATGGGTGGATGGATGGATGGGTGGATAGGTGGGTGGATGGATGGATGTGTTGCGGGAATCTTTTTGGAATAAACATCCCAATATCATTGAGAGTGGAAGAGGAGAGATGTCACTAATGGACCAAAGCTAGGACAGCTCCTGAAAACCGTGGGCCCAGGACCAGTGAGCATTCTCACTTTATACTCTAAAGCCGGAGACTGGGTGAGCAAGCCAGAAAGTTTTTACAGAGTCATACATGGCCGTTAGCCTTTTCTTCTCAAAGGCATGTGTTCTAAGCTTCTGTGTGCTAGGTTATTAAGGTGTAAGCTGTGGTGCTCAGGTGAGTAAGGGCCAGGACCTATTGTATCAGCTATTTCTCCAGGTCATTCTGATCCAAGCAGCAAGTTCCGTGCTTGGAAATCTAACACCCTGTCTTGAAAAACAAAACAAAAACCAAACAAACAAAAGGAAGTAAGTCTGATCTTTCTGACCTTATTTTACCTCAGATGGGGTTCCGGCTGAGCTTCTCTCCACTGAACTGAGCTCTCTCTCACTTGGCACTTCTGGATTGTGGGGTGAACAGTGTGAACGGCAGGGCAGTCGGCACTGCGGCAAGTGCTTCACCTGCCAGCTGCTCCCGAGGACGTGGCCTTTTCACCTGGGTTGTTTTGCTGTTCTTTCCTTGCAAACACCAGCTTGGGGAAGAGGGCAGCCCATCCCTAGACAAGGAGTCTTCGAGGACACTTAACACAGAAGTATTTGGGCCTGAATTAAGGGTGGCAGCCTCGCTTCTAAGGCCAGCTCCTCTGTGAGCTCACACAGCAGTGATAATTCACCAGTACAAGGTATGCTGCCTCTGGGGAGCTGGCAACACAGGCTTCTTTATAAAAATGTTTATGACATTTATTTGTGTGTTCATGTGCATGCTTGTGTATGGCACCTGTGTGGAGGTTACAGGACAGCCTGTGAGGTTTTCTTCTCTGGTGTGTGAGTCCCCCTCAACCCTTCCTGGAAATGCCTTCACAGACACACCCAGGGGCCTCTTAGTTGATCTCAGACCGAGTCAAGTTAACAACTAATATTGAGCTTGACGGGATTCAGTCGGTAGACTGTCACTTAAATGTGAGAAACTGAGTTTGATCCTCAGAATTCATGTGTTAAAAAAAAAGGCAGGTGGGAGCCAGGCATGGTGGCACATGCCTTTAATCCCAGCACTTGGGAGGTAGAGGCAGGCGGATCTCTGCGAGTTCCACAGGAGGTAGAGGTAGGCGGATCTCTGCGAGTTCCACAGGAGGTAGAGGCAGGCGGATCTCTGCGAGTTCCTCAGGAGGTAGAGGCAGGCGGATCTCTGTGAGTTCCACAGGAGGTAGTGGCAGGCGGATCTCGATGCATTTGATGCGTTTGAGGACAGCTTAGTCTACATAGCAAATCCCCAGGCCAGCCAGATATTCTTAATGAAACCATGTCAAAAAAAGAAAGGAAGGAAGGAAGGAAGGAAGGAAGGAAGGAAGGAAGGAAGAAAGATAGATACAGACATTGATAGTGCCAGTCTGGTCTGTGTAGTGAGTTCCAGGACAGCCAGGGCTACACAGGGAAACCCTATCTCAAAAAACCAAACAAGGGGGGCTGGAGAGATGGCTCAGTGGTTAAGAGCATTGCCTGCTCTTCCAAAGGTCCTGAGTTCAATTCCCAGCAACCACATGGTGGCTCACAACCATCTGTAAAGAGGTCTGGCGCCCTCCTCTGGCCTTCAGGCATACAGACAGAATATTGCATACATAATAAACAAACAAATAAATACTTTAAAAAAAAAAAACCTGTCTAGAAAAAACCAAACAAGGGGGAGTGGTTAAGAGCATTGCCTGCTCTTCCAAAGGTCCTGAGTTCAATTCCCAGCAACCACATGGTGGCTCACAACCATCTGTAAAGAGGTCTGGCGCCCTCTTCTGGCCTTCAGGCATACAGACAGAATATTGTATACAAAATAAATAAATAAATAAATAAATAAATATTTAAAAAAAAAACCAAACAAAACAAAGTTAGGTACAGGGGTACACTTCATCAGCCCAGCCCTGGAAAGGCACAGATAGGTACATTCTAGGATGCTGGGGCTCACTGACCAGTCGGTCTAACCTAGTTTCTGAGTTCCATGTCCCACAGCAAGACCTGTTTAAAAAATAAGGTGGGTGGTTCCTGAGAAATGGTACCTGAGAGTGTCCTCTAGTTTCCACACACATGTGCACACTCATCCATGTAAATACAGTAGTGGGGGCACTACTTTAAACCCAGCACTCAGAAAGCAAATGGATCTCTGAGCATTCGAGGCCAGCCTGGTCTACAGAGCTAGTTCTAGGACAGCCAAGGCTACATAGTGAGACATTGTCTCAAAAAAAAAAAAAGATTATATTTCTATTATCTTAGAGTTGCCCATGGAGACCATCACCTGCCAGTGAGATAGTAACTATTGGTAAAAGCGCCTGTCCAGAGCCCAATGACCTGAGCTGGATCTGCAGGCCCCGTGTGATGGTGGGAGAGGCCTGATTGCTTACGTTTTTCTGACCTTCACATAAGCATCTTGCAAGAATGTGTACACATGTGCACACACAATAAATTAACAGCATGTAATTTTAAACATTAACAAATTTTTAGCAGCCAAGCAGTGACGGCACACACTTTTAATCCCAGCACTTGGGAGGCAGAGTCAGGCAGATCTCTGCGAGTGTGAGGTCAGCCTGGTCTACAAAGTGAGTTCTAGGATAGCCAGGGTTGTCACACAGTGAAACCCTGTCTCAGAAAAGCAAAACAATCCCACAAAAAATTAGCACATGTGCTCTTAAAGTATAAATTCTAGCGTAGTTGATGTAGAGTACACACTAAGCTACTGGGCTCCCTGCAGTCCAAGTTCATGTCCACAGCTAGCTTATGATACACTCTGCTTGGGTGTAGCACCATATCCCACCAGCTAAGGGCTTAGTCCCACAAGACTGCCACAGTTCTCAATGCTAATTGCAAGTACATGTTGCTACATGTATTTCTGATTAGTCATTGTCTTTGGTTTTTCTGTTGCTGTGATAAACAACACTACCAAACGTAACTTGAGGAAGAAAGGGTTTATTTCATCTTTCAACTCTCTGGTCACATCCCGTCACTGAAAGAGAAGTCGGGGCAGGAACTCTAGGCAGAAACCTGGAGGCAGGAACTGAACCTGCTCTTTGTATACTGAAGACCACTGGTGTGTAACAACCTAAGCACAGTATAAAAGAGCCACAGGGGACTAGGGTGTGCCTCAGTGATAAAGCACGTGCCTGGAGAGCGTGAGACGGCTGGGTCCTCAGAACCGCTGTGGCTGCTGTCTGTTCACACACACGTACACACACTTGCACACACACACACACACACACACACACACTCATGTGAGTAATTTACCTTGCTTTTAGGTTTGCGTCCAGATAAATCTATCATAAATTGAAGCTAATTGAGTAGACAGCGCATTGAGCACATCTAACCCACTGGGTATTGAGTCACAACCCATCCACTGTGCACTGCAATGGGGCCCTCTGTGCACTGCAATGGGGCCCTCTGTGCACTGCAATGGGGCCCTCTGTGCACTGCAATGGGGCCCTCTGTGCACTGCAGGAGCTGTCCACATCCCCGCCTGTAAAATGGTCTGAGTCGTTCCCTGCATGCTTCTTCACTTCTCATGCATGCTTGACACAGTCAGCCTTCTTTTCTGGTTGCTGTTGTTTGGTTTGGTTTTCGGTTTGTTTGAGACAGGGATTCTCTGTGTAGCCCTGGCTGTCCTGGGACTCGCTCTGTAGACCAGGCTGACCACGGACTCAGAGATCCGCCTGCTCTGCCTCCAGTGCTGGGGTTAAAGGCGTGTGCCTCCATGCCCAGCTCAATCAGCCTTCTTTAGATGCGCTCTTCGCCAGTCAGTACACAGCATCAACTGTCCTCTCGGAAACATCCGAACTACAAATGTCTCCTAGTTATCAAGAAGATGCACCCCGCGTATGTCAGCAGAGATTGCTGCAGCTGCAGCACTTGGACACTGCATGTGTTCTGGTGTATTCTCCTGTGTTCTAGCACACCACTCCCAAACCCTTTTGTGGATCTTGGAACATGGCTTGTGACTCAATGCTTGGGGTGGCTCAGTAGTCAAAGCCCGTGTAATACAAAGACAAAGACCTGAGTTCAGTCCTCAAACCACCAGGTGTGGTCATTTAAATCTGCCAGCCTAGAACTTGGGAGGCAGAGATAGATGGGTCCCTGGGGCTGCCTGGTCAGCCAGCCTAGCATAATCAATGAGCTCCAAGCCAATGATGAGACCTGGGAAACAACAGTTGAGGTGAATGAGCCTCTACATGCACACTTATGTATACCTCTCCATGCATCCCAATACACATGCATATACCTCACATACACACATGCATGCATACACACATACACACACATACACATATACATGCATACTCACACATATACCCATACACATGCATAACCATACACATGCATAACCACATACATACACATATACACATACATATCCATATGCACACAATGCGTGCACACATGCATGCATGCATGCATGAACCATGCCTGCACGACTCCAGGTATTGACCTCTGGGGTGGCAAGGGAATGAAGAGACAGAGACATGAAGAGAGAAAAAAGTGATGTAAAGTGGTCTGGGCTCTCAGATGAAGTAGTACTCTAGAAGCTCAGCATGTTATTAGGAACAGATAAACCAGGAGGTGGGGTTATTATATGAGGTTGAACAAGAAGGCAGAGTTGGCTAACATTAGCAGAAGCAGGCTCCGTAGGGAAGAAGTCTTCAGGTTGTCAACATCTGGGGAAGAAAACCACAGTGGATGTTTTCCACGTAAACTCTCAGCGTCGGCACTCGGAGCAGAGGAAGGATTTGCTGTCTCTCCCATTCTCACCAGGGAAAGGTTTTGCCACTCCCATGGCTCTGAGGCATGAACAAGGTTCATGGCACCTTGTCAAAGAACAAACATTCACTCTGGGCTTCACTTCTTACTCCTACACACATGGACACACATGAACTCCTACACACATGTATACTCTCTCAGTTTCTTTGCAATTGGTGTGATAAGACACCATGACCAAGGCAGCTTATAAAAGAAAGAGCTGAGTTGTGCTTACAGTTCTAGTTAGAGTTTGTAAGAGGCAGAGCAGGACATAGTGGCAGCAGCTGGAGCAGCAGCTGAGAGCTCACGTCTCAATCCACAAACAGGAGTCAGAGGGCACTGAGCATCTTGGAATCTCAAAGCCCACCTCAGTGACACACCTCCTCCAAAAAGGTCACACCTCCTAACCCTTCCCAAACAGTTCCACCAACTGAGGACCAAAGAGTCAAACATAGAGCCTAAAAGGACCACTCTCGTTCAAACTACACACATACTCACACAAATGTATATACACACGACGACACATGTGCACACATGCATGCTTGGTCTCCAGAATCAGTGCTGAGCTGTTGGGAACTTTAAGAGGTTTGTAAGGAGAAAGGGGTTATTGTCATGACTGTTTTACTCATAAGAACTGTCAAGCTACCTTGGGTATCCAACCTCCCTTTTCTGTTGTCCTTCTGCCATCCACCAGAACTTAACGTGACACAAGGCTCTCACTCAAAGCCCTGCAGATGAACTGCCTGGTCTTAGACTTTCAGCATCCAGGATCTCTTACTCTAGAAATGACCCAGCCTCTGGTGTTCTGTGGTAGCAATGAAATGGACTTGGTCAGCGCCTGGATAAACAGGACCCCAAGGAGGTCATTTGACCCTCCTGGCCATCTGTGAGCCTGGAGGTGGATCCTCACTATAACCAATCTACCTGGAACCCGGTTCTCCCAGCCCTCAGCTCTTCTCACTGGGACACAGTATTTAAAAATCGAGAAGACTCTATTGTGTGGCTATGATGTGTGTCAGTCCTCAGACTGGGCCAGGAGGATCAGGAGTTACACGCCAGTATGGACTCCACAGTGTGACCCTGTCTCAGTCAGCCGAGCAACCAGTCCAAGAGCCCAGTGTTAGGTGTGTTCAATACTATCGTAACGTCATAAAGGGTACACTCTATTCTATGGTTCTGGGGATGGAACAAATCCCCCTGCATGCTAAGCAGGATTTCTGCTGAACTGCACCCCAGTCCTATGAAAGAAGAAACTTTTTTTTTTAACTTGGCAAACCACTTTAATTTACAACTTTAAATATGAAGGCTGTAATTTCTTGAAACTTCTCACCTTGCTCTTGTACAGAATTGAGTTTATACTTTCAGGCCTCATCATCAGGAGGGACCCCCCAGTTCTTCATCTTTCCACTATGAAGAATCTAGATATGAAAAGTGGCCCAGCACAGCGTCTGAGTCACGCCAAAAGCACCAGAGAATCCAGAACCACATGAGTGAGCTGAAGAACTCCCCCTGGATCACCTGTTTCCCGGTAAGCTGGAGAAATTCCCTGTGGGCAGAATATGCACCCCACCGCCAGCATGACGGACTCCACTGTCTCCAGCCACCTGTGCTCGGCAGCCCCAAGCAGGCAGTCTCCCAGGCGACAGACCAAAAGGTGCCAGCCGCCGTCAGCGCAGACATAGTAGCGGCGAATGGAGAGCGATCTGAAAGAACAAACTTTTATAAACTTTTTTAGTGTATATTTATTTTGAGCTGGGTGCGATGGTATATGCCTTAATTCCTAGCACTCGGGGGGCAGAGGCAGGTGGATCTCTACATTCAAGGCCAGCCTGGTCTACAGAACACATTCTAGGACAGCCAGGGCTACACAGAGAAACCCTGTCATGAAAAAAAAACAAACAACAACAAAGCTTTATTTATTTGAGTGTTTTGTCTACATATGTGTACTATGTGTGTGTCTGGCACAGGTGAGCTCAGAAGACATTGGATTCTTGGGAGCTGGAATTACAAACGGCTGTGAGCTACTTCTTGGGTCGTCTGGAAAACCCAAGTGCTCTAACTGTGGAACCATATCTCCAGCCCCTAGAAAACATTTTTAAAAAATGTATTATTACATTTGTGTGTGTGTGTGTGTGTGTGTGTGTGTGTGTGTGTGTGTGCACATATGCCAGGGCATGTGTATGGTCAGAGAACAATTTTGGGGTCATTTCTCTCCTTCCATCATGTGGACCCCAGGGACTGAACTCTAGTCTTCAGGTTTTGTGTAAGGGCCTTGACCTGGAGACATCTTGCCAATACAGAATACATTGTATTCAATACCTCAATAGATCCGTAATGTTTCCCCTCTGACCTCTCCAGGAGGCCTCTGAGATACCAGAGGCCGGCCTAGAGCTACCCACCTCTTCTGTCTCCTCTTTCACATCTGCCTTCTTCAACTAGGTGACCCTCTCCCTTTGCCAACGTTCTCCCCTCTTCCCTGGAGGCTTTCCTCCCTTTCTTGTGCAAACCACGGAGTGTGGGGAGCTGGAGAGATGACTCAGGTTAACAGTCTGTATTGCTCTTCCAGAAGACCCCAGGTGACTTCCAACAACTATGTCATGTGGCTAAGAACCGCCTGTAACTCTAAACTCGATGCCAGAGCCCCTGTGGGCACCTGCATACATGCACATACATCTATATGGTTAAAATCAATTAAAAAAAAACTCAAAAAAGAAAAAAAAAGGTGGGGCAGTGGTGGTGCTCGCCTTTAATCCCAGCACTTGGGAGGCAAAGGTAGGTGGGTCTCTGTGAGTTCAAGGTCAGCCTGGTCTACAGAGCGAGTTCCAGGACAGTCAGAGCTACACAGAGAAATCCTGTCTTAAAAAAAAAAAAAAGAAAAGAAAGGAAGGAAGGAAGAAAGGGAGAGAGAGAGAGAGAAAGAAAGAAAAGTAAAAATTCTACAGAGCACAGGCTTTGTTATTTATTATTATTATTATTATTATTATTATTATTATTATTATTATGCATATGTAGCTTCATTAGGGTTTCTATTGCTGTGAAGAGACTCCATGAGCATAGCAGCTCTTACAAAGGTAAACATTTAATTGGGTGTCTTATAGTTCAGAGGTTCAGTCCATTACCATCATGATGGGTCATGGCACTTTACAGGCAGACAAAGGACTGAAGAGGTAGCTGAGAGTTCCACATCTTGTGCAGGGAACAGGAAGTGAACTGAGACATGGGATGCAACTTGAGCATATGAGACCTTAAAGCTTGCCCTCCTCCAACAAAGCCACAACCTCCTAATAGGGCCACTCCCTTATGAGCTTACAGGGGGCCAATTACACTCAAACTACCCCAGTGTGTTTGTACCATGGCGCGTGTGGAGGTCTAAGGACAACTTGTAGCTGTCTCTACCATGTGGGGCCCAGGGATTGAACTCAAATTATCAGGCCTGACAGTAAGTGCCTTAACCCACTGAACCATCTTGCCAACCTGGTGTGTTTTTTGTTTGCTTGTTTTGTTTTGTTTTAGTTGGGGTCTCATGTAGCTCAGAGTAGTCTGAAACTCATGATTCCCCTGCTTCCTCCTCTTGTGCTGGGCTCACAGGTGCTATCACAGAACGCTTCCCCATGTTTCTGGTCACAAGATGCATTCCAGAAGACAGCTGTCAGCACGTCCCAGTGACGTGGGTTTAGATGGAAATTACAGCAGTGTACAGTATGGCAGACCACACTTTCTGTCCTCTGAATCACTAACCAGATACGGAAAACAGGCCCAGGGCACAATAGAAAAAGCACATGGAATTAGAAATTATGTAACCCAATGTCTTGGTTAAGGCTTCTATTGCTGTGATAAAACACCACGATCGAAAAGCAACTTTAGAAAGTATTTCATCTTACAACTATCAGGTCGCATTCCATCACTGAGAGAATTCAGCACAGGAACTCAGGGCAGGAACCTGGAGGCAGGAACTGGTATAGGGTCCATGGAGAATGCTGCTTCCTAACCCAAGCCTCAGGTTTGCTCAGCTCCTGCTTCCTAACCTAAGCCTCAGGTTTGCTCAGCTGTTTTCTCATATATCCTACAGCCTCCTCCCCAGGTTGGAACCACCATCAGCTGGCTTCAGCTTCCCCTTTTGTCAAGGTTGTTCCAGAAACGCTGTAGAGTTCAATAAGCTCGTACAGCTAGGTGGGCGCCGTATAGCACAGCCCACTGTCCCAGCTGAGGGAGACTAAGGCAGAAAGATCATAGTTGAGGCCAATGCCTGCTGCATAAGGCCCTGCCTCAAAAACAAGCAAGGTGTCAAAAGTATGTAAAAAAGACCCCTTCCTCAAAGGGCTGGCAAATAAAACAGCCAAGTTAGAGAGCTGGTTCAGAGCTCTTGATGTTCGCCCAGAGGACAGACCACGGTTCCAAGAACTCATGGAACACCTGGAGATCTGAGCAGGTGGGGAAGCTTGAGCCAGTCAGAGAGGAGGCTAGCACACAGCCTTCTCCTGCACGCAGCCTTCCTCTGCACGCAGCCCCTGCGAGTGTCTGCCCCACTGTCCCTCAGTAGCAGGACTGTGAGCTACAAGTGTTAGACGAAATGAACCTTTTTCTGCCGTAAATAGCGTTGGTCAGTGATAGAAAAGAAACTAGAACTCCCAAGCAGCTCTAAAGGTGCTGTGGGGTATTTGTACACTGTGTGAAAATGTATTGCTGTGATTGGTGGAATAAAGAGCTGAATGGCCAATAGCTAGGCAGGAGAAGATAGGCCAATTTTTGGGGAGAAAGAGAAGGAGAAGTCCAGGTGCACAGATTCTCCAGCAGACTCGGATGAAGTCGGATGTGCCTTACTAAGAAGAGGTCACAGAGTTACATCGTGGAACATAGGTAAAAAATATGGGTTCGTTAAGTTGGGGGAAAGCCTAAGTTAATGCCAAGCTTTCATAATTAAAAGTAAGTCTCTGGGTCGTTATTGGGGAGCTGATGGCCCCATAAAATATAGTCCTACAAGAAAGTTTGCTATGTAAAGGAAGCTCTTTGAGATTCAGAAGTTGGCTGAGCAGTGGTGGTGCACGCCTTTAATCCCAGGACTTGGGAGGCAGAGGCAGGTGGATCTCACTGAGTTCGAGGCCAGCCTGATCTACAAAGCTAGTTCCAGGACAGCTAGGGCTGTTGCACAAAGAAACGCTGTCTTAAAAAAAAAAAAAAAAAAAAAAAAAAAAACCTCAACAACAACAAAAAGGGAAGTTGAGGCCAGAAACCCGGTTCAAACAGGCTGACCAGCCGCTGGCTCACACGGGGCTTTACTATGCAGTGAAGGATGACCTCAGCCTCTGCTTCCCTTACATTTATTTCCCTCCAAGGGCCATGACTGTTTCGGGGGTGGGCTGTAGCTGCCAGCCAGGCATGAGAAGGGAAGCCCAAGCCTCCCTTGAGACCCCCTGGTTGACTTCATCTCCTTGGGGACCCTCCACTGCCTCCCCCATCCACTGGCACCCCACAACCTGCCTGTGGTCAGCCCAAATACCAGATAGGGTGAGTCTCAGCCATTCTCAAACATTCCTCATCACTGTGGCTCAATTTAGGCTGGCTGAGGTTATGAAAATAGAGCGGGGCGGTTGGAGCAGGAGGGAACCGGAGGGATGGGTTAGATGAGCCTTGCCACCCTATCCAGCCCTCTGCCTGCCCTGTTCAGGGAGGGGATGGTCATCCCCTCAGGCCCTGTGGTGTAGCTGTGTGTGCATGTGTGTGTGTGCGCGTGCGCGTGTCCTATGTTGAGAGATGGAGGGCAGCTGTAGTCACAGGGGAAGTTGGAGGAAGTGAATGCTGGACCGGAGCTTGAGGAGAGGCAGCACTGAGCTGATTATGGTAAGATGGGCAGGGAGGGTCTGAAGTGGTCTGCCCACCCCTGACTGGCTCTGGTTGCTGGTTAGGTGGCCAAGCCTACCCAGCATGGGGGAACCCCTCACCAGACTGGCCTGTTGATCCCTTGCTTTACCCCAGAGGCCTCAAGAGCTGCTGCTGCTCCTGATGCTGAGGTGGGCTATAGCATACATGGAAGACCCTGCCTTCCCACACTTGGGTAACAGCTCACAGCCCCTGCCGAGAGCCTGTCCTTGGCGCTGCTCGTGTCCCCGAGATGACACAGTGGACTGTGCTGGCCTGGGTCTGAGTGTATTCCCAGACAATATCACCAAGGCTGCTAGGCACCTGTCCTTGCAGGTGAGGGCCCAGGTAGGATCCAGATGGGAGGTCCACATGTCAGAGCTGAGCCTGGCCTTGCTCTGGGTCTGCTAAGCCAGGCCAAGGCCAGACATAGAAGCACTGTGTCCCAAGAGCTGAGTTCAGGGTCCGCATCTCAGAAGGAGTAAAGTTGTTTTGATCAAAACACTGAGTTCTGAGTCAACCATTGTGATGTTGGGAGTACTTTGGGAAGATCTGGGGCAAGATCTGGGAAGATCTGTTGGTAAGGATTCTGAGGCAGGAGGATGGACACGAGTCTGAGGTCATCCTTCACTGCATAGTAAAGCCCCTGTGTCGGGGAAAAATGGCTAGGGAAGTGTCAGAGGCCAGGTTGGAAATTAGCAGCCTGTGGGGCGTGGGGACTCAGGGTAATTGTATTGATTGAGGTGTAGTAAGGGGCCCAGTGCCTTGCAAATCTCAAGGTTGTTTGGGGTCAAGGAAAGGGATGTCTTTTTTTTTCTCCTCCTCTTCTTGCTTTTGGAGACATTAGGGATTAACCCCAGGGTCTGCGGATGCTAAGCAAGGGCTCTGCTGCCGGGCCACACCTCTAGGTTACTGTTGGAGGAGTAAGTGGCAGGCCTTGGTGTGAATGTCTTTACTCCACTCTGCAGAACAACCAGCTGCAGGAGCTCCCCTATAACGAGTTGTCTCGCCTCAGTGGCTTGCGCACCCTGGACCTGCACAGCAACCTCATCTCCTCAGAGGGTGAGGACCTAGAGCTTGGAACAACCAGGTCCCAGCCCCTCTCCACATCCGCTGTTTGCCAGTTGTGGCCAGCTCTTTGGGGGTTTCCACAACTGCTGAGCACGGTGGAATTTCAAGGGTTGGGGGATGGTAGTGGCTGTGGCTTTTGAATAAGGACAGGATGTGTACAGGGGGGGGGTGGGCCAAAGCCTGGGAACCTCTGCTAGTCCCGAGCCTTCGGAGTTGGGCTGCTAGATATACCGGTTCCCTCATACATTGCCCACCGTGCTCTCACCCAGGTCTGCCTGATGAGGCCTTTGAGTCCCTCACCCAGCTAGAGCACTTCTACGTGGCTCACAACAAGGTGAGCCTGTGAGGGGGTGCATCCTGGCTGGGGTCACCCAGCATGCAGGACCTGGGTGTGGGGCTGGGGAGGCGGGAAACCCGGCCCCGGGACCAGATGCTGTTGCTGTTGCAGCTCTCTGTTGCACCCCAGTTCCTGCCACCCTCCCTGCGTGTCGCCGATCTGGCTGCCAATGAAGTGGTGGAAATCTTTCCCCTCACCTTTGGGGAGAAGCCTGAACTCCGGTAGCCTTAGCGCTGGCTCCGCCCCCATCCTCTGATTCCAGGATCCTGCCCCGCCCCCAGAGGCCAGGGAGAAAGAGGCCTGCTCTGGGAAGCGTGCACACGGCTTTGCTTAAGGAAAAACAGAGGGCAGCCCTGTTTTGGAGGGTCTGAGGCACGGCTCTGCACTGCGGGTGGGGAGTCAGAGAAGGCTGGGTTCTGTTCTTGGAATCTTGGGACAGGGCTCTGCGCTTGGTGGCAGGGAGGAGGGCGGGTGTCAGGGAGGACTCAGATCAGTTTTTTTTTGTTTTGTTTTGTTTTTTTTGATTTTCGAGACAGGGTTTCTCCGTAGCTTTTGGTTCCTGTCCTGGAACTAGCTCTTCTAGACCAGGCTGGCCTCAAACTCACAGAGATCCGCCTGTCTCTGCCTCCCGAGTGCTGGGATTAAAGGCGTGCGCCACCACTGCCCTGCTCAGATCAGTTATGGAGGGTCTCGGGCCCTCAGCTCAGTTTGTGGAAATATGTCCCTAAACCCCAAGTCAGATGGGCATCAACTTTGTTTGGGGAGTCTAGGGTTGTGGCCCTGCAGTGGATGGGGGTGGGGGGAGCTTGAATGGTAAAATAGGGTCCCATACACTGTATCAAAAGTCTAGACTAAGCCCGGCAGTAGTGTCTCAGGACTTTAATCCCAGCCCTTGGGAGGCAGAGGCAGGTGGATCTCTGAGTTCGAGGCCAGTCTAGTTTTTCAAAGTGAGTTCCAGGATAATCAGGGCTACACCGAGAAACCCTGCCGCAAAAAAAAAAAAAAAAAAAAAAAAGTCTAGACTAGGACAAATACCATCTACTTCAGCAGACACATACACACTAGGACAAATGCCATCTACTTCAGCAGACACACACACACACTTGCACACTCGCCCTGTCTCTAGCCTCTCAGACAGAAGCTGAGGGCAACTCCAGCAGCAGTTGAGGGGCAGCAGTGGCAGCGTTGGGAAGGGTGGTGTGTGCATGCCTGGGCTGGTAGCCGCAGCCTTACCCTTCTCAGGTCTGTATACCTCCACGACAACCGACTGAACAACACTGGTTTGCCACCTAACACCTTCCTCGGTTCGGAGGCCATTACCACCCTAAGTCTCTCCAGCAACCAGCTCAGCTACCTACCACCCAGTCTGCCATCCTCCCTGGAGCGGCTTCACCTGCAGGTACCCTGCCCACCACACACACACATGCCTGGGCCCAGGTCTCTCAACGGCAGCCTGCGGGATTTCTTTGCCTGCTCCTTTCCCATCCTTTCAACTGCTCCCCAGAATCCCAGCTGTTAGAACAATAATTTAGAAAGAAGCAAAACTTGGCTGCCTTGCACAAACAAGACAAGTTCTCAAACCCTTCTCTCAAGAGCCACCTGTGGCTGCCCTAGCTGTCCAGCCAGATCTCCACTTCACTCTCTCCTTCCTCCAGAACAATCTTATCTCCAAGGTGCCCAGAGGAGCCCTGAGCCTCCAGACGCGACTCCGGGAGCTGTACCTCCAGCACAATCAGTTGACAGACAGTGGCCTGGATGCAACCACCTTCAGGTAGGCACACAGCAGTTCTGTGCTGACAGCTGCCCCCACCGGGGACTTCAGTGAGTACCAGTGCACCCCCAGCTTCCATGAAAGGTACTAGTTTGGCGGTGTCTCTGTCTCCTGCTACCGGTTCTTGAGATTCTATTACCTAATAGTTGTGTTTTCTTTTTCTGTGTGTGTGGGGGGAGATGGAATACAGGGTTTTCTTTCTTTTTCTTTTTTTTCCTTTTGAGATAGGACTTCTCTGTGTAACAATCCTGGCTGTTCTTGGAACTTGCTTTATAGACCAGGCTGGCCTCTAACTCATTGAGTTCCTCCTGCCTCTGTCTCCCAAGTGCTGGGATTAAAGGCGTGCACCCAGCTGGAATCCAGGTCCTTGTATATGCTAGGAAACAAAACAAGTCTTCCATCTACACCACCACCATCACCACCACCCCTGCCACACCCACCCCCCCCCACACACACGTTCTAGACAGGTCGACAGCCGTACCTCAGCTTTTGTTTTGCTTGCTTTTTGTTGCTTTTGTTTTGTTTTTTGAAACAGGGTTTCTCTGTAGCTTTGGAGCCTGTTTTAGATTTTATTTATTTATTTATTTATTATGTATACAATATTCTGTCTGTGTGCATGTCTGCAGGCCGGAAGAGGGCACCAGACCTCTTTACAGATGGTTGTGAGCCACCATGTGGTTGCCGGGAATTGAACTCAGGACCTTTGGAAGAGCAGGCAATGCTCTTAACCACTGAGCCATCTCTCCAGCCCCCGATTTTTTTTTTTTTTGACAGGGTCTCTCTGTGTAGCCACGGCTGTCCTGGAACCCTCTATAGACCAGGCTGACCTCCAACTCATTTAGCTCTGCCTTCCTCTGCCTCTTGATTGCTGGGACTAAGGATGCATGCCACAATGTCCAACTTAATTTATCTTTATGTGTATGGGTGTTTTGCCTGCATGGACGTCTGTGCATGTACGCAATGCTTGAAGAGCTGTAGGGGGGTGGCAGATCTCCCAGGACTGGAGTTCAGGCAGTCGACAGCCGCTGTGTGGTGCTGGGATCCTAACACTGGTTCTCTGGAGGAGCAGCCAGTGCTCTTAACTGCTGAGCCATCTCTCCAGTCCAGCCCTAGATTTTTTGAAAGAGTCTGGTTAAATGCAATCCAGGCTGGCATGGAACTCACAATCCTCATGAGTGCTGGGATTCCATACCTACACCCATGGGCATTCTGGCCTTCCATATGTATTTCTGTATCATATCAATCACTCTCAACCTGAAATCTCCAGTTTAACGGAATTCTAAAACCATTCCCTTACTTTCTGGTAAGATCTATAGGGGTTCCCCCGCGCCCCCACCCCACTCTTTTTTTTTTTTTTTTTTGAGACAGGATTTCTGTCCTGGAACTTGATAGATCAGGCTGGCCTTGATCTATTTGCCTCTACCTCCCAAGTGCTGGGATTAAAGGCATGAGAGCCAACAATGCCCAGCAGGGGTCTCTTTCTTGAAGTGACCATTCCATCACCCCTCTCTTCCATCAGCAAACTAAGCAGCCTTGAGTATCTGGACCTGTCCCACAACCAGCTGACCACAGTGCCTGAGGGTCTACCCGAAAACCTGACCATACTGCACCTGGGTCGCAACTGCATCCGGCAGGTGGAAGCGGTGAGACTACACAGAGCGAGGGGCCTGCGCTACCTGTTGCTGCAGCACAATGAGCTGGGGGCCTCAGCGCTGCCCGCCGGGACGCTGAGGCCTCTGCGGGCCCTGCACACGCTGCACCTCTACGGCAACAGGCTGGAGCGCGTGCCCCCAGCACTGCCCCGCCATCTGAAGGCCCTGGTGATGCCCCATAACCGCGTGGCCGTGCTAGGTGCCCGGGATCTGGTTTCCGCGCGAGCCCTGGCGGAGCTCAACCTGGCCTACAACCGCCTGGCCAGCGAGCGCGTGCATCCGGGCGCCTTCCGCCGCCTGCGCGCCCTGCGCAGCTTGGACCTGGCCGGTAACCAGCTGAGTCGGCTGCCGGAGGGCCTGCCCCCAAGTCTGCGCTCTCTGAAACTGCAACGCAACCAACTGCGGGCCCTGGAGCCAGAGCTGCTGGCTGGCCTGAAGAAGCTGCGGGAACTGAGTCTGGCGCACAACCGGCTCCGCGTGGGCGACATCGAGCCGGGCACCTGGCACGAGCTGCAGGCACTGCAGGTCAGGGGTTAACTACAATATGGTTATCTCCGCCCCACTGTTGGCCCAGCTACTCCCCAGTTCTGAGCCCAGGCATGCCACAGAGCCCCATGGGGGCAGCCTGAATGGCTAAAATAGACCCTGTTTGAGTTGTTGCTTGTATGTCCCCACCTCCTCTATTCTACCCAGCTTGGTACAAGACAGGACCCATATGTAAGCATTGCGGCTCAGATGGAAAGGGATTCTGGCATTCGGGAGCCAAGGAATACTGAGTACTACAGATCAGATGGAAGCGTGCTCTGGCAGTCAGGAGCCAGGGCACAGGGCACAGGGCACAGTAAGCTTAGCAGCTTGCAGCCCTGCTCTAGGGAGGGTTTCCCCAGTGTAACAGCTCTGCTGGGGCAAGAGAGGGCTTCCCCAGCCAAGTTGTTACAGCTCCGCTGCTCAGCTCCATTCTCCATGTAACAACTCTGCTCTGCTAGGGGAAGGTTTCCCCAGCAAAAGTGTTACAGCCCTGCTCCAATCCCTAGTCTCTGGCTTCCCCCACAAAGTTGTAACAACTTCTCAGCTCTGGCAGAAGGTCTTCACTCAAACCTTACTCAAGAGATTTATTGGGAAGGAAGAGCCCAGGAGAGTGGCTGCCTCTGCCAGAGTGCAAGAAGGGCAGCAGCAACCAGAGTGTGAGCAGGGCTTATACAGGGCTTCCGGAGGGCGCAGTGTTTCCAGGGAGATTTTCAGGGTGGGAACTGGTCAGATTCCCTAGCTCAGATTGGCTAGATCTCTGTTCAAGGATTGGTTTGTTTCTCTGCACAGGGTTTGGGGCTAAAGCATTGGGTTTCAGGGCCAGGGTGGGTTTCTTTGGCTGGCTCCTTTCCCCTACACCTTATCTCTTTCTGACCCTAAGCATCCTAGTTAGGGCAAAGGCCGTCTAGGCAATCAGTGTGATAGAAGGAAAGGAGCATGGCCAGATACGGGGACTGCACCTGGATCCACAGCTCAGGGAAGGCTGAAGTAGGAGGGGTGAAGCCAGCTGAGGCTACAGAAAGAAGAAAAGGAAGGGGAGGTGGGAGAGGTCTGGAGGAAGGGAAAGGAAGGGAAGAAAAAGCAAGGGTGTGAGTGAGGAGGATGTGAAGGTCCACCATCCTCAGATCCTTGTGTCTTGTTGAAATCAGCTGGTGGGGACCACATCTACCTGCACATCTCATAAATATAACAAATAGATCAGGCTCAGCAGATCTCTATGAAGGGAAGGAATTTGGCAACCATTATCAAATAAGAATCTGGAGGAAGGCCGGGCGGTGGTGGCGCACGCCTTTAATCCCAGCACTTGGGAGGCAGAGGCAGGTGGATCTCTGTGAGTTCGAGACCAGCCTGGTCTACAAGAGCTAGTTCCAGGACAGGCTCCAAAACCACAGAGAAACCCTGTCTTGAAAAAAAAAAAAAAAGAATCTGGAGGAAGCCTAGCTGGGCATGGAAGAGGCAGAGGACTGGGGAAGAGGGCTGGAAGCTCTTTGGCTGTGAGACCCAGGTCCTGAGCCTGCCATGGTGCTGTCTGCCTGTCAGGTGCTGGACCTCAGCCACAATGAGCTATCATTCGTGCCCCCTGACCTCCCTGAGGCCTTGGAGGAGCTGCACCTGCAAGCTAACCGTATCAGCCACGTGGGCCCAGAGGCCTTCCTCAGCACACCCCACCTGCGTGCCCTCTTCCTGAGGTGAGAACGGGAGTCTGGATAAGATAGTAGCTCTTCCATCACTGTCCTGACATCCCTGCCTCTCTGCACAGGGCCAACAGGCTTCATATGACAAGCATTGCGGCCGAGGCCTTCCTGGGGCTTGTACACCTACGTGTGGTAGACACCGCAGAAAACCCAGAACAGGTCCTGGTCCAGCTGCCACCCAAGAACAAGGGGGCCCTGAGCCCCAAGGGCTAGCCCTGAGCGCTGATGTACTGTGGACTAAGGAAATTCTCAGTTGGGGCCTTGGAGGCTGGGCCTGTTCTGCCCAGAGCTGGCCAAAGCACTAGGAACAGGTGTCTACTAGGGGTGGGGGGTGGGGGCTGAAGCAGGAAGCATGCTGACTTGAATATTCTGGGGAGCAGACTATGGTGATGGGGAAAATAAACTGGACCCCTTTCCATGTTCACACGAACTCAGTGTCCTCTGGGACCCATCTCTTCCATACACCTCAAAGGACTGCCCTTTCGTCCCTGAGACCAAGTTGGAGGACAAGACTCTAGAATTTGAAGTCAGTCAGTTTGGTCCCACGGCCAATGACTGATATGGATGACCTGAGACAGGTAATTAAACCCAAAAGGCCCAAGCCACAGGCTCACCCAGGCCTTTCCAGGGAACTGGGCTGAGTGGGGAGGCCCAGGCCAGCCACTGAGTGAGTCACATCAGGGAAAAAAAGACAGAGCTGAGATGGGTATGGCCTTGGCTGTTTATTCTGTGTTGGCCCTGGGGGGGATCCCAACTGGGTCAGCACAGCCCCTGGAGAGTCAGCTGAGTTTGACAGCCACAGTGGCATCTTTGGAGAGGGCTGTGGGGTTCAGACTGGGGAGGGGCAGGAAGTAAAGTGCTTGCAGGGCCCTCTGGGCTTGTGTCCCAGCCACCCTCTGCTCCAGATGCTCCTGGATGTGCAAACAGGATTCTCCAAGGCCTGCCCAGCCACACGGGATGAGGGTGCTGTCGCGATGTCCCTGGGGCCGGCCTGGACAGGGTGAGTCCAGAACCAACTGTCCGCTGATTGTCTGCTCGGTGGCCCTGGAGCTCTGCCTGGCACTGGACTTTGGGGCCCGTAGTCCAGAGATGAGCCTCACCTGCGGAGTCGCTGCAGCTGGGGGAGACATAGAGGGTCAGGAGACCATCATCACATATGCCCCCAGCCCTCTGGCCACTCACCTCGCTCTCCACCAGATTCCGCCGGTACAATGCCTCCTTCGCAGCCTCCTAGAGGAAGAGACCATTAGCTGACAGTCCAGTTAATATAAAATAGGGGCAGAGTCTACCCCATACCTGAGCATCCACCACACGGGGCCGGCTTACCCTGCTTCCGTCATAGCCCAAGCGCCGGGCGGCCTCTGTATAGAAGTGCAGCTGGCGCTCCAGATGGGTTGCATACTCTTGAGAAGTGGCAGTGGGGTCAGGGTCAGGCAGCTGCTTCTCCCCACTTGTGTCTCTGTCCCATTCCATGGGGATCCTCAGTTCCCTACCCCCTGCACACGGGTCTCCCCAGCCCCACTCCTGCTCCTACCCTTGCGGATGGCAGCACCCCCCTGCTCCAGCTGTGCCCTCTGCCACTGGCTGCGCTGCACCACGTCCTGGTACTGCTGGGCCACTTCTGGAGGCACCGGCCGGCGTGCCTGCCTCAAGGCTAGGATCTGGAGGGTACAAAGGGGACTCTGAGCCAATCTGAAGTCCACTCCTAAGCCCACCACACTGAGCCCAGGCCAGGCACCCACCTTCCTTTCTAGCCGCTCTTGGTCAAAGGCCAGCACACTCAGGCTGTGTAGGGGACGTGCTGACCTGCAGGGCAGAGAGGAATGACAGGCTACAGAGGAAGTGGTGGGGATCCAAAGGAGTCAGCTGGGCAGGGGATCTCAGAGGGGCCTTAGAGTCCAGACCAGGGAAAAGCAGACCTGGTGCTAGAGGTTCTGGGGCATGCTGTCGCCCAGCACTCAGGCAGGGGGATCATGAATGAGTGAGACCTGCTAGAGGGAGACGACAGAAGTGGACATGTCTGAGAGGAGGACAGAGTGAAGAAAGAGGGGCTGAGTATGCTGACAATGGGCAAATCACAAAAGGACACGTAGGCCGGGCGGTGGTGGCGCATGCCTTTAATCCCAGCACTTGGGAGGCAGAGGCAGGTGGATCTCTGTGAGTTCGAGGCCAGCTTGGTCTACAAGAGCTAGTTCCAGGACAGGCTCCAAAGCTACAGAGAAACCCTGTCTTGAAAATCAAAAAAAAAAAAAAAAAAAAAAAAAAAAAGACACGTAGAGGATTCTAAACCCAATTCCCCAAGGGGAGGATTCCAGACCTGCTCTGAAGCCAGACAGGACATGGTCTGATGGGCCATGGAAGCCAAGGAAGGAGCTGAGAGACAGGAGCATTCACCTCAGTGTGACCTCGCCCAGACTCACCTGTTCCCTGAGTCCCTCCAAGAGGTAGCGATGGGAGGCACCTTTGCTTTGGGACCAGTGACCTGTTTCAGTACAGAGAGCCAGTCTAATGAGTACTGAGGCCCTGAGCCCAGCCCTCTTCTCAGGGGTGGCTGAGCAGGACTCACCGTGGGCACAGCTGCTGGGAGGTGGTCAATGACCAGCCACCTCTCCGTTGTAGTCTCCAACTGCTGGGCTGTCAGTGGCTCCCGGATCCGGACCATCACTTCAAGCCGCCCCCCAGTGGGCCGGCGTCCATCCAAAACCTAGGTAGGAATAAGAAGGGGTGCTATGGGCAAAAGCAGCGATCTTACACAGGAGCTGGGGTGACACTGGTGACAGCAGACCAGCGTGCTCCAAGTCTACATGCACTCACTGCCCTCACCTCCAGGATCTCATGGACTTCACACGCTGTCTCCAGCATATCCAGTTTTAGCTGGGCTGTGCCCAGCACCCTGTCAGTCTTGAACAGCCCCCTGTGTGGGAAGGTGCAGGAAGCTGTGAGGCAGGCAGGCTGCTCCACAGCCCTGAACCTAGAACCTGCCATCTCTGGCTTACCCCTTGTGGACCACTTCGAACTTGATGCCCTTGGTTTGGATGGCCCTTCGGAAGCCACGGTGGCCACGGTTGATGCAGAGTTTGAACTGTTCTTTAAATTCTATGCAGGGAAGGAGGGAAGGATGAGAAGAAACTGGCTGTGTGGGAGTGTGCACTGGTTGTGGTGTGTATGTGTGTTACTGTAGTGGTCAAAGCACCACCTCAGGTGTCAGCCTTCACCATCAGCCTTGTTTGAGACAATGTTTCATTTGTGCACCCCAGCCTAAGTGGCCCACAGGCTCCCTTGTCCTCACCTCACCATAGGAGTGTGGGATTACAGAGGCATGTTACTGAGCCACCTTTAAGTTGGATCTGGAGATTCTAATTCACACACTTCAGCTTGTACTGCAATTGCTTTACCTACTGAGCCATCTTTCCGTGGGTTTTTTTTTTTTTTTCCTTTTTCTCTGAGGATGCTGGGACCTGGGACTTGTGCATATACACCTAAGCTACAACCCCACTCTGGCCCCAATTCCAGGTCGTCTTCTACAGCAGACCGGTGACTCACCAGGGGAGTCTGTATTTTTGATCACACTGGTCTTGTCTTTTTGAGCTTCTTCCTGTATCAGGGAGGAGGAACGAATGATCAGATCCGAATGATCAGATCCGTGCTATACCTGGACTTCCTGCTTGTCTTGCTTCCTGGTCCCCACCCACTCAGAGATTGCACCTACCACATTGGGATAAGGGAAGTCAAACCGGACAAAGGCATCCAGGTCACTAGGGGACAGTCCTGCAGGGAAACAAGGGTCAGACCTTGGGAAAGAGACCAGCCCACCCTTGCTTCTGAGCAGAGCCTCCGCCACCCTTACCTGTGGGTGTGGGCAAGTTGATGCCCTTCACAATAAATAGAAGCATGTCATTGTTGCTCAGGTCCGGAAAGATCCTTTCAGTAAGCAGGGAAACAGAGGCGGCACTTCAGCTTCGGCCTGTAGCTCTCATTTCCCTCTAGATTGTGGGGGTGTCACTCTAGGGTTCAGGCTGTGGAGTTAGGCATTCCCTTACCTGATTTCTGGGCTCTGTTCAGTGCTCATACATTTATTTGATACTCACTTCTATTTATGTTTCTGTATTTATTGTGTTTATATACATGTGCATGTGTTCGTGTGCATGCATGCAGGAATGCTATGTCATACATGTGAAGGTTGGAGAAGAAGCTTTGAGAGTTCTCTTTTTCTTTGAACTCTTGGCGGCAGGTCCTGTACTTACCTACTGACCCACTTCACTGGCCCTCGTTCGCCAGTGTTATTTGTGCACCTGCTGTGCACATGCAGTGTCTTAGCTGGGCCATGTACTCTGTATTCCTGGACCAGCCAGGATTCCAGCTGCTGTGTAGCACAGGCTGGCCAAAAATTCACTATGTAGCCAATGATGGCCTTGAATTCCTGATCCTCCTACAGGTACTTCTGGTAGCTCATTCTACCGACAGAGCTACACACCCAGCCTCTTCCTCTCATTTAATAATCATTGTCTGAGTGTCTCCAAGTGTCAGCTGGGGACCCAGTCAATGCAGCACTGCATGCGTGCCCAGAGCCTTGGCATGTCTGTGCTCCTACCGTGCATTTACTCTTGCCCAGAGTTGAGTCCTGCAATAGCTTGCAGAAGTGTAGATAGATCCCTCCCCAGCAGTACCCCAGCCAGGGGGCTTTGGGCCCTACTTGATAACACTGAAGGTCCTCTGCTCAAAGCGGGCAGCAGGTGTGGGCAGACTGCGGGCAAAGGCTTGCTTTAGGGTATCCATGCTCCGCTTACAGTCTTCTGCCAGCTTCTCGAACCTGCAGGAAAAGGTATTGCTTGGGGCCCTGGTCAGCTGGGCTGCCAGCGCAGGTACCTGTGAGGTAGGTAGGCACTTACTTGATAGTTTCAGCAATGTTACCCAGATGGGTGAACTGTGTGGCGTGGTTCAGACACATCTGTGGGGAAAGCGTTGAATATGGATGGAAGGCCAGGAGGAACAGTAAAGGGGACGGGATAGGGTCATGGGTGGGACCTCACTTCATGTTGCTGTCTCAGGAGTTTGGTAAGCTCCCCATAGCGCCGCACAGCCTCCTGAGACAGGCCTGGGCCAGGCCGCTGCACCAGCACAAAGTCGTCCTTGTTGACAGGAGCGGGTGGCACCTGTGGAGGATGAGGCTGGTAGGCAAGGGGCTGCTGGTCCACGAGGAGCAGCCTGTCTGGGGATCTGTCCTCTTCCCTGCCCCTCTATCTCTGGTGTCTGGGGTCTCCCTTCAGTTCCTACACTACCTGATGTAAGAAAGCCATCCTCTGGGCATCCAAGCCCTTGTCTGGGCAGCCCCGTACACGTGAGGTCCTGCTCTGTGGCTGGGGGACTAGGGATGCAGCAGTGAATAGAGACAGCCAAGCACGGTGGCACACCAGTGATTTTAACAGAGACTGGGCCAAGAGCATAGGAAGGTGGAGGACAGCATGGGCTACACAGTGAGTTCAAGGCCTCCTGTGTACAGTACAGAGACCCTATCTTTATTATTATTTTTTTTAAATCCGAACTAGAAATATATGAAGAGGGAGTTAGTCCAACAACTGTCCAGCTTGGGGTGCGTTCCAGGGTGAGAGGGCAGGTGGGAAGGCCCTGAGGCTGGAGTGGGGCTGGGGTCTGAGACGGAGGAAGTGAAGGGTAAGGCAGATCATGCAGAACCATGGACCACAGGAAAGCTCTGGATTTACCTGTGTGCCGCTGTGGTCTCCCTAGCTAGCATGTGTGGCTCACAAGGGTGGGAATAGTGGTCTGTTTGGTTCAGCATTAGGGTCCCAGGACCCAGGGTGTGCTCCGTACAGATTTCCTGTCATGGATGCTGCTGTCTATCATAAAGGTATTCGGAGATCCTGCCCGATTTTCAGGTGGGAATCAGTCTTCAGGTCTCCGAAGACTAAAACAATGTTCTGAGTGAACAGGGCTACCTCTGGCAGAATCTGTTAACTGTCTCCCAGAGATTCGAGTCTCTTCCCTAGTGATGGCATATAGCATTGCTCCAAGCCCCAGAAACCTTTGCAGTTCAGTATGGCCACATGGCTAGCTCTGGCCAATGGGAGATAAGCAAAAGACCTGGGTTCTGGAGGCAGCAGGGGTGTTTTGCTGTAGAGGAATAGAGGTCAGGGCGGCGGTCCTGGGGCCTGCAATAACTCCTTTAAGCCACTCTGTCCTTTTACTCCACCCTTTCCATGGGCAGAAGGCAATGGGTCGGTGATCCATAGGGATAAGACCCTAGGAAGATGAAAAGCCTGGAAGCCATAAAGGGGGCCCGGGCCCCTCAGGCACCCTGTTATAGAGCCTAGCTTGTCCTAAGCTTACATGCAAGAAATAACTGTATCCTTTCAACTACTGTCTTCCAGGGCCTATTTGTCACAGCAGCTTAGAGGATGACTAATACTTTCTAGGTCACATAGTTGCTAAGGGGCCCACAGGCGGTATGTGTGAGTATAGAGGTCTCACCTTGGCAATGTCCACAGGCAGCCCGCTGCGAGAGGCCTCTAGCATGGGCTCTAGCCCTTTGGCCTGGCGCAGATGCATCTTGGCGCCCTCTACGTCATTCTTTTGCTTGGCACGCAGTGCAGCCTGCAGGAGCTGCTTCTTACGACCTTCCAGGAAGGCCAGTTGCTGCTGGGCTGTAGGTGGGGAAGCTTCAGCGGGGGCTGCCCAGCCCATGGGAGTCAGGTTGGCCTGGGTGTAGCCAGGGCAGGTGGGGTACTTACCCCTGGTGGATGTACCCTTGGGAACTGCTTTGCCTGTTGTTGCTGGTCCTGATGCGGGCGCTTTGGAGGGTGAGGACTTCAGCTGGGTTGTGGGGGCAGCAGGGGTATTTTGCTGCAGAGGGATAGATAGAGGTTGGGGTATTCCCAGGGCCTGCAATGACTCAAAACCAAGGACCTGTCTCTGTGTCCTCAACAGGGTGGCCTCAAACTCATTATGTAGCCGAAGCTGGCTTTGAACTCCTCTCCAGGGCTGAGATTCCAGGTATGACCCACCGTGCCTGGCTCAGTCTCAGCACTGTCCACATCTACAGTCCTCCTACTACCTACTCTCTGCAGTGGCTCTGCATAGGGCGGCTACTCTGCACCCATGCTGTAGATGAAAGGACTAAGGCTCAGGGAGCAGAATGGTCTGCCCACAGCCCCATAACCCCACAGCCAAGAAGGGGCAGGCCTATGGTGTGGGGCTGCCTCACTCCTACTTGGGCCCAGGCCTCCCTGGGTTGTGTCCTGTTGTCACACTCCACCTCAGCCCTGACCCTTGCACCTTTTTAGGAGCCTCATCCTCTTCCTCCTCTGAGCCTTCATCATGGTTAGCAAGCTTCATGGCAGTTTCCAGAACCCCTGCCAGGCTCTGCTGGGTGGGCTCTGCATTCTCCAAGCCCTGAATTGGGGGGAAGCCTGGAGAGCAGAGTGACCTGGTCAATGCGTTCCAACTATTGTGAGGGTGCCATCAATCCCTCCTCCCCTAAGGAACCCAGGCCTTTCTTTTTGTTGGTTTTCTGAAACAGCCTCACTATGTAGCTTGGGTTGGCCATGAACTTGCAATCCTCCTGCCTTAGCCTCCCAGTACTAGCATTATAGGTGTGTGCCATGCCAGTCTTCCTGCTTTCTGCATACCAAAGATGGACTCTGGGGCTTTGTGCATGCTAGTGTCCGACCACCGCTGGACTATCCAGCCCGCCCTGAGACGGAGTGGAGGAGTGTGGGGTCCTCTAAGTGCCGGACTCCTCCGTCCTTCCCATGGTACTTCCTTCTCTTGCTGAACCTCCAGGTTTCAGGCAGGTTCTAAGAGACTCTGTCGAATGGGCCTCAGCTGGGAGAGGGCTCCCAGAAGTGGAAGATGACTTTCCATAGGTGACAGGTGGGCAGCTGACAACTTAAGAGGTTTCTACTCTGAGGACTGGCGGGAGGCTGAGGGAGGTTTTGGAAAGTCAAAGCCTGCAGCTTGGCGGGGTGAATGGAATGAAGTGGGGGGGGGGGGGGAAGACAGCTGGAAGACAGAATAGGCTCCAAAACAACCTCTTGACTTTTGAGAACTTTCCGGTTTCCCTGATATAAACATTTTTGTCATGACTCACTTCATTCTGGTTAAGAGGCTTGCAAAGCTCCCGAGTGCACAGCCATGGCTATATGAAGCAGCCTGCAGGCAGGAACAGACCAGCAAAGGCCCAGCGGTAGAGGGTGTGGGATGGGGGGACTACCTTGGGATAGACCTTACCTGGGGGGAAACGTACTTGGGGTAGGGCCTTCCTAGAGGTGTAGCCTACCTGGGGGTACTGGCAGCTCGGTCACATCCACAGCTCGGCCTGCCTTGTGGGCTCGAATGGCATCTTGGTATTGCTACAAAGCACAGAGGTGTTAGGAGGACCTGAGAGAAGTCCCAGGAGCACTCATTGGACCCCTACACACCTTGACAATGCGTTCGTGCATGCGTGCCTTCCGCTGATCACCCTTGGCCTTGGCCTGGGCTGCAGCCACATGGTACCGCTCCATTCGCTGCTCCAGCGCCTCCAGGAGGCTCCTGGGAGGTTGGGGAACCTCTGGGCCAGAGGAGGTGGCAAGCAGATTAAGGGTGGAAGGAAGTGGAGCACAGACCCCGTCTGCCCACCTCCAAGGATCTCAGCAGCCTACCTGGTCTGATGGGTGCTGAGGCAGGGGTCAAAGGTTGTGCTGCTGGCAAAGGGGGCTCTGGAGACAGCTGGTCTGGAGACAGAGAGGCCCAGCCCATTGAGAGGCTTGCTTGGAGATCTCGGGCAGCACCAAGATGAAAAGTAGGAGTAGGAGGGGGCATGGGCGGATAGGGTCCTCACCAGGAGGAGGAGGGGGCACGGGAGGATAGGGTCCTCACCAGGAGGAGGAGGGGGCACGGGAGGATAGGGTCCTCACCAGGAGGAGGAGGGGGCACGGGATAGGATCCTCACCAGGAGGAGGAGGCACGGGATAGGGTCCTCACCAGGAGGAGGAGGGGGCATGGGATAGGGTCCTCACCGGGTGGAGGGGGCACGGGATAGGGCCCTCACCAGGAGGAGGAGGGGGCACAGGAGGATAGGGTCCTCACCAGGAGGAGGAGGGGGCACGGGATAGGATCCTCACCAGGAGGAGGAGGGGGCACAGGAGGATAGGGTCCTCACCAGGAGGAGGAGGGGGCACGGGAGGATAGGGTCCTCACCAGGAGGAGGAGGGGGCACGGGATAGGATCCTCACCAGGAGGAGGAGGCACGGGATAGGGTCCTCACCAGGAGGAGGAGGAGGCACGGGATAGGGTCCTCACCAGGAGGAGGAGGGGGCACAGGAGGATAGGGTCCTCACCAGGAGGAGGAGGGGGCACGGGATAGGGTCCTCACCAGGAGGAGGAGGGGGCATGGGATAGGATCCTCACCAGGAGGAGGAGGGGGCACAGGAGGATAGGGTCCTCACCAGGAGGAGGAGGGGGCACGGGAGGATAGGGTCCTCACCAGGAGGAGGAGGGGGCACGGGAGGATAGGGTCCTCACCAGGAGGAGGAGGGGGCACGGAAGGATAGGGTCCTCACCAGGAGGAGGAGGGGGCACGGGATAGGGTCCTCACCAGGAGGAGGAGGGGGCACGGGATAGGGTCTTCACCAGGAGGAGGAGGGGGCACGGGAGGATAGGGTCCTCACCAGGAGGAGGAGGGGGCACGGGAGGATAGGGTCCTCACCAGGAGGAGGAGGGGGCACGGGAGGATAGGGTCCTCACCAGGAGGAGGAGGGGGCACGGGAGGATAGGGTCCTCACCAGGAGGAGGAGGGGGCACGGGAGGATAGGGTCCTCACCAGGAGGAGGAGGGGGCATGGGATAGGGTCCTCACCAGGTGGAGGGGGCAGGCGGGAAAGGTCCACCAGTTCCCCACGGCTTAGAGCCTCCAGGACAGGGTCGAAACTCTGAAAGAAAGAATGAGATGGGTGGGGAAGGGGCTACCAGGATCCCAGGGGATGTTCTATGCCCTGCCTCTCCCTGGGGTCACCCTCTAATGCCCTCCAATACTGAGACATGATTCCGGGCAGAGAGGAAGGCAGCGGACTAGAGGAGCTAGTAGCCCCACCTGAGGGTTGGAACACACCTTGGCTACCCTCAAGTGTCTGGTGGCCGCAGCAGTGTCGCCCTGATGCTTGGCATGGAGGGCAGCCAGTTTGTACTCATGCTGGAGGCTCTGCAACTGGGCGAGGGGGCTGCAGGGACCTAGAAAGAAGAGGAACACTGACCATCAAAATCCCAGCAAAATTCTTACAGACCTTGAAAGAACGGTACTCAGCTTCACATGGAAAAGCAAAAAACCCAAAACAATCCTGTACAATAAAAGAACTTCTGGAGGCATCACAATCCCCGACTACAAACTCTACTACAGAGCTACAGTACTGAAAACAGCCTGGTATTGGCATAAGAACAGACAGGAGGACCAATGGAACTGAATAGAAGATGTGGATATTAATCCACACATCTTTGAACACTTGATTTTTGACAAAGAAGCAAAAAAATATCAAATGGAAAAAAGAAAGCATATTTAACAAGTGGTGCTGGCATAACTGGATATCAACATGTAGAAGAATGAAAATAGACCCATATCGATCACCATGCACAAAACTCAAGTCCAAAAGGATCAAAGACCTCAACATAAAGCCAGCCGCACTGAATCTTATAGAAGAGAAAGTGGGAAGTACACTTGAATGCATTGGCACAGGGAACCACTTCCTAAATAAAACCCCAGCAGCACTGACACTGAGAGAAACAATTAATAAATGGGACCTCCTGAAACTGAAAAGCTTCTGTAAAGCAAAGGACACAGTCAACAAGACAAAATGACAGCGACAGAATGGAAAAAGATCTAACTAACCCCACATCAGACAGGGGTCTGATTTCCAAAATATACAAAGAACTCAAGAAATTGAACACCAAAAGATCACTTAATCCAATAAAAAAAATGGAGTACAGACCTAAACAGCGAACTCTCAACAGAAGAATCTAAAATGGCTGAAAGACACTTATGGAAATGTTCAACATCCTTTGTCATCAGAGAAATGCAAATCAAAACAACTCTGAGATTCCATCTTACACCTGTAAGAATGGCCAAGATCAAAAACACTGATGACAACTTATGCTGGAGAGGTTGTGGAGAACACTCCTGCATTGCTGGTGGGAGTGCAAGCTGGTACAACCTCTTTGGATGTCAGTGTGGTGATTTCTCAGATAATTAGGAAACAACCTTCCTCAACACCCAGTAATACCACTTTTGGGTATATATCCAAAGGATGCTCAATCGTGCCACAAGGATGTGTGCTCAACTATGATCACAGCAGCTTTGTTTGTCATAGCCAGAATCTGGAAACAACCTAAATGCCCCTTGACCAAAGAATGGATAAGAAAAATGTGGTACATTTACACAGTGGAGTACTACACAGCAGAAAAATATAACATCTTGAATTTTGCAGGAAGATGGGTGGAGCTAGAAAACATTATTTTGAGTGAGGTAACCCAGAACAGAAAGACAATTATTACATGTACTCACACTCATAGGTGGTTTTTAAACATAAAGCAAAGAAAGCCAGCCTACAAATCACAATTCCAGAGAATTTAGACAATAATGCGGACACTAAGAGAGACTTACATAGATCTAATCTACATGGGAAGTAAGAATTGAGTAAATTGGGAGCATGGGGACCTTGAGGGAGGGTTGAAGCGGGGAAGGAAGAGGCAGGGAGGGAAGCAGAGAAAAATGTAGGGCTCAATAAAAACCAGAAGAAGGAGGAAGAAGAAGAAGGAGGAGGAGGAGGAGACAACGACGACACAGAAGACCAGGCCAAGCTCACCTCACACTGTCTTATTTGATTCTCACCACTGAGTTTTGAGCCCATTATATAGATGGACACCTGAGGCTTAGAGAGGGCATGCTTTCTGCCAACATCACTCGGCTTTCAGGTGGCATGAGGGACATTCAATCCTAGACCTGGAGGTTCTGAGCAGTAGAGTTTCTCCCCCCAGAATTCTTTTTATTTATTTATTTATTTATTTTTGAGACAGGGTTTCTCCGTAGCTTTTTTGGTTCCTGTCCTGGAACTAGCTCTTGTAGACCAGGCTGGCCTCGAACTCACAGAGATCCACCTGCCTCTGCCTCCAGAGTGCTGGGATTAAAGGCGTGCACCACCACCGCCTGGCTCCCCCAGAATTCTTTAAAACCTGCTATAAAAGTTGGCAGTGGTGCACGCCTTTAATCCCCACACTCGAGAGGCAGAGGCAGGCAGATCTCTATGAGTTCGAAGCCAACCTGGTCCACAAAGTGCGTTCCAGGACAGGGCCCAAAGCCACAGAGACACCCTGTCTCGAAAAAAGAAAAACAAAAAACCCTGCTATATCCCCTTTTAATCTGTCAGAGATCTTCTTAAAGTTTAAAAGTAGCCAAAACTATTAAAGTACCTTAAAACTATGAGCATTATAGAGATGACTGCAACTGCGTGCCTTTTCCTGCTTTGTGGCATCTGGTGTTTTCAGGGCTGATGGTGGAGTGCAGGGCCTCCCACGTGCTAGGCTAACTATACCATTGGCTCCAGTCTTTCTGACCAGGAAATGCAGCAGGTAAAGGCATCTGCTACCACCTGGTGGCCTCAGTTTGAACCCTGGAGTCCACATGGTGGGAGGAGAGAACTGACTCACAAGGATTATCCTCTGATCTTTGCCAAGCATTCTGTGGCATGGACAACCCCACCCCCAATTAAAAAATGAAAATTTAGCCAGGCAGTGGTGGTGCACGCCTTCAATTCTAGCACTTGAGAGGCAGAGCCAGGCAAATCTCTGAGTTCGAGGCCAGCCTGGTCTACAGAGTAAGTTCCAGGACAGCCAAGACTGATTCACAGAGAAACCCTGTCTCAAAAAAACCAAAATAAATAAAGTGAATTTAAAAGTGATTGGAAACTCAACAACATTTACTTTAATGAACATGTTTAGATTCATTTGTTTCACGTGTACGAGTGCTTTGCCTGCAGACGTGTGTGCGCCACATGAGTGCCTGGTGCCCTTGGAGGCCAGAGAGGGCCTCAGTTCCTTTGAACCTGGAGTTACAGACAGTTGTGAGCCACATGTGGGAACTGGGAACTAAACCTGGGTCCTCTTCAAGAGCAAAAATGCTCTTAACTGCTGAGCCATCTCTCCAGGGGTGGTGAGACGAGGTCTTATAAAGCCCTTGCTGGTCTGGCCTTGAACCCAAAGTGATCTGCCTCCAAAGCACCAGGACTAAAAGGTGTGTGTCAGCATGCCAGGCTCTACTTATTTTTCAAATTAGAGTAAAATACATAACACTCACTTAAAATTTTATACTTTTCTTTTTGGGTAGGGGGGTAGGAAAAGTGGCGGACACCTTTAATCTCAGAGCTCAGGAGGCAGAGGCAGTTATATCTCAGTGAGTTCACAGCCAGGTCTATGCCATGACTCCCAGGCCAGTCAGAGCTACACAGTGAGACCCTGACTCAAAATAAATAACTAAAAAATTTTAAAAAAGCTTTCAAAAATTCTTATACTGTCATGTGGTGGTCAGCTGACAATTTTGTGTACTTGGTTCTCTTTCCACCTCTTCTGGGCCTCAGCCTTTATCCACTTCCCAGGTCTCTCTTCCTCCTGCTGAGGTGGGTCTTCCTATAGCACCAGCTGTCCTCCAAGTGCGATCCTCCTGCATCAGGTTTCTTAGTCCTGAACTGATACGTATGTGACAACATGCCTGGCTCATTGTGTCTTCCTCAGCTGCTTTCTGAGACAGTCTCTCATTGAACTTGGAGCTCACCAACTGGCCAGACTGGCTGGCCAGAAGCCCCAAGCATCCTCCTGTCTCTGCTTCTCACTGCTGGGACTGTAAGACATAGCACCATGTCCCTTCCTACACAGGCACTGGGATCTGGAATCATAACCTCATTCTTATACAGCAGGGACTTTACCTGCTGACAGCCATCTCCCTACCTATTAACTACCTTTTTTAAAGACAGGACTTCTCTGTGTAACAGCCCTGGCTGTCCTGGAACTCTTTAGTGCATAGTCTGGTGGCCTTATACACATCCACAAAATAGTGCAGTCACCCCCACCAACTCTATAACATATTTCTCCAAACTAAAACTCCACCTCCGTTAAACACTCCCTCCTGATCTCCCCCCAGCATGCCACCTGCCATTCCACTTCCTGTGCTCATGGGTCTGACAACCCTGGGGCCTTCCTGGGGATGGGATTAGTGTCCTGTCTTCTATAGCATCTTCACTCAACATCATGTCCTAATGGCTCTTCCATGTGAGAGCACGCTAAAAAAGTATGACATTCCCCTTTATGGTCAAATAATATTGTAAGCACAGCCCATGTTCTGAGGTCTCTCAAGAGCCCACATAGACCCTGCTGTATTACCCTGGCCCTTCCCACCATTTACCGGGAGGGTTGGCAGGGGTTTGTGTGGTGGTAGATGTGGTCTCCAAGGTGACGCTGGACTCTGCGGCTGGCAGGTTCACAGGAGCCAGGTGGGGAGTAGCATGGGTGTGGCTGTGCCCGGCTGCTGGTCCCTTCCCCAGTGTGACAAGTGGTGGGATGTCTGCTTCATTGATGATGTTGCCCTTCCTGGAAGAGGCCAGCAGGTTTTCCAGTGTCTGAAACAGGGTGTGGGCATGAGTGAGAGGAATTCGGAGCTCAGCGCTCCTGGGTCCAGACAGAGTCCTAGCACCCTGCCCTTGGCCTGCTCACCTTGAGCCCCCGGTCATAGCGTCGCATCTTGGCACTGTCCCCAGCTTGCCTGGCACTCTCCACTGCAGACTGGTAGAGGGCTAGCCTCTCCTGCAACATGGCCTCTACTCCTGGGTTGGAACCTGAAGGCTTTGGCTACAGGAAGATTGGGGTTCAATCTGGGTGGTAACCCCAATTAGACCACCTTAACCGGCCCCTCATAGTATGAACACATGTTTCCCCTGGAACAATCTTTCCTACCCCTAATGGTGGAGACACCACAGTTCAGAGGTTCAGAGGTAGCATGTCACCTGTGCCCAAGGTCACATGTAGAAGGGGGGAGAGGTGAGCCTTTAAACACAGTGTGTGTGTGTATGTGTGACTTAGGGAAGACATACCTGGGCCACAGACTTCAGGGGCTCCACAGCCTTCTGTTCCTCCCCAAGGACCTCGTTTAGCTCTGCCTGCAGGGATACATGGCCAGGGTAGGAGGAAGAGGTTGCTGGCCAGGGCACTGGGATGGTAAACTGCCACGTGTCCTGGCCCTGTGCTCACCAGCAGGTCCTCATCAGCCTCCACATCATCCTCATCAGTACCCTCTTCATCCTCATCCAGGTCTCTCATGCAGAGCCGGGCCATCTTCTCAATAGCCTCCATTGGCAAGGGACCTGGAGGCAAGAAAAAGCCTCAGCTAGAGCAGGATCCTCCCAGAGCCTCAGCCAGCCACCCCACACTCAGGGCCCTGAAGAACAGACCCCTTTCCCTGAGCACCGTGGCGTACCACCATTGCGGAGCCCTTCGAGACTGCCGCCACCTGCCGCCTGCCAACCCCAACCTCCAAGCATTCGTTTCTTCCCTGTCCAGTCTCAGCTATGCTGTCAGGCACCCGAGTTCGAACCTCAGCTCTGTAATGCTCTCACTGTATGACCTTGAGCGGTTACTTCACTTCCCTGGGCTTCAGGAGAGCAATAACCTAACAGTAGACTGTGGGAACTAAAGGTGAATTAAATTCTGGGAGCAGAAAAGCCTACACCGCCCCTGCCTCATCCGCAGAGAGCAGCACCTTCCTCTCAAGGCTTGCACATTCTTGTGCTTGGGATATGATCAAGTAAAATAAAGGCTTCCATGCAGCTCGTCGGACAGGCTGGACAGCCACACGATAGCTAGCAGGTCACCTGTGTGGCAGATACAACATGGATACACTAGACAGAATGACACTCATCCTGGAGAAGGCAGCTCAGATGTTATCCTGGCATCCAGAGCATCATGCAATTTGGATGTAGGTAGGTGAAAACACAGAAAACAAAAGCACCAGTCAAGCAGGCTTTTGTTGGTGTGGTGCGTATGTTTAAGGAAACAGTACTCTGTACAGTTCTGTAAGAGAGTGTTTTGGCAAATACCGGGAAATACTACTAAGGTTGGATTTTATATTTATTTAGCTTGCATGTACACATGCATATGTGCAAATATTGTGCCACAGCGCATGTGTAGAAGTCAGAGGACAATTTTCCAGGGTCATTTCTTTCCTTCTACCAGATGGGTCCTGGAGACTGAACCCCCAGGACTGAGCACAGGGCTGTCAGGCTTGGGGAAAGCTTCTTTACCCACTGAGCCATCTTGTTGGCCCTCTGCCCATTGTTTATTAACCAGTAACCCACAACCTTGCCGTCTGTGTGCTTCTATCTAAAGATTTACTGTATGTTGACCAGTGCACACACCTAAACGGGTGACCAACAGACCTGCAGCTCCCAGCTAACACGCATGTTACTTCCCAAAGGAACAGGGTTACCACCCCAGCTTCGAAACACCCAGCAACACTGTGCTTAGGGCCACTGTGAAT
Source organism: Microtus oregoni (assembly GCF_018167655.1). Lineage (NCBI taxonomy): Eukaryota > Metazoa > Chordata > Mammalia > Rodentia > Cricetidae > Microtus > Microtus oregoni. The sequence goes on from NW_024543073.1 coordinate 50,620,188, forward strand.
ACTGAAGTTACTCAGGGCTGGGAAGATGTCTTGGGGTACGAGTGCATACTGCCCTTGCAGAGGACCTGAGTTTGGCTCCCAGCACCCACACGGGGTGGCTCACGACTACTTGTAACCTCAGCTCTGAGAATTTGACACTCTCTGCCACCTCTCGTGTATGTCTGTCTGCACACATGTGGTATACTCATAAAGACTCACAAAAAATTCTTAAAAAGGAAAGTTGTGGCAGAAAACAGATTGGATAAGGCTCAGCTGCATCCACAACTGACCCTGTCACCTAGACCCCAGACTCCAGGAAGCGGGGGATGTCTTGTTTTTCTCCCCCATTTCTAACCCAGTGCCCAGCTCCAAGTGCTGTCCACAGCAGAAGTTCCAAGTTCTCAAGTGTGTTGAGCATCTCACCTTTGCCTCTGAGTTTCTCCAGGGCCTGGGGCTGGTCCCCCACCAAAGCCAAGAACTCAGCCTCCAGTTCCTCATCATTTACCCCATCCTCAGGGATCATCAGGCCGTCTGGGGAAAAATCAACCAGCAGGCCGAGCTGTGGGTATAACCATTGTCCAGTTAGACCTTCCATACACTATTCAGCCCCAGGTAGCCAGGACGGATCCAGAGAGTCCCCACGGAAGGTAGGAACCAAATCTCTAAAAGTAAACTGTTTCTTGGGGAGACTAGGAGGCTGAGACACACAGACCAAACCACAGTGATTAAGCGCAAGGCTCGGCAGCAGAGAACCTGCCTAGAATGGACCAGAGTGGGGCTGGTAGATGCACTCATCAATAAAGTGCTAATTCTAACCCTAGCATGTGCAAAGCCTTGGGTTCCATTCCCAGCATGGCAAGGGAAAAAAAATAAATAAAAATGAAAGCCCTGACCACAGCATTGAAACTGGATCTTTTCTAGAGACCTGCCTTTCTGTTTTGGCTAATGACCAATAGAATATGATGAGTTACATAAAATTACCCTTGCCGGGTGGTGGTGACACACACCTTTAATCCCAGCACTTGGGAGGCAGAGGCAGGCAGATCTCTGTGAGTTCGAGACCAGCCTGGTCTACAAGAGCGAGTTCCAGGACAGGCTCCAAAACCACAGAGAAACCCTGTCTCGAAAAACCAAAAAAAAAAAAAAAAATTAAAAAAAAATTACCCTTTCTATAGGTCCAAATTGGCCAAATACTAGCAATTATGTATGGCTCCACCTACTGGGAATAATGATTAACATACTATGTCCTAGCATTTTCCATAGATATCTCAATAAGTCTTTACAACTGTCATGCCATTTAAGGACTCTTCCAGGCCTCCATTCCACAGGTGGGAAGACTGAGGCTCAGAGTTACAAATATATCTGTCAAGCGTACCAAGGCCAGGAGGGAACCGGTAGTCAGAGAGATTCAGACCTGAACACTGAGTTAGGCCCTGGGCTCTCTGGTTCAAAGTTGGGACAAATCAAAATCTCACAGGCTCTGTCTGGATCTGGGAGCATGACGTTGGGCCAAAGTCCTGGAGGTTTTCCTGTACGCCTCTGGACCGACATTTCTGTCTGGCCAGCCTGTTCATTCTTCCGACCTTGGTTAGATGACTTCGTCTCCCTGAGTCGCGGTGTACTCATCTATACAATGGGAGTAAGGAGTGTGGCCTGGCCCAGCTGATTCAAAGGCTTGAAAAGCTGGTCTTATTGCTGTCTCTTCCAGGCTGAAACTGCTGCAGCAACAGGTGTTCCCTGTAACCAGGGTGGGGAGCCAGAAGCTGGATGGCCCAGGCCAGTAGGCCCTACAGTAGGGAGCGAGCCTCACCTCGGGGGGGCGGGGACCTAGGCTCACCTGGTGGCGAGAATCAGGCTTTTCTGGGGGTGGGGCACTCCCTGCGGGTGTGAAGAAGGATGAGGAGAGACCTTGAGGAAGGGTGGGAGGAGACCGCCTCCCCCAGGTGGGCAGAGGGGCGCACACTCACCTGGCGGGCGGTGACAGCGCCTCGGCCCGGGGGTGCCGGGGGTCCATTCCTCTTGTGCATCTTCCCGGGTAGAAGCCCGTTCTACCAGCCCCTGATCCTTGGCCTTGCCCTGCCTCTTCCCTGAAGCTGTGTCTCTGAGCTCGCCGCGTTCCTGAGCTCGGAATCCCTCCTCCGAGCCCGGCCCCCGGGATTCGCGAGTTCAGGCAGTCCGGCTTCCGCCTTGGCCTTCAGGACACGGCCGCAGGATTCGCGGGATCTCAGTCACTAAACTACAATCCCCGGCAGGCAGTACGGGGACACGCATGCGCCTGATATGAGGCGCGCGCGGAGAGGAGGAGGAGCATGCGTAAGGCGCGGTGAGGGTGCTGCGCGTGCGTGGGGCGGGAAAGAGGTGGAGGGCTGCAGGTGTGAGGGCGCGGCGGCGTGACGGGCGTGACCGGCGGAGGGCCGTGGCTCTCGCCGCTGTGCCCTGTTCTGTCTCGCTTTGTGGGAGTGCGGGGGGTGTTACTGCTATCGGTCACTTGGGGCAGGTCGCGGGGAGCGCTGCGTCCACGGTGCCGGACCTCAGGCCTTTGGGTCCCCCAGCGCCATTCGGCCACACGATCCCGTGTCTGACAATGTGGTCATTTTCTCAAAATGTCACGCAAGTAATTTAGGCGATTTATTCCCCGTCAGATGCAAGCTGATCTCGTCCCTACTAAGGACAGAGTGACTTCGTCTCTGCTGTGGCCCAGGTTGGTTCTGGCTTGCCTCGAGTCCCACAGCCCGAAGACCAGAAGTGACACCCCTGCCTCAGGTGGCCCTGGTTAAAGTCACTTTGGTGGTTCACCAGTGGTCTCTCAAAAGCTTCCAAGTACCCCACACCCCAGATACATAACTTTGGGCACTGTGGGGGTGGGGTGGAGCACAGTCGTCTCTATCCCAGAGACTAGAGTCCCGAGGAGGACAAAGATAGTTCCTTCACACAGGGAAAGGGTGGGAATTCCTACCTGACCATTGCCCAAGATGGCTATGACCTGGTGCCCCAGTCCGCGTCCTGCAGGAATTAAGCTGACTCCCCTCATCGGGCCGCCAGATGGGCCCTGTGGAAGAGGGAGACCACTGGGTACACGCGGGAACATAAAGTGCTGGCAACAGCTATAGAATTTGTTTGTTGCTTTCAGATTTCTCAGGGAAAGATAAAATGTATAAGAAGAAGAAGAAGCAGCGGGACTCAGGTATTTGGTTTATTAAAATTGGCATTATTATTTTATTATGTTTCATTTTGCTTCATTGACACAGGGTTTCTTTGTGTAGCCCTGGCTGTCTTGGAACATGCTCTGTAGACCAGGTTGTCCTCAGATTCATGGAGATGCAGTAGTTGCCTCTGCCATCACTACCCAGGACACCACCATTGTCTGCCTTCAAATTGGCTTGTTAGTATTCATTTATTTGAGGTACTGGGCCTAGAACATAGACCTTCCTACATGATAAATACTCTGCCATGAAACTACATCTCTGTCCCAAGTTGACCGTTTTATTTTTGATGTGTGTTTTTGATGTGTATTTTTGATGTGTGTTTTTGAGATGGGGGTGGATTCTTGCCATGTGTGCTGTTTTATGTCATTGTGTCTCAAGCTGGAGTCATTTGGGAAAAGGTACTCTCGACTGAGAAAATGCTTCCAAAAGATTTGCCTGTAGCTAAGTTTGTAGTACATTTTCTTGATTAATGCTGAGTATGGGTGGGCCCAGCTCAGTGGGGGGGACATAGTGCATGGGGGAAGGCAAGTAGTCCTGAGTTAGATAATAAAGCCAGGAGGCTGCTTCCCTCCACAGCCAAGTGCTTCAACTCCTGCCTCCCTTTGATGACGGACTATGATGTAGAAGTGTAATAAACCCTTTCTTCCTTTCTCCCTCCATTTTGCTTTTGCTCACAGTAATAGAAATTCTAACTAATATATCTTGTAGCCCAGGCTGGCTTTGAACTTATCTTCCTGCCTTAGCTTACTGTGCACTGGGATAAAGGCCTGTAGACCAAGCCCAGGTGTTTTGCTGTTTCTTTTTTGTTTGTTTGTTTTTGTTTTTGTTTTTTCGAGACAGGGTTTCTCTGTAGCTTTGGTGCCTGTCCCGGAACTAGCTCTCGAAGACCAGGCTGGCCTCGAACTCCTAGAGATCCGCCTGCCTCTGCCTCCCGGGTGCTGGGATTAAAGGTGTGTGCCACCACCACCCGGCTGTGTTTTGCTGTTTTATAAATAGAAAAGTTCTCACTCTGGGGCTGCAAAGGTGGCTCAGTAAAATGCCTGCCAACAAAGCAAGAGGAGCCCAATCTCCAAACTCATTTTTAAAATAGCAGGCATGGTGGCCTGTGCTTGTGGTCCCAGTGACTTGCTAGCCAGCCAGTCCAGCCTCCTAGGCGAGTTCCACATCAGTGAGAGACCCTCATAAAACAATGTGGGCTGAGCAGTTGGCTCAGTGACTGACACACATGCTGTGCCAGCACGAGGACCTGGGTCTGGATTCCTAACATTCACACAGAAGCTGGATATAATGGCGCCTGTCTGTGACCCCAGCACTAGAGGGGGAGGAGACAGCTAGTCTAGACACAACAGGGAACCCTAGGTTCAGGGAGAGAGTAACCCCAGCACTAGAGGGGAGGAGACAGCTAGTCTAGACACAACAGGGAACCCTGGGTTCAGGGAGAGAGTAACCCCAGCACTAGAGGGGAGGAGACAGCTAGTCTAGACACAACAGGGAACCCTGGGTTCAGGGAGAGAGTAACCCCAGCACTAGATGGTGTGGGGGGGAGTGGAGACAGCTAGTCTAAACACAACAGAGAACTCTAGGTTCAGGAAGAGATCTTATTTCAAAAAAAATAAGATGTAGGACTAGAGAGATGGCTGCTTTTCCAGAGAACCCAAGTTCAGTTCCCAGAACCCACATGGAAGCTCACAACCAACTGTATGTAAACCCTGTTCCACACCCTCTTCTGGTCTCCAAGAGCATGCATGTGGTAGTGGTGCATAGACTTACGTGCGGGCAAAATACCCAAACAAGTAAAATGTAAACATTTTAGAAGTTAGAAAGGAAGACCCCTAATACTGACCTGTGACCTCCACATACTCACTTGTGATATTTTATTTGTTTTTTTTTAAATATTTATTTATTATGTATACAATATTCTGTCTGTGTGTATGCCTGCTGGCCAGAAGAGGGCGCCAGATCTCATTACAGATGGTTGTAAGCCACCATGTGGTTGCTGGGAATTGAACTCAGGACCTTTGGAAGAGCAGGCACTGCTCTTAACCTCTGAGCCATCTCTCCAGCCCCGTGATATTTTATTTGTATTTTAATAAATGAAGCTTGCCTGAAGACCAGAACACAAAACAGCCACACAGGCCAGGCAGTGGTGGCACACACCTATAATCCCAGCACTAGAGAGGAACATAAAGAGGGATGAGACAGGAACTCGCTCTCTTCCAGTCTGAAGATTTCACGGAGGTAAGAGCTCTCTAGTGGATTGGCTGCTTTTCTGATCTCCAGCTTGAACCCTAGTATCTGTCTCTAGGTTTTTATTATTCGTGCTACTCTCACTCACACCCAGGCAAGGGCACTGGCACACATGTAGGTAACACACAAAGGTAGAGAAGGCTCTTGAAGAATGACGCCTGGCATTGTGTTCTGGCCTATGCACCTGTACTCCCTCCCACACACTATCTGGCTGAATCTGGTCCTGAACTCCTCTGGGTTCGGGTAACCCTCCTATCTTAGTTTTCTGAGTAGTTGGGACCACACATACCACCACCATACCCAGCTCTCGATAACACTTAATTGTTGCTTTTCACCAGGATGCTAATACAATGACCTTAAGCTCCTGAAAAGATGGTGAAGTTTTAGTACGGGCAAGTAAGAATAACAGGAATTACGGAGGCCGTACAGTAGAGCGAAAGTTCTCTAGCATCTCCTCTAGCCACTGGTCCTAAGGCCAGGGGACCAAGAGGTCTTTCCCACTTCATTCCGGTTTCAGGACGATTCCTGCACAGGGCCAATGCCAGATCAACTGCTGTGTGGCTGTTTGTAATCTAGATTTCAAAAGATTGGCTGGTGGGGCTCTGCTCCCCTCACTGTGGGTAAAGTAGTCTGTGCCTCAGTTCCCAGTCACATAAACGGGTTACAGGAAATGCAGCTGCCTTGATTTGTGTTTGCAGTGCTGGGGATGCACCAGGGCCTCGTGCTGCCAGCCAAATGCTCTACCACTCTGATTACCGCTAGCATAAAAGCCAGATAAAGGTATCCCTCGGTCTTCTGACTGGCCCTGGGTATGTCTTTGGGTGTCAACTGCTGACCCCCACTCATGGCAACTGTGACAGTGTCATCAAGGTTAGCCATCTCATGACCTGTTGACCTTGCCCTGTCTAAATAATAAAACCCACCTGTCGACAGTGCAGTTCCCTGCTAGAGGCCACCAAGCAGCCACTACTTGACTCCACCATCTGTGTGCCTTCATGAGAGAAAAGGGACCCTCTTGGTTCCTGATGTCCTAAACTATCATGCGTATGTATATTTGTGGGTGGAATTTTTTGTTGTTTTTGTTTATTGTGCACCTGAGTATTTTGTAGGGAAATACCGTGAATGGTAATGAGAAAAATATGCATTTCCCCCTTCAAACTAAAAACTTAAGTCTACCATTTCTTGATTGCACTGAAAAAATAACTACCTAGACTTGTGGTTTTCCCATTGCTAGCCCATCCTCCACCAAGTCCTTGCTCTTCCACACCTCTCTCCTGGTTCCTCTCCCTGGATTCTCAGTTTTAAGGAACCCAGGATCTGTCTCCCTTCCCCCTAGTGTGAGAGGCCACCATTCCCCACACTGACTGGTCTAGCAAAGTTCCAGTGGGACCTTGAAACCGATGAGTGTAACACGACTAATAAAAAGCCCAGAGACAGCCTGGCGGTGGTGGTGCACGCCTTTAATCCCAGCACTCGGGAGGCAGAGGCAGGTGGATCTATGTGAGTTCGAGACCAGCCTGGTCTACAAGAGCTAGTTCCAGGGTAGGCTCCAAAACCACAGAGAAACCCTGTCTCGAAAAACCAAAAAAAAAGCCCAGAGACAGATACAGGGGTTCAAGCTGAAAGATCAGAGAAGCAAAGCAGCCAACCACTAAAGAGCTCTTACCTCTGTGAAATCTTTAGACTGGAAGAGAGCGAGTTCCTGTCTCATCCCGCCTTATAGTCCTCTCTAGTGCTGGGATTAAAGGCATGTGCCACCACGGCCCAGCCTCTATGACTAACTAGTGTGGCTGCTGGGATTATAGGTGTGTGCCACCATCCTGGCTTGTATGACTGACTGGTGTGGCTACCTTTGCACTTTGATCTTAAGACAAGGTTTATTTATTAGATTATAAGCAAAATATCACCACAGGTAAGGCTGGGACATGGAGATTTTGAGAGGATGTTATAATTCCAGTATAGCTAATAGTTGGTTGCAGACTTTTTTCAAAAAGTAAATGAATTTTCCATGATTAAATATCATAAAATTTATGACAGAATATAAGATGTTAACATATTTTAAGTCAATAAATAAGGTAAAATCCAGTTTCCAGGCATTGAGGGATGGTTCAGTTGATAAAGTGCTTGCCTTGTAACCATGAAGACATGAGTTCAGTCCCCACACCCATATAAATGCTAGGTATGGTGACACGTGCTTGTATTCCCAGTAGTGGAGTGGAGGAGCAGAGACAGGTCCATTACTGGAGCTTTTGGCCAGCCAGCCTAGCCTTCTAGGTAAGTTCCAGGTGAGTGAGAGACTCTCTAAAGCAAGGGACAAAACCTGTCTTAGCTACTGTTCTGTTGCTGTGGGAGACACCATCACCAAGGCAACTTAGAGAGCACTTGATTGGGGGCTTGCTTACAGTTTCAACGGGTGACTTCAAGACCATCAGGGTGAGGGTGTAGCAGTAGCTGAGAGCTTACATCTTCCACATGTAGCAGGCCCAGAGGAGGTGGCAGGGAGAGGAGAGAGAAAGACTGAAACTAGACCTGCTGCGGGCTTTTGAAATCTCCAACAAGACCACACCTCCTAATCCTTACCAAAACGGTTTTGTCACCTAACCAGTGCACAAAGGCAGAAGTAGTTTACTTTTGAGTTCAAGGCCAGCCTGGTCTACAGAGTGAGTTCTAGTACCTCCAGGAGCTACGTAGAGAAACCTTGTCTTGAAAAAACAAAACAAACTAATCTTCTCTCTTTTCTGTGCTGAGTATGAACCCAGGCCTGCCCATACCAAGCAAGCTGCTGTTTGTGAGCAATCTCAGGCAACCAGACAAAGCTATTTATTTTTGTCTTTTGTGGCGGAGAAACATAAGGAATTCCTGAGCCCACAGCGCTGGTTGGAGAGCATGGGCAGTGGTGTGGACAGAGGATGGACACGTGCAGGGTCTTAGTGAGGGCGCTGCTCCGCAGATGCACAGCAGCCGAGCAGAAGGAAGGGCTGGAGGGCTGGGGCATGGCTTAGCAGTAGAACACTTGGCTAGCATACCTCAGGTCCCCAGTTCCATCCTGTCCCTATAGTACGTTCACGTTCATGCAATAGGTGTAGTGCGTGTGCCTCTGTGTAGAGGTCAGTGTCGGGTGTTTCCTCAGTCACTCTTTGCTTTGAGTCAGGGTCTCACCAAATGGGCCAACAAGATCCAGGGATTTGTCTTTCTCTGACGCTACAAAGTAGGGACTACAGTCTTAGGCCACCATTCCTGGCTCTTTTTTTTTTTTTTTTTTTTTAGACAGGGTTTCCCTATAGCTTTGGAGCCTTTGTAGACCAGACTGGTCTCGAACTCTCAGAGATTTGCCTGCCTCTGCCTCCTGAGTGCTGGGATTAAAGGCATGTGCCACCACTGCTTGGCAGACTTTTTTTTTTTTTTAAAGACAGGGTTTCTCTGTCTGTACAGCCCTAACTGTCCTGGAACTAGTTTTTATAGATCAGGTTGGCCTCGAACTCACAGAGATTTGCCTACCCTCCTGAGTGCTAGGGTTAAAGGTGTGTGCCACCACCACCCAACTCTGTTCCTGGCTCTTACATGCATATTGTAGATCTAACTCAGGTTCTCATACTTGAATTGTGTAGCAAGTCTGACTGAATTCCAGAAAGAAAATATTCCGGTTTGGTTTTTCTATTTTGTTGTAGGAAGAAGCCCAGTATGCAGTAGGTGCTCTATAAATGTCCAAAGGACTCTTATAACAAGCGTTCTTTTGGAACACTAACCAGCTCCCAAGTCATGACACAGAAACTTGTTATTAGTTATGAATGTTCAGCCTTATCTTGGCTCTTGTTTTAATCTGATTCTCTTTATCTACATTTTGCCTGAGGGCTTTTTAACCTTCTTCTTTCTGTGTATCTTACTTCCCTGTTTCCTGTGGCTGCCTGGCTGGTGGCTGCCTGGCTTCTGACCCAGGTGTCTCCCTTTCTTTCTCCCTTATTCCTTGAACCTAGACTTCTCCTCCTCCTCATTCTCTCTGCCCACCAACCCCGCCTATCTACTGCCTAACTATTGGCCATTCAGTTATGTTTTTTATTAGAACAGTCAGGAGCCTTAGGCAGGCAAGGTGAAACAGCAACCTGTCTTTACTTAATTAAACAACTGCCATTGGGTTTTTATTGTTGTTGTTGTTTGTTTGTTTGAAAAATGGTCTCATGTAATCCAGGCTGGCCTCAAACTCTCAATCCTTCTATCTTAGTCTCGCAAGTGCTAGAACTAAAGGCATGCACCGCCACCTGACTTCTGTGTGCTCAGCGCTTTAGACTACTGAACACTAGTGCTGACTTGTACATTCCTCTAGTCAAAACAGGAAGAAAGAGAAGGACAAGCTCAGCTTGTGTGTGGCTCAGTCATAGGGGAACAGGTATAAAAAGCCGAATGATCCTGTTCTGTCCTGTAGCGCCCGTGCCACTACAAGACAGTACGGTACGTGAGCCAGGAACTAAGCTGGAGACTTAAAAACACAGAGACACAGACAAAGCCAAGGACATGGGTCATTCTTGATATGAGAATGCCTAGAATGCCCAGTTTATGTGCTCAGGGGAAGCTTATATAGGGATCCTTAGCCACGCCCAGCTCTCGGGATCTTTCAGCTGTGGGTCTCATCAGCCTGCCATCAAGGTCTCAGAGCAGCTGCAGGCAAAGAAAGTCAAGGGGCCAGGGCTCTATAGTTCCCAACATACAGGAGATGACCTGACGCCTTCCAGAGGCTAGCAGAAGTACTGTCACTGTCAAGTGAAAAGGAAAGCCATGGGTAAAAACGGGAGGGTGGTAGGGACCTCAGACATGGTTCCACCATTTGAACTGAGACCTGCCTCACTTCTCCCAGAGGAGAGGGGTCTTGGTCCCACTTGTCCCATGTGGTTTGGAGCCAAGGTGCTTCAAGATGTAATCTCAGGAGCCGGAGGATGCTCTATTCTTTCATAGGACCTGAGCTCAGTTCCCATCTCCCACATGAGACTCACAACTGTCTGTAATTTCAGTTGCAGAAGCTCTGATGCCCTCTTTGGCCCCTGTAGGTTCCACATATGGACATGAAACACAGACATACATGCAGATGAAATACCCATATACATAAAATAAAATTTTAAAAATAATGTAAATAACAGATTCTATAACAGTCATGGCCAAATTAATAGATTAAAGCTGAGGTGATGGTTCAGTGGTGAGGTGGCACACTTGTAATCCCAGCACTGGGGAGGCAGAGGCAGAGTGTTCCCTGGGCCTAGCCGTTGTCTCAAACAATAAACTGAGTGACTCCAGGAAATTACACTATATGTTCACCCCTGGCCCCCATGCACATGCACATGCACAGACAGGTACATTTGCACATGGACACATAAAGCTCTTGAATCAGCTTCCAAAATGCAGACTACCTATCATTCCTGCATTTTGGAAGCTGGGGCAGCAGAACAGAGAGTTAGTTCATGGACAGCCTGGGATACAGGTAAGATCCTGTCTCACCGGAAAAAAAAAGAATCTAATTGTATGACCACATGAGAGAATGGGTCCTGGGTCTTGAATGGGGCTCCCTCCCATCTCCCCATCACCAGGTTAGCACCAAAACTGGCCTTCCTGCCCTCAACACGGACCCACTCACCTATAGTCTAACTGTGGCCCTCCTGTGCTAAACTGACAACCGTGCTATGCCTGATCTGCATCCCTGCCCCTCACTTCCCTCTCCAAACCAGGGGACAGCCTCCCTTCCTCAAAACCATCTAAGAACCCACGGCTGAAAGACCCCCAGGGAAGTCCCCAGAGCTCCATGCTGATGCAGTCACACCATTCCAGAGAGTCGGAAGACAGCCCAGAACCTGCTGCCTCTGTAGAGCCAAGTGGGGAGGAATCACAACCCACAGCTTCCAGGTAGGTGGCGCAGAACTGGCCCAGCTCGGTTACAGTTAACACCGATCCAGGCTGGGAGGAAGCTCAGTTGGAAAGGCACTTCTTTTCACAAGCACGAAGACCGGAGTTCCACCTCCAGAACCCATGTGAAAACATCTCAGCATGGTACTGAGGAGGGAGGACAGGTGGACCCCTGGGGCTCACTGTCCAGCCAGTATAGCCTAATTGGTGAGTTTCAGACCTGAGGTTGACCTCTGGGTGCATGCATGTTCATGCACACGCATAAAAACAGGCCAGTTATGACGACACACACCTTTAATCCCAGCACATGGGAAGCAGAGGCAGGTAGATACCTATTAGTTTGAGGCCAGCCTGGGTTACATAATGAGACCGCATTTCCAAAAGAAACGAAGAGATGAAGAAGGGAAGGAAGGAAAGGAAGGAAGGAAGGAAAGAAGGAGAGAGAAAAGTGGAATTAGGAGGAGCAAAATGACTGGTAACTGATGTCTTTGAGGAAGACAGTGTGGGCTAGGTGACCACATTTACTGAGTTAAGAATATTGAGGCTGAATTAAAAATATTGAGGCTTGGAGCTGGAGAGATGGCTCAGTGGTTAAGAGCCCTGACTGTTTCAGAGCACCCGAGTTCAATTCCCAGCACCCACATAGCAGCTAGCAACTGTCTATACCTCCAAGCTCTTACATAGACATACATGCAGGCAAAACGCCAATGCAAAAAAAAAAAAATAAATAAAAGTAAAATAAAAAAAAAATATTGAGGCTTGTGCTCAGCCCAGTATAAGTTCTCCATGTATGTCTGTCTGATTTCAGGTCACAGCAGACTTGCTAACAGTGGCACCATGAAGCCACAGGTGTTGGCTCTGCAGACTTGTGTGAGCCACACATCACCTAATCCTCCCTCCCAGAAGGTCACAGAGATTTAATCCTCTGCTAAGCCAGTGGGGATACACTGCTGTGAGGCCTCCCAGTCTACAAACATAGGGGAAGGGACAAGAATTCTATCCATCTTGTGTTATTTTTTTTTAATGTTCACTAAGAAATAGCACCTATGGGGCTGAATAGATGGCTCAGTGATTAAGAGCACAGGCCTTCCAGAGGTCTTGAGTTCAATTCTCAGCAACCACATGGTGGCTCAAAACCATCTATAGTGGGATCTGATGCCCTCTCTGCGATAACAGTGTACATGCAGAAAGAACACTCATATACATAAAAAAATAAATCTCTCTTTAAAAAAAGAAGAAATACCACATATAGAGAAAAAGACAAAAAGAAAACCAATATAAAACAAACAGCAAAATGTGGAGAAAAATCTTGCTGGTGCTCCAGAAGCCACACAAATGACCTCAGTGGGACAATGAGGACTACTGAGAACTCAAGAACAATGGCAATGGGTTTTTTTTTTTTTTTTGAGACAGGGTTTCTCTGTGGCTTTGGAGCCTGTCCTGGAACTAGCTCTGTAGACCAGGCTGGTCTCGAACTCACAAAGATCCGCCTGCCTCTGCCTCCCGAGTGCTGGGATTAAAGGCGTGCGCCACCATCGCCCGGCGGCAATGGGTTTTTGATCCTACTGCACGTACTGGCTTTGGGGGAGCCTAGGCAGTTTGGATGCTCACCTTACTAAACCTGGATGGAGGTGGGCGGTCCTTGGACTTCCCACAGGTCAGGCAACCCTGATTGCTGATGAGGGAGAGGGACTTGATGGGGGAGGGGGAGGGAAATGGGAGGCGGTGGCGGGGAGGAGGCAGAAATCCTTAATAAATAAATAAATTAAAAAAAAAAAACAAATGACCTCAGTGTAAAACTTGTTATTCCCTCTGCAGTGCTGGGATGGAATCCAGCCTCTTATCCGTGTTCTACCGAGCTACCCCAGCACCTAAAAATATTTTTAAAAATATTTGTTTTGAAGCCAGGCGGTGGTGGCGCACACCTTTAATCCCAGCACTTGGGAGGCAGAGACAGGTGGATCTCTGTGAGTTTGAGGCCAGCCTGGTCTACAAGAGCTAGTTCCAGGGCAGGCTCCAAAGCCACGGAGAAAGCCTGTCTCAAAAAACCAAAAAGAAAAAAAAAATGTTTTGAGACACAGTCTTACTGAGCAGCCCTGGTTGGCCTGGAACTTGATCTGTAGACTAGATTGACTTTGAACTCAAAGAGATCTGCCTGCTTCTGCTTTCTGAGTGCTGGGATTATAGATGTGTACCACCATGCCTGGTTAGAATTCTCTGTTTTCTTTTTCTTCCCTTTCTCTTTCCTTTCTTGGTGTGTGTGGATGGGAGCTGACTTGCAGCACATCATCTGTGTGACTGTCAGAGGATGTCCAGGACAACCTATGGTGTCAGTTCTGACTTTCCACTTGTTTGAGACAGTGTCTGTTGTTCTGCTGTGGACAGGCCAGCTGCCTTGTCACAGGGTGCTGGAATTACAGTTCTTGTACTACTCCCTTAGCTTTTACATAGGCCTGCTTGTGTGGCAAGGGCTTTTATCCATGGAGCTACCGTTCAGATTCTTTTTTTTCTGTTTTTTTTTTCTTTTTTGTTTTGTTTTGTTTTTTGTTTGTTGTTTGTTTTGAGACATGGTTTCTCTGTGTAACAATCCTAACTGTCCTGGAACTTAATTTGTAGACCAGGATGGCCTCAAACTCACAGAGATCGCCTGTTTCTGCCTCTGCCTCCTGAGTGCTGGGATTAAAAACATGTGCCACCAGGCCTGGCCCAGATTCTTATTTTATTGCCAAGTAATACTGCACTCTGTAAATTTCACCCTTTCAAAGCAGACGATCTGGGCACCTGCCTAGCAGGCGCCAGGCTCTGGGTTCCATCCTCAGCCCTGTGTAGGGGAAATGGAACTGATGTATTTTTAAACCCTAAGAAGCAATTTCCAGGCCCTCCCTGGAAGATTCAGAATTACTTTTCGTTTAGGTTCTCACCTCCCTTTGTTCTTGAGAAAGTAAGTGTGTAGGGATATGTTGTGGTATATGTATTTGTGCCTGTGTGTGTATAAGTGTGTCTGTGTGTGAGCATGTTTTGGGGATAGAACCCATAGCCTCTCATACTATGTGAGCTATGCTGAACTGCTGGAGCTGCACCCATCACATTGTCTTGGTATGTAAGTAACATCTAGAAGGACTTCTCTGTTTTCCCTCTTCTCACCCAGCTGCCTTGTGGAGGACACAAGAGCTGCCTCTGACCTCCTGGAGTCACCAGAAGAGCTGACCCCCCTGCCTCCTTCCCAGGTGAGCCTCCTCTTGTAAGGTCTATATCCTGTCTGCGGCCAGCAGCTCTTCACTGCCCACAGGGATGCAGGGACATCCTTGTGTGAGACTACAAGAAAAGAAATCAAAGCAAGGCATGGTGGTGCATACCTTTAACTACAGAACTTGGGAAACAGAGGTGGGTAAACCTCTGAGTCCAAGGTCAACCTGGACCATATAGTAAATTCTAGACTAGCTTAGGCTATAGAATAAAGCCTTGTCTCAAAAAACAAGATAAGCTGGGGCTGGAGAATGGCTCAGCAGTTAAGAGCACTGATTGCTCTTCAGAGAATCCGGGTTCAGTTCCCAGTACCCACATGGTAGCTAACAACTGTCTATAACTCCAAGATCTAACACCCACACACAGACATACATGCAGTCAAAACACCAATAATTATTTTAAAAAAAGAAAAAGAAACAAGGTGAGGGGTTTGGGGATGTAGGGTAAGAGGAGGAACAGTTGGAGATGTAGCTCAGTTGGTACAATGCTTGCCCTAGAGTGCATGAAGACCTGGGTTTATCCCCAGTGTTACATAAAACAGGCATGATGTCCGTGATTCTAGCACTCGAGAGGAGAGGACAGGAGGACTAGGAATTGAAAATCAGCCTCAGCTATATATCAAGATCAAGGCCAGCCTAAGTTATGTGAAATCTTATCTCTGACAAAGAAGCAAAAAATATCAAATGGAAAAAAAAGGAAGCATATTTAACAAGTGGTGCTGGCATAACTGGATATCAACATGTAGAAGAATGAAAATAGACCCATATCTATCACCATGCACAAAACTCAAGTCCAAATGGATCAAAGACCTCAACATAAAGCCAGTCATACTGAACCTTATAGAAGAGAAAGTGGGAAGTACTCTGGAACGCATTGACACAGGGAACCATTTCCTAAATAGAACCCCAGCAGCACAGACACTGAGAGAAACAATTAATAATTGGGACCTCCTGAAACTGAAAAGGTTCTGTAAAGCAAAGGACATGGTCAACAAGACAAAATGACAGCCTGCAGAATGGGAAAAGATCTTCAGTAACCCCACATCAGAGAGAGGTCTGATCTTCAAAGTATACGGAGAACATAAGAAATTGGACACCAAAAGAACACATAATCCAATTAAAAAAAAATGGAATACAGACCTAAACAGAGAACTCTCAACAGAGGAATCTAAAATGGCTGAAAGACACTTAAGGAAATGTTCAACATCCTTTGTCATAGAGAAATGCAAATCAAAACAACTCTTAAGATTCCATCTTATACCTGTAAGAATGGCCAAGATCAAAAACACTGATGACAACTTATGCTGGAGAGGTTGTGGGGAAAAGGGAACACTCCTGCATTGCTGTTGGGAATGCAAGCTGGTACAACCCCTTTGGATGTCAGTGTGGTGATTTATCAGAAAATTAGGAAACACTCTTCCTCAAGACCCAATAATATACCCAATATTGTGCCACAAGGACATGTGCTCAACTATGTTCATAGCAGCATTGTTTGTCATAGCCAGAACCTGGAAACAACCTAAATGCCCCTCGACCGAAGAATGGATAAGGAAAATGTGGTACATTTACCCAACGGAGTACTACACAACAGAAAAAAATAACAGCATCTTAAATTTTTCAGGAAAATGAATGGAGCTAGAAAACATCATTTTGAGTGAGGTAACCCAGACACAGAAAGACAATTATCACATGTACTCACTCATAGGTGGTTTTTAAACATAAAACAAAGAAAGCCAGCCTACAAACCACAATCCCAGAGAACTTAGACAACAATGAGAATACTAAGAGAGACTTACATAGATCTAATCTGCATGGGAAGTAGAAAGTAGAAAAAGACAAGGTCTCTTGAGTAAATTGAGAGCATGGGGACCTTGGGGGAGGGTTGAAGGGGGGAGGGAAGAGGCAGGAAGGGGAGCAGAGAAAAATGGAGAGCTCAATAAATATCAATTAAAAAAATGGTCAGCTGGGCCGGGCGGTGGTGGCGCACGCCTTTAATCCCAGCACTCGGGAGGCAGAGGCAGGCGGATCTCTGTGAGTTCGAGACCAGCCTGGTCTACAAGAGCTAGTTCCAGGACAGGCTCCAAAACCACAGAGAAACCCTGTCTCGAAAAACCAAAAAAAAAAAAAAATGGTCAGCTGGGCAGTGGTGGCACACGCCTTTAATCCCAGCACTCGGATGGCAGAGGCAGGAGGATCTCTGTGAGTTCGAGGCCAGCCTGGTCTACAAGAGCTAGTTCTAGGACAGGCTCCAAAGCAAAAAAAAAAAAAAGTCAAAGAAAGAAATAAAAGTAATAATAAAAAGGAATCTTATCTCAAAAACCAAAATTCCAGTGGGGGCACAACTTAAAATAAGGAGTAGCTTATAAGGGCAATGTGATACACACCTTTAGTCCTAGCTCTCAGGAAGCAGAGGCAGCCTGCTTTACACACTGAGTTCCAGGATAGCCAGGGCTACGTAGAAGAACTTGTCTCAAAAAAGAAAAAAAAAGGGGCTGGAGAGATGGCTCAGTGGTGAAGAGCACTGACTGCTCTTCCAGGGGTCCTGAGTTCAATTCCCAGCAACTACATGGTGGCTCACAGCCATCTGTAATGAGATCTGGTGCCCTCTTCTGGCATGTAAGCATACATGGAAGAAATGTTGTATACATAATAAATAAGAAAACAAATAAATAGTACGGGTTTAAGGGTTGGTCTGTAACTGAGTAATAGAGCACTTCCTAGGATGCAGGGGTTTAATCCTCAATACTGAAAGAAAAAAACGGGGGGGTATGTTGGGGCTGCTGTTCCTAAGACCCCATTCTCCCACACTGCTGCTTTATTCTTGTGTCTCTTTACAGAACTCAGGTGGAAGGTTTGTCCCCCAGTTTGCCAAACCAAAGAAGACAAGAAGAAAAGCCAAGGCGTGGGAAGAGGTTCCAGAGAGCGACACCGGAAGCCAGGTAAGAGCCTCCCTTCCCTTAGTCGGCTGCTCCTGCTGATTAACCGTGGTCTTCCTTGATGCTGCCCCTGACTTGGCAGTCACACTCAGGCTCCTGGTATGCACTGTGTGCTAAGCAGCACATCTGAGACCACTCTGTACCATGGCTCAGTTTACATGGAGATAGTCAAATTCAGAAAGGTAGTATATTTTTCCTGACAGCTTCCTCTGCTTCTTGGGGGCTTCTGTACAAGTCAGGAACATTTAAAAATGTGGGGGCTGGAGAGATGGCTCAGCAGTTAGAAGCACTAGCTGCTCTTCCAGAGACTCCAGAGTTGGAGTTGCAGGCAGTTGTGAGCCCCCTGAAATGGGTGCTGAGAATCCAAGTCAGGTCCTCTGCAAGGATACTATACACTCTTAAATGCTTGGCCATCTCTCCAGCCCTCAAGAGTCTTAGGATTGCCCTTGCCATCATGAATCCTGGGGTTGACAATGTTGCTGATGCCACATGCCCCTGGAGGAGAGTACACAGTGGCCTTTGCTGCAGCAGTGTTTGTAATAGTCCCCGACTGGAAACATGCTGGGTAACGGTCAGTGGGTGAACATTAGGGATGGGGATGGCTCAGTGGTAGAGCACTTGAGTAGGCAGTACACAAATGTCAATAGATCGCACAGAACCCTGGGTCGTCCATTCTCAACACTGCTTAAACTGTAGAAATGGGAGGATCAGAAGTTCAAGGCTATCCTGGGCTATCCTGAGCTATGTACCCTTTTGAGATCAGATTGGGCTTCATAAGAACTAGTCTTGGGAGGGGTCGGGAATTTGGGGGGTTGGGATTGTAGAGTTAAGGCAAACAGGTGGTTGACAGGTAGGAAAGGCAGAGTGGATAGCATGTGGGAGAGGTGGAATGCAGCTATTTTTTTAATTAGTTTTGTTTTATTTCTTTTTGTTTTTTGAGACAAGGTTTCCTCTGTGT
This sequence comes from Microtus oregoni, assembly GCF_018167655.1. Lineage (NCBI taxonomy): Eukaryota > Metazoa > Chordata > Mammalia > Rodentia > Cricetidae > Microtus > Microtus oregoni. The sequence goes on from NW_024543073.1 coordinate 50,638,645, forward strand.
AGCTCTGCCTTCCTGGAACTTGCTCTGTAGACCAGGCTGGCCTTGAACTCACAGAAATCCACCTGCTTCTGCCTTCTGAGAGCTGGTATTAAAGACATGTGCCACCACCACCTGGTTTAGAGTGTAGATTTTTTTTTTTTTAAGAACAAGCAAATGAACCTGGGAAGTGGTGACACACGCCTTGAATCCCAATTCAATTTGGGAATTACCGAAAACAAAATAAGAAACTCCCAGTACTTGGGAGCCAGAGACAGGTAGATCTTTATGAGTTCCAGGACAGCCAGGGCTACAAAGAGAAACCCTGTCTCCAAAAAACAAACAAATGACAAAAAACAAAAACAAACAAACAAACAAAAAACCAGCCATAGTTGGGCACATTGATGCATACTGGTAATTGCAGACCCAGGTGTCTGAGGCAGGAAAATTTCGAGTTCAAGGCCAGACTTTACTACATAATGACAGCCTATCTTTTCTTTCTTTTTTTTTTTTTTTTTTTTTGAGACAGGGTAGTCTCAGGATAGACATAGACCTGACTGTGTCTATCGTCAACAACAAAAAGTGCAGCTTATGGGCAGGCAAGATGGCTCAGCCTGTAACAGTGTTGGGAGACGGAAGCAAGTGTCTGAGTTTGCACCAGCTTGGTCTATGAAGCGAGTGCCAAGCCAGTCAGGCTGCACAGGGAGACTTAGTTTCAAAACCAGTATACGCAACAAGCGCAGCCTGAGTAGCAGGTCACTGTTGCCACAGCTGCTTAGCTTCCTCATCATGGTGGCACTTTCTGGAGGGAGAGATTCTTAGACAGGTGACATGGAGCCAAGATTGGCTCCTAAACTTCTGATTCTCCTACCTCTGCCTAGCAAGTGCTGGATTACAGATGTGTGTCACACCGCTGGAAGGTAGGTCTTCCCCAAGCTCACATCACCCCATCATGACATTGTACTAGAGCAACTCAGGGTGTCAGCATTGGAAGACGTGAGTAAAAGGCACAGGGAACTTTCTGCAGCAGTTTTTACAACATGATTGCAGTGACCTCACAGGAGAAAAGCACCTACTTCACCATCATCATCATTGAGCTCTCGAGACAGAATCTCACTATGTGGTCCAGAACAGCCTCAGACTCTGAACCCCTCCTCAGCCTCTCAATGTGATGATGTACCGTGTGCCACCAAGTCCAGCCCAACCCCAGCTTCTTTGTAATGGCGTTTTTATTACCTGTGTGCATATGTATGTATAGGAGTGTGGGTGTTCGTCAGCCACGTGTGAATGTGAGGGTAAGAAGTCAACTTTGTGAAGTCTGTTTTCTCCTCCATGCCGTGACAGAAAGTGCCACTCTACCCACCGGGCCTTCTCACTGGCTCTGGTGTATCTTATTTAAGTTGATAAGAGGCTGGTGTGATGGATCAGCAGGCCAGGTCACTTGTCACCAGATGTGACAACCTTAGGACCCTCGTAGAGAGCAGAGTGAACCGGCTTCCACAAGTCGTCCTCTGGTCTCCATTTGTACATTGTGGCAAGTGTGTGCATACACACATATAATGTAATAAGCTGATGTGTCTGGAAGCAGAGCCTTTAAACCCTTCATTAATCTCTGGGGTGAGGGTAGAACTCAGAGCCTTGTGTAACTAGGCAAGTGCTTGCTGTACCTAGTGGTGGGTCCAACCATCTTATCCTGAGGACAGGGCTAGTATCAACTAGAGAATTCTTCAGAGTGCTTGATTATCTGAGGCGGGGACTGAGTCTTCTTATTTCCACAGGAAACACGGCCAGAGCTGGGTACCCTCCAGGCAGGAAGCCAGCCAAAGGAGGAGTCCCTGAGGTTCCCTCTCCACGATGCCCAGAGGCCAGAAGACCAGACATGGGCAGATGGTGCCTGCCCAGAGGAGAGGACCATCTCACCAGATGCTGGAAGCCTAGGGAACAATGACTTTGAGATGCAGAGGGCCAGGGTTCAAGACAGTACTAGCCAGGAAAGGCACCTGTCAGATGGTGATGCCAAAGGGGGAGAGGCAGATGGCAGAGCCCCACAGGAAGGAGGTGCCCAAGGAGGGGAACCCCAGGAAGAAGGCATCCTCTACATTTCAGCACCAGCTCCTGCCTCAGACCCCATTGTACCTGTCCCCATGCACATACTCAGCAGCATAGAAGCAGCACCAAACTGCAGCAGCCTAGCAGATGTCTCTCTTACGGACAATGTCATCACAGCTGTGAGCTTAGATCCCTCTGTGCTGCAACAGAGGGCTCCAGAGGTGGCTGGGCTGCCAGGCTCTCCAGATGGACAGACCCCTGGTGGAGACTGCACTGGGACTCTGCTGGGCTACACACCTCTTGCTGAGGAGACCACAGCAGGCAGAGAGCAGGTCAGGCTGAAAGAGGGGTCCCCTGGTGACATCCTGGCAAGCCTCACTGAGACTGAAGTTCTCGAGAAAGAAGAGCCCATGGTGGATGCTGGAGATCCAGGCCATATAGAACAGGAAATGGGTCCCGCTGTCAAGACCAAGGACCCTGACTCTGATGGACAGTTGCCAGGAGGGATAGGAATGCTGCCTTTACAGGCCCAGCCCATGAACCAAAAGGTAGTGGAGTCAAGCAGCCTAAACTGTCATCGAGACTTTGAGGGCCTCAGCTTGTCCCCTCATACCTCCTCTCGGCTAGAGCATAGCTATGCAGCTAGTGACCCTCCCCAGAGGAAGGCCTGTCATAGCAGTCCAGAAATTCCCATAGACCTGGCAGGACAGCAGCCATCAGTTCCCAGTTCTAGAGATCAGGCTGCATGGCAGGAGTCCTCAGCAATGGAACTAGACTTCCTGCCCGACAGCCAGATACAAGATGCCCTGGATGCCCCCAATGTGGAGGCCCTACCTGAGCAGGTAAGAGCCTTCCTGTGCTCAACACACACACACACACACACAAACACACCCTACACCCTGGTCAGTGAGGTTCAAAGGCAAGATGGTGCTTATGGCCAGGCGGTGGTGGCGCACGCCTTTAATCCCAGCACTTGGGAGGCAGAGGCAGGCGGATCTCTGTGAGTTCGAGACCAGCCTGGTCTACAAGAGCTAGTTCCAGGACAGGCTCCAAAACCACAGAGAAACCCTGTCTCAAAAAAACCAAAAAAAAAAAAAAAAAAAAAAAAAAAAAAGATGGGGCTTAAGTGTTGACACTTCATTTATGCAGCATAGGCATATGGAGGTGGAGGACACACAGCAGCCTTGAGCACGGTGGAGTCAGGTTTTCCTGAGAGGCATACCTGCTGGCTATCCGTGTGGGCCTGACTTATGTGACTGGGCCCTGCTGTAACTAGAGCCCTCCGCTGTGCTACCCATGCCCAGCATCTGCTCCTGGCTGGCAAGGGGACGTGGGAAACCACTACGAGTCACACTCCTGAACTGGACAGAGCCCTCGCTCCCTTGAGATTGCTGGGAATCTTGGGAATCTTGACAAGATTTTCCTGCAGACTCGTGAGAAATCGTGCTTTGTATTATTGTTCCTAAGGGTCTTGTCCACTCACAGCTGCTCAGAAACAGCCTTCTGTGCCTCTGAGCCAAGGCCAGCCATTCAAGGTCACTTGTCAACCCTTCTTCTTGGGGGAAAAAAAACAGCCCTGCTCTCTGGACCTGACAAAGAGTTGTTTGCCACACCCTGAGACTAGGCAGGGTGTGGTACAGAGGCTGAGGGAGGCCAGGCACCTGCTGGAGTGGAGAAGTCTGTGGTGTGTGTGGTCTGCTGGAGTCTAAAGCTGCTCTGTCTTGGAACAGAGCTTGGTTTTGTCCAGTAGACTATGCGAGTATCCTCCCAAAGAGCCACAACCTCCTGTTGAAGATATTTAGCTAGTCCATGTTAACACTTTGAGAGAAACTTTTCATAAGACATAATCCCACAATGCAAGCAAAGAACTGTATCTAGTGCTCAATGCAAGAAACAGGCAGCCATGCTTCAAGGCTGAGTTCCATCCGAGTACCAAAGGGATGGAGAGAGAGCCTGCCCTCCATCCTTGTTGGGGAACTTGTTGGGCTATACTTCTCAGGACACTGGGCCTGTGGTGTACGCCAACGTGACTTGTCTTAGTACTGTGAGAAGCCAGCGTTCCATCCCACTTCTGTAAAGAAAATCTATCAGGACCAAAGGAATCTGGCATTCAGCTTGCATCAGACAACAGACAGTGCCAGCCTGGGACACCGGGTATTTCTGAACAAGTCAGGGTGACCCAGGCACTGAGCATGCTCCCACTAGAAGGCCATCAGCAGCCCAGCTCAGCTGGAGGGCAGAGGCTCTATCTCCCAACATAGGGACACCTAGAACCAGGAAAGGGTCTCCTGCTGGCCTCACAGCCATTTCCACAGAGGGCATGACTGTAGGTCACTCTGCAGTGACAGTCTCAGCCTTGCACAGTGCTCTCCTACCAGAGATGTGGTGGCTTTTCCTCACAGCTCCAGTGTTGGTCTGAAGCTGGCAAGGTGGCATGGCTGAATGGTATGCGTGGGGCCTAGGGCTCCATCCCTAATACTTCAGGAAAACAGATCTTTTCATCCCTCCTAGGGTTTCATCCCTCCTTGGGCTCCATCCCTAATACTTCAGGAAAACAGATCTTTTCATCCCTCCTAGGGTTTGGGCATCAGCTGGACATATTTGGATGAGGCTTTCAGGGCTTCAAATACCATAGCCCCTTTTTTCAAAGGCAACACCCCCACAGGCATGCTAGAAGTGCGGCCCCTTTTAGAGGGAAACTTCCCCACAGTTGAGCAGTGCAGTAGAATGGGCAAATGTGAACATCCAATTTCATTTCATTTTAGATGGTTTGGCAGGTTGCCCTGGCTGGGCTCAAATGACCTTCCCAGGTCTGTAACCCCAGTCCAGCACTGTCCTCTGATGAATTCCCATGCCAGCCTGTTCCAGACTTTTCCATATAGGACTCTCATGCTTCAGGCAGGTAACAACACCTCCTTTCTGTTTCTGCCACTTGGGTTCCAAGACTATGTCTCTGCAGGCCATGTTGACCTTAGACCTCCAGAGTTACATGTGCCCAGCTCCAGGGTCTTTTTTTTTTTTTTTTTTTTTTTTTCTGAAAGGAGGCAGAGTCTCAGTCTCACAGTAACCACATTCGCACGCCTGGAACCCAGGAGCCTGGAACCCAGGAGGCCCCAAACTCACAGCACCAATCCTGCCCTCACCCTAAGTTTCTAGGATTACAAGTGTGTACCACCATGCCTGGCCATGGTTTTTGTTTTTTTCAAGACAATTCTCACTATGTAGCTGTGGCTGTCCTGGAACTCGCTTTGTAGACCAGGCTGGCATTGAATTCACAAAGATCTGCTTGCCTCTGCCCCCCTCCCCTCCCCCCCATACAGGGGTTAAAGATGTGCGCTACTACACTCAGCTTTGCTCCAGGATCTCTGAGATACCTTGGGACATGTCCACAGGGACTGGGGTAACACTCATCAGTGTATCACGAGATGTATGGCAGCCTGTTGCAGGAACAAGGAAGGAGGGCAGAGCAGCTGTCTGGAGCTCCTCCTGGGCATTGCGCTTCCTCAGGAGCTCAGCTAAAGGGAAGTCTTAGGTCTCCCTCTGCCAGCTTGGGTGATTCACACACTGTCCCTGCTCTTTCCAGGGTTCTCCTGCAGGGAATGTGCCAGGCCTTGGCTGGCCTGTCTCTAGCCCAGATGCCATCGGAGGATCCCCAAAGGTAGTGACCAAAGCTCATCCCAGGTAGGCTTCCCAGTCTTTAATCCAGAATGATAGCTGGGCCTGCTATCTATCCTCTCTCCCCCTCCTTCCCTCCCTCCCTCCCCCCTGTTTTTTGAGACAGGGTTTCTCTGTGTAGCCCTGGTTGTCCCAGAACTCACTTTGTAGATCAGGCTGGCTTCAAACTCACTGAGATGCACCTGCCTCTGCCTCCCACCCAGCTTAAGCCTGTCACTCAACCACCATGTACTATATATCCTGGGAACTCAGGTGGCCCATGGTCCACACTCAAAGAAGTGCCTGTCCTTAGGAGCTGAGTCCCCTGGGGCAGTCCCTCCAGCACCTTAGGGTGGTCCTGAGCTCCATAAACTGGTGTCTAGTCAGGGCTAGGAACTGTGAGTAGAAACAAGTCTGAGGGTGCCCAGCTCTGGCTCTGGGCAGGTACCCTAGGGACTACCCCACCCTTTCTCCTCACTGCCCTGTCTGGCCCTCACAGGCCTTCCCTCTGATTACCTTGCATTTGAACCTGACCATGTCTCTGCAGAGGCTTATCAATGATTTACTGTCAAGGTTCTGTTTCCATCAGGCAATCACAAAAGAGGGCTAGAATGGCACCCTGACCTCCTTGGCCCCTTTCCCTCCTCCAGCCTTCTGCCTGCCACTTGTCAACAGTCCCTCCCCTACGTTTCTCCCTCTCCTTCAGTGTGCCAGAAGCAGGTTGTTACTGCTAAATATCCCAGTCAGTGCTGCTCCAGTGTGGATCCTGGGTCCAGTGGGTGGCCTGGGGCTGAATGAAACTCTAGCCAGCTAAGGGCCCAACAGGCAGCTACCAGCAGGTGCCTGGAGCCTGTATGGCAGAACCGGGATTCGTGAGTATAGGGATTCAGAGGGAGACAGTTGTTAGCCTGAGCTGACAGGGTCCTTAGTCTGCCTGTACATATATATAGGTTGCACATCCCTATGGGAAATGTGGCATGTCCCTTCCAGATTATCTTGAGTGCTAGGAATTATGGGGAGCAAATGGGGTAGCTCATCTGGGTAGTGGTGGCGCACGCCTTCAATCCCAGCACTTTGGAGGCAGAAGCAGGCAGCAGGCGGGTCTCTGTGAATTCAAGGCCAGCCTGGTCTACAGAGCAAGTTTCAGGACAGTCTCCAAAGCAACAGAAACCCTGTCTCGAAAAACCAAAGTGTGTGTGTGGGGGGGAGGGGTCTAAGGAGTTAAAATCTAATGATCAAGTTAACTGGGAAAGAATATTCCAGAATCCTCAGAGGCACTGGGAGAATAGCCAGGTGGTGCCCCATTGGTGAGGAAGGCCATGGCAGCAGCCCAAGCATGGCAGTATGTGGTGGCAGGGTTGGAGGGAGGATGTTCTTGGTGCAGGGAGGGGCAGTTGGAAATGGGTCGGCCATTATAAGCCCCTCAAACCCAGTGAATGGCTGACTCCGGAGCACTCGGGCCATTCCCTTCTTCCTCCTCCCAACAAACAGACCGGCTGCGGGGACCTGGGCCCAAGAGGCCTGCAGGATGCAAGATGCCACAGACACAGTGCGTGGCCTCGTGGTGGAGCTCTCCAGTCTCAAGTAAGGGCAGCTCAAGTCACCAGAGACGATAGGGAACAAAGCAGAAACTGAGGCAGGACTACCGGGGAGGGGGGGAATGGATATCTGGTAGTCCTGCCACATTCCACCACATTTGTGTGGTAGAATTCCTACTGTCACCTCTGACCTGCAGGGCTCAGGCTTTTACGTTCAAAGGGCAGGATGTGCCTGCACCTGTGAGGAGCCACCTGGCAGGTGTGGTTGGGTCGGCCCTGTGCAGCGGGAGCCCCAGCTGGTACTCCTCATTTCCCTTTCTTCTACAGCCGGCTGATTATGAGTACCCACCGGGAACTGGAGGCCTTCAAGCGCAGGAAAACCAAGCCTCTGCCTTACCTGACAAAGGGGTTGGGGAGCCTTGCTAGAGGGGATCAGGGCTGGAGGGACCTGTAGGCTGTTCCAGCCTGGACCCCCCCAAGCTCTCTAGGCCTTTGGGGGTCAGTTTATCTGGGCTCCGTATGCCAGAGGCTGAGACTACCTGAGCTTCAGGACGTCCTCTGACAGCAGGCCCTACCACAGGTGCTCATCCAGCTTCTAGAGCATCCTGAGATGAGATGCAGTTGCTTTTCCGTTTGTTTCGGGAGGCGAGAGGTGCTCTTTGTTCTTTTCCCTGTTTTGTCCATGTTAATTTTGGGAAAGAGGTGAATAAACGGTGCAGTCATAGCCCGTGAGTCCCAGCTGTGTGGTGGAGACATTCCCAGCTCGTATGTTCTGCCCACAGACCACTCTACCGTCTCCTCCACCTGCAGAAGGCTAGGTGTAGGGCTAGCCAGAACACAGGTCAGGGGCTCCCCACAGCTCAGTGTCCCAGGTTTCCAGGAGAATGGCTGTGTACACACTGGTCACATCCAGACACAGGTGGAGGGCACAAAGACAAGGTCCCAGGCAGGGTGAGACCCCAGCCTACTGCTTAGGAACGAGCTCTGATCATCTGCCTTCCCTCACCCTGCCTCTGCACATGACAGTGTCTGGCTGCGTCGAGGGCAGTCATCCTGTTTGCTGAAGTACATGCCTAGGAGGCTCAGGCCTCCCCACTGAGCCTCTTCCTAGGGAACCCTATGAGACAGGCAGGGCATGACTAACCCCACACAGTCCCTCCCGGCTCTGGGCTCAGACTCTGGATGCTGGGTTATGCAAGGAGCTGCTGCTGTCCCAATGCCATTCACAGACCCGAGGCTACTAAGAAGCCCTTTCTTCTCCAGTCACCTTCCTCTTCCCTGGCTCCCAGCCCACCCCAGACCAGGAACAAGGAGGGTCCCGGGAAATCTAATTCCTGTTCTGACCTCAGCCCCAGAACAGGGACTGAGAGTGAAGCCTCAGGCCAGTTAGATGAATGCAGGCAGAGCTCTTCCCAGCACCCCGCAGGACATCTCGCAGTCAAGCCCGTAGCTGCACTTGTACCAGCCTGTTTCCCTCGAGCCCTGTGTGCCTTCAGTGCAAGGGGCCCCTGTTTTGCTTATCAGTATGCAGTGTGGGTAGCTGGGAGTTTACACACCTCACAGCTGCCCTAATGGTGCCTGCTTCTGATTCAGCTCCCCAAGGTGACCCCAAGATTTAAAGAGCAGTTTGTTAGGTGATAGGGAGTGATGATGTGGTCTGTAGAGTGGAGGGGTCCCTGCCAGCCAGATTCACACCAACTTGTCCCCAGACCGGCTCCACTCTTCACCATTTATTGGGTGCTGTTGCAACAGCGCAAGCAGAACTGGGGGGCGGGGAGGGAGGCTGGCGATCTCCAACAAGACTGGCCAGCCTCAGTGCTAAGCAAGGTCCAGTCTCCAGCACGCCTTGGCAAGGGTACCCCATCGCCCTCCCCACTCCAAGCTCCTAGGCCGTAGTGGAGGGACTTCAGGCCGAGGGTGAAGGTCCAGAGGGCTTCCTGCCACTTTTGGAACCTGGAGGTTGAAAGCAGAGGAGAGAAATGTGAAATGAGTGGCTCAGGTGGGTGGGCAGGGTACTCATGGCGGCACTTAGGGCTGCCCGGGCTGCTGCGCCACCTGGTGGCCACACCTGGGATTGTCATCCTGGGACCTAGAGCAAAGCACAGAAATGCCACTCAAGTGGTATCTCAGCCAGGCTGCATGGAACCTTGCATTTCTTATACTCTGAATGCAATTCTCAGCTTGCTGTGGCAGCATGCTAGTGAGGGCACCCTCCAGTACCAGGAAGGTATTCCTGTCCCTTCAGAGTTCTGAAACCACCATCTTCATATAACTCCTCATCGTGAGCTTCTTAGGGCTGAGTCCCTTCAAGATCCCACTGGGAGGGATAGGGCTGTGGAGCCACATGCAGAAGGCCCTGGGTTCCATCTCCACATCAGACCAGTAATATAAAACTCTTAACAGGCAGGCATGGGTTCATGTCTATTCCAGCATAGGGAGGCCGAGGCATATTCAAGTCCATCCTGAGCTACAGAGAGAGACTGTCTCAACAACAACAACAACAAAAACTTCACAGAATGGGATTCTCACCTGCAGATAACCCACCTCTAACCAGAGTTCCACTGCAAGGTTAAGGGAGACACCCCAGTCCACTGCCACCCTCCCGGAGCTCCCAGACTACCCAGGGAGACAAGCACACAGCCAACAACCAAACCATGGTGAAGCAGCCAGCAGAATACCTGAGTGTTCCCACCCACAAACTTTCAGTTTCCCTCAGAGGCCTCAGAGGAAATGAGGCCCGCAGAGCCATTAGACATGCAAGCACCTGCTATCCCAGCACACCACAGGACAGCCTGAGCTACAAAGTGAAGTGCTGTCTCAGAAAGAGCGAGCTAGCTTACCAAAACCCAGCACCTTTGCAGAGGCCCCCATCTGGTTCCCAGCACCCATGTGGTCAGTCACTCACCACCAGCTGCCATTCAGGTTCCAGGGCTTCACATACCTCTTCAGGACTGCTCACAGGTGGTACACAAACATACATGCAGGCAAGACATTCATACTCACGAAATAAAATTATCTGCATCTCAGCTGGGTGGTAGTGGCGCACGCTTTTAATCCCAGCACTCAGAGGCAGAGACAAGCAGATCTCTGTGAGTTGGAACCCACCTGGTCCACAGAGTGTACAGAGTGAGTTCCAAGACAGCCAGGGCTACATAGAGAAATCCTGTCTTGAAAAAAAGAAAGGAAAGAAGAGAGGGAGGGAAGAAAAAGTAAGGAAAGAAAAGAAAGAAATGCCAGGACATCAAGAACTGGGTGCCACACTATATATAGCTAGACCCTTGCCTCTGAAATCCTGGCCCTAGGGTCCATTAGCATGCAAACCATTAAAACTAAACAGGGCCATGGAGAGCTAGTTTTGTAGTTAAGAGTGTTGGCTGCTCTTCCAGAGGACTGGGATTAAATTCCTAGAACCCACATAGTGGCTTCTAACCATCTATAACCAATTCCAGGGGATCCCACAACCTCTTCCGAAGCCCACGGGCAGGCAAACCACGCACACACCTCAATCTTTCAAAACCTTTTGGGTTCAGGTGCTAAGGCCTGGCCTTGGAGGGTGCTGTTCTGCATTTGTTGGGGAGATGGGGAGGCCCCACACTGTAACAGCACAGATCCACTAAGCAAGTTCCTGAGGGGTCCAACTACAGCCTCTCCATCCTGTCCCCCCATTCCCACCCTGCTGGCTTGGAGCAGAGTCTTCAGGTCCATGACAACCATGGGGCTCTGGACCCCTTCTGAGAAGCCTCCTTGCTGTGTTTATGGTGTGGAGGTCAGAGGACACTTGAAGGAAATGTTTTCTCCTACCACACGGATCCCAGACATCAAACTTGGTGCTTCAGCATTACAGGCAACCTTTACCCAGGAGTCTTTATGCTGGCATGGCACCCCAACCTTTTTATGTTTCTGAATGCGGAGCAAACTTGGGGTCTCTTAAACACTATGCATGAGCCCTAACTCCCTTAAGTGCCACCTCAAAGATCCAACTATTTCTAACCCCACAGCACACACTCAGTCAAACGGACTTTATGATAATAGTTTCCAAGAAGCTTGGGCTACACTTCCCACCTCCTACACCAGAAATGAAGGAATTAAGACTCCTACAAGTCACCTTCTCCAGGAAGTCCTTCTGAGTGGGACCCCTTCTTCTGCTCCCTGTTCAGCACTGCCTTAAATGCCACTCTCCTGTCTACCTCATTCACTACTAACCCAGCGCCCAGGGCAGAACAGGCATGAAAGTGTTATTTGGCAAATGAACAAATGATTTCTGAGTTCAGGAAGGGTTTAGCAGCTTCCCCCAATCTTCACAACTCCTGATCCCCAAGTAGAAATCAGAGCTCACCACCACACCCTAGAACATCTGCCTCGGTTGCTCAGAGGGAGAATGACTTCTGTTTTCTTTTTCCAGACAGGGTTTGTCTGCATAGCTTTGCTCTGTAGACCAGGCTGGCCTCGAACTCACAGGGACCCACCTGCCTCTGCCTCCCCAGTGCTGGGATTAAAGGTGTGTGCTGCCACCACCACCTAGCAGGAGAGTGACTTGTTAAAGACCACACAGCAACATGCACCCCACGCTCCTGAGCCATGCTCCACCACACAGTAACACCCCACACTTCTGAGCCATGCTCAATGCCATACAGCAACATACACCCCACATTCCAGAGCCATGCTCCACACCACACAACATGCACCCCACGCTCCTGAGCCATGCTCTATGCCACACTTGCAGAATGCTTTCAGCTCTACACAACTGGCTGCTTAGCTTCCAAGATACTGGCACCACACATACTTAAACACCCTAAAGAGCTGAGAGCCTAGAATGGGTCCCTTCTCCACCCAGTCCCTACACCACCTGCATAGACACCTGCTGCTGTTTCTCCTCCAGGGCGGTGGCCAGCATCCTGTGACTTTGCCTTGTCAGGCCGGGTCAGCTTTTTGCCTGCAGAATTCCGAGTGGTGTAGCAGTAGACAGAAGTGTAGCCCTGGCCGGTGAGTGGGCAGAAGCGTCGAGTGTGGGCATGCTCCTGAGTGGCCCCACACTGGGGACACACATAATCCCTCAAGATGGGACACAGCACCCGGCCGGCCTCATCCTTCAGGACGTGGGATTGGTAGATGGCACGGGACTCGCCATTGTGCTTGCAGAAGGAGCACAGGCGTTCAGGAGCTGCTGAGGATTCCTTGCTGGCCTTCTGGCTTTCTGGGCTTGGCTTGGGCTCTGGCTTGGGCTCCAGCCTGACATCAGGCTCTTCTTCCTCATGCAGAGCCCCAACCAGGCTTGCTAGGCCCAGATAATCTGTCCACAGATTGAAAGTCCCCATGGCTGGGCAGAGGAGCAAATTGAGGGAAATCGCTGCCTGGCTCCCGCTTCTACAGTCCCTGAAGCTCAGGCTTCTCTGGCTGCTTTTCTACCTTGAGGGGATGTGAGTGGGTGGAGCGGGCAGGCTCTGGGGGGGGTCCCTCATTGTCACTGGGGGCTTCTTACATACCTGCCCAGGGGGTATAAGGTGTTTGTGTGGGCTGGAGGTAAACCAGGAGCCACTGAACCCCCAAGGCTTCCCCTCTCTGTGGGAGGTGGCCAGCTAGGTGAAGAGCTGGGGGCTGGCTAAGAACTCTGCCCCAGGGCGAAACACACTGACAGTGGTTTACTAATTTTTTTCCTCTTCCTTCCCCAGGGGTGGAGAAGGGACCAGGTGGCCTTGGAGTTAGCAATCCTAGAATTTAGGAAGGGGCCTGTGCATGGAGGGGGTGGGGCAAGGACTGGGTTCCAGGGCTCTGGCTTCACTAAGAAACTTTTATGCCCACTTCAGTGGCTGGGAACTTAGTCATGAAGTATGAACGACAAACAGAAACAGAAGGAGGACATGACTGCCCCTGCGAGGTGGAGAAGGTTGACTGTAGATAAAAGGGACAAAACAGGCAAAGGCAGAGACATCTGGAGAGTCCAAACGGGACATGACCAGCAGATTGAGCCAGGTCATGTGAGGAGAGGGGGAGGGGAACCTGGAATGGTGGTGGAGGGGGTAAAAAAAAGAGCATGTAACCAAAATGGCTGGGTTATGTAGGAACCAGAAAAGCTGGGGGAAGGGTGGCCCAGCAGAGTCCCTTAACTAGAGAAGTTCAGGGTAGGTGACAGGGTATGCCAGCCAGGAGGACCTTTAACAGGCAGGGACTACAGAGGGACACTGGGAAAACCTGGCAGCCGGAGTCAGCTCTGATATGTTAACAAGCACCTCTGCTGTCTGTCCTTTTACAAAGTGGAGACTTCCTCCTTGAGTTAGCTTAAAGGTCTGGGAGAAACGAAGAAAGGGAAAGAGCCCTCAAGCACAGGAGGGCAGGCCGTACCCCAGCGCATGCGAGCCCTCTGACCCCCAACACTGCTTGCAATGAGAGGAGGCCTCAGCCTGAGCCCCGAAAAGTGAAATGTGTTTGATCCACCCGCCTACCCATCTGTCTGTCACATGCCCCTCTACCAATCCACCCATTCCAGAAGTCTCACTGAGCAAACATCCACCCTTCCAGGAATGGTTTCTGCCCACTGAGTCCCCACTTTATTTCCCAATTTCAATCTGTCCATCAAGATCCCAGATACCAGTCCATCTCCTCAAGGGGAGCAAGTGACAGGCTAAAGAATTTGGGGATACCTAAGGGGTCCTGTCCTCCTCCTCATCCCTGGGACTGTTGTATGGCCCAGCCACAGTGACATTCATCCCCCGGTGGGTCTGGCCTCCTCCTCACAACCCACCGACAACAATGAATGTTGATTGTGACCTTTACTGTGGCCTGAGAGGGGATGCCAGGCTGCCTGGGGCATCTCCCAGATCTAGAAGGGTCAGGATGGTGATGGGGTAGACGGCAGTTCCAGGCCTCGGGGTCCACTCAACGGTCGATGGTTTGTCTGAGCTGCCCAAACTCACCGACAGGTTGAATGTTCCCCCAAACCCTTGGCAAGTTTCTTGGAAAAGTGGAGTGGGCAGAGGCCCAGAGAGGTGATGGAGAAGCCAGCGTCCCCTGGACTCTCATGGAACCAGCCCTCAGTTATTCAGCATCCACTGTCTTTTTGGAGAAGACAGCACAAATATAAATCATAACGTTAAAAACGTGGTCCCTGCAACAGAGGCGACAATGTCTCAGTTCATGTACTTTATTCAAGGGATGCACCCAAAATAGTGCCCCTGACATCTCAACACTGAGGCTTAGAACTGCTGCAGCTCCTGGCCAGCCCCTGCTAAAGAGTGAGATAAAAAGAAAGCCTTCCAAAGCGGTCCTGAGGTGCAGATTCCCCATCTAATTCGTGGGGGGCGGGGCTGAGGCCAAAAGAGCACTGAGGGAGATTACTAGCCACCCTGGAAGTCTGCCGGCCACCAGTTCTGGTCTGAGAGGCGACTGAGCCGTAAACAAGTTCCTTTGAAACAATGTAACTGCTCCTCCACGGGCAGTGAGATAAATAAAGCAGCAATACAATGTAGACCTTTCTACTTTCCCATGGTCCCTAAACTTGTTTCCTCTTGAGCCCACCTCCCGCCCTGCCCTTCGCAGCCCAGCAGTGGGCTCAGAAAGGAAGGCAGCACTGCCCTCTACCCCTCCCCCCCCACGTCCTCCCCACGCCCCCACATACACTCTGGGTCTGAAGGCTTCTAAATGGTCTGAGGACAGGACAAGATTTCTTAGGCCTCTGGCTGGGGGGGTGAAGCATCTGTCCACGTGGGCAAAGGCCCTGGGCCGCATCCCTGGCACTGCTAACCTGAGGTCCTGACACTTGAATGAGGGGTGTGGTTACCCTCAGGGATCTCCTGAGGTCACCAGTTTATGTAGCCCCAGACCACAACCAGACTTGCCCTCAATTCAGGCCTCTGCCAGCGTCCCTAGGACCCTCCTGCAAGCCGGTCCTTTGAGATCTGCCTCCAAACTCAACCACCTGAGGGGTTAGGGCCCACTGTCTATCACCTTAGTGCGCTTCCAGAGCACCCCCAGAAATCCTTTAGAAGCTCAGTTCCTTCTAAGGTCCACCCCAACCCGCAGACCCAAACCAGACCCCCGAAACCAGCGAGGCTCAGGAAGCACTCCCACCTGGTAGTGCCCTGACGCTACTTCCTCAGCCCAGTTCCAGGAGTGGTCACATTCCCACCCCGGAGGCAGGCCCGTGTACCTGGCCAGCAGCCCCCCTTTGAGGCCAGGAGCTAGGGGCAAACCCTGCGTGGGAAAGACGGATCTCCTGCCTTGGATGCTCTCCGCTCTGAGGAGGTACGAGCCTAGATCCATCAGAGGAAGGTGAGCCGCAATCAGTGACTTTGTACCGGTCGCTACTATACCCCTGGGGAAGGGAACGCCGCGAGTTCAGAACAGTTTTTAGGGGGCTTCAGAAAGCTAAAATGGATGTGCAGGCGGCACACAAGACACTCTGAGCAATTCAGGTCATCTCGCAGATACCCCTCTTTTATTTCTGTAAGTGCATTCTGCTTACTCGCCCATCGGAACTCTGGATTTTATCCTTACACAACGGGAGGTGTTTGCTGTGGGAATTCCCAGCAGGACAGCGTGCCTGTGGGAGTCTGGCCTGGGGGAGGGGGCGGAGTCGCCAGGCCCCGCCCCCTCCTGTCTCTTTGTCTGCTGGCGTGGTGCAGGCTTCCCGCCCTGTGTCTGTCTGCGCTTGCTTGCCCTTTGTCAGCGGGGTCGCCTGTCTGGGTCTGACTGTTCCCTTCCTGCGACTGTGTGTCGGTCCCTTCTCTTCCCGGTGCGGTCCGTGAGGTTGTTGGCAGCCATGCCCCCTGGTGTGTGGGGCTCACAGCCCTGCCCTGAGTTCCTGGGCTGGGGGCTGATCGCATACTTCCGGCCACGTGTCTGCGGGCCTAGGGTGCTTGGGCGGGAGGTTTGACTTTGAAGTCCCTTAGGGTGGGGGTGGGAAACTGTCTCCTCCCATTCTCAACCCCAGGTCCTGGTGCCCTGGGCAGCACAGCGAGAGGGTCTGTCTGGGAGTAACCTAGGTGGGCCCTGCCCTTGCCCCTGTATCACTGTGGGCAGCTAGAACGCTGGGCAGCTGGCTCATGTCCTAGAGGTCAGGTTGAGGTGAAATGCCAGTGCCAGCCAGATGGGGCTAGCTCTACCATCAAGGGGCAGGATTAGTGAAGGGTCAGCTATCTGCTGTATAGTGAGTGCTCTTGGGGTCTGCAGTGTTCAGTGTGCAATGCCTGTGTGTAAGTCATGGGGCAAAAGGGAAGAGCAGGTAGAACCTGGAAAACAGAGGGCTCATTATTGGGGTACAGTGACAAGACACATGGGGATCTTTATGGGGTCACCTGGCCCAGGCTGGCTACACCTCCAAATGGCTTCTCAGGTACCCACCCTTCCCACCCAAGCTTCTCCAGGGTCTTTTGAATGGAGGCACTCAGGCAGGAGCTCCTGTGTCTTATCCAGCTTATGGACAGTGGATTTGCCAAAAGCCCAAAATTCCAGATTGGCTGGATGGGAAGCTAGGGCTGTGGGTGAGAGGGGCCTGGCTTCTCCTGGGTTGGGAGCTATGATGAGGGCTCATTGGAGCTCCAGACACTTGTGAAGTTCAAGGTGCAGGGTGGGCTCGGGCCTGCATCAAGGTGGCTGTCCTTACAAACTCACACCTGTTAATGGGTTCCTGGGGAGTTTTCTGCTCTAAGCTTCTCTGGGCTAATGGAGCTCAGTGGGGGGTGGGGTGAGTCTGTGTGCGCGCCATAGTGGGTGGTGCTACGAGTGTGTGGGTGTCAATGTATGTACATCCCTCCTGTGGGTTTGTTTGTGTGTAGATGCCAGCATTATTGTAGGTGGGTGTGTCAAGCTCCAGTTTAATTGCAGGTCGCTGTGTGAGCAGGTGTATGTGGGCGGCTGGGCTTTACTAGAGTAACTGGGTGACTCTAGTCTGTCAGCGACGGCATCCCTCAGGCCCAGCCCCACTAAAGGCAGGGAATTCACTGAGTCATAGGTGTGTCCCCAGAGTCCGTTGCTGCCTGGCACACAGTAGCTAGCTGCTCAGCAAGTGGTATGGACCTGTCTATCACCTCTGTGCTTATAGATAAAAGCCTGAGATCATCTAGTGAGAAACCAGCAAAAAAGAGAAAGGGCTGGGTGTGGTGCTGAACACCTGTATCCCGGCACTCAGGAGGTAGAGGCAGCAGATCTCTGCGAGTTTGAGGCCAGCCTGGCCTCTCTACAGTGAGTTCCAGCTCAGACAGGTTCCGCATAGTGTGACCCTGTCTCAGTAATGACAGCAAATTTTTTTTTCTTCCGTTTTTTTGAGACAAGGTTTCTCTGTTTAACAAACAACACAGGCTGTCCGGAACTTGATCTGTAGACAAGGCTGACCTCAAACTCACGAGATTCGCCTGCCTCTGCCTTCAGAGCGCCGGGATTAAAGGTGTGCGCCACCACCAGTCTTAACAACAAAATATTAAACTGTTGAATATCTGTGGCTCCACCTGTGCGTCCTTTCTCTGTGGGTCTCTCCGTATGCACGTAACCAGCGATGTCTTCATGTGTGTCATGAAAGCATTAGGGTAGGAGACTCTGGGTCTAAGTTCCATGGGTGGTTTTTGTTTTGACATCGGCACCAAACCCCAGGGCCTTATCGTCATGCCGGGTTAGCGCACTGCTTTAACACTAATGCCACGTCTCTGGCTGACTGTTGGTTTTGATGTCCGTGGAGGTTTGTCTGTTTTTTGTTTGTTTGAGACAGAGTCTCCCAATGAATCCCTGGTTGGCCTCGAACTCATTATATAGAACAGGCTGGCCCAGTACTCAGCTCTGCCTGCCTCTGTCTCCTGCTGGGATTAAAATTGCTCCATCACAATTGGCCTCCACTTTTTTACTTTTTTTTTTTTTTAAAGACAGCTTCTAAATTGCCCAGGTTGGCCTCAGATTCACTGTGTAACCCAAGCAGGCCTTGAGCTACCCTCAGCCCCCACCCACCTCCCAAGGGCTATGAGGAAAGGCCTGTGCCACCATGTCCAGCTCCATAAGGAGTCGTGGCTCTATGGGTAACTCTGTGGGTATCTGTGTCAACTTGCACACCTGTGTTCTGGTGACTGTCAGGACTGCTGGGACCTGCTTTGGCCTCATATGAGGGGTTTCCTTATTTGGAAGTGGGTTTGCAAATCAAGTTACTAAGGGGACCATCCTGCACCTGGGGTTATTAGTCCTTCTGGGTATGTGAGTGACCAGGTGAGGATGGGCACCACTAGTGTGTCTCTATGTTGTGCCACTATCCACTGGTGACTGTCCCTTTGCAGGGGTATTTTCCCAGCCTTTGTGCAGTGTGTGTTCGGGTGTCAGTGTGCGGTTGACTATGTGCTTAGGATTTAAGATTATTAATGGTGTAGTGTGTGTCTGTGCCACACTGTGTGGCTTTTAGGACTTTGTCTGATGACTTGAGACTAATTTTGGTTTGGCAAGTGCGTCTGTGAGCAGTGGGGGATGGGTGGAAAGAAGATGGGGAACCCAAGTGTGATGGGGGTACTTTCTCAGCCCCCAGTTAGCCAAAGAGGTGGCTTCTGCAGCCCCCAGCCCCAGCATGCATGCCCTCCGGGGCGAGGTCCCTGGGAAAGGCGCCCGGCCGCTTTAAAGCTAGGGCTCCTCAGCAGAGTGATCGGGGCCATCTTTCCTTTCTACGGCCACTTTTGGAGGGCGGGTTCCAGTCGGCAAACCTTGTCCCCCGCAATCACCGTGCAGATGCGGTCCGTGCCCGCGGCCGGAGGCGGCCTCCCGCCCCGCGCCCGGAGAACAAAGCGCCCCGGCCCCGCGCCCCGGTCGGCCCGGCCCAGGCGCTCGCAGCCGTGTCCCAGTGCAGGCGGCGTCCCGGGCCGCACGACCGGGAACAATGGAGGCCTCGGCCGTGGCCGTGACCGGCAGGTGCGCCCCCCGCCCCGGTCCGCGCTCACCTCATCTCCGCCGCCGCAGCGCCCTCCGCTCCGCCAGGGCCCGGGAGCCCGCCTGGCCGCCCGCGCGGGAAGGCACCGAGCGGTTCGAACCCGCGGCCACGCGCCCGCGCCCCCGAGGCCCCCGCGCGGCGCCGGCCGGTGGGTCCAGCTGCGGCCGTGCGCGCCCCGGGCCGCCTGCAAGCCCCCGCGCTGCAGGCTGTGGCTCGCGGGGGACTCGGGGCGCGGGCAGGGACCCGGGCTGCACGCAGCCCTCCAGGCGCGGCGGGAGCACGCGCGCACAAAGGCACGCGGGCCACAGACAGAGAAGGTGCGCGGGGGCCTTGGGGCGTACGCCTGCCGGACGAAGGGGGTGGCGGCCACACACGTAGGGATACCTGGGAGCGGCAGACGCCACTCTGAGGGACAGCACGGAATGTTCTGAGAACTGAATATGCCCAGCCAGAGCCCAGTTTCACAGCTCACACCCCACCATGTACACATAATTGGGTGCACAGCCCAGAAAAAAAACCCTGAAGCTGAAGTCACAAAATCAGAACACGGCTGGTGAGCTAGTCCACACCTCTAAACCCCGGAACTCAGGAAACTGAGGCAGGAG
Organism: Microtus oregoni; assembly: GCF_018167655.1. Lineage (NCBI taxonomy): Eukaryota > Metazoa > Chordata > Mammalia > Rodentia > Cricetidae > Microtus > Microtus oregoni. The sequence continues at coordinate 50,658,354 of NW_024543073.1, forward strand.
TATCGCAGTTTCAAGCCAGCCTGGATTAGAGTGAGTTTCAAAGGAACCTGAGCTATAATGTTGCAAAACAAACAAAAACCAAATAAGCCAAAGAGCATGTCCACTGAGACCAGCAGACAATCTGCGGGCACACACAGTTATTGAGAACACAAAATACCCATGCAGCTTTCGTGATTACAGAACAGGGGCAGGCCCACCAGGTTCTTGGTAGGAACTAACACTTGTTTCTGGGACCATGGGACAAAAAGAGTGCATGCAGTCTGGTTGTGCAAGCTCCTTTTGGGATGAGGCACATACTGGGTCGAGGAGGGCTCTGGGTCTGCCAGAGCCTCTAAAAGTGGCAGCTACCCCCAGCAGCGCACCGGCAGGAAGCACTGGCAGAGCCCCTCCAGAATCACACACCCACACATAGTTCTGCCACAGCCTCAGCTGCTTGGAGAAGGTCAGATCAGCCTGGGGTTGAGCCAACAGATGACACTCGTGTGTGTGTGTGTGTGTGTGTGTGTGTGTGTGTGTGTGTATGTGTGTGTGTCCCACCCAAGCCCCAGGGTTGAGGACTTTGAGACCCCTCAAACTCAAGCCTTCACCTTTGTAGGGCTTCAGCCCTGGTGGTCTTCCTAGCCGTTGCCTACCTTCCTTTAACTCCTTACTGCAATCCTGCCTCAGTTTCTCCTTGATAGGCTCCCCCTCCAGACATCCTCCTTTTAGAAAGACAAGTCTCAGCTGGCCCAGGAAAATCGTCTGTGGGTGGGAAGCGAGGAATGTGCGAGCACCTAAATGGGCATTTAGAGTGAGTTAGTCGAGTGTTTACCCAGCGTGCAGAAAGCCCTGGGCTAGATCTATCCTAGCACAGCACGAACCAAGCACGGTGGGACACAGGATCAGAAGCTCAAGGGCATCCTTAGCTACGTGGAATTTGAGGCCAGCCTGAGCTGCCTCCGTGCATGAGGTCAGCTTTGTTGACACCTCTGTGTGCCCCACCCCGCAAGAAATTAAGACTGTCCTTGAACTTCTGATTCTCGGCCTCCACTCTCAAACGCTCGGGTCACAGGCATTGCTACCATGCCTTTGGTGGCTTTGGGGTGGCTTTGGAATACACGCCCATTCCCTCGCTAATTCCACTCACTCAGTTTTGGGAGACAGCATTGGGGTGGTTTGTATTTTCCCTCAGAGCTTCGAAGGCTGACATCTCAGAGCCAAACCAGCAAAATCAGTGAAGGGGATATTGTCCTCTTCGCAGAGAAGACAACTGGGACACAGAGAGGCTAGCCTTCTGCCCTAGGCGGCACATTCACAGTGGGAGTCTTGTGTTTTTTTCTGTCTTTTCCCGGTTGGGCTCGCCGGCTTGTTTAGTGTCCTGTAGGGGGCAGCAGACTCCAGCGCGCCTCAGTTTTTGGGTCAGGCTGCTCTTCAGTGAGCTTTTCCTCCTACAGCAAACGAGGACTCTACTTCGACCTCCCGCCCCAATCTGGGAAACAACCCACTCCGCTTCCCCCACCCCCACAACTAAAACGCTGAAAGAGCTCTTCTGAAATAATCCCACCCCTAGAAGTGACGTCTGCACCAGACTCATTCTGAGGCGTCTCTCGGAACGTCTGGCTTCCCTTCCTGTGGTTTATTTACTGGGCCTGGGCAGACGCCTTTGCATTCCGGAACCGGTTACTGTCCTGGGAGAGGATTTCTCATTGCTAGCTAAGTGAACAGTCTATGCAACGGTTGTCAGACCCCCACCCCCCACCCACCCCACCCCCAAGAGCCCACGAATGAGAACCACAGGCAAGCCCGTGCTCGGGCTGCTGTTCGCACGGGGAGAACTCCCCGTTCTTCCCGTTTGAGCTCTGCGAGGTTCCCCGCCTCCTTTGGGTCTCCTTGGGGACCCAGATGTGGCCGCCCTGTACTTCAGCATCTCCGTCGGCAGCTCTGGGCGTAGCCCACGGGCGTTCAAAAGCATGAGGCTCGCACACTTAGAAGTCATTCGGGAAGGAAGGAGCTGCCTTCTTTGTACCCCCTCCCCATGGGGTCCAGGCGGCGACACGAAGGAGGCTGGCCGTGAAGTCTCAAGCCAGCTTCTGCCACTTGCGCTGCCTGCAGAGACGACAGCACCATCCTCTCAGCTGCAGAGGCCAAACATTTAATAACGTGCAGCGAATTCTCAAGTTCGGTTTCCGGTTTCCTGTGTATGCATCTAGAATCCTGCTTCCCTGAGCCCCGGCCAGGTCCCCCATAGCATTTCTCTTGGACAAGTCCATTTGCTACCTGCCTGGTCTTCTCCCCCTCTCCAGCTGTTCCTTTGTGTTCACCAGGGGGCGCTTGAACCACCCAAACCTGCTCAGAATTTTGCACTGTCCACCGGGCCCCTGCCAGCCTTCACTTCCTCCATCGCCCACCTCTCCCTCCGGCCTCCTGCCAGGCCTCTAGGTGAGCAGTCTTGACACAAGCTGTTCATTCCACCAGGGTCTGTATACCCCTGGTGCTCGGACCCAAGATCTGCACCACTACTTACTTGCTCTGAGCACAGTGAAACCTGGCGCTCCCCTTCACTGGTGCTCCCCTTGCGCGTGACTAGCTTTCCAGTGAGCCCCAGAGGTCCTTTTGTCTCCACTTCCCCAACATGGGGATTGCACACATGTGCCAATGCCCCAGCTGTTAATTTTTTTTTTTCTGCATCCCAGCGCTCTGGAGACAGATGTAGGTGAACCTCTGTGGAGTTGACACCAGCCTGGTCATATAGTGAGTTACTTGTGTATGTGTGTGTGTAGGCAGATATGTATGCGTGTGTCTTCAGCGGGGTGTGTGTGTGTGTGTGTGTGTGTGTGTGTGTGTGCGCTTCTCTCCTTCCTCTATGAGTCCTGGGATGAGACTCAGGACGGCCTGGTGGCAACTGCTTCCGCCTGCTGAGTTCTCACCAACCCACTGCCCTTTTGTATGGTGCTTCTGTGAACACTTTCTTTTTTTTTTAAATATTTATTGATTTATTACGTATACAATATTCTGTCTGTGTGTATGCGTGAAGGCCAGAAGAGGCCACCAGACCTCATCACAGATGGTTGTGAGCCACCATGTGGTTGCTGGGAATTGAACTCAGGACCTTTGGAAGAGCAGACAATGCTCTTAACCTCTGAGCCATCTCTCCAGCCCTGTGAACACTTTCTTGAATGGGCTATCTCCACTCTCTTTTCTCCTTCCCTACCCTCCTTTCTTTTTCTTCCTTTTTGTCTTCATCTTTCTCTGCTTTCCTCCCAAGCATCTGTGTAGCCCAGGCTGCCCTTCCTTCTCTTCTGTGTGTCCTCTGTACCCATACATGGCCTCCTCCAAGTCAAGGATTTTGGTTTGGTTTGGTCTTTTCAGGACTTGGTTCAGGGACTGAACCTAGGTCTCATGCATGCTAGCCGAGCCCCACCACTGAGCTGGAGCCCCAGCCCTTCAGTCTTCACCTCTCGCGTGTAACTAAGAACATCTGTGAGCTCATAATCCATAATTCCCAGCGGACAGAACAAATGTGGAACCTGCCTGCATCCCCGGGAGAGGGGCAGGCAAGCCGCGGGCTTGAGACTTTCTCCTCTGAGAACTCTGGAGGCACAGGAAGTGTGGGAAAGGCTCAAGATCATGTCTGGAGGACTGAACAACCAAGGAGGGACGGAGAGGCCCTGGCTGAGGGGGCTGGGCTGCGGAGAGAAAGCGTGGGGCTCTGGAGGTTACAGGACAACTTTTCTGAGTCCCCTTCCATTGCGAAGGTCCTGGGGACCAAACATGCCATCAGGCAGATGATCTTACCCTCTGAGCAATAGCGTCGGCCAGCTTTTATTTTTCGGACAGATATATTGAGATTATTTAATATACACTAAAATTTACACTTTCTACAATACTAAAGTTTCACTTTTTAATTTTCATTTTTATTACTATTTTGGTGTGTGTTCTTGAGAAAGTGTTGACTGTGAAAGTGTTAGGCCTACCTCTAACTCCTGATCCTCCTGCCTCAGCCTCCCAAGTATCCAGCTGTGTAGCGGAATTTCAAGCACCCGGTGGCCACATGGGTAGTGCAACAGGGCTAGCTAGCAACGCTTGGAGCCCCATCTGTCCTCATGTGGCTCCTTGGTGCGGCATCACATCCTGCCCTCCCTGGAAACTTCAGTATTGGCTTCCTTGGGGATTTCTCTCCCTCCCTTCCTTCCGTGGGGGTGGGAATGGAATCCAAGGACTTATTGTAGCTACGCCCTTTCATGTTAATGCCTATTTCCTAAGTACTGCTCCATCCCACCTTCCACAGAAAGACTTGTACTCCGTGTGAGACAAGTTAGTGCCTGCTCAGAATCTCAGCTGCTAGGGGAGGCTGAGGCAGGAGGATTCAAAGTTCAGGCCAGTTTGGATTAAAAAGTGAGTTTCAGGCCAGCCTGGAAAACTTGGTTAGATAGATCCTGTCTGTCTGGAAATTTTCTTTCTTTCTTTCTTTCTTTCTTGTTTGATTGGTTGTTTTGTTTTTTTTCGTTTGTTTTAGACAGTTTCTCTGTTGTAGCCCTGGGCTGTTCTGGAACTAACTCTACAGACCAAGCTGGCTTGAATTTACACACTTCTGCCTGCCTGTGCCTCCCAGAGTACTGGGATTAGAGGTGTGTGCCACCACACTTGGTCAAAAATATCAAGTTTAAAAAACAGTTGGGGTTACTGGGACCTGGCTCAGAGGTGACTGTTTAGTGTGTGAGCCCGGATCCAGTCCCCCAGTTCATCATCACCACCCTGGTGTGGGCTCTGTTTAGTGTGTGTGAGCCCGGATCCAGTCCCCCAGTTCATCATCACCATCCCGGAGTGGGCTCTGTTTAGTGTGTGTGAGCCCGGATCCAGTCCCCCAGTTCATCATCACCACCCTGGAGTGGGCTCTGTTTAGTGTGTGTGAGCCCGGATCCAGTCCCCCAGTTCATCATCACCATCCCGGAGTGGGCTCTGTTTAGTGTGTGTGAGCCCAGATCCAGTCCCCCAGTTCATCATCACCATCCCGGAGTGGGCTCTGTTTAGTGTGTGTGAGCCCAGATCCAGTCCCCCAGTTCATCACCACCACCCTGGAGTGGGCTCTGTTTAGTGTGTGTGAGCCCGGATCCAGTCCCCCAGTTCATCATCACCATCCCGGAGTGGGCTCTGTTTAGTGTGTGTGAGCCCGGATCCAGTCCCCCAGTTCATCACCACCACCCTGGTGTGGGCTCTGTTTAGTGTGTGTGTGTGTGTGTGTGTGTGTGTGTGTGTGTGTGTAGGGGAAGCCCAGCCAATCACCTTGCTTGAAGGGCGGGATCCCCTGAGGTTATTATTTACTTATAAATATTGCAGTTGTGCTCCCTGCTTTCGCTTCTGTTTTCCTGCTCTTCGTTGGAACCTTGGTTTTGTAAATTATTCCCTTCTTCCCCTCAATAAAACTTATATTAAAGTTAGCCTGGGGCTGGAGAGATGGCTCAGAGGTTAAGAGCATTGCCTGCTCTTCCAAAGGTCCTGAGTTCAATTCCCAGCAACCACATGGTGGCTCACAACCATCTGTAATGGGGTCTAGTGCCCTCTCTGGCCTGCAGACATGCACACAGACAGAATATTGTATACATAATAAATAAATAAATTTAAAAAATAAAATAAAGTTAGCCTGATTAATCCTATTTGCTGATCGATTACGCCGCATCATTTGTGAGCCCGGATCCAGTCCCCCAGTGCATCATCACCATCCCAGAGTGGTCTCTCCACAGGTCAGTATTGCACAGACTGGGGAAATGTTCCGGTCCATGCTACAGTTGCAGGTGAACCTACAAGGTGAGGAAGCCCCATCCTTGAGACCCCATTATACACAGACACTGAGAGCCCGGGTTGTAGGAACTATCTGGTGTCTAGAGAGAAAACAGAAGTGACCACTAATGAACTCAGGGTTTCTTTGAGGGTGGTAGAAAGCTCTAAAATAGATTGTGGGCCAGGGTGTGACACCCCAGCCTGGTCCCAGCTATTTGAAAGGCTGAGGCAGGAGGCTCCCATGATATCTAGACCTCAAAAGGTGTTAAGTTGGGAGCTTAGGCCCCAGCCCCTAGCATCTATCCTAGCCCCCCGGACCCTGAGAGTTAGCACTCTGGACTCCAAATCCCAGCAGGCCAGGTCCTGACCCCTCCCTGGAGGGGGGCTTAGGACCACTCCCACAGAATATTTAAGTTAACTCCCAAAAGAGGAACACATGGTTTCTTTTTCTTCCTCCTGGTGGTTGTGTTTGTTTGCGGCCCCTGGGGCCACCCCAGAGTGTAGAACTCCCATTAAACCTGGATATCTCTTAATTTGGCTTGTTTTGATCTGGCTTGATTGGGAAGTTGTGTTGGTGGAGAGCTCACATTAGGAAAATATTTCTAGGGCTGGAGAGATGGCTCAGTGGTTAAGAGCACTAACTGATCTTCCAGAGGTCCTGAGTTCGATTCCCAGAAACCACATGGTGGCTCATAGCCATCTATGATGAGACCTGGCGCCCCCTTCTGGCATGCGGGGCACACATGGAAGGAATGCTGTACACATAATAAATAAATAAATAAATAAATAAGGAAAATATTTCTAACAATAGGGCTGGCATCTTGGCTCAGTGGTTAAGAGCAATGGCTGCTATTCCAGAGATCCCAGGTTCAATTCCCCTCACCCACATGGTGGCTCACAGTTCTGTGATCTGATGCCCTCTGCTGGACTCCAAGAGTACTGCACACACATGGTGCACAGACATACACTCAGGTAAAACACCCGAACACATAAAAATAATATTTAAAAGTGCCAAATCAGCCAGGTAGTGGTAGTACACACCTTTAATTCCCGCACTCGGGAGGCAGAGGCAGGCGGATCTCTGTGAGTTCGAGACCAGCCTGGTCTACAAGAGCTAGTTCCAGGACAGGCTCCAAAACCACAGAGAAACCCTGTCTCGAAAAACCAAAAAAAAAAAAAAAAAAAAAAAAAATCTTGGTTGGGACTGCAGAGATGACTCAGCAGTTAGGAGTACTAGATGCTTCCAGAGGCCCTGAGTTCAGTTCAGTTCACATACACACACATACACACACACACACACACACACACACACACAACTTTGTGGTCCTGACCTTCTTGGAACTCAGTGGACCAGACTAGCCTAGGATTCAGAGATCTGCCTGCCTCTGCCTCTGGAGAGTGCTGGGATTAAAGATGTGTGCTACCATGCCTGGCAATAAATTTAAAAAATAAAAACATCCATGAACAACTATTTTTTTGATGCTTTATTAAATTTCTCTTTGAAAACGTGTTTTGCTTGCACGCATGTCTAGGAGAGAGCATCGGATTCTCTGGCAGTGGAATTTCTGAGCATTGTGAGCAGCCCTGGAGCTGGGAATTGAGCCCAGGTCCGACTGCCCAGCCACCTCTCCAGCACTCCCCACCCCGCCGCTGGCCTTTTGAGCCAGCCGGGGTCTCATTCTGTATCTAGGCTGGCTTGGAACTGCTGTGTAGACCAGTCTGGCTTCAGACATGCAGAGAGCCACCCCCTGAGTGTTGGGACTAACGGTATACACCCCACAACTGGTTGATTTTTTTTTTCTCTTCTTTTTGGAAACGGTTTTCTGTGCAGTCCTGGCCTGTCCTTCAACTCTCTCTGTAGACCAGGCTAGTCTCGAACCCACAGAGATCCTCCTGCCTCTGCTTCTCAACTGCTGGGATTAAAAGGGTGCGCCACCACCACCACCGGCTAGTAGCTCCTTTTTAAACCTTGAACCCATGTGGAGATTTCTTGGTATCCTCAGGTCTGGTATGGTTGTCTGTATCCAGCCTCAGAATGCTCCAAAGTCTCAAGGAGAGAAGTCCCCTCAGACTAGCGTGGTCCTGAAGGCAGAGAGATGCCTGCAGCACCCGCTTTTTCTTCCGACATCAGACAGCCTGACTCAATTAGGCCGCTGTGTGCGTGGGCCCTGAGAAAATGATCCTTTGCTGTCCTGGCAGTGACTCAGGGCCAGGAAGCCCCCTCTCTGGGAATGCCAGGCCCTGGATGGTGACTTTCCACACATGTGGCAGGCACCCAGGCGCAGGCCAGGCTACTGGGGGCAGCCCAAAAGTGCCCATGCCCATAACTAAGACCAGAGACAGCCTGGGGGCTGGGAGGGGATGCAGAGCTGTACTCAAAAGGTCCTTTGTAGGAGCGGCTGGTGGGGGAGGTGCCGGGGACCCCGCCCTGTGACTCAACCCCATTGCTGGGCAATGACTCATGCCCAGGCCCCCTCCGGTCGCCACCCGCAGCAGGTGCTGCCCGCTCCAGCTTCCACAAGTGTCCTCCACAGTCTCTTCCATAGCAACTACTTTGGCCTATGACCCACACCCACTTCCGGGAGTACCCACGTTGCTTGTACAGCCTTGTGTTGCCGGGTACAACCATGGAGGGCACCTACACCCTGCTCCTCCTTGTAGCAACGGGCTGGGCTGCTGGGGTGTGCTCGCCTTTGACTCACTTTTGATAGATGGAACTCTCAAACTGGCCTGGAGGTAGCCTCTTCTTCCTCCTTTAGTAGGTGGGGAAACTGAGGCTGCGGGACTCTGAGCAAGCAGGAGACTCAAAGTGGTCTGTGGAGGCACCAGAAATGGTTGCTCCATTTTACTGATGTAAAAGGTAAACTGAGGCAGCAGCTCAAAGCCCAGGCCTGCCCTGCTGCGCCCCCGCCGCAGTCCTCTCGTCGCCGCCAGCCCTGGGCTGGCTGCCAGCCCGCCCGGCGCCCGCCCGTCCGCGTCACGCCGCGGTGAGTCACCGCCCGCCCCGCCCCCGCGCCAACAAACAGCGCGTTACCCGGCAACGGCCGCCGCCAGCCTGCTTCGGTCTGGGTTCGAGCCTCCAGTCAGGACAGGAGCCAGGCTGGGGCGCTCCCCTGGTGGTCTTCCCTTCGTCAGGGTTCAGATCACGCCAGCAGTTCAGATGTGTGCAGAAGGTTAAAAGGTTAAGAGAGACTTCGGTGGTCCCGTTGGGGTTCAAGAACAATCAAATTCTCAAACCAGAAGCGTCCCTGGTTCTGTGTTGGAAGGTCGATGGGAAGTGGACCTTGACAGTCAAAGCAGCCTGCTTGAGTAGGGATGGCAATCCAAAGGCTGCCACGGGGGCATATCCTTTCCCCGAAACTCCCGGGTCTAGGCAGGTATTGGACATCAGTCATTAACAAATTAATTGGTACAAATTAATTGTGTTTTTTTGGGGGGGGGTGTTGCTTGGTTAGATAGGGTTTCTTGTAGTACAGGTTGACCCGGAACTTCTATGTAGCTAAGGATGCCTTCCAACTCCTGGTCTTTCTGCTTCCAGACCTGAGCCACTATGTTTGGCTCATTTAGCTGGCTAATTTGTGACGTACCTGGGCATTCCTAGCTTAAGAAACAATCTCAAAGCATTCCCATCTCTTGAGGATACTGAATAGAATCCCAGATGGATGGCTGAGTGGTGGCTGAAATTATGTCTGGAATCTTCTAGAGTGTGTTAGGAATGAATGCCAATTCCACACTGGAGTTGGGTGCTGCTTTTGAGCTCTGGACACAGAGAATTAAACATTGTGCCTCCTGGGTCACCTTCCCTGAGGAGACCCAGAGAGGGCTCCCTAAGGGTCAGTGTCAACCACTCTAGGCTCCCAGCACCCCATAATAGCCATCACCTACCTGGCCTTCGGTCGGGACATGACCCACTTGCCTGAGATGACTTTTGTCCCACTTAGTTTAGGGGTTGGAGAGATGCCTTAGTAGTTAGGAGCATTTGTTGCTCTTACAGAGGACCTGAGGTCAGTTCCTGGCACTTAAAACTGGTGCCTCACAACAGCTAGTAACTCCGCTTCCAAGGGATCTGATGCCCCCTTCTGGCCGTTGAGGGCACCTGCATTCATGTGTGCACATACACAACCATGATTTTAATTTCTAAATTTTGGATTTATTTGTACAAGCGTTTTGCCTGCATGTATGTATGTGTACCCGTGTGGAAGTCAGAAGGTGTGAATTCCTAGGAACTGGAGTTACAGGTCGATGTGCTCTTAACCCATGAGGCATCTCTCCAGCACCCCATATACTCATAATTTAAAATAAAATCTTTTTTAAAATAATGAAAAAAACATTCAGCTGCAACATGATGGTGCATGCCTGGGATCCTGTCACTCTGGAAGGCAGAGGCAGGAGGACAGCTGTAGCAAGTTTTCTTGTTGGACTATCTTTGGCTTGCCAGCTCGCAAATAATAACCCAGAAACTTATTTTTGATTATGAAATCTTGGCCCTATTCCCAACTAGCTCTTAAAATTAACTCATATTTTTTAAATCTATGTTCTACCGTGTGGTTTCATTACCTTTTCTTAGCACGTTCAACTTGCTGACAATATCTTGTGCTTAGATTTCTCCTCCCAGTCCCCACCCCTGCCCAGAAGTCCTGCCTATTCTCTCTTGCTTAGCTATTGGCCATTTCGCTCTTTATTAAACCAATCAGAAGGCGACTTAGGCAGAGACACATATTTACAGTGTAAACAAATATTTTGCAACAGACTGCTTCAAGTTTGAGGCTAGCCCTTCGCAATATGGTGAGTTCCACCAGGCCCAGACCACACGGCAAAGTCTTGTCTCAATTTCCTCTTCAAATAAAGAGTAATGTTTAGTTAGCATCGATGGTGTTATACAACTGTAATCCCAGAATTTATAAAGCTGAAGCAGGAGGATTGCAAATTGGGGATATATATACTGAGATAAGCAAACAGGGCTGGGGGTGTGGCTCAGTTTGTGCAGGGCTTTCTTGGCATGCACAGAGCCCTGTGCCAGCCAGCACCACATAAAAGGTGGTAGAGCCGTGCAGGACCTGAGGACGTATGATGGAACAGGAGGGTCAGATGTTCGAGGTCATCTCTGGCTACCTACGGGGTCTGAGGCCAGCATGGGACAAAACAAGCCTTCCACACTAAAAATCCAGCATCTAAGATAAAATCCTTCCAGATACCAGGGCAGAGGTGTACAGGACAGGAGGTGGAGCTGAGGAGCAGGCGGGGGAAAGGGGAGCCAGGACTGCCTTGGGCTGGATTCCACTGTATCTTTTCTTTTTTTTTCTTTTTTTTTCTTTTTTTTTCGAGACAGGGTTTCTCTGTGGCTTTGGAGCCTGTCCTGGAACTAGCTCTGTAGACCAGGCAGGTCTCGAACTCACAGAGATCCACCTGCCTCTGCCTCCCGAGTGCTGGGATTAAAGGCGTGCGCCACCACCGCCCGGCTCCACTGTATCTTTTGAGAATGGAGGGTGGAAGGGACTAGATCTGGTGGGGAGCAGGGGGCTGACGTAGTTACAGGTGCCTTTAATCCCAGGCAGAGGCAGGCAGATCTGTGAGTTCAAGGTCAGCCTGTTCTATAGAGCAAGTTCCAGGACAGCCAGGGCTACACAGAGAAACCCAGTATAGGAAAGAAAAAAATCATGCTGGGTGTGGTGCACACCTTTAAATTCAGCACTCAGGAGGCAGAGGCAGGAGGGTCTCTGTAGTTGAGCCTGGTCTACAGAGTGAGTTCCAGTTAATCAGGTTTACACAGTGATTAAAAAATACATTAATTTAGCCGGGCGATGGTGGCACACGCCTTTAATCCCAGCACTCGGGAGGCAGAGGCAGGCGGATCTCTGTGAGTTCGAGACCAGCCTGGTCTACAAAGCTAGTTCCAGGGTAGGCTCCAAAGCCACAGAGAAACCCTGTCTCGAAAAAGCAAAAAAAAAAATACATTAATTTAAATAAGAGCTGGGCAGTGGCGGCACATACCCTTAATTCCAGCAGAGACAGGAGGATCTCTGTAAAGTCGAGGCCAACGTCTGAAAAACCAAAAAAACTAAAACCAAACCAAAACATAAATTAAGATACAACGCACTTCCAGTTACATTTGAATTTATGATATAAAGTAGGTCACTTCTGGTATAAGTTTTTGTCTCTGTTTAGTATGTCTGCCTACTAAAGCCAGGACACTTACATATTCTTTGTTGTTTTTTCGAAAGGATCTCACGATATAGCTCTGGCTGTCCTGGAACTCACTATGTAGACCAGGCTGGCCTCCCAAGTGCTGACTGGGATTAAAGGCATGCACCACGATGCCCGACTCGCGCTCAAATGGGAAGCAGACCTAAAACAAGCCTGCGGCTTGGGCCTGTAATCCCATCACTTGGAAGGCTGGGAGGGAGGAAGGTTGCCAGGAATCGTAGCACGACCTAACTACAGCCTGAGTTCCAAAGCCAGCCTGGACTATACAGTAGGAGCCCCGGTCTTTCAAAACACGCCCTCCCTGCCCAGCGAAACAGAACTCCTCCTTGTATTTGGAAATCAAATGGAGTTGCATGCTTTGTGTTCTGGAAACCCCACTTAGAGGGGGAATATCAGGCACACCTGGAGCTAAACTCACTTAATTGGATTTGGCCCCAACCTGGACTCCCTCCCTGCACCTGGCAGAAGGCAACAGATGCCAATCTGTTCCAATCTTGGAGGTTAGGCGAGGCCCAGGAGTAGGGGTGGGGGATTATCACTAGTTTTTAAGTCCCTGGCTGATGGGTTTGGCGGGTTCGGTGGGCCCTGGTCCTCCCTGTCCCTGTTCGGGTTGTTGCCTGTCAGGGCTTCTTTTACCTCCTACCGCAGCCGGCGACAGGAAGTGCACACGCGTGGGAGCGGCGGGGGCGTCCGCGCTCAGTCCCCGGGTCCGGACTCCTCTCGCAGAGCCCTGGGACAGGGATCCCCCCCCTCTCGGGCCTCGGGACCCCCGTGCCGAGCCCCGCCCCTGCCATTGTTTACTCCGCCGCCAACTCCAGGAAACTTTGCTCGCGCCCGCAGTAATTTTATTTGGGAAAGTCGGTCGGTTGCTATAGCAACCACACTGACGTCAGAGGGGCTGGGGCCCGAAATCCCCCGGAAAGGAGGGGGTGTTGAAGAGGGGAGACCCCGAGAAGGGCTCCCTTTAACCCTGCACGCTCCAGCGCCTAGTGGCCGCTGGCAACCAAATTAAACATCTCTCGCCTCCCCTTCCTTACCCTGGCCAGGGCTCCATGTCAGTTACTGGTGCTGGGTTAGGCCTGGGGCCACTCCTGTGTCACCCACCCCAACATCGTCGTGGTAACTGCCCGTCCCGTGGGCCACTCCTGTGTCACCCACCCCAGCATCGTCCTGGTAGCTGCCCGTCCCGTGGGCCACTCCTGTGTCACCCATCCCAGCATCGTCCTGGTAGCTGCCCGTCCCGTGGGCCAATCCTGTGTCACCCACCCCAACAGCGCCCTGGTAGCTGCCCGTCCCTTGGACCAATCCTGTGACACCCACCCCAGCATCGTCCTGGCAACTACCCAGCCCATGGCCACCCACCCCTCCAGAGATTCTGGCAAAGCCGTTGATCTCCAGGGGACTCCCCTGGGCCGCAAAAGTCAGGCCACTGTGCCCGGCACTAGGCCCCACACCGGCGGCTGAATGACAGAGCTGGGCGCCCTCCCCGGATGCGGGGAGCGGCAGTGCCCCAGCGAGGGGGCAGGGATCTGGTGGGCCCGGGACAGTCCACAACACAGCCGGTCGCCACGGCGACAGGAGGCGGGCTGCCTGACTGCCTGAGGAGCCAGCCGCCAGCCAGTGGGGAGGAGCCTCCGTAACCGCAGTGACGTGCGGCTGCCCTGTTTGATGTCTCTGTGCTGCGTTGCCATGGGGCCCGGGGCGCCCTGCGTGTGCGCCCGGATGACCTGTGGGGCGACCTTCAGACCTGTCAGGGTCCCTTGACGTAGCCCTCCCCTGCACCACCAATCTGGTGGGATCTAAGATGTTCCATTTCCATGGGCCAGAGCACGGCAGAACCAGAGAATCAGCGCCCAGACAGTTTGTGTGTGTGTGTCTCTGTGTGTGTGTGTGTACACGTGTGTGTGCGTGCACATAATCTGGTCGCAGCCTGTCCTGACCTCTCCATTCTCTTCCATGACAAAAGAGTCAGTAGCCGAGTTTGGTGAGCTGAGATCCCATTGGCTTCTGTCTTTGGTTAGGGCCGCTACCCCGGGGCAGACAGTGAGGGTCAGGGATACTAGGAACCCCTTCTCTGGGGCTGGGGGTTTCTGCGAAGCCACTCAAGAGAGTGATAAACCAGTTCACTCACTGGTGAATTTTGGGCGTCCCCAGGTCAGGTGTGATAGTTTATGCCTGTCATCTGAGCACTGGGGAAACTGAGGCAGGAGGCTCATGAGTCCCAAGTGAGTTGAGGCTGGGGTACACAGTGAGACTGTCTCAAAACAAAGCAAACTGGAAAGAAAAAAGACGTTCCCAGAGGACAGATGAGACTTTGGTGTGATGGGGTCTGCATATGGTCACGTAGATTCCCCAGAGACTGGTCGGTGCCTGAGGCTGTGCTGCTTCTGTATGAACTGTGTCTACATAGGACACCAGGGGAATCCCGTGCGTGTTCTCTCCCTCCCTCCCTCCCTCTCCCCCCTATTTATTTAGAGGCTGGATCTCATATAGTTCAAGCTGGTCTCAAACTCACCATGTAGCCCAAGGGTGACTTTAAACTGCTCCTCTGCCTCTACCTCCCAGGCTCAGTCACATTCTGCAGTCCAGGCTGGCCTTCAACTCGTCATTCTCCTGCCTCAGCCTCTGGAGTGCTGGGCTGACTACCTGGAACCCAACCTTTGTCCTCATTTACACCTCTTCAGGAGGCCATGAGGCCATCTCTTCCACCTTCCATGGCCCGCCCTTAGCTGGAGAATTCTATGCCACCCCAAAATCCTCCCTAGGGCCCCAGCCGGGTGGGCCGCTCTTTCCCCTCATGCCCCAACCTGTCAGATCCTGCAGTCCGGGCCGGCCTGCCTCTTGTGCCCCACACGGAAGGAAGGAAGCTGCTGAACCCCCAGGGCTTGGGCCTCTGGGGTGACAACTTAGTGCGGCTTCAACCCCAATCCCATGTGCACCCCAAAGTGTGGGAAAGCTGAGCTGAACCCTGTGACATTGGGTCACCCGAACCTCCAGGGCCCGACCTGGCATGTGCCCATCACCCATCTTCCCTAGCATTATTCAAAGGGCACAAGATGGGGCTCTGTGGCAGTCTTTGGAAATGTTCGAAGAGTTGGGGAAACTGTGTCCAGAGTGTTACCTCCTGGTTCTGGGGAGGCCCTGATGCGTGTTGTGACACGGTGCTCAGTGTGCTGCTCCGGGGTCCGTTCGCTTCTGTCCTGCCCTTCAGAGGGCCGAGTGACAGTCAAACATGCCCAAGGAGGTTAGCGTGGCAGCACGGCAACCTACCCCTCCTTGGCTGGGTTTTGTTCCTGGCCCCTTACCTGGGCACCAGTCCAGGCCCCGAGGCAGGGCCCCGTCCAGGGGAACAATGCCACCGTGTTCCTGACGGTGGAGGGGAGGTCTAAGGATGAAGAGGGAAAAGCACACATAGAAAAAGGGAAGGATGGGGTGGGGGAGGTGGCTTTTTCTAGGGGATAGACCCATAGCTGTGGAGTCTCCCAGAGGTCCCTGGTGGGTGGGGGAGGGTGCCGGGAAGCCTGGAAAGGGAAGGAGCTCAGAGTCAGGGGTCACCGGGCCTAGAGTCAGAAATTCTTTTTCACAACAGCAAGAGAGGGTTGAGTGAGATAAAAGGAAGAACTTCCTAGACTGGAGAAGGTACTGTGGAAGTGAAGATTCCTGTTGGGCAGGACCCCAGAGTACCCAGGCTCATGCCCATTCCGGATATGGAGAAAGTTGGGCCTGAGTTGGGGGACAGGAGAGAGAGCGTGGGGCGGGCCGCCTCGGGGGCACATGACGGCGGCGCCCGCCCCGCCCCGCGCCCGCCCCCTGCCCGGCCGTGGGGGGAGGAGACGCGGAGGTTTTAAAGGCGATCTGGGCCGGCCGGCGGGGTGGGGCGCGGCCGGCGTCGTCTCGCCCGCGCGCAGCCCTGCTCCCCTCCCCCGCGGGGAAGTGGGATCCGACCCGGGAGAGACTCGCGGGGCGCGGGCGACGACAACTTTCCCGCGCGGGCCGGGGACGAGAGAGGGGCCGCGACCGCCCGGCCCCGGAGGCAGGAGCTGGATCTCGCTGCGGGCGGGCGACAGCAGGTAGACTGGCGGGGGCTTGAAGGCCTGACCCCGGCGTGGAGCAGCCGAGGCCACAGCCCTTGGTCCTCCCGAGAGGTCCGGTGTCCTGTGCTGGCCCCAGACTGACCTCTAGATTTGCAGGCCACCGAACCCCTGAGCTGTGCGTGACCTTCCCGCCCGGCCAGGCCCCACTGGCCATCTGAGTGTCTAGGAAGTGTCCTGGCACCCTGTACCTGCCCCCTTCCCAGCCTCCAGCCGCTGCCCGCCTCTGGCAGGGTGGCCCTAGAAGGTAAGTGTAAGGACTGGAGGACCCTGGCACCGGGCTGTCCCCGCCAGCCCAGCCCAAAGCCGGCGCGACCCGACAGGTGCGCAGGCTTCCAGGCGAGGTGATGCGGGCTCGCCCGGGCCGCTCACCCACGCACTGTGCCTGGGCCAGCCTGGGCACATGTGTTCACACCACCACAGTGCCGGGAAGGGAGGAGCCCCGGCGCCGGTGCCCTGGGGAGCATCGCAGCTCTCTGTCTTTGTCGGTGGGGTCCCTGAGAGCATCCTTAAGACCCCCCTAATTGGTCAGGCCTTGCTTGAGGACCTAGTAGGGGGCCTTAAAATAGCTGTGGGCCCAGCCCAGGGCTGGCACGCGGCGCATATGCGTGACAGGGCGTGTCCAGGGGGTCGGGCCTGTCTGCGCTGGCCCGGCCTCTGAGCCTGGCAGATTCTTGCTTGCTGGAGAGAGGCAGCCAAGGCGAATGCCCCACGAGGCACCCCCCATGCCATGGCCACCCTATGCCTGTTGCAAGTGGAGACCAGATGTTCTCAGCAGGCCCCAGCTAGCCTCCTCCTTCTACACTGCCCTGCAACAGGCCTGCGTGGGAACGGGAGGGTCCCACTGGAGTCCAGGCTGAGTCAGAACAGTATGTGGCCCAGGAGCCCAGTGGAACTCACTGCAATACTCCTGCCTCAGCTTCCTGAGTGGCAGCACCATGCCTATCCCATTCCGACTGAGAGCAGCTTCTGTCTAGTTGTTTTGGTTTTTGTATTTGTTTTTTGAGGTAAGAGTCCCAGGCTGGCTTCAAACTTCTGGTGCTCCTGTCTCCACTGCTGGTGTTGCTAGGATCACAGGCCTGCACCACTCCTGGCCTCCAGAGTGCTGGTGATTGAACCCAGGGTTCGTGCACGCCAGGCAAGCCCCCTATCTGTGCTACATCTCCATCCCTTTTTACCTGATGGAGACAGGGTTTCTTGTAGCCTGGGCTGGCCTCAAACAAAACGGACAGTGGTCTTGAGCTTCCATCCCCTGCCCGCATCTCTCAAGGATGATGGACGTGGACCACTGACCCTAGCTCTGGCGTTCCTTATGGAGGGACTGTAGACAGTGCTGACTGAGACTGTCTCCACCTGTTTCCCATCTGTAAGTGGGAGTATTTGGAGAGGCAGTGTGACAGTGTGGACCTCTCCCCTCTAGTCTCCCTCTGGTCCTGAGTGGACGTAGAGGCGTGTCATGGGGAAGGGTTGAGGGTGGTGGTGTGGGCGTGAGAATTCTTGGGCAGGGAAGGACAGCGCCATGCCGGGCATGGTTGAGTCACACTCTAGCGGCGCCTTGCCTCAGGCTGCTGGAGCTGGCGCCACCCTGGGTGTGGCTACTGAGCTGTGGCCCTGGGCAGAACAGGGTTGGGTGGCCAGGATGGGCACTTGGGCCTTGAGGGGCTGGGGGAACAAATTTGGGATACTCCTTGGTGACTCCCTTTGGTCTCTAGAGTTGCCTTCCAGGACGGGGGGTCATCCAGCCACAAATACGTTTTCAGGGCTCAGGAACCCTAAGCCTGGGGCCTGGGAATGGTAATTATTAATCCCATTTAACAAAACGTTTTTGAGGCATGGCCCTATGTAGCCCCATGTTGGCCTGGAACTGAAGTAGCCCAGGCTGGCCTTGAACTCCCGGTCCTTCTGCCTCCACCTCCTGAGTGCTAAGATTTCCTGCAGACGCTATTATGCAGAATTTTTGCTTAGGATGGAACCCGCTGTGCCTCCTGCAAAGTAGCAACACTGTACCCCAGTCAGTTTTGGGGGTTGAGACAGTCTTGAACACATGGCAATCCTCCTGCTTCAGCCTCCTGGATGGTAGAACCACAGCCATGCCTCACAGTACCTGGCTGGTTCCTGGAAGTTTTGGAGTGTTAAGGGAGTGAGCCAGGATCTTTCAGAGTAGTGATGGAGGGCCCACTTCCATCTCCTGTCCCAGGCCAGGGCCTGGGATGAACTTCACCCAAGGGACTCTGATTGGCTTGAGGGAAATTGAAGAGTTGGGGATGTGACTCAGTGGTAGAGCACTAGTCTGGCGTATGCCAGGCGCTGGGTCCGTCTTCAGCACCGCAAAAGGAATTTTAAGAAATGGAGTAGGGGATTTGGTTGGACTGTGTGGCTGGCAAGCAGCGAGGGTGGGACGTGGCTGTCGTCTTTCCCTATTTATACCAAGTGATTCAGCCCTCCCTCACCCCTTCCTGCACCCCCTCTACTCCCGGGTAGGCACCGGGCCCACCCACTTGCTCATGCCCTGCCCCCCAACCCGAGCTGGTTGTCTGTCCCTGCGCGGGGACGGGCGTGGAGGGCAGGCATCTGCGCCGCAGGTCGGGTTGGCCCCGGCCCAGCCGCCAAGCTCCTGGGAAGAGTCTGGGCCATTAGCGAGCGCTGGTGACCGGGGCGGGGGCGGGGCGGGGCGGGGCCAGCAGCCCTCGGTATTTTCCGATCCTCGCTCTGCTCAGCGAGGGTGGAAAGTATTTGAGGATCAAGCTTTGGGACGGCCGCAGGGCCTCTGCCCTGGTTCCTTCTTGGGGTCCACAATGGGTCCTCCAGAGATGCCGGGGGCCTGTAGGTTATGGGAACAGACCGACTGGGGTGCCACTGTCCAAGACCTGCCCTGTTCCCCAAGTCCTCCAGCGCCAGGACCTCTGTCTGTCCCTTTGGGTCCCGCCTCCTATGAGACAGAGAGGCACAGTTTTTGGTACAGGATGTCCCAACTCCTGGACACCTGCGTGGTAATGCCCCTCCACGCCAGACACAGACCTCTGATGTGTGAGAATGGGAGTGGCCTTGGCCGCAGCCTTGGCCTCTTTGTAGGGGAAACCCCACAGGAAACCAGCCTGGCCAAATGGCCGCCCTTCCCGTTCTAGTCCCAGGGACGAATATGCTGTCTCACTTCCGGAGGTGACTGGGGAGGCTGGCCAGCCTGAGGCCCTGGGCTGCCCCCAGACCCCAAAGGGACAGAGCTGGACTGGGGTGTGGTGGGAAGGAGGGTAGCCAGCATGTGCGTGCGTGCGTGTGTGTGTGTGTGTGTGTGTGTGTGTGTGTGTGTGTTCAGGGAGACACAGCAGGACATCTCTCAACCCCTATTCCTCAAAGAGAGGTAATGCTAGATATAGCCATTAGGAGCTAGATTGTCTTGTCTGTCATTGATGATATGACAGAATCCTTCTGTTTTGATGTCCCATATCACCAAGCACTCTCCCAGTTGTGTACGAAGTAGAGATTTTCTTTTTTAAGATTCATTTTACTTTTATTTTTGGGTATGTGTTGGGTATGTGCATGTATGTGTAGGCGCTAACAGAGGCCAGAAGAGGGGGCCAGTCCGCTGGAGCTGGGTTCTCAGCACTATGCAGTCTAAACCCCTGAGCCATCCTCCCAGCCCTAAGATTTCGTTCTGAGAGTTCCATATATCCCAGGCTGGTCTTCAGCTTGCCCTGTAGCCAAGAATGACTTTGAATTTCTGATGTCTCCACCTCCTGAATGCTGAGATAACATGCTTGTACCATCACACATCATGATACGGTCCTGGGGATGGAGCCAGGCCTGGTGTGGCGGGCTAGCAAGGGGCCACTGAGGATGGAGCCAGGCCTGGTGTGCCTGGCCAGCAAGGGGCTGCTGGGCCTCACCCCGGTGCCGCTGGGCCTCACTCTCAGTTGCTTTTTCCCCCCTAATTTGAAATAATTTAGCTGGGCGGTGTGGCGCACACCTTTAATCCCAGCACTTGGGAGGCAGAGGCAGGTGGATCTCTGTGAGTTCAAGGCTAGTCTGGTCAATGGAGCCAGTCCCAGGACCACCAGGGCTGTTATATAGAGAATCTCTGACTCAGTGTTTTGTCTGCATGCATATCTGGTACCTGCACAGTCCAGAAGAAGGGGTCAAACTCCCAAGACCCGGAGTGCAGACAGTTGTCAGACACTACGTGGGACGTGGGTGCTGGGAATCGAACTTGGAACCCCTGGAAGAGTAGCCAGTGTTTTTAACCACTGAGCCATTTCTTTAGCTCCATTTTTTTATTTTTTGAAACAGGGTCGCATTTGATAGCCCAGGCTGGTCTCTAGGTTGAAATCCCCCTCCATCCCTCCTGGATTCAGCAATTACAATTCCATGCCATCATTCCAAGGTCTGAGATAATTTATTATTGCTATTTTGCAGATGAAGAGATTTGTCCCAGAGAAACTGTGTTCTTTGACCATGTCAACAGCTCACTTGCAGGCAGACAATCTCCAGAACTGAGTTCACATAGCCAAAAGCCACCCCCCCTCCTTTTTCTTTATCCTTTTGAGGGGGTCACACTATGTAGACCAGGCTGGCCTCAAACTCACGGAGATCTGCTTCTGCCTCCCGAGTGCTGCAATCAGTGTGCGCGGTTGTAAGGCTTTTATAAGACCTGGTCCTGGTGTGGCATGGGCTGTCTGGAAATCTTACCCTCCTCCCCATGAGGAGAGAGAGAGTGTGTACGTCTGTGTATATGGAGAACCTCCTCAAGTGCAGTTTCTCTAGAATGTGTGTGTCTGGTGTCCTAGGTCAAAGACACTGGCTCTCCTGGAGCTGGAGTTACACATGGTTGTGAGGCTACGTGTGGATGCTAGGAACTGGGTCTTTTAAGAGCAAGTGCTGCTAGGCATGGTGGTGGCACACGCCTGTAATCCCAGCACTTGGGAGACAGGGGCAGGGGGATCTCTGTGAGTTTGAGGCCAGCCAGGGCTACACAGAGAAACCCTGTGTGTATGTGGGGGTGAGGGGGTGCGTGGCAACAGGCACTATTAACCGCTCGCCATCTCCCAGCTCCTTACTGTGGTTTCTCAGACGGTATCTCTGGGACCGGACTGGGACAGGTAGCTGTGGAATAGCGGTTGTGAGCCCTAGGGGCCCCCAGCACTGGGGTTACTAGTGTGAGCTTTCGTGCCTGGGATCATGCAGGGCCTTGTGCTTGCATGTCAACCACTTTATTGACTGAGCGATCACCTCAGACCCTGAAATCTTTTCACGATTGTGTGTGTGTGTGTTGTCTGGTCTGTGTGTGGGTTTCTGCATGCTGGTGCAGTGCCCTCAGAGACTAGAAAGGGGAGCGAAGTCCCCTGAAGCTGGAGTTACAAGCAGTTGTGAGCTGCCTGATGTGGGTGCTGGGAATCAAACTTAGGACCTCTGCAAGAGCAGTACCTGCTCTTAACCACTGAGTCAGCTCTCCATGCTTTATCCGAGACACGGTCTCACCGTGCAGCTCTGGCTGATCTGAAACTCCCTACATAGTCCAGCCTGGCCTTGGATTCACAGAGATCCGATGGCCTTTGCCTTTCAAGTGCTGGGACTAACGGTGTGCACCACCATTCCTGACAGTTTATTTTTATTGTATGAGTGCTTGCCTACATGTATGTATGTGTACTGTATGTGTGCCTGGTACCCATAGAGGACAGAAGAGAACATCAGAGGTCTTGGAACTGGAGTTATGGATAGCTGTGATTATCTTGTGGGTTCTGGGAAGGCAACATAGGTCCTCTGCTAGAATAGCAACTGCTCTCAACTCCTGAACCATCTCTCTAACTCTGAATTCAAAACCTTTTTTTTTTTTTTTTTTTTGGTTTTTCGAGACAGGGTTTCTCTGTGGCTTTGGAGCCTGTCCTGGAACTAGCTCTGTAGACCAGGCTGGTCTTGAACTCACAGAAATCTGCCTGCCTCTGCCTCCCGAGTGCTGGGATTAAAGGCATGCGCCACCATCGCCCGGCTCAAAACCTTTTAAAAATGTTTATGTATGTACGTATGTACTTACATGTGTGTGGCCACAAGTGTAGAGGTCAGAGGATGACTTGCAGGGGTGTTTTTCTACTGTGTGGTTCTCGGGTCTGAGCTCTGCACTGATGGCGAGTGTGTTTACTTGCTGGACCATCTTTCTGGCTCCTGAAGATTTTAATTGCCATTCAGGAAGCTAGTCTACATTGGGTAGCTCCTAGATTCTGAGGCTTGCCCTGGTGCTGAGTGCCAAATAGCTTCTTCTTAGTAAATGTACCCTGGCCTACCTGGTAGAGGGTCTTGCTTTTGTGTATGTGTGTGTTTTGTTTTGTTCTTTAAGTAGGCCTTTGGTTCTTGGCAACCTTCCTTCCTCAGTCTCCTCAATGCAGAGATGAACTTGAGCCACCAACTGCAAGTGTTCTTGGTCTACTTTACAGATGGGGAAACTGAGGCTTGGAAGGCCTCTGGGAAACTCCAGGAGCAGGGAGTTAAACTCTGTTGAGGTATTGGGATGGAGAGGCCTGCTTCTCCCAGCTTGGGTGCTGGGGTGGGGTGTGACTGAGCTGCCTGGGGAGGCACAGGCAGGAGGTGCTGGAGTTCCCTCTGCCCTTCAGGCTTCTAGGAAGTGGCGCCAGCTGGGGTGAGGTCACTTCCTCCCCTCAACCGCCCACCTCCCTCAGCTTCCTCTCTCCATGGCCCCATATGGCCTGCTTTGGGCTCAGGGCTGTGAGTGGGGAGAGAAAGAAACGGTGGAAACAAGCCAAGAAGGCTTTGCATCCTCTTTGACCTGTTAGGCTTTCTGGGCGCCTTCGACTTGTAGGGCTGGGGCTGGAGGCTCTCCTGTGCACCCAGCATCCTGTGGACTCACTCCATTCTCCCTACTGACACTCCTATGGGGAGGCTCCTTCTCTCCTGGAAGCAGATGGAGGACTGGGGTGTAGTTCAGCAGGCAGAGCTTAGGTTCTATCCCTAGCACCATGTAAACTAGGTGTGGTGAGGTGAGCCTGGAATCCTAGACTCCAGAGGTAGAGACAGGAGAATCACCAGCCCAGAAGCTGCCTCAGTAGTGAAGTGGATAACAAAAGACAGGCCGGCAGGTGGGAATGTTCCCAGTCTCATTCTCTCTCTTCTTTCTCCCCTTAGGTTGCTCCACTCCGATCTCACCTGCTGTCCCCTCATGTGCCTCGGCCGGCTGGGGTTCCTGGGGATGGGATTTGATGCCAGTCACAAATCACATTGCCAGGGATTTCCAACTGACCCTGTGCTCTGCCTTGGGGACTCCTGTTGCTAAGGATGCCTGTCCTGGGTACCGGGTGATGGAGGAGCCCAGCATGACAACTGGCCTGAGGAGCAGGGCTTAGCTGCTTGTGAGCAAGGTCCACAGCAAGTCGTGTTCACAGTGGCTAAGTTCCGCCCCGCTGGGCCCCATCTCCTCAGACGCTACTGCCCACCCTGCTCTGCCTCCTCCTCCCTGGGCTCTGCCTCCTGTGCCTACTGAGCTGAAACAGTTGGTTCCAATGCACTGGCTCAGTTCAGCAGGAACAGGAGTCCAGCCCCCTAGGAGCTGGCACCCTACAGAATGTCTGCCATGACCCGAGACCTGGATGGAGTGGGGGTGACCAGCTGTGCCTGGGCCCAGCTCTCTGCTGCAGGCCCTTCCTCTAAGCCTGCATCTGGGTAGCCCACCCCATATGGCCACACCTTGAGATTTTTGTAGTTCCCAGAAAGAACAGGTGGATGAGTGCGTGGCAAGTCAGTTGTGTCCCCTCAGGGCCTCCAGCCCCTTCCTCTCCCAAACCCAGTGGGGCCCAAGCACCACCCTTTCTTTGCACACCTTCTCTGTAGTCAGTTACCCAAGAGGAAGCTGCTTTGGGCCTGCTGACTGTTAAATGCCAACTCTCAACTTCCGCAACAAGGCACTGGCCCTATCCAGCGTGCCCAGCACCCCATGAAGCCTGCAGCATTCCACTGGTGACAGTGATGCAGGGAGCAAGGTCCACACGGCTCTCCAAGGACATGGACAGACTTCCCTCTCCCCTGGGTATTGCGGCTTGCTGTTGGCACGGGGCTGGGTTACTTCCCAGATCACCAGTCAGTGGGGGGGGGGGGGGTGAGGTGAATGGAAGCTTAGGTGGAAGAACAGAGGTGAAGCTTGCATTTGATGTTGTGCCTGTTTTCTATTAAATAAAAACTGCCCCGCTTCATTCTTTAAGGTCTGATGTCTCTTTATTCCTGCCTCCCACAATGGACTGCTGGCTTTTTCCCCCTCCTATTCTGAGACAGCGTCTTTGTGTGTAGACCAGGCTGACCTGAGTCAGTCCTTCCTCAGTGTCTCGAGTTTGGGGATCCTAGGTGCACCCCTATGTCCCTAGGTGCCCCACGTCTATGCCCCACCCTGGCTCCTGACCTCATCTGTCCCCAACCCTGTTCCACCTGCTCCCAGGAAGGTGTAAGTTTATTTCTGTGGTCAGAGGGTGCTGTGTGGGACCTGAAGATTGAAGATCCTGGGCAGGTGACATTTGGGGACGGCTTGAACTGGAGGGATAATTCAGGCCTGGGGTGTATGAGAGAATGAATGTGAAAAGGAACTTTGGTTTGAGTTGTGATATGAAGTCATTAGGTGTAGCAGGGCAACATTAGTGGCTGGCAAACATGTGCTACACTCCAGTTCCGTGAGGGAGTATTGTGCGATTGCAAATGCTGAAGCAGTGTTCAAGAAGGTTATCTGCACACGCCAGGACGCACTGCTCAGCACGGTGCCAGCGATTCAGGCACCTTGAATACTGAGGGACCTGCTAGGTGGGGTTGACTCCGACTGGCTCTTGAGCAAAGGCGCACCAGGAGCCTAGACAGAGTCAGCTCCAGTAGTGTCCGACCTCGCGCGCTGCTGCAACAGCGCCCCATAGCGGCCAGCGCGCCACCCCCTAAGTATCCTCGACTATGAGCGAGTTTGTCAGTGGCTAAAGAATACAAATACCCAAGAATGAGAAGAAAACCAAGACAACGTCCCCGGGATGACCCCATCTGAGACCTGGGAGGCTCAGTCGCTCAATGGGCACCCCGCTGCGGGCCCAGGAGTAGCCCGCCCGTCAGCTCCAGGCGTCCCCAGCAGCACTCAGTACCTGACGCGACCTCCCGAGCTCGTTATCTGGAGCCAGGCGCCCCCTGGTGGTCATTTCTTGCGGCGTCCGGGCCGCCAAACTGGCTGCACTTTGCTAGAGGCATTGTGAGCGTCTGACTCAGAGGTTGTGACTTGCTGCCAGGGAGAGATTGCTCTTTGTGTCAACACATGCTACTGGAGAAAGCCAGCAGCCCTCCTGTCCCACT
The DNA here is from genome assembly GCF_018167655.1 of Microtus oregoni. Lineage (NCBI taxonomy): Eukaryota > Metazoa > Chordata > Mammalia > Rodentia > Cricetidae > Microtus > Microtus oregoni. Next base: position 50,683,718 of record NW_024543073.1, read on the forward strand.
CTTGAAGCTGTGCCCAAAAGCCAAAATGGATTTTTTTTTTTTTGTTAATGGAACAGCCCTGGCCCTGGGTATGTGTGGGGCAATGTAACTCAATCTCAAAGTTAAAAAGAAGTTGTGCTCAAATTTTTTTTTTAAAAAAAGGAAAGGAGTACAGTACAGGATTCAATAAATAGGAAAAAAAGTTACAAAACGATGCCAACTTTTTCCTTAATATACAAGAAAGAAGACTGGTTCATTTGGGGTGGAGGCGATCCCTTCCTTAGGCTAAGGCCTGGGGTAAAGGGATGCCCCTATCAGCAGCCGGGACTCAAGAGGGAGAGAGATGCAGAAATGGCTAAACTAAAGGAAGTGAGGAAACAGAGACGGCCACGTAGAGCTAAAGGAAGACAGGGTGGGATCCCTGGCTGTCTGTCTATGCCTCCCACACAGGTTGGAGGGCAGCCTGGTTCCTGAGTTGTGTATCCAGTTACTAGTGGTGGGGTCTGGGCAGCAGAGAGCTATCCCCAGCCTACCCTGTGACCTTGGTGCCCAAGACAAGACAGGTCCTGGCTGGACAGGGTGTTTGGGGGTGAGGTATGTGGCAGAGGCCCAAAGCCTCTTGATTCCTTCAGTGGGGATGAGGCATTGACTTGTGCTGGCGGCTTGGGCTGGAAGCGCAGGGCAGTGGACAGGACCCCTGAGCTGTAGGAGAGGGGATGAAACACGGGATTTAATACCTGATGTGACGTCCCCAGGCACCTGGGTGGGCTCTGGAGGATCTGCTATACTGAATTTAAGAACTAATTTCTGGAAAGTTCTACCTCCAGCCCTTCTCCTGGTAGCTCCGGCTAACCATGTGAGTTTGGGAGAGCCAGAGCTTGCCTCTTGACTGTGGGGTGCCCAGGCATACCCCTGCAGGCCTCTAGTTAGCAGTATGGCTTCAGACCCTCAGATCTCCCATTGGTCTGCACACTCGTAGGCACACACTTGGAATGGTGTCACCACCTGCCTCCCACATTCCAACACTTGATCCTGAAGTAGCCATGCTAGCTGCAGCCCCTCAGCCAAACCGCTCCCGAACCAACAGCATTAGCTTCTTCTTCCCCTTGTAGGTCTGCTTAAGGCTCTCTAAGAACTGTGCAAACTGGAGGTGCCCATCTGGAGCCAGAAGGAAGGTCTCTCGGGCTTTGCCCAGAAACTCAATGAAGTCACCATAGTGACGTGGGCTGATGTGGGTGAGGCGTGAGTGGCTGGTGGTGATGTAGGCAGCTACTGCAGCATCCAGGAGCTGGCAGAGTGGTGCCCTGTCAGTCCCTAGTGGCTTGGTAGCCCTGCGGGCCCCCAGTGGGCCCAGACCGGGTGCTGAGAGTGTCCAGCGGCGCAGGATGTCTGAGAGCATAGGTGCGCAGTGGATGCTGCGGATGATGAGAGGGACAATGGCTGACAACTCGTGCCGCCCCAACGAGTGGCTGAGCGAGCAGGCCCACAGCACATCGTTGACCGCAGGGTGGCTGTCTTGGTTGAAGGCAATGCTGAGTTGTGCCAAGGCTAGTGTGGCCAGCTTGTAGGCCCGCAAAGGTAGGCCTCGATGCTCCATGTATCGTGCTACAGTGAAGAGATGGGCATGGCCGAGGCCACTGGCTGCGGCATCCAGCACAATCTGGTAGGCGGCCTCGAAAGCTGCATGATTCTTTTCACACAGGGTCAGGGCTGGCAAGGCGCAGTTCTGGGGGTCTTTCATGGAGCACTGCAATGCCAAGGTGCGGGCACATGCCCAGAGCTCCTCTCGCCCGGCTGTGTCTAGCTGCAGTCGCAACAAAGTGGCATGCGTGGTGCCTGTCACTGCCACAATAGTGACTGCCTCCACTGGGGTGAACAAGGAGTACCAATTCTTCATGATGCTCATCAGCGCTGGTGGGCCTGGGCGTGGGAAGAGGGAATGACACAGGATGTGTGTATGTCTGTGTGTAAGACTCTGCCATTTCCTTTTCCACCCTTCAACCACCAGCTCTAAATCTTCCCAGCTTCACCATGCTAAAACTTTGTGTGTGTGGGGGGGTCTCACTATGCAGCCCCAATTGGCCTTAAACCCAGAGATCCACCTGCCAGTGCCTCCAAGCGCTGGGTTAATAGGTATGGACCATTACACCTAACTGTTCTCATGGGACAGGAGAGATGTTCAGTACTGAAGAGCACTGGCTGCCCTTCCAGAATCTGGATTTGATCCTAGCACCCACATGATAGTTCACAACCATTGGAGATGCCAAAGAATACTCTGGCCTTCAAAGATACCAGATACACATGTGGCACACAGATACACACACAGGCAAAACACTCATACACATAAAATTAATTAATTAATTAAAAACAAGGTCCTTACAGTCCAGGCTTACTTCAAACTTGCTATGTAGCTAAGGGTCAACTTCTGGTCCTCCTGCCTCTGCCTTCCACATGCTGGGATTAGACATGCACCGCCATGTCCGGAGAACACAGGGCCTAGTGCATGCAAGGCCTGCACTCTATCAAATAAGCTGCAACCCTTTTCTGCTGGTGCCATGGAGCTGCAGCTAAGAACTCTGTCCCTGCCATGTGATCACCCTGTTGCTGAGCCACACTTCTAACCCATGGAGTCTTGAGATGGGGTCGCATTATGAACCCAGGCTGTCCACAATATGGGGACTCCTGATTCAACCTCCTCAGTGCTCCAGGTGAACCACTATGTCTGCAGAGAAAAATTTCCCAAAACCATGGAAGTGGCTAGCATCTGGAGCTTCCTCCCCACTCCTAACCACTTCAGTCTGGCCAACCACCAGACTGTGTACCTCCATTATCCCATGTGATGCTCCCTCCCAGGCTGGCCTAGAGCTGGCAATGGGGAAGGACCTGCCTTTTTGTTTTGTTTTATTTGCTTTGAGGCAGAGTTTTACAATAAAGCCTTAGCTGTCCTCAAACACCCTATGTAGCCCAGGCTAGCCTCGAATTCATAGATCTGCTTGGGTTAAAGGGCTGCACAGTGTTCCAGTCAGGGTCAGTTTTTCTGGGGCCTGTCTGGTTCCTCAGTGGCCCCTACAGGTACTCACCAATCTCTGTGGCACAGCTAACTAGCCAGCGCACCATCTCTCTGCGCCGCCAAGTCATTGTATTCAGTGTCATCCGCATCACCTGCAGGGAAAGAGGAGGGTGGGTCCTCAGAGCCCTGCTGTGTCGGATGGCTTAGGCCAAGGAGGCTGGAGGCAGAGCTACTGCAGCAGACCTGGGTGAGAGGCCTCATCTCTCTGGCCTCAGTTTCTGGCTCTATAGAAGAGGGATAAAGGAGAGATCAGATCGCCCAGTGGTTAAGAGCACTGACTATTCTTCCAGAGGACCTGGAACCCTTCCAGCAACCACATGGTGGTTCACAACTGTCTGTAACTCCAGTTCCAGGGGATCTGGCTTCCTCACACAGACATACATGCAGGCAAAACACCAATGAACATAAAATAAAGATAAATTTAAAAAATGGAGATAAAAATATAGACTAGGAGGGCTGGGAGAGGTGCTCAGTGGTAAAGAACACTTGCTGCTCTTGCAAAGCGCGGGAGTTTGTTTTCCAGAACCCATAGCAGGTGGCTTACAACCACTTTTACCCCCAGCTCCAGGGGATCTGATGCCTCTGAGGGCACCAACACATATATGCACATATCCACAGACAGGAAACTCTCTGTGCACATGTATGCACACATAACTCACACATAATTAAAAATAAAATCTTTCTTAAAAAATGAACCTGGCATGATAGCACACTTTAGTCCTAGCACTCAGGAAACAGAGGCAGGCAGTTTGGGGTTCAAGACCAGACTGGTCTACAGAGCAAGTTCCAGGACAGCCAGGGCTACACAGAGAAACTCTGTCTTGAAAAACCAAAAGGGAGGGGGGAAAAGAATTGGGAAGATGGCTCAGTTACAATTAGTACTTGCCATGTCAGCATGAGAACCTGAGTTTGATCCCCAATATCCATGTAAAACAAAGATCAGGGGCCGGAGAGATGGCTCACTGGTTCAAATGCTTGCTTCGAGTTCAGGTCCCAGCACCCATGTCCCAACTCCAGCTCCAAGGCATGCCCTCTTTTCTGGCCTGCATGTAATGTGCATACTAACACACAAGCACACATATGCACATAAGAATAAATCTTTAAGAAGGATCCACCGCATGGTGGTGCTGGGAAAATAAACCAAGACGACATGGCTGAGGCTCTCTGCAGTAATACTGACTACCACTGCTGTGACCTTACGGCCTCACTCAAAATCCTACTTATAAGGAGCTAACCAGCTCCTCTTTCTAGAAAGTTCCATACCTTAAGTCAGAAGACGTTTTCCCTGCAGCTCCAAAGCACCTGCCCTCTGTGGGTCCCACCTTAAAGAAACCTCTTACCCATCTGTCTGCCGAGGCCCCAGCTCTGGGTCAGCCTCTGTAAGCTTCCCCTCACCAATCTCTAGAGCTATCAGGGTCGGGAAGGACAAGGCCTACAGTGTAAGCTGTCCTAGGTTGTATGTGTGTGCAGGCCTCGCATCCACAGAGTGCACGCACATGAAGGTGGAGAGCAACCAGGGTGCTGCCGCCCAGGAGCTGTCCACTTTGTTAGTGTCTTTAACATTTCTTGGTTTTGGCTAAGTGGTGGTGACACACGCCTTTAATCCCAGCATATGGGAGGGGGAGGCAGGTGGATCTGAGTTTGAGGTCAGCCTTGTCTACAGAGTGAGTTCAGGACAGCCAGGGCTCTAAGAGAATCTCTGTCTTAAAACTCCCCCGAGTTGTTCCTAATTGTGTGTATGTGCATGTCAGTGCAGGCTCCCATAGAGGCTGGGGTTACAGGTAGTAGTGTCTGCTAGACGTAGGTGATAAGAACTGAACTTGGGTCCTTTGGAAGAGAAGTTCTTTTTTTGTTTGTTTGTTTTGAGACAGAGTTTCCCTGTAGTTTTAGAGCCTGTCCTGGAACTAGCTCTTGTAGACCAGGCTAGCTCTTGAACTCATAGAGATCCGCCTGCCTCTGCCTCCCGAGTGCTGGGATAAAAGGCATGCACCACCACACAGTGGAATAGAAGTTCTTAACCGGCAAGCTGGCTCTCCAGCACCACCTTGGCCTCACCTATTAGGCTGCACTGGTGGATCTGCTTGTCCCTACCTCCCCAGTGCAGGATTACAGGGTCTTCCTCCCTCCCTCCCTCCCTCCCTCCTCCCTTCCCTCCCTCCCTCCTTCCCTCTCTCCCTCCCTCCCTCCCTCCTTCCTTCTATACACGGTTTCTCTGTATAAGAGCACTAGCTGTCCTGGAACTCATTCTGTAGACCAGGCTAGCCTTGAACTATAGAGATTTGCCTGCCTCTGCCTCCCACGTGCTGGGCTCAAAGGTGTGTGTTACTATATCCAGCTGATTATAGCTTTTTTACATTTTTTTTCTTGGTTCTGGGGACCTAATTTTCCAAACAAGCACTTTATTGACTGAGCCACCTTGAGAACCACTCTTAGGTTCTTTGGTTTGTCTGATTGTTTTTGAGGTTGGGTCTGTGGTCCGACTGTCTGCAAACTCAGATCCTCCTGTTCTATCTAGGATGGAAGGTGTGTGTCACCACACGAAGCTGTTTTTCACATACTCCGTCTCTGCAACTATCTGGGGCCCCATAACCAGGCTCATACCTGTCTAGCCCTTCAGTTTCTAGGTACCCTGAGGCCCAGATATCCATGTCCTCTACTGGTTACTCACTGGGCTGCACGCAGGCTGGCCTGGTCCTTGCCATGGCAGGACAGTGATATTCAGCTAGAGGCCTGGCTGACAGAGCTCAACCCCAGGAAAGTCCCTCTTTGAAGCTGCAAACCCCCAGCTAACATTACTCTGTATACATCACTCACTCCCAAGGGTGTTCCTTATTGGCTGACTCTGTCCTATTCATGGTCTTCGTTTTATTTATTTAGTGTGTATTGGTGTTCTGTCCATGTCTGTCCATGTCTGTGTAGTGACAGCAAAGGCCAGAAAAGGGCATCAATCTCTGATTCTGGAGTTATAGACTGTTATAAACAGCCATGCATGTCTTGGGAAGCAGACATGGGTCTTTTGGAAGAGCAGTTTACTGTTGAGACATCTCTCTAGCCTCGTGGTCTTTCTTTCTCTCTCTCTCTCTCTCTCTCTCTCTCTCTCTCTCTCTCTCTCTTTCTTCCGATACTTTCTCTGTGTGTCTTTGGCTATCCTGGCACTCACTCTGTAGACCAGGCTGGCCTTGAACTCAGAGATCCTCTGCCTCCCTGAATGCTGGGATTAAAGGCACACACCACCACTGCCCGGCTCATGGTTTTTATTTTAACCAAAAGCACCAAGAGGCAACCTCAGGATCTATTTCTTTCTTTTCTGATTAAAATGTTTTTATACTGGGGATGGAATACAGGACACAGTAAAACCCACTATAGCCCTGTGGAATCACACCCCAGCACCTGGTCTGTGTTCATGTTTTGATTTTTATGGGTTTATTTGAGACAGAATCTCAAATAATACCTCCAGGCCTCCAACTCTCTACATAGCCAGGGTTGACCCTGAACTTCTGATCCTGTCTATACCTCCTGAATGCTAGAATTACAGGTATGCACCAACACACCTGGCTTATGTGATGCTGAGGCTGAAACCCAGGACATTAGGCAAGCATTCTAGCAGCACTCTCTGGTCCTCTTCTGTCCCCTCCTGGGTCCATCCCCTGGCCTGCAGACCCTGCCCTGCCCTGCCCACCTGGGCCCTCTTCGTCTTTAACCAGTCCCGGAGATGAGCCTCAAACCTAGAGTGATATCCGTCACTCAAGTTTGATCTATAACTCCACCCTCAGAGGTGTGACTCCTGTGTCAGCCTTTGCCCCAGGAGCAGGGTTCCCACTCATTTCCTGGTGACGTTAGCTGGAGTACCTGCAGCCCAAGCTCCAGTGCGATGCCCAGCAGCATGGTGTCTGGTGGCGCGCTGGCTGGTGTGGCTGTCTTGCAGGCGTCCTGTGCCAACTTGAAGAGCAGGGCTGGAGAGTGGATGTTTTGCTGGACGGAGCCCAGGACTGCATGCAGCCACTTGGTGTCTCCTGGGTGGAAGGAGTAATAGAGGCCACAGTTGGAACACCAGCATAAATGGAGCTGAATGACCTGCCAAAACAATCCTCCACACAGGACCTCGTGTGTATGGCAGGGAACAGGCAATGCTTCTGTGAAGAGGCAGCTCTAAGATGCTATTTTCTCTGTTTTGAAAGGCTTGGGACGAACCTGGTGTGTACTAACCATGTACTCTACTCAGGAGCTATCTCCATAGCCCAGTGCTGCCTTTACCAGAATCCTCACCACTGTCCTCGATTCCACACTCGCATCACTCTGCCCTTGTCATACCAGTCTGCAGTGTTCGGTATGGAACCCAGGGCATTGCACAGGCGAGGTCAGCACCCACCACTGAGTCACACTTCCAGCCCATCACTGGGGTATTCTAGGCAGGAGCTCTACAACTGAGCTTCACTCCCAATCTCTGTCCTTCTCTTGTTCCTCAGACACAACAGGTGAAACCCAGCCTTAGGGCTTCTGCTCTGGTTACAGCCCTCTACCCAAGACAATGGAGATTAAACTGTGGCCCTTTCTCCTTCAAATTCCTGTGCCAAGAAGCCCTGTTGGGATGGGCATCTGGGTGAGATGAGGTCAGAAGGGTGGGGCCCTGTGTCTCATGTGGATCTGTGTTTAAGCATCCAGCAGGTTGAGGTGGGAGTGTGGTTCAGTGGCAGAGTGCTTGGCCTAGTTTGTACAAGGCCTGGATCCCACCTCAGGTACCACAGGAAAAAAACAAGGCTGCCTGCTTTAGTGTCCTATGTGACACCAGAACCTTCTTTGTGTATGATAATCTCTGTTTATTGTTTGCCAGGTTTTTTTTTGTTTTTTTTTTTTTTTTTGGTTTTTCGAGACAGGGTTTCTCTGTGGTTTTGGAGCCTGTCCTGGAACTAGCTTTGTAGACCAGGCTGGTTTCGAACTCACAGAGATCCGCCTGCCTCTGCCTCCCGAGTGCTGGATTAAAGGCATGCGCCACCACCGTCCGGCTTGTTTGCCAGTTTTGTGTGTTCATGTGAGTGTGAACACACGTATATGCATTTATGTGGAGGCTAGATCTCAAGCTTGAGTGTCATTCCTCAGGCACTGTCCACCTTTTAAAAAATATTTATTATTATTATTGTGTATGGGTGATTTGTCTGGTGCCTGCAAAGGCCGGAAAAATGTGTTAGATGCCCTGGAACTGGAGTTACAGATAGTGTGAGTCAGTGCATAGTTGGTGGGAATTGAACTCTGGTGGTCTGCAGGAGCAGACAGTGCTCTTAACCACTGAGACACCTCTCCCGCCTTTTTCCCCCAACATTTCTTTGAAACAGGGTTTTTCTTTTCTTTTTGAGACAGGGTTTCTCTGTAGTTTTGGAACCTGTCCTGGAACTAGCTCTTGTAGACTAGGCTGGCCTCGAATTCACAGAGATTCTGCCTCTGCCCCCGAGTGCTGGGATTAAGGTGTGCACTGCCACCGCCCAGCTAAAACAGGGTTTTTCACTGGTAGGGAGCTCACAATTAGATCAAGGCTGGCCAGATGGCAGATGCTGGGAATCCTCTGTCTCCCCTTCCCCAGTGCTGGATTGACAAGTGTATGCCATCACACCTAGCCTTTTTTATTTTACTTTAGAGACAGGGTCTTATTATGTAGCTCTGGCCAGCCTGGAACATACTGTGTAGACCAGGATGGCTTCAAAAGCACTGAACCACACCTGCCTCTGCATTTACCTCCCAACTACAGGGAATAAAGGCAGGTGTACCTAGTCTTAGGCCCATCTTTATATGGGATCTGAGGACTAAACTTAGATGCTCCCTCATGCTTGTGTGATAAATGTTTTACCAAATGAACTGTCATTTCCCTGGCTCATTTGTTTGTTTGTGGTGCTGGGGAGGCTTAGGACTTCATACATGATAAGGAGGGTCTCTACAACTGTGCTCTAGGGCCTGGCCAGTTTATTATACATCTTCACAGAGAATAGGACTTAATTTTGTTGGCTACCACCTCCGAGCACTGAGCAAAGACACTGCTTGTTCCTTACAGGGAATGTGCAAGCAGAAGTGGAAAAGGAAGTCTGGTAAAAGAAACAAAGCGGGTATGGTAGGACATGAGAGTAAGGGTAGAAGATCATAATTCAAGGCCACTGTGAGCTACACAGCCCATGCCAGGCCAGCTTAGAATTCATCGTGAGACCACATCTTAAAAGAAAAATGGGCTGGAGAGACAGCTCAGAGGTTAAGAGCACTTGCAGAGGACCAGCGTTTGATTCCTAGCCATGCCTAGCACCCACATGGCAGCTCACAACTGTCTATAATCCAGTTCTAAGAGATCGGATGCCCTCCATGGGCAAAGCACATACACGATGCACAGACATATATTCAGGTAAGCATTCATACACATAAAAAATAAGTGAAATCTAAACATAAAGAAAGAAAATTAAAAACAAAAACAACAAAGAAATGGAGGACAAAAGGTGAAGAAATGGAAGAGGAACAAGAACAAGAGGAGGTCAGGGGAACACCAGGGCACCAGAAGGTCGGCTGTCACTGTCCTCACCCTTGGCAGCAGTCAGCATGGTGGAAGCCAGTTCACACTGGCGGGTCTCCAGGTGGCCGAGGATGAACCAACGGGGGAAGCGGTTGCTCATGATGGAGTCCAGTGGGTTAGGGTGAGCTTCTCCAGCTGGGAATGTTGTCTCGAGTACAGGCAGCCTGGGACAGGGGAAAAGCAAACACAGGGTGAGCTGGGGCTGCCACTTCTTCATCTGTCCCTGCCTAGAATCTTCAATGAGGCATTGGAGGAGGTGGACCACGGTTCAGTTGGTAGAGTCTGCTAAAGACTCTAGGCTCCACGCCCAGCACTGTAGCAAAAAATGCCTAGGATTTTATTTATTTATTTATTTTTTTGGTTTTTCGAGACAGCGTTTCTCTGTAGCTTTGGTGCCTGTCCTGGAACTAGCTCTTGTAGACCAGGCTGGCCTCGAACTCCCAGAGATCCGCCTGCCTCTGCCTCCCGAGTGCTGGGATTAAAGGCGTGCGCCACCACCGCCCGGCAATGCCTAGGATTTTAATGGCTACTATCATACAGAGAAGATATATGTATATATGCTGGCAAGGATGGGGAGAGAGGGGAACTTGTTGCAGTGCTGGGGTCTGAGCTCAGTATTCGAACAGTTGCCTAGTAAGCACAAGGTCCTGCATTTGGTCCTCCGCTCTAAAAACAAAACAAAACAAAAAAAAACCCCAGAAGCTTTTTATCTACAGTTGCCATGTGAATTAATATAACCATCATAGAAAGCAGAAGTTCCTGGGGAAACTAAAAATAGAACTACCATATAACCCAGCAATCTCACTGCTGGGCACATGTCCACAGTAAATAGTATGTCAAAGAGACAAGATGCTACCACAATTCACAATGGCCACGTGTGATAGTCAACACACATGAACACGATAAACAGCTACAGAAAATGTAACACTTACCTACAAAGGAATACTATTCAGTCCTAAAAAAGAATGCAACACCACCACTTGAGTCTGGAACAGGATGGCATTACATTCACTGGAATAAGTCAGGCGCAGGGAGGAACACCACACCACTTCAGACACAAACGGAAGCTAAGGCAGATAAACAGGCCAGCCATGGTGACCCACACATGCCCTGGCAGCACTCCAGAGGCTAAGGCAAGAAGTTTCAAAGTCTCAGGCCAGGGCCTGGAGAGATGGCTCAGCAGTTGAGAGCACTGGCTGCTCTTACAGGGGACCCAGGTTCAATTCCCAGCACCCACAACTATCTGTAACTCCAGTTTCAGGGGATCCAACACCTTCACACAAACTACATGAAGGCAAGACATCAATACATAAAATAAAAATAAATAAATTACTTTTTTTAAAAAAAAGTACTTTAAAAAAGTCTTAGCCAGGTGGTGGTGGTGCATGCCTTTAATCCGGCACTCAGGAGGCAGAGACACATAGATCTCTATGGAGTTCAAGGCTAGCCTGGTCTACAAAGCAAGTTCACAGAAAACCCCCTACCCCCCCAAAGACAGAGAAAGAGAAAGAAAGAAAGAAAAAAATAAAAACAAATAACAGATGATATTCTAGAAGGGACGAACAGAAATTATGTTGGAGCTTCTGGTGGGGGATTGGGAAAAGTTGGGTCATAGGTGACAGAATACATGTGTGTCTTTATCATCCATCTAACTCTAATCATTCACACACTCCCCACTACCATCCCTTCTCTTTCTCTCTCACCATGTATCAACTACCTAGGTTCTGAGATCCAGTCTTGTTATGTAGCCCAATCAGGTGTGAGATTTGAGATCTCACCTCAGACTCAGTGTGCTGGGATTACAGACCTCTGTCATCATTCACACCTGGCTGCTAAGAAAATGCATTTAAGATGGGTGTGGTGGTGTATACCAATAGTCCCAGCACTGCAGAGGCAGAGGCAGAGGCAGGCAGATCTCTATGAATTCAAAGACAGCTTGGTCTACAAAGTGAGTTCCAGGACAGTCAAGGTTGCATAGAGAAACCCTGTCTTGAAAAACAAAAACAGGGCTGGAGAGATGGCTCAGTGGTTAAGAGCACTGGCTGCTCTTTCAGAGGTCCTGAGTTCAATTCCCAGCAACCACATGGTGGCTCACAACCATCTGTAATGAGGTCTGGTGCCCTCTTCTGGCCTGCAGGCATACACACAGACAGACTATTGTATACGTAATAAATAAATAAATTTTTTTTTTTTAAATAGAGAGTTTGAGGCCAGCCTAGGCTATATGACTCTGCTTCAAAACAAAAACAAACCCCATCAGAGGACCAGACATTGTTTAGATGCCCTGGGAATCCACCAGTTTGTGACAGGAAGGAGCTATGTGTATGTATACACCCCTGTATCGTTCCCTCCTCTCACTGGCTCCCACCACACTGGGAGCTCAGAAGGTACATTTCCTTTATATGAGCTATCACAGAAGAGAAAGTGATGACATCACTCCTGCAGATGCTCTGGGAGCCAGTGTGCCCACAGACAGTCAACAGTGGTTCCACTGCCTGGAACATCCCTCCTACGCAGCCCTTCCTAAGCTCCCTTCCACTGTCTTGAGCATCTTTCTGCCAGGTTCCCTTGAAACCCTGCATATGAAACTGCAGCTTTCTGTCCAAGTCCTCCCTCTTTATGCTCTCGTCTCCCATCTCCTGGAGCACCATCTGCACAAGGCAGAATGCACTGACTGTTTTGCTGGTACTGCAATTACAACCACTATTTGGTCCACAGTTAGGGCACAAGCATTTGTTGAATGACTTAATGTTGCCACTAACCTATGTATATTTTAAACATGAACAGAAATATTAACTGCAGGAAAAAATACATGTGCAATGCTGGGCACTGACCTCAACCTTAGAACACCCAGGTCAGCAGGGTACTGCTACATCATGACCCCAGTGCAGGAAACCAGCCTCAGATAGGCTGACATAATCCTCCTAGAAAAGGTCTGCACTCTGAGCACGTGTGTGGTCTGTAGCTGTGCATCGTTCTCAAGTTCACCATACTACACATTTCCATTTAACAAACACTCTGCTGCATGGGCCGCGGACCTCATTAACCAGACTGAGACCCAGCTTGGAGATGGGGCTCATAGCTCCTCACTCCCTCCTCCTGCCCTTACCTCATGGCTCGGAGTGCCAGGCGAAAGGCCAGATCTGGGTCGTGGGGCAGCAGCGCAGCGAACAAGTATCGGGCACAGGTGTGCATGGGTACGCTCTCTCGGAAAATCACTTCGCCGAAGCCACTGAAAGGGCCTCCTAAAGGGACAAGGTGACTTCAGTCTCCACTATCCCTGAACTCCACATACATTTAGAGGGGCATAAGAGGGGTCCCTAGGCAACACCGCGTGGTGAAGAATGAGGCTACAGAATGAGGAGGCACGCCAGCCCCAGCAGCAGCAATAAGGGGAGAGGACTTAGCAAGGAACCAATAGGGTCAGAGCATGGGCGGGGCTAAAGTATGGGGCGGGCTTTACAACGCGGTGGGGTGACAGGTGTTAGCAGCAGAGTAGGCTTATTCTTTAGATGGTGGAGGAGCAGACCAAGGCCATGAGGCACGACCTCACACCTAATCCTATAGGGCTATGAGTGTTGGCCGAGACCGGACTTACCTTCCAACAGCAGCCCAGCCTGCTTGCGCAGAACTTGCACCAGCCGCTCATCCAGCTCCACCTCCTCCAGCAGGGCCAGCAGCTGCTCTTCATTGCGCACCACTTTGTCCTGGGCATACAACCCCTCCGGAAGGGCCCGCTGCTGCCCTAGCCCCAGCAGTGCCACTTCCAGTGCCAGAGCCAGGTAGGACTCCCCAGGGCTCCCTGGCACTGGCACATGCTGGTAGGACAGCTTCCGCTTCTCTGTGGGCAAGTCTAGGGGAGATGCATCCAAGGTCGCTGAGGTTTAGATATGCTCCCACCCTTCAGCCCCAAGCTGGGTGACAGACGTGGAGAGAGGTTTAGGGAGAGTCCCAACTCTCTTAGCTCCGGCCATGGCCGCCTCATTTTGAGAAAGCTAAGCCTAATGGCTCCTGGCCTTGGGAGGGCACACAGCCAAAGCTGAGCTTGCTATGTGACAATATCTGGCCAACAGAGTGGGTATTGTTCCTCCTGCAGGGGTCCTCGGGTGGGTACCTGGGTAAAGAGAGTGAGGCTCCTCCTCCAGTCGACAGGCCTCCAGCAGTGCCCTGCAGAGGCAGCCAATGGGATCCAGGGGATGGCCCACCCAACCTTCAGTGCTTGTGAGGCAAGTAGCACCTTTTTGGAGCAGTTCTGTATGGGAAGAGGTGGGCTCTATGCAGCCACCCACTCAACTCTGGAGGCTTTTTCTCCCACCCCACACCAACCCTCTGTGCTATCTGCCAGTCTGTGAGTTACCCCCTCTTCCTGAAACATGCAAAGCAGTACTCTCTTCTCCTAGCCTTACCCCCTCCCCATCTCTGCAGCCAAGCTCAAACACCTTGGAGACCCCTCAAGGGGCAGTATGAAATTCTTCTATGATAGACACCTGAATGCTCTGTAAGGCCGCTCATCCACTGACCTCCCTGATCTTGGAACTCAGCCTGTGCTGTTCCCTAAGTCATCTGGAGATTAGCTCTGACACCTCCATTACAAAGCCCATTTCTCCCTTACACACTTGTCAGCATCACTGCCAAGAACTCAAGACAGTGGCTTTCTTCTGTCCCCAGATTTAGATACAGCATCTTTCCTTTTGTTCAGGGTGCTTGTGTGCATGTGGTATATGCATGTGCACATGTGTGTGCATGCCCCATAGATATACTGAGGATAAAGTTCTGGGTTCTCTTCCAGCTTGCTCTATCTTTTGTAACAGGAGCTCTTTGATGAACCTTCAGTCCTAGAGCCCACCTTCTCAACTAAAACGGCTGCCAACAAGACCCTACGATCTGCCTGCCTTCAACTCCCAGCCCTGGGAGACAGTGACGTGCCCAGCTTTTATATTTTCATGAAGCACTATCACCCAGCACCCTACCTACTGAGCCAATTCTTTGCCCTGCTTTTTTATTTTATTGTATTTGAGACAGGTTCTCAGATGGTCTAGGTGGGCCTTGACCTCTGACCTTGAAGTTCCGACTCTCATTTCCCCTTCCTGAGGGCTAGAGTTAGAGGCAAGGGCCACCATACCTAACTTGTAAAGTGCTAAGGTATAAAATACATGCTAGGTAGGCACTCCACCAATGAGCCACACCATAGCCCTTTTGTTATGTTTCAAATGTTTGTTTGAAACTCAATTTGTTGCCCGTGTTTAAAAGTGAGCAAATTCTACATCAACTAGTCTATTCTCCAGGCTTCTCTCTTTCCACCCTACGACCATATTCTTGAGGGTCATGCTGTGGAAACCTGCTTACTACAAGGTCTGGAAGTGTCTACATTTCTCAGCCTCCCTTGCATGAAAAATGGATAAACAATGGGAACGCTACCATTACTCTGTGGCAGCTGCCCTGCGTGTGAATAGTGGTGGCCAAGGCAATGTGCAAGAGGAGGTTCTGGTGGCCAGTTGTGGTGTCTTCTTGGGAATTGGCTCAAGAGCTGCACATACCTATTAGCACTTTGACCTAATTCTTACTCTTTTCTGTCCCTTTTCTTTTGTTGCTGGGACTGAGACCCAAGGCCTCAGGCATTAATAAGATGCTTCTACCACGGCTGTTTTGTTTTTCTTTTTTCAATATTTATTTATTTACTATGTATACAATATTCTTCCTGCGTGTATGCCTGAAGGCCAGAAGAGGGCACCAGACCTCATTACAAATGGTTGTGAGCCACCATGTGGTTGCTGTGAATTGAACTCAGGACCTTTGGAAGAGCAGGCAATTTTGTTTTGTTTTGTTTTTCAAGATGGCGTTTCTCTGTGTAGCCCTGGCTGTCCTAGAACTCACTCTGTAGACCAAGCTGGCCTCGAACTCACAAAGATCCACCTGCCTCTGCCCCCTGAGTGCTGGGATTAAAGGCATTCACTACCAATGTCCTGCAAGGCTTCTACCATGTAACTGCACCTGACGCATAGAATTCTCCCACCACACAGTGCTTCAGTTTCAACCAGCACTTTTTATGATAAAATCCTTTCTGTCTATGATACAGAGAGTGGGAGCTGGGGTGGTACCCAGACCTTCTTTGCCATCTCTCATGGGCTAGCTTGTGTCTTGGGCACCTGGGTTCTAGAGCCTGTACCCTCACTCACCTTTTTTTTGCTGCTTGTAGTTCTCAAGCTGGTGTCGCCGCTGCAGCCGCAGAGTGTTGACTATGGCACATGCTAGCCGCAGAGCCTTGTGGGGATAACCATGGGCACGCAAAGTATCCACCCGTGCACAGGCAGTAGGGAAGGTTTCACCCAGCCAGATGGGGTGGCCCTGAGGGTCAAAGGTTGGTTTGTCACCTCCCATATTGCCAGTGAGACTTGGGCCACAGGAATCACTGGCCAGGATCCTCTGCAGGTGGCTGTCATTCCAGTGCAACTCCCCAGCCTGCAGTGCTCGGCTGAACACTGTACGACGGGGACTGGTGGCTGTCACCTCCTCCTCTTCATCCTCTGAGCCTACAGGAGGATACCAATGTAGTAATGGTGGTGCTGTTGAACAAACTGTAGTCAGCTTCTCCTACTAGGTGCCAACTCAGGGTTCTACCCTAGGCAGGTGATGGATATGAATTCTTGAAGCAAATCCTCAAAGGGAAAGTGGGGGCTGGCATCTGTCACAGCACTGGCACAGGTTACAGACATCTCTTTCCTCCCTGCTAGCCATTCTTGTTCCGTCTCTCCTCAGTCTCTTTGCTTCTTTCTAATCGCTCTTTTGTTTTTCTTCTTCTCCCTCTTCACTTGTTTTGCCCACACCCCCATCACTGTCCCTTCCCCACACCCCTGCTGTTGGGCTCCTGTCCTTCCCTATCCGTCGTCTCACTTTTGCTAACTGGAGGTCCAGCAAGTGCTGTGTCACCATCCTCAAAGACATCATTACTTTTGCCCTTAGCACTTGCTCCTTTGGCTGGAAGGACAACCAGTGGGGCCCCCTTCCGTATCTCCTACCCTCTCTCTCCTGGGACACGGTAACTGTGACAGGTTGAGCTGTAGTGAGTTGTGATGATTTTGTCAGAAACAGGTTGTAGGGCCCTTCTCTTACCTGTCCTGGAGGTCAAAGTAGGCTGTAGGCCGGGGATGTCAAAGGAGTAGTTGCCCTCTTCCAGTGGGCACACATCTAGCTTGTCCCATGCGCCAAGCAGCTGCAGCCAGCCTGAGCGCTCATCTGGTTTGCAGTGGGGGCTCAGAATGACGCAGACCCACAAAGCCCCTGAAGAGCAGAGAGAGGCTCAGCATCTAGGTCAACATCATGAACACAGGCTAAGAAGCAACTGCTGCAGCCTAGGCACACGTCCCACCTGAACATGGGCTGCAACTCAGTGTCTCCTCACATTATGGTAAGGAAATAAAATAAAATATGGCCAATGAGAGAGGAAAAGTGCTTGTAACCAAGAATAATGATCTGAGTTCAGTCCCTCGGATCCACATATGGAAGGAGGAAACTAAGCCCACAAAGCTGTCCTTTGACTTCCATGTGTATACTATGGTATACCCACACATATACACACAAATATAAATAAATGTAACTTTTAAAAAGAGAAAGAGAGAGAAACTGAAATATGGGAAACAAACTCCACTCGCCCTGGGTCACACCACATTTAAGTCGGGGCTCAAGCCCGGGTTTGGTGCCTCGTGAATTTTAGTGTTGCTTCTTCCCCACTTTCCACATCTGACACAGGGCACTGCTATAGTGGTGACTACAAAGCCCCAACACCTGGGAGGTGGAGAAGAAAAAGACTAAGAACTCAGGGTCATCCCTGGCAGTACTGTGAGCTTGAGGTTAGCCTGGGTTACATTGAGACCCTTTATCAAAAACAAAACAAAACTGTACAGAAACGATATGCATAGACTCTCTGTAGACACTGTATGGTTTTATAAGGGTCTTGAGCATTCCAGATGTTTGTGTCTTAGAGGATTTGGGACCAATCTTCCAAGGACATCAAGGGACAAAACTGTACAATAAACACCCATGCATGGATGCATTCTCCCATCTACCAACCCATCCATGCATGTATCTATCTAGACTTACTGAAGATGGAATTCATGATCTCATACATGCTCAACAAGCCTGCTACAACTGAGTTATATCTCCAGCTATAACCATGTAATACTACTCCCAGAAGAGCCAAGAGCCAGATTTTGTGTCTTGTTCTTTCTGGGAGTTCCAGGACCCAGTAGGGTGGCCAGAATGCTGGGAGTCTTAGTAGTGTTAAGTGGAGGCAAGATTTGGGTACAGATGCTAATATGAGTGGGAGCCGGGGTGTGGGTTTCACCCCAGGGTCTAGGCCTTACCCAGCTCATCCCACAGCTGCCGGCACTTGTCTGTCATGCCAGCACCCTGTTGCCGCCACAGGGCCAGGCGAGGGTCCTGCAGGAACTGCTCAGTCATGAGGATTAGCATGCGTGCCCCATTAGAGTCCCGTGCCCGCAGCATCTCCCGCACCTATGCAGAGCAGCAGGCGGTAAGAAAGGGAAGGACACAACAGGACCTCTGCCCTGTCCACCCCCAGCCTTGGCACCTTGCTGAACATGGAGCGCAGCTGCTGGCTGGCCCCATAGTGGCCACCATTGGACAGCAGCTGCTTCACCTGCTCCTGGATCTGCTCCTCATCTAGATGCCAGCAGTTGGCATCTTCTGTGCCCGCACCTGCCGTGGGATCTGGAGCACCTAGGGTGAAAAAACAAGTGTAGAGTGAGAGAAAGGGTGTCAATCCTCCCCCCGTCCATTCCTCCAAAATCAATACTCTGTGCCTCCAGAAGCAACCCCACCAGGGCTTCTGCCTGGTCACACTGGCCATCCACCTATTAACTCACCACCAGTCCACTTGCCACTTCCCTCACACTCACTCATTCAGCCTTCGCCCCTCATCCCATCCATCCATATAACTGTTCATGAATACATCTTAGCCAGGCGGTGGTGGTGACCGCCTTCAATACCAGCACTTGGGAGGCAGAGGTAGATGGATCTCAGTGAGTTCGAGGCTAGCCTGATCTACAAAGGGAGTTCCATGACAGCCAGGGCTGTTACACAGTGAAACCCTGTCTTGAAAAACCAAAAATAAATCTGCCCATTGGTTCATCCATCTGTCCATTCACCTAACTGTACCAAACACTACAAGCCCCTCCATTCATTTAGGTACTCAGTCCATTCATCTGTAGAAACTGTTTGTATTCACTCATTTACTCCTCCTCACAAACCACCAGCCACTCCTCCATCCTCTCATCTGGAACACGGCCCATCCATACTAGCCAGTTTCTATGCATCTCTTCCCCTCCACACCAGTTCCTCCATGTCCACAGCCTAGGTTGACCACTCAAAATACCCACCCTATTCATCTGTCAATCAGCCACGTTGTCCACCCACCAAACTACTCCAGCTCACGCATATGCTTCCCTCAAACTCACATGTTCCTCCCAAACACCTACCCATCAGTCCCTGGTGTATGCACCTGTCTTTCTTCCTTCCTTCCCTTATTTCTTCTTTTGAGTTTTCAAGACAGGGTTTCTCATGTATCCTTGGTTGTCCTAGAACTAGCTCTGTAGACCAGGCTGGTATTGAACTTACAGAGACCCACCTGCCACTGCCTCCTGAGTGTTGGGATTAAAGGTGTGCACCACTACTGTCTTGTTTCTTTTTGTTTTTTAAGACAGGGCCCCACTCTAGCTCCAATGGTCACCCCACTCACCTGCCACTGCACTCAGCTACCCATCTGCTCATCCCCCACGCCCTTCCATGACATCAGTTCCCCCTGGTGATGAATCATAACCTCCTGGAACCCACATGGCGCCATGACCCACTATAGCACCTACTACATCTACCCGCTATCTTCCCACCACTACAGCCAAGCAAACCAGCAGCAGATCCTCCCCAACACCTCCTAGATCCATCCATACCTCGCCATGACACTCACCTTTCAGCCTTTACCCTGGAATTCTGAGATACCCCACCCTCTGTGGGGCACCTCATACTAGGATTGAACCCTCCTGCCTTTGCACACTGCTTGACTTCAGGGTGTCACTGTGCTTCAAGCTACCTCAGCCTTCCCAGTCCTGAGTTGACTGGCCTAAGCCCTATTTCAGGTGCCCTATAGACCCCTCCAGATGTGCCTCTCTCTAGGTGTGTGACATCCCCCAAAGCAGGACATGGATGGTACCCACTCTGCTGGCCTCTGCATCACGGCCCCTCCTTCTCTCCACTCACCATGAACCAGGTTGATCTCAGAGCCCAGAAGAAGGATCTCATCAGCAAGGCGCTGGGCAGTGGGTAGCACCTCAGTGTGGTGTGCACTGATGAGATACTGGACGAACTTCTGAAGCTGATCACGGTTCATCTGAGAGAGGGTCTCAGAGATGGGCAGCCGCAGCTCCACCTGGTGTGCATGGCGGATGCGGTACAGTGACAAGGCCACCACATGTGCACAGTAGAAGAGGTCTCGGTTGTCACAGCCACAGCTCACAGATGTGATCTTGCAGCGGTCAAAGCTGATGGAGACGTGGTAGAGATGCTCTGGCTCTCCTGGGGCCCCCAGTTCTCGGATGTTCCCACTGAGGTGGAACCCTAAGAAAAACACACACTGTGGAGACCGGATCACCCCAAGACCTGGATGCACAGCCCTGCTGAGAAAATCCAGTGCAAACCATCTAACCCATCCCATGCCTCAATTTCATCATCTGTCCAGATGCCGCGACGACGATCTTGTGAGGTTCTAATAAATGAATGAGTTACTTATGATAAGCATTTAGAATGACTTGACATAAAGTTAAGTCTCAAATAAATCTCTATTTTCTTGGGGAGGGGGTGCCTCAATTGTTCTTTGCCTTGTTTATCTTTGTTTTTTTTTTTTGTTTGTTTGTTTTGAGACAAGGTTTGTCTATGTAGCTCTGTTTCTTATAGAACTGCTATATAGACCAGACTGGCCTCAAACTCACAGAGATGTGCTTGCCTCCTGAGTGCCAAGACTAAAGGCGTGTACAACTATACTGGGTTTCCACCTGATTTTCGAGACAGGTTCTCCTTGAACATGAAGCTAGCCCCTTTGACTAGGCTAGGCTAGACATGGAGATCCTCTTGTCTCTGTCTTAGTGCTGGGGTACAGGCATGTAACACTGTGCCTTGCTTTTACATGGATGCTAAGCACCTGAATTAGGTCCTCTTGCTTGAGCAGCAGGCATTTAACCAAATGAGTCCTCTCCCCTGTTCCTTTGTCCTTATTCTAATGATCACTAAATAGTATTATCAGTGTAGACACAATGTTTGAAATGCTTTAGGTTGAAAGCCCTTGGCTGCTATAGTTACAACTGAGCTTTAGAAGCTCTGTACTTCCTGAGAAGATGCCAAAGGCCTGTGGCACTTGAAGGCAATGGGATGATGGAGCAAGTTCTGGGCAGTCCTGAGTGTCTGTCAGGCTCATCCGACTGGTTGGGCAGCCTGATGCAACCTGCGTCATGCAAGGCATGGCTTCCTCATACCAGGGGTAGCTATGGGGCCTGTGGCTAGGTTATGCCCAGGCAAAGGGGTACAAGGCTGCCAGGCAGGGTCACCACGGCTGAGCCATGATCTGCTACCATGGGAAGTCAAGAACAGTCTTATTCATTTTTTAGCGAATCACTACTCCTCCTCTTCTAAGCTTGATGCTAGGTCTAAGGCCTTTTCCCTCACCTTCCTCCCTGTTTCCCCAAACCCAGCCTTCTCTGCTCATTTTCTTTCCGTCTGCTTCAAAACCACTTGGGCCCACTGCCTGAGGTCTGAGTCCACTCTCCTGGCCTTAGCCTTGTCATTTTCTCCATCAGCACATAATAGTTGTGCACATTCATGATACACGATGTGGTAACTCAATAGGATATACAATGCATGGTGCTCAGATCAGAGCAACTGGCTTTTCCTGCTCCTTCAACAGTGATTATTTCTCTGTGTTTGGAAGCTTCCAACTTCTTCCTTTTAGTTCTTTATAAAATACACAATAAATTTTTGTCAACTATAGTCACTCTACTGTTCCACACGTGGCTGCAAACCTTTGATCACAATCTCTCCCAGGACACAGCTGCCCAACCTCAAACTCTCTGACACCGAATTTGTGTGACTGGTTTCTCCCTGGGTCCGGCCACTGAGGCCTATGATCATCCTGTTTAGCATTGAGACAGGGTCTCACTATGAAGCCTTAGCTGGACTGGAAATCATAGCTATCTATCTAGTTCTGCCTTAGGCATGTGCTATCGCTCTGGGACCACTTTGGTTTTTGAAGCAAGTTTCACTGTTTTGTCCAGGGTGGTCATGATCTTGAGACCTTCTGGTCCCAGTCTTCTGAGCACTGGGGTTACAAGTGTGTACCACCATGTCTAGCCTTAGCATCATTTGTGCCATGCAACACAGATGCTCTGTCTAAGGTCAGGAACTGGCCCTTCCTGGGACCCTGCTTCTTCTTTCTTTTTCCACCTCTTCTATTCCTCAGCTTAGCTGTCTGAGGTCCACCTTTCCCCTCCAGTGCATAATCCTGTCTCCAAGGCTGGTGTGAAGCCCAAGTTCTCCAACAATTGTCATCATGTCTCAATCCCTCTAGCAGGCCCCTCTGAGATCCAAAACCAACTCCACCTGTCCTCTTCCTTACCTGGGTCCTCCTGTCAATGCCCGTTCCTTCTCTACCCCACTTTCTAGTTCACCTTCCTCTCCCTGAGTCTCCCGAAGTTTTGATAGATCTCTGACATCTACTATATACCTAGCTTTATATAGTAGGTATTTAGTATAGAACCCCCCCCCCCCCATTAAACTAGGCTTTTACTGTGCCTCTTCATCACTAGCCTCTGCCTCCCCAGTGCTGTGCCCAAAGAATGCCACAGTGTCTCACTCAAGCACATCTGGGCCTTGAAGCAGGTGGACTGGGAGCTCCCCCCTCCATCCCGCCCTGACCCCTCTGCCTCCTCCAGGATAGAGATGCTCACTCACCCACTTGTAGCACTCGATCCACAGCCCCACTCTGCAGCAGGTGCAGCCCACGGGTAAATGGCACCCGGGTGTCTTGCTCGCCTTCTGGGGGCTGGTAGCCTAGTGATGAGTACATACAAATCTCCCGTTCACTTCGTGGAAAAGACCAGAACACAATGCGCTTCTGAACTGGCTCTGGCACCCGGGAAAAGCGCTCCTCCACCTGTGGGAAGAGCTGGTGGGTCAGGACCCTGGGCTGGAACCCTGGCCATGCTGTTTACAAGGCCCCCCTGATCTCTCTGAGTCTCTGTTTTCCCACATGTAAAACAGGAATGTGAAAACCAACCATGCTACAGAGACTGGGGAGATAAAACGTATATACCAATGAGTCCTTGAAAAGGTAGTGCCCCTTGAAATCCCCACTACTTAGGAGGCTGCACTTGAGCCAAGTAGTTCAAGGCCAGCTTGGGTAACACTGTGAAACTCCCAGCAACAAAACAGCTTTCAATACAATAGTATTTACTTACAATAGTGTCTGGCTCATAGTTAGCATTCTACAAGCTTTTACAGCCAGTTTCCCAGGGGTCTGGGGTTAAAGCCCTTCTATAGCTTGGGCATTGAGGGGACAAGAAGAAGTCAGATACAAGTGTAAGAATAATCAAGGACATGAAGTCCTAGCATTCTCTCTGTTCAACCCTTAGAGATGGCTTCTTATCCTCACAGGGACACAAGATGCTGAACCACAGCACAGGGTCAATGTCACAGCTTCGGAGTTTCTCTGTGTAGCTTTGGAGCTGCCCTGGACTCGCTCTGTAGACCAGGCAAACTCATCTCTTCAGGATCTCTAAGCCAAGGAGCTCCAGCTCCCAAGACCAGGTCCACCCTGGGGTTTCTTCCCCTGCCTCTTCCCTGAGAAAAGCCCCTAGGAGGAAAGGGCTGTCCTGACGTGTCTCCCGTGGGCTCCAAGGAACAGAACCAGCTGCTTGAGGCTGTGTTCCGATCTGAGCTGGCTAGTCACCGACTGGGCTCCCTTGGACAAGTTTCTCAACCTCTCTGTGCCCCAGTTTTCTCAATGTGACAGCAGCTCCCCAAAGGGTTCCCAAAGCTCGGCAGAGTTCTCTCAGCACCTGGCGGAGCCACAGCAGATCTGTGGGCGCCCTGACGATGGTTTTAGGGTTATTCTGAGCATGTCACACAGGGCCCTACCCAGGTTTCCAGGAGAAGGGGGAGTCAATGACTGGGCTGCTGACTAAGGAGGGATTTCCCGGTCGTGAATCAGCCCGTTCCATCCAGTCAGCCGAAACCCACCATCCTAACTCAGGAAGAGTTTCCGAACACAGAACACCCTCAAAGTTAGACTAGAAGTCGCCAGTTTGGGACTGTCGCCCATACCCTCCCATCTCCTTGGGGGACACTAGGATAGGGGAGAGGGGGTTTGCGGGGTTCTACCCACAAGTCACAGAGTAGGGGGTTCCAGGTGTTCGGGCCCAGGTACCCCAATCTTGGCTCCTGAATGACTGGAAGGAGGGGGGAGGAGGGGCGGAAGGAGGGGCAAAGAGCCCTTCCCTCAGTGACCCTGCCTCTTGTCCCACAGTCGGGGTATCTGGGGAGGTCAGGTGGGTCTGGAGGCTGGAGCACGGGGATACAGGGGCGTCTTGGGTAGGCCCTGCAGAGACTGGGGTCGTCTCCCTGGAGGGCGGAACAGGGACACGGAAGGCAGGAATGGAGCAGTGCGAGTCTCTGGGCAGGTGTCCCTCTCAGGAGAAGCGGCCTGAATGGGGACCGGGTGGGCCGCGGGCGGAGAGGCGCGGGGCGCGGGGGGTGGGGCTGGCCGCTGGGGAGGGGGCGAGGTGCGAGGCCTGGGGCAGGCCGGGGCCTCACCTGCTCGAAGGCCCAACTCTCGGCCACCCGCTTGGCGCTGAGGTCCAGCAGCGGCTCGGGGCGGCCGCGACGGGCCCCGGTCCCAGGCTCGTCCCCCGCGGGGCAGCCCCGGCTGCGCTTGGCCGCCGGGGGCTCCATCCGGCCGCGCCGGCCGGGAGACGCGGCCCCTTTAAGACTCTTCACAACAATGAAGCCGTCTCTGCAGCCGCTGCCTCCTCAGCCGAAGCCCCGCCCCCGCCGTCCTACCTCTTCCTCACCATTGGTTGTCTCTTCAGACCCGCCTCCTAAGAGCCGCTGTTCATTCGGTATAGGCCACGTCCGTCTTTCCGGTGCCATCCAATGAAAGGTCGCAGGGCGAGGCGCTGTCCATCACGGAGCGGAATGAACCAATCAAAGCGACGGGACCCCACGGTTCGGCCTTTTGAGGAGTTTCGGGGCGGCCCCACATTCATTCACAACATTCCTCCCCCGCCCCCGTGGGCCGGCCTACGAGCCTGGAGGCTGGGGCTGCGCCTACACACGGCTTTGTTTACGGAGGGTCGCTTCCGGGCGCCGAGGGGCCCCGACTGACGCTCTCTGCGCGGTGTGACCCCAGAAACTCACGCAGCCTCTCTGGGCGACCGTTACAGTGTGGGATGCCTTAGGAGCCGGCTGCGGCCGGCACAGCCTTCCTAGCAGCGCCGTGGGCTCGTGAGCTGCGAGCTAAGACAGTTTCTACATCCGAGAACTGAAATGGCCCGTTGCGACCATTTCGATCCATGAGTCGTTAAGTTCGACTTGATGCGTGTCAAATGCCCCACCTCGAATCGGGAAGCCAGCCACCGTCTTCTCCACCCTGCCCCATAACATAAGAGAACCCTGCGTTTTCCTACCCTCGCGGCCCCTCCACCATCATTTTTTCATCCGGTCCAGTATGACACTCCTCCCTCCTCTCCCTTCGCTCAGCAAAGTCTCATTTTGTAACCAGGGCTAGTATCCTGATTGGAGAGCCTCCTGCCTCATCCTCCGGAATGCCGGGACGTCAGGTTTGTGCTGGGGTAATCTGGGCTCTGAGCTCCGTGGAGCGATATGCCCTGGGGGGACACGGAGCAGCGCCCAGCATACAGTAGACACTCCTCCATCCTGGACCTGTTGACCCAGCCACTTTATGCTGTCATTCCATTTAGTTGACTCAATCCTGAAGGCAGGAAAAACCCAAACTGGCCCCCAGAAGCCGGCTAGGAACTCTGGTTCCCCTCCAGGCCTCACAACTGCACTATCTGGCAATGGTCCACTGTTTCCCTCTGGACCTACTCCCTACCCCACGATGGCAACCAATAGCCGCTAGGGGTCTGTGAACCCTTCAAACAGGGCTGGTGCAAGTGGGGTCATACGGTAGAAGTAAATAACACATTGAAGGAACTGGAGAGACGGCTCCGGGCATCTCTCTTAAGAGCAGTGGTTAATCTTCCAACCACAGAACCAACAACAGTGGCTCACACTGCCCTAATCTCAGCTCCAGGGGATCTTACATCCTTAGAGGGACCCCGTCTCAATAACAACAGCAGCAGTAGTAATGTCCTAGTTATCCCTAACTACCCCTTCCCCCTCAACGGGGTTTTTCTGTGTGGCCCTTGTTGTCCTGGAACTCACTCTGTAGACCAGGCTGGCCTCGATCCATCTGCCTCTGCCTCCCGAGTGCTGGGATTAAACGCGTGCGCCGCAGCCACCACCACCCAGCACAGATTGTTTTCTTATATAACTAACCCACAACAACTTGTCCAGGGATAGCTCTGTTCACAGCGGACTGATCTGCCATTAATGAAAAAATGCCCCTACAGTCTTGCTTATCAGCCAAGATGATGGAGGCATTTTCTCAGTTGAAGTTTCTATTTCCCTGGTGACTCTAGCTTTTGTCAAGTTGACAAAAAATAAAAATAAGTGAAACAGAAAAAAAACCCCAAAACTAACCAGCCCAAACAAAGAAATCTTTATTAGGTTTTTGAGACAGGATCTCTCCACATAGTCCTGGCCGTTACCTCACCATGTAGACCAGGCTGGCCTCGAACTCAAGAGACCTATCCTCCTCTGCTGCCTGATTAAAGGCATGCACCACCACAACCAACCTGAAAAAGATTTTTTAAAAAGACTTTTAGGAAGCCGGGCGATGGTGGCGCACGCCTTTAATCCCAGCACTCGGGAGGCAGAGGCAGGCGGATCTCTGTGAGTTCGAGACCAGCCTGGTCTACAGAGCTAGTTCCAGGACAGGCTCCAAAGCCACAGAGAAACCCTGTCTCGAAAAAGCAAAAAAAAAAAAAAAAAAAAAAAAAAAAAAAAAAAAAAAGACTTTTAGGGTAAAATAAGATGACTAGCTCAATGGTTCTCAACCTTACTGATCCTAGACTCTTTAATACAGTTCCTCATGTTGTGGTAACCCCCACCAACCATAAAGCTATTTTTGTTGCTGTTTCATAACTGTAATTTTGCTACTGTTATGAATCATAATGTAAACATTTTGGGAGACAGAGTGTTGTCAAGGGGATTGCGACCCACAGGTTGAGATCTGCAGGCTTAGTGGGTAAAGGTGGTGGCCACTAATGCTGAGGCCCTGAGTTTAGTTCCTGGGACCCACATGGTGGAAGGAGAGGACTGATTCCTGCAGGTTGTCCTCTGATGTGTGCCGTGGCATACTCACGCCCCTACTGTGTCCTCTGATGTGTGCCGTGGCATACTCACGCCCCTACTGTGTCCTCCGATGTATGCCGTGGCACATGCATGCCCCTACTGTGTCCTCTGATGTGTGCCGTGGCATACTCACGCCCCTACTGTGTCCTCTGATGTGTGCCGTGGTATACTCACGCCCCTACTGTGTCCTCCGATGTGTGCCGTGGCACACGCATGCCCTACTGTGTCCTCCGATGTGTGCCGTGGCATACTCGCGCCCTACTGTGTCCTCCGATGTGTGCCGTGGCACATGCATGCCCTACTGTGTCCTCAGATGTGTGCCGTGGTATACTCACGCCCCTACTGTGTCCTCTGATGTGTGCCGTGGCATACTCGCGCCCTACTGTGTCCTCCGATGTGTGCCGTGGCACATGCATGCCCTACTGTGTCCTCTGATGTGTGCCGTGGCATACTCACGCCCCTACTGTGTCCTCTGATGTGTGCCGTGGCATACTCACGCCCTACTGTGTCCTCTGATGTGTGCCGTGGCATACTCACGCCCCTACTGTGTCCTCTGATGTGTGCCGTGGCATACTCACGCCCCTACTGTGTCCTCTGATGTGTGCCGTGGCACTCGCATGCCCCTACTGTGTCCTCCGATGTGTGCCGTGGCATACTCACGCCCCTACTGTGTCCTCCGATGTGTGCCGTGGCATACTCACGCCCCTACTGTGTCCTCTGATGTGTGCCGTGGCACTCGCATGCCCTACTGTGTCCTCTGATGTGGTCCGTGGCACATACATGCCCTACTGTGTCCTCTGATATGTGCCGTGGCACTCGCATGCCCTACTGTGTCCTCTGATGTGTGCTGTGGCGTACTCGCGCCCCTATTGTGTCCTCCAACGTGTGCGTGGCACATGCATGCCCTACCACCACAATAAATAAAAACCTTTAAAGCATTTTTAGAAAGTCAGGTACGGTGGTACCAGCCTGCCATCCTGGCACTCAAACAACTCAGGCACAGCATCATGAGTTTGGGGCAGCCTGAGATACATACTGAGATCCTGTTTCAAACCCAAACAAAACCCAAGAGGAGCTAGGAGAGATGGCAGTTAAGAGCACAGAGCTCTTCCAGAGGACCCCCACTGAACTCCCAATACCACGCGGCAGTTCACACCTGCCTGGAATGCCAGTTCTGGGTGACATCACACTCTCTCCTGATCTCCAGGAGCAACAGACACACACATGACACACAGACATACATTCAGGCTAACCACCCATACACACAAAATAAAAACAAATTCCAGGCTGGGCGGTGGTGGCGCACGCCTTTAATCCCAGCACTTGGGAGGCAGAGGCAGGCAGATCTCTGTGAGTTCGAGACCAGCCTGGTCTACAGAGCTAGTTCCAGGACAGGCTCCAAAGCCGCAGAGAAACCCTGTCTTGAAAACAAACAAACAAAAAAGAACCCCCAAAAAACCCAAATTCCAAACAACCACAGAAACACAACAAGCCTATCATGGTGCTTTTAATCTAAGCATATTAGTATTTTCATCATAATCATCTTCCTTTCATGTTATTATTATTATTATTTTTAAATATTTGTTTGTTTATTTATTTATTATGTATACAATGTTCTGTCTGCATGTATGCCTGCAGGCCAGAAGAGGGCATCAGATCTCATTACAGATGGTTGTGGGCCACCATGTGGTTGCCGGGAATTGAACTCAGGACCTTTGGAAGAGCAGGCAGTGCTCTTAACCACTGAGCCATTTCTCCAGCCCTCATGTTATTATTTTTAAAAATTGCTCATTTATATTGTGTGTGGAAGCACATGAAGAGGACCAAGGACATTGGGTCAGTTCCTTCACTTTACATGGGTGACAGGAGGCAGACTCTGGCCTCCAGCTGTGCTCCGAAAGTGCCTTTGCCTCTCCAGTCATTCACCAGTCCTCCTTTCATATTAATAAGAAAAGGGTTTTGATATTTTACTTATTTCTTCTCCCCCCCCCCTTTTTTTTTTGTATGTGTTTTTTGAGACAGGGTTTCTCTGTAGCTTTGGAGCCTGTCCTGGAACTAACTCTTGTAGACCCGGCTGGCCTCGAACTCACAGAGATCCGCTTGCCTCTGTCTCCCAAGTGCTGGGATGAAAGGCGTGCACCACCACCGCCTGGCGATATTACTTATTTCTGTTTTATATGTTTGGACGTTTTGTCTGCATGGATACCTGTGCACCTCAAAGTGACCATGGAGGCCAGAAGAGGTGACAGGCCCGCTTAACAGCAGGGGGCTCTTCACCACAAATGAGATAGCTGGGGATCAGAAAAGCTGACAGGGTCTGAATCTGAGTTCAGGAAACAGGACAGATGAGGGAAGTGAGGTCCAGCGAGGTCAGGAAGCTGCCCACAGTCACACAGAGGACTGTGTCAGAGTGTCAGAGGAGAGTCAGGAAGGTTTAGGGTGTCCCCTGAATTCTCAGCACTTGTTTCAAGCATGCCCTCTTGAAAGCAATACTTTTAGGAAAGGAGATGGTAGTGGTGTTGTTCCAGCCGCTGGTGCCCTCCCTCTGCTGGAGCACAGAGGTTCTGGCTTCAGGAAGTGCCAGCCATGTCTACTGTGCCTATACTGTGAAGTGAGTTCACCATCTAGTCACCTGACCCCAAACCCAAGTGCTTCCAGCCCACAGATGAAGTAGGCTGCCCTACAGGCTCAGGTGAGGGCGGAGACACAGATCTGCAACTTGGGGGACATGTGTCCACCCTGACTTTCTGAGGGTCCCTGTTCAGCCGGCACTGCCTGCAGCAGTCTTGCTTGTGCATATGCCTCAACCCCGCAGCTCTGCTGGTCACTTCTACTTTGTGACTCTGCTTCCTTTTGGGAACACACAAGCTCACGGGGAGTGTTGCCAGGGAAAGTGACATTCCAGACAGGGAAAAACTGAGTCTGAAATCACATTGATGGTCACCTGGCCCCGGAGAAGGATTCTCTAATGACAGTTCATGACAACACTAATGAGCCCCAAGTACTCTAGGCTCCTACTCTGTCCCACTAGAATGGGATGCTGGGACCCCATTTTAAATAGATGGGGCCATGGTGGCTCAGAGAGGTTAAAAAGCTAGCTGGCAGTCTCACACACAGGAGGTAAAACCTGGCACAGACTAACAGACATGGTTGGGCCTGCTTGTCATCCCAGCACTGAGGCCAAGGGAGGAGTAGGTCAAGTTTGAGGCCCATCCGAGCTACACAGAACTGTCTTAGAACACGAGAACACGCCAGGCAGTGGTGGCGCATGCCTTTACTCCCAGGACTTGGGAGGCAGAGACTGGCAGATCTCAGTGAGTTCAAGGCCAGCCTGGTTTACAAGAGAGTTCCAGGACAGCCAGGACTGTTACACAGAGAAACCCTGTCTTGAAAATCCAAAAAGAACACAAGAACAAAGCATCATCATGTAGAATTTGAGGTACAGGCTATTGGTATCACGGGGGGCGGGGGGAGGAAGTGAGGAGAGAGGAGGCTGTCAAGGAGGCCCAAGGGACAGGTGTGCCATCATTCCCGGTCCCTGGCCACTGTCCTTTTGAAGAGGACTGGCATCAGAGCCACAGGGCAGCTATTCTCAGGGCTTCTTGGTTTGCCTGCAGAAGGTTAATGGGTCCCCAGCACCCACATGGTGGTTGACAGATATCTATAACATAGTTCCGAGGGATCCAAATCCTCCTTCTGACTTCAGTGGGCACCAGGCACACAGGCAGTGGTGCACAGACATGCATGCAGGCAAAACACTCACACACATAAATAGGTTGAAACTTATTTTTATTTATTTATTTATTTTTGGTTTTCCAAGACAGGGTTTCTGTTTAGCTCTGGCTATCCCAGAACTCACTCATATAGATCTGCCTGCTTCTGCCTCCCGAGCGCTAGAATTAAAAGCGTGTACCACCACCACCCGGTCAGATTCTCTTAAACAATTCTTTTTGTATGTGCACAAGTGCCATGGCATGTATGTGACAGTCAGAGAGGAATCTGTGGGAATCAGTTCTTGCCTTCCACCATGTGGGTTCTGGGGATCAAGCTCAGGTTATCAGACTTGGCAGCAAGCCCTTTTATTTGCTGAGCCATCTTGTAGGCCCCAGATGGTTCTTTTCTTTTCCCTTTTTTTTTTTTTTTTTTTTTTTTTTTTGTTTTATCGAGACAGGGTCTCTCTGTAGTTTTGGAGCTTGCCCTGGAACTAGCTCTTGTAGACCAGGCTGACCTCGATCACGATCACAGAGATCCTCCTGCCTCTGCCTCCCGAGTGCTCAGATTAAAGGCGTGTGCCACCACCACCAGGCCCCAGCTCTTGGCGTTCTGTCTCCATGCTGCAGGCCAGAAGAGGGCACCAGATCTCATTACAGATGTTTGTGAGCCACCATGTGGTTGCTGGGAATTGAACTCAGGACCTCCGGAAGAGCAGTCAGTGCTCTTAACCTCTGAGTCATCTCTTCAGCCCCCCCCCCCCCCAGTTGTTTCTTTAGAAGAACAGAGTTAGGCAGCTTGAGAAGCATGAAGCACGCAGTCGTGCTAAGGAGCCCCACCTTAAAGGAAGGAGGCTATCCACTGAGGTGGTCACAGGTGACTCAGAGCCCTGATTCCCAAGTGGGACGAGGGTGTGGCTCTGGGGTTAGAGACCAGTCCCTTAGGGACAGGGGAGGAAAGAGGCTGACCCCTATGGAGCTCCACTCCCAATGAGTCTGGGTCTTTCTTCAGTTCTTCCTGGTGCACAAGAATGCAGGAGCCAGACTGCAGCCCCTGGAATACTGGTCAGCTCTCACCCTTCTTTCCTGTGTGTGGTGCTGGGATGGAACCGAGGGCCTTGCCAGAGGCAGGCTAGCTCTCTACCACAGATACCCCAGCTCTTGGCGTTTGGATAGTCTTAACTCTATAGCCCAAGCTGAGCTGGCAGGCCTCACACTGCTGATGATCCTCCTGCCTCAGCCCTCTAAGTGCAGGTTTATAGGTGCCCACTACCATCATGGCTACAGTTTTTGGAGGTAGGGGTGTTAAAATGTGTGTGTCCACAGAGCCCACAGAGCCAGTGTGATCTTGTTTGACTGTGTGGATGGTCCTGAATTTAACCATTCCTAAACGTTTCTTAGTTCATTTTAAGTAAGTCTTCCATAGTCACGGGCACCCTGCAAGCCCCTGGTTTGCCAGTCGTTTTTTTTTTTTTTTTTGGTTTTTCGAGACAGGGTTTCTCTGTGGTTTTGGAGCCTGTCCTGGAACTAGCTCTTGTAGACCAGGCTGGTCTCGAACTCACAGAGATCCGCCTGCCTCTGCCTCCCGAGTGCTGGGATTAAAGGCTTGCCAGTCTTTCTAGGTGAGGATGAGGTGTTCTGCAGTTTGCATGGGGACTCCAGAGGAGCTGTTGATGTCAGACATCAAGCTGGTGAGTCTAGCGTATTCACCTATCATAAAAGACGTTTGCCATGGTCAGTACATTCCCAGTATAATAGAAAGCTCACCTGTTTAGTTTCAGAACCCATAGGCCAGAAGAACATCCAGTGTTTACCCGCCACCATGCCTCTCTTCACCCAGGCAGCCATCTGCATGCTCTGCCCTGTCATAGAACCATACCTGTTTCTCCTTCTGTGTCTGTTTTGTTACAAAGGCAACTTCAGAGACTTCCTTGCCTCTGCCTCCTGAGCCCTGGGACTAAAGGGATGTACCACCAGACCATTTAATTTTTTTTTTTTTTTTAGCAAAGTCTCAAGTAGCCTTGAACTATTTAGTGGAGGCTAATCTTAATTTTCTTGGTTTTCCTTCTTTCCCTGAGTGCTGAGTTTATGGGTGTGTAAGCACGATACCCAGCATCTGCATTGTGTTTCTGGGGCTCATCTAAGTGGTAGCCTGGATCAGCACTTTTATTTCATCTTTTCTTTTTGTTTGTTTTGAAGGATTTATTTTTATTAGTAAACCATAATGATTCTGATAATCTTTGATAATCTTTTTTTTAACTTTTTTTTTTATTGAGAAAAGGAGAAAAAAAAACAAGTTTCCACCTCCTCCCAGCCTCCCATTTCCTTCCCCCTCCTCCCACCCTTCTCCCCATATTTCATCTTTTTTTGGGGGGGGGAGAGAAGGGTGGGAAACAGGGTCTTTCCCTGTAGCCCTGGCTGGCTTTGGACTCACAGAAATCCACCCTGCTCTGCCTTCCAATGCTGGAATCAAAGGCATGTACCAGCACACTTGGCACACTTCAAAGACTTCTGATGTCTTCATGCATGTGAGCACACTGCATGAAGTGCCCATGGAGGAGCAAGGGCACAGGAGTTACAGGCGTTGTGAGCTGACCTGGGTCCTCTACAGCAGCAGGCGCTCTCAACCAACGAACTGCGTCATCTTCCCAAGCCTTCATTTTACCTTTATTTGCACTTATTTATGATGAGTGTGTGAGCATGTGCAGGCCGATGCAGGTGTGCGGGTCATAGGACAACTTTAGTTGATTCTCTTCTTTTCCCTATGTGGGCTTTGGGAACTGAACTCAGGTGGTCAAACCTGGTGGTAAATTTTTACCCACTGAGCTACTTTCCAGCCCAACCCCCACTCCTTTTTTTTTTTTTTTTGGTTCTGTTTTTTGACACAAGGTTTCTCTGTGTAGCTTTGCAGCCTGTCCTGGATTTCGCTCTGTACACCAGGTCAGCCTCGAACTCAGAGATCTGGTGTGGGATCCCCCCCCCCATATGCTGTGAATGTTTTATTACCATTGGTTAATAAAGAACTGCTTTGGCCTTTGGCAGGGTAGAATACAGCAAGGTGGGAAATCCGAGCAGAGATAGAGGAGAAAGAAGGTAGTCAGGTAGATACCAGCCAGCCTCTGAGGATCTCTGTGAGTTCGAGGACAGTCTAGTCTACAAGAGTTAGTTCCGGGGGCTGGAGAGATGGCTCAGTGGTAAAGAGCACTGCCTGCTCTTCCAAAGGTCATGAGTTCAACTCCCAGCAACCACATGGTGGCTCACAACCATCTGTAATGAGGTCTGGTGCCCTCTTCTGGCCAGCA
Source organism: Microtus oregoni (assembly GCF_018167655.1). NCBI lineage: Eukaryota > Metazoa > Chordata > Mammalia > Rodentia > Cricetidae > Microtus > Microtus oregoni. The sequence goes on from NW_024543073.1 coordinate 50,717,855, forward strand.
GGCATACACACAGAATATTGTATACATAATAAATAAATATTAAAAAAAAAAAAAAGAGTTAGTTCCAGGACAGACCCTGAAGCTACACAGAGAAACCCTGCTTCGAAAAACAAACAAACAAACAAACAAACAAAAAACCAGTCAGCCTCTGAGGAAACAAGACATGTAGAAAATGAGTTACACCATAGCCAAGTGGCAATACATTGACTAATAGAATGGGTTAAAGATGTAAGAGCTAGCTAGAAATATGTCTGAGCCATTGGCCAAACAGTGTTGTAATTATAGTTTCTGTGTGATTATTAGGGTCTGGGTAGCTGGGAAATGGAAGTGCAGCCTCCGTCTGCCTCTGCCTCCCAAGTGCTGGGATTAAAGGCCACCACTGCCTGGCGCCGTCCCACTTTTATGGCTGAAAAATATTCCACTGTGGCCGGAGCAGATTACTGCAAAGGCAGGCTGTTTCTGCCTCTGTGCTAGTTTAAAGCATTCCATCAACGCTAGTCCAAGCACCCGTGGAACATTTGCTCTGCAGGGTGCTCTGGGGGAACCAATAGAATATAACACGAAGGGACATTTACTGGATTAGCTTACATGACAGCAGCTGAGTAGTTTTTTTTTTTTCTTTTCTGAGACAGGGTTTATGGAGCCCTAGACAGCTTGGACACCTCCAGAAGTCTGCCTGCCTCAAAGCACCTGCAGGGCTAGAACACAAGCCCAGTAGCTAACAGCTTCCACTCCTTACACCCATGTAGGGTGGCTCACAGCCACCCGATTCCAGCTTCATAGCACAGGCTGCCCCTGGCCTCCCAAGACACCCAGACTCATGTGCACATACACAGAGACACAATGCCCTGTAATCTCAGAACGTGGGAGGCAGAAACATGTACAGCTCTTGAGTTTGAGGCCCGCCTGGTCTACACAGTGAGTTCTAAGCCAGCTAGGGCTACACAGGGAGACCCTGTCTCAGAAAACCAAACTAAATCCAAGGAAGGCCACTGATGAGCTCATGGTTCTGGGTCTGTATCCACAATGGAATGGACCCATTTCTTGGGATCTGTGGCGAGGGTACCAAAAGGTAGACGTGGTGAGGTGCTTCACCACAAGCCAGAGGCACTAACAAGCCCTTCAAGGTTCAACCTTGAAGTAAGCCACAGCCTCTAAAGGAGCCCTCCATGCTCAGAGCAGAGCATCTGTGTCCTGGCAGGACTAAAGTCCAGCAGGTCCTTTCTCTGCCTTGCAAGTGCACTGGGAGCTTAGACTAGGGTGTGGCTCAGACAGCTCGCTAAGCACACACAAGTGGATCTGATCCCTAGCAGCCACGGTGAGCCAGGAGCCAAAACGGGAGCATCAGACAGTCTTAATATTAAATTCCAACTGTCTGGGAACAAATTTACCCAGTCAGGGCTTGGGGCAGTCACTAGTGAACCCCCACTTTTCTGCTTCCTCAGTAGGCAAACTGGCTGGGCATAAAGGAATAGGCCACCAGCGTACTCATCGCTTGTTTCAGGGCCACACCAAGGGACATGGCACCACGTCCAGCATCCTGCATAGAACATTTCAACATCTGGTCCAACAGGTTGGAGGGACTGCCAAGGGTGTGAGCCCCGCACTGGACAGAAGCAGAGCTGTGCCGTGGAGAAGGGTGGCTGAGCTGACCAGGTCTCGGTTCCAGAGTGTCAGTAGGTAGTGCAGGAAGGCACAAGAATGGCACACAGCCTCTGTGAGCACAGCTATTGGGTAACACTGGAGCACCCCCAAGTGGCTCTGGATCACTAGTGTGACAGGATGAGGTGGCATCTCACTGAAGATATGGAACCTTTCTTTATTTACAGGACAGTGACAACACTAGGTGACTGGAGTGACCCGGGGAAGAGACAATTCCCAGCTGCCAGCTACAGGTATAGATGTCATCGCTCGTTCTGGGGCCTGTGGCTGTCAAGGGCACTGCATGGGCGGGAGAAGTTTCTTGTGGAGACCAGTGAGGCTCACCTAGCCTCCAAATGGCCTCTCAATTGAACTGTTTGAGAGCTGGCAGGACAACAGAGCCAGGCTCATTACAACGTGTCACCCACAGGAAGTCGAGTGCCTCTTCAGGACTAGGAAGCTTCCAGCTTTATCATCACCTGCCCATTGCTGTCCCAGGTGCCATCAGAACTGGAACAGGGTCCTCTTCAGGTCCGGCCAGCCTGTGGGGTCACGTGCAAAGTCCCAGTGCCTTTAGGATGGTGTCTTGTTGGAGGTGGTGGCCCCTGTCTTCTTTGATGCACCCTTCAGCAGTGTAAGCTTCTTAGGCAGGCTAGAGTTGGCCTTCATCACCACGTCATGCTCAATCTTCTTCCGGATCCCCACTTCCAAGCTCTGTGGGGGACACAGAGCAAGTCCTTATTCTCCCCAGCTTGAACACACACACACACACACACACACACACACACACACACACACACACACCCTTCCTTTTGTTCTTTGAGAACGGCTTTAGATTCAAGCTTCCCTTGCCTTGACTTACAACTATGGGCCTGTGTGTTACCATGCACAGGTGAAAAGAACACATCTAGCAGCGGGACAAAGAGTCCTTAAAGGGCCAGTAAGACCAGAGGGACAGAAAAAAGGATGAAGGCAGTGAGGACCATGGAGGGTTATGGGCAGAGGCAGATGCCTCAGCAGCTACAGCAGGAGAGGATAAAGTCGACTAGGCTCCAACCTGGAAGGTGGGTGAGAGGTGGCAGAAGTAGGTGGATTCTGGATGTATGCTAAAAGGACTACACTGGATAGGAACTGAGTTCAAGGAAGCAAAGTGGTCCCGCGGCAGATTGTGGAGAGAACTCACTTAAGGACCTGAGAGTGGGTACCTCAAGGAGCAGAGTAGGCTTCTGGGTAACCTGCCTAGGAGATATCTGGGGAGATAGAATGATCTATTCAAGATTAAGCCAGATTAGAGCCTCTAATTTTCCTAATTAATTTTTTACTTATATGTATGAGTGTTTTGCTCACATGTATATCTGTGTACCACATACATGCAGTGCCTGTAAAAGATGGCATTGGAAATCCCCTGGGGCCGTTACAGGTGGTTATGAGCTGCCATGTGGGTGCTAGAAACTGAATTGAGATCCAGTGGAAAAGCAGCCAGTACTTCTAGCTTCTCTGGGCATGGGCTCACACCCACCCACCCACCCACATATAATTAAAATAAATAGACTAGGCTGGCCTTGAATTCGGAGATCAGCCCGGATCTGCCAGAGCGTGTAAGGATCAAAGGCGTGGCTACCACGCCCGCCAGCAGCACTTGTGATCCCTAAAAACACCGTTCAGTTCCCAGAACACACGTGACGGCTCAAAATCGTCACTAACTCTAGCTCTGGGGGATTGGGCATTCTCTTCTGATACCAGGCACACACTTGATGCACGCACACACAGGTAAAACACTAATACACATATAAAATAAGCACAAAACCCGAGGCTACCGGCTGACAGCACTTAACACACATCTGAACCCCTCAGAAGCTAAGTGCGGGTCTGGATCCACCGAACAAGGGAGGACAGACTCAGAACCGGGAGTCCAGTCCGCCCGCTCCCATCCCGGGTCACCACCGTTGCGCTCCGCTCACCTTCTTCAGCTTTTGCTGCTGCACGACGCGCGCCTTCTTGGGAGCGATGACTCGACCTGCGGAGTGACACCAGCCAGTGAGACGTGGCCGCCCTCCCCTAGCTCCGCCGCCCTCGCGCCCTCCTCCCGACTCGGTTCCTCACCGCCTTTCCTCAGCCCTCGGCTCCGCTCCGCAGCTGCAGCCTTGCTTTTAGGTTTCTGCGCCTGAAACTTACGCTGTCCCTGCGCCATGTTGTACCACGAGTCGGAAGAGGAGGGGCGACGTGCAGGAGAGCCGGAACTCCGCATGACGTCACTGGCTACAGTGGGCCCTTAAGGCCTCAGTGGACCCAGAGCGGTACTCTTAGAGGAAAGGCTGTCCAAGAATTCAAAGGAAAATTATGTTACTATTTTCAGGGGTCAGGACACTTATGTATTATAAAATGCGATGGTTTGTGCTTCTTATACATAAAGGTTCAAATTAGGCTTGGGGTGAGACAAGCAAGGTGGAAAATTAAGGGAGTGCCAAAAAACTTAAGTAGTCACTGGGGAGACGGCCCTGGGGGTGAAGGCGCTTGCCGCCGCCGTGTCAAATCACTTCGGTTCAATCCTGGGTGTTGGTGCATTCGCTTAATCAGTCAGAGAACTGACTCCTTCAGACTGTCTTTTAACCACATTCACACACATAATAAATAAACAGGTCATAAACCCTTAGGCTATCATGATACATTAATTTTGCAGTTGTGCTGGGATGGCTTAGCTTCACACTCGCAGTACAAAAGCAGCCACAGTCACAGCATCAGTTATGATCTTTTCAATAATTAGATATATTTGGTTTTGTTTGTTTTTTTTCAAGACTGGGTTTCTCTGTAGCTTTGGAGCCTGTCCTGGAACTAGCTTTTGTAGACCAGGCTGGCCCCAAACTCACAGAGATCCACCTGCCTCTGCCTTCTGAGTGCTGGGGGGATTAAAGGCGTGCACCCCCCCCCTCCCCCGGCTTATATTTGGGTTTCTGAGACAGGGTTTCTCTGTGTAAGACCTAACTGTCTAGAATTCACTTTGTAGACCAGGCTGGCCTCGCACTCAGAGGTCCCCCTGCCTCTGCCTCCTGAGTGCTGGGATTAAAGGCATGCGCCAGCACCACCCAGCTTCTTTTCGATATTAAAAGATTTAAAATATGTCTGGTGGTAGGGATTATCACTCAGCAGGTAAAGTGCTTCCTGTTCATGCGTGAGGACCTGAGTTCCATCCTCAATGAGTGACCGCGCTCATACCTCGATCCTAGTGCTGAGGGGACTGAAGACAGGAGAGTCCCTGTAGCCACACCTAATGGTGGAGTTCCAGGTCCAGATACTCTCACAACATTAAAGCAAAGCAGGTTGTAGTGGCTCACACTTTTCACCCTTTGCTCAGGAGGCAGAGGCAGGAGGATCTCTGTGAGTTCCAGGCCAGCCAGGGAGATATAAAGATGCTGTCTTAAAAAGACAAACATTTGGGGGCTGGAAAGATGGCTCAGTGGTTGAGAGCATTGCCTGCTCTTCCAAAGGTCCTGAGTTCAATTCCCAGCAACCACATGGTGGCTCACAACCATCTGGAATGAGGTCTGGTGCCCTCTTCTGGCCTGCAGACATACACACAGACAGAATATTGTATATATAATAAGTAAATAAATATTAAAAAAAAAGACAAACATTTATCTTGATTACTGAATTTTGGTGTCCTCTTTAAGAGCACTTGTTGCTCTTGCAGAGAGGACCTGGGTTTTGTTTCCAGCACCCACATGGCAGCTCACAACCATCCAGGCCCAGAGGATCCAGTCTTTTTCTGGCCTCAGAGGGCACCAGGCACTTGCAAGTAAAGCACTCACACATAAAATAAATGGCCAGGTGGTAGGGGTGCATGCCTTTAATCCCAGACTTGGGAGGCAGAGGCAGACAGGATCTTTATGAATTAAAGGCCAGCATGGCCCAGAGTTCTAGGACATCCAAGGTGACCTAGAAAAATCCTGTCTTGGAAAAAAAAAAAATCAAAACAAACAAGTAGTTCAAAGACAGCTAAGATCATTCTGATTATCCCTACATTGGTTTTCTGTTTTGTTTTTCAATCCGTAGCCCAGAGTAGCCTAAAACACAAAGAAATCCTCCATCCTCAGCTTCCCAGGAGCTGGGATTACAGGTGTGTACCCCCTGACACCTGCCTTGGCATCAGTCATACAAAGGATGGAGCCGGAATGTGATCGTGGGCAGCTTTGTTGTGGATGCTGGGACTCTGCAGAGCTGGGTAAATCTCGTCTGCTCTAGCAGCTGGAGGAGGGGTATGGGTGAGGATGAGCTTTGGGGTAGCCATTTGAAAACTTTATTACAAAATCAGAGGAACCAGGGAAGGTCGGGGAGTCACATCTGGGGACTATCTAGGGTCTGTCCCTCTGAGAAGATGGAGGCACTTAGGGCTGCTTGGAGCTCCTCAGGGGCAAAGACACCCAGCTCAGTGATGATGCCACCAGTGATGAGTTCATGGGGGGTGACATCAAAGGCAGGATTCCAAACCCGGATTCCTGCAGAGAGAGAGGGAGGGCATGTAAGGCAGGGCTGGCCCTGAGAACACCCTGGCTGCTATTGCCTGTCCTCACCACAGCAATTCTTTTTTTGGAGACAAGGTTTCCTCTGTAGCTTTGGAGCCTGTCCTGGGACTCATTCTGTAGACCAGGCTGGCCTCGAACTCACAGAGATCCACCTGCCTCTGCCTCGGGTGTGCTGGGATTAAAGGTGTGAGCCACCACTGCCTGGCTGGGGTTAGAAAGTCCTTGAGAGGGCGGGAGAGATGGCTCAGTGGTTAAGAGCATTGCCTGCTCTTCCAAAGGTCCTGAGTTCAATTTCCAGCAACCACATGGTGGCTCACAACCAATTGTAATGAGGTCTGGTGCCCTCTTCTGGCCTGCAGGCATATACACAAACAGAATATTGTATACATAATAAATAAAAAAAAAGTCCTTGAGAATCTAGGTATTCACCATACCAAATAGTTCAAGACAGTGCAGGTACTGAAGCTAGTAACACAGCCACAGTTCCTGCTGCTCAAGAAGGCCTCAGTCTTCTGGTCCCCAATCTTGCAGGCTCCAAAGATTTTAAGACCTTCAGAATCTGTTTTTTGGGATTCTGAGCACGGGGAGGAGTCCTTCATAGATGTTTTCAAAGTCAATTTAAAAAATATGTAATTAGGGGCTGGAGAGATGGCTCAGTGGTTAAGAGCATTGCCTGTTCTTCCAAAGGTCCTGAGTTTAATTCCCAGCAACCACATGGTGGCTCACAACCATCTATAATGGGGTGTGGTGCCCTCTTCTGGCCTGCAGACATACACACAGACAGAATATTGTATACATAATAAATAAATAAATAAATATTTTTTAAAAAAATATGTAATTACTTGTCTAACACAGGGTCATACACGTAGCTTGGGCTGGCCTCAAATTTTCTATGTAGTCGAGGCTGGTTTTGAAGTCCTCGTCTTCCTGCCTCTACCCCCTAGGTTCATCAGGTGTGTACCACCGAGATCAGCAAATGACTTGAAAATATCTTGTTTATTCTTTAAGACTTTCTTATGTGTATACAATGTATTTTGATTATTTTTAATGTAAGAAGTTTTTGATGTATATTGGAATCTCAGGCCTTGTGCATTCTGACAAGTGTTCCATGTCTTAGTCACATCCTTGGTCCCTTTAGCTTTGGAGCCTGTTCTGGAACTCGCTCTGTACACCAGGCTGGCCTCAGACTCAGAGATTCACTTGCCTCTGCCTCTCCAGTGCTGGGATCAAAGGTGTGTGCCACCACTACCTGGCTCTTTCTGATTTTCTGATGGGGTCTCATTATGTAGCCCAGTATAATCCTGAACTCTCAGCAGCCCTCCTGCCTCAGTCCAATGCTGGGAGCCCTGCTATGTTCCATCGTCTCTGGCTGTCTGTGTAGACGCTTGTTCAGACAGAGCCTCACTTGGCAGAACACACTAGCCTGAAATTCTCTTCTACTGCCTTGTCTTGAGCCTGTGCGGCTCTGTTGCCTGGGCTTCCGGAATGCTGGGCTTACAGGGTTACACCACCACTCCAGCACTGTTGTGTGTGTGTGTGCGCATGTGCTCTTGCCTATAGAGGTTAGCAGCCAACCTCAGCTTTGATTCCTCAGGAACCATCCAGTTTACTCTTTGAGACAGGGTCTCTCACTGAACCTGGGACTGGCTAGAAGCTCCAGGGATCTGCCTTCTCTTTCTCCCCAGCACTGGGATTATAAACCTGTGCCATAAACTGGGTGTGGTTGCACATGCCTTTAATCCCAGCACCCAGAGGCAGAAGTAGGTGGATCTCTGTGAGTTCGAGGCCAGCCTGGTCTACAGAGTGAGTTCCAGGACAGCCAAAGATACCCAGAGAAACCTTGTCTCGAAAAACCAACCAACCAACCAACCTGTGCCATGCTGGGCGGTGGTGGAGAGTGCCGTTAATCCCAGGATTTGGGAGGCAGAGGCAGATGGATCTCTGTGAGTTCAAGGTTATACTGGTCTACAAAGCAAGTTTCAGAATAGTCAAGGCTATCTACTCAGAGAAACCCTGTCTAATAAATAAATCAAAACAAAAACAAACAAACAAAACACCTGTGCCACCACAGCTGTCTTTTTAAAGAGTTGGTTCTGGGCACCAAACTTAAGTCCCCACTCCAACACTCTACCTCTGAGCCCCACCTTCAGCTACCAAGCACTGTTTACGAAGTCTGACTTCGAATTTAACCTCCACCACCAGAATCCCGCTGAGGAGCTTGAATGAGCAAAGCAGCTCCTGCCACTGAGGCCCACAGTACCGAGTGCCACACCCACACCTTACCCTGTGCCGCAATCCTGATTCCATTCAGGTCAGTCAGCTCCTGGCTAGGGCGCTCCTCTATGACAATCTCCTTGCCAGTCTCCAGATGGAGGTCACAGGATGAGCTGGGGGCAGCCACGTAGAAGGGGATGCCGTGGTGCTTGGCAACAATGGCCAGCTGGTACGTGCCTATTTTGTTGGCTGTGTCTCCATTGGCAACGACACGGTCAGCTCCCACTACCACAGCTGGGGGAGTGAGGGAGAGTTGGAAAAGTCACATACCTGGCTTGGGATGCCCACAGCACTACCTGGCCCACTGTGTCCAGCCCACTGACCTGATACACCCTGGTGCGCCATGGCAGCAGCGGCCATGCTGTCCGTGATGAGAGTAGCAGGAATCTGCTCATACACCAGCTCGAAGGCTGTCAGCCGGGCTCCCTGGTTGTAGGGCCGGGTCTCTGTGCAGAAGGTATGCTCCAGTCGGCCCATCTCATGTAGGGAGCGGATCACACCTGCGGGGCAGCCACAAGACAAGCAGGGTGGCCCTGAGACTGGGCTGCAAGTGCTGAGGCTCATATGGCCTCCAGCCTTTGCTGTAGCTATTCCTGTGCCTGACTTTTACCATCTTTATATCCACTTTCTGATACCCCGCGATTCCTCAGTCTCACAAGGCAGCCCCACCCCTCTGATCTTTAGTCCCTGCCCTGTCCTTGTCATTTAGGATGTTCAACACTCTTGAGACAGGGTCTTGCTATATGACTCTGATTAACTCTTCAAATATGATCTTCTTGCCCCAGTCTGCTGAGGCGCTTTAGTACCTTCTAATAATTTATTTATTTCTTGTTTGTTCTGCGGTATTGGGGATAGATGGAACGCATGACATTGCATTGGGCAGCAGGTGCTTAGAGCTGACCCACACACCCAGCTCCTTAATGGAGGATGCCCAGCGGTGCCCCACTACCGACCTCCACCTCTAAGTCCTTTGTCATTCCCCTGTACCCCAGGCTGCAGATGCCTGGCATCTCTTCCACAGTTCATAGCTGTGTTTCCTCTCCCTGGAAGTGAGTAGTTGCTCGGTGAATGCTGGCGGAGTCAATGAACGGGGCACATGAGCCTTGTTCTGAAGACCTGGGTTCCCAGGATCCAGTGCTGGACTTAGGCAGACAGGAGAGCTTCCTGGACAGCCAGGGGCCAGGACGACTCTGCTGCCTTGATTCCCAAATCCCTATGTCCTTGTCCTGGTCACAGCTTCCCCAGTCCTACTCAGGGTATGTCCCTCTGTTCCCAGTCCTCTGGAAGTCAACACCATGCCCCTTCTCCAGGCATGTAGCCGAAGTCAGGCAGGTGACCCAGGGAAGTTTCTAGTCTCTGAAAGCAGAATTACTTCAATCCATGGGCAAAATGAGGGATAGTGCCCTAACGCCATTGGTTGAAACCCTTGATATACCCACACCTGCAAACAAGTTTCCAGTGTCTGTGTACAGAAACTAATCTACAGGGGTAGGGAAAACAGCAACAACAAACTAATACCCTGGGCTGGAGACAGTGGTTAAGAGCACTTCTGTTCTCAGAAGGCCTGACTTGGTTCCTAACATCCAGGTGGAGGCTCACAACCACCTTTACCTCCAGCTTCAGAGGATCCAACACCATCTTTTGATACTGTGTGGTATTTGAAAAAAACCAAACCAAAATCCACATTTCTGTGGCTGAAGTAATTTGAGTACAGGGTTTCTCTGTAGCTTTGAGCCTGCCCTGGAATTTGCTGTGTAGACCAAGCTGGCCTTGAACTCACAGAGATCCGCCCGTCTCTGGGATCTCTGTGCTGGGATTAAAGGCTTGCTTTAATTAAGTCCAACTCTTTTTTTTTTAAATTTATTTATTTATTTATTATGTATACAATATTCTGTCTGTGTGTATGTCTGCAGGCCAGAAGAGGGCACCAGATCTCATTACAGATGGCTGTGAGCCACCATGTGGTTGCTGGGAATTGAACTCGGGACCTTTGGAAGAGCAGGCAATGCTCTTAACCACTGAGCCTTCTCTCCAGACCTTAAGTCCAACTCTTAACTGCTGACCCAGCCCCAGCTGAGCAGGTACTCTTGCCATTGAGCAACACCCCAAGTTCAAGGTGCTTTGCCATGCACCCCAAAAAGACCCTCCCACGCCCCAACAATTGACGGTGCTGCCTCACCTAGGGCTGTACCATAGCCAGCAGTAGCCAGAGCGCCAGTGTTACAGTGTGTCAGCACGGTCACCTTGCCACCCCTGGGGTTGGTGTGCTCCAGGAGGTGGCGGGCTCCCAAGTCCCCGATGTTCCGGTTATCTCTGAGGTCTTTCTCCAACATATCCTCAGCGAAGCGGATGACTCTGGGGACAATAGGTGCTCTTAGCACTGCTGGAAATGACCAGGCTAGCTGCTCTCCTGGGACCTTCTCTGGGGATACACCTGTCACTCTACTCACTAAACCCGTGAATGGGAGCCAGATGCTGGGGGTGGGGCACAGTAGCAAACACAACAAACCCTCTGCCCCTGCGGTGATGATACTAGGGTGGGAGAGGCAGTCGAGTAACCTGGTAAAATGAAGGACATGAAGGCAGAGTTGGGGACAAAGGTGTTATTACAGAAGGGGAGAGGAGGGAGCAGGAACCTGACAGGTTCAACAGAACACTGAGAATGAAGTGGCATGACCGGAAGTGGGAAGGGAAAGAGAAATGTAGAGAGGAAAGCAGGAGAGAGTGTAGAAGACCTCATGGTAAAACCTAACCGGACGGGTGTCATAAAGCTGGCATGGAGCTGCTAAGGGGCTGAGTTCAAGGACCTGGAGAACACGGCGCAGGGATGGACTTTCAGTCCTACCAGTGGGCCCTAGACACGGCACACGCCTGCTTCCTGGTATATGTAGAAGGGGAGAAGGGAGTCAGTGGCTTCTGTTTGCACTGCCCGGTCCAGGATCCCGTACCTTTCCCGCACCGTCTCCTCGGTGGCGCCTTCCCGCTCCGCCTCCCGAGCTGCCACGTAAGCCAGATCGAGGGCGGCACGGGCCATGTTGACAGCAGTGGGCCTGGCGGCGACGAGGAGGCGCAGCTGATCTTGCACGAAGGCCACCAGAGCTGTAAGTCCGGGACCGCCGGCGCCAGCCCGCAACTCCACCGCCAGGCTGAGGCAGCCCACCAGCGCGATGGCGGGGGCGCCGCGCACCTTCATGGCGCGGATGGCATCCCTGGCCTGCTGCACCGAAGCCAGTGCCTCGTAGCGGCAATGCTCAGGCAGCTGCAGCTGGTCGAGGATCTGCAGCGAGCCAGGCGAGTAGCGAATTGCTTCCAGACGCATGGTGCCTGGCGCGTTGGGCGACACTGCAGCTCGCACAGGCTGCGGGGCGGAGCCACGTCCTGTTGCTGGCGCTTGCGCGTGCACACACGCAGCCCAGGCTGCCCAGCGATTAGCTTCTTCCGGTGTCGCAGCGAAATGCGTTACGGTGCTTGGTGGGCTTATTTTTGCCCAGAACTGTTCATCGGTTACTGAAGCGATAATTCGGCAGTCTCAGCTTTGCTGGGCTTCGGTTCAAAGACACTTAGCGCTTAATCACCGAGACAAACGACCTTCCTTGGACCACTTTTAGCCCCATTTCTTTAAAAGTACAAGCCAGGCGATGGTGGTGCAAGAGGCAAGCGGATCTCTGTGAGTTCGAGGCCAGGTTGGTCTAAAAGAGCAAGTTCCAAGGACAGCTTGGGCTGTTACACAGAGAAACCCTGTCTCGAAAAACAAAAACAAGTACAATGAAGAACTTTTATCCTGAAGGACTGAAGAGATTGCTGAGTGGTTTAAGAGTTCATACCAGAGTTCGGTTCCCAGATGGCTTCATGTCTGCCTCTACCTCGTTAGAGAGGCCCCTTCTGACCTCAGTGGGACAACATACTTGTAATGCAAACGCTTAATTAAAAATAAACCTCAGACCTTAATCTCAGCACTTGGGAGGCAGAGCTCTGTGAGTCTGAGTTCCCCTAGTCTACATAGTGAGTTCCAGGGCAGTCAGGGGCAGAGAAACCCCATCTTAAAAAGCAAACAAAACACAAAACAAAACCACACACTCAAACACAGGAATTTCTCTTTATAGCCCAGGTTGGACTGGACCACACCTTGTCTCTACTGGGGGTGTGCTCAGCACTGTCTGGATGAGGGTGTTTTTGATGGCTGTTTCACAAGCACCCCTACTAGCTGGGTCATCATGAGTGGCTGACCCCAGCTTATGGCATGCAGCCTGGATGTCCTTCCTGCCCAACTCTAGTGTTTTGTCTGTGGCTCCAGCAGCCTGACCCTCTTTCAACCTTCCTGTGTAGTCCCTGACAGCTCATACAGGATGCCACCCCAGGCCATGGCCAATCTTGATCCGGTATCTCAAAGCCCCCATCCTGCTGTGTGGGGACACTGCTGTCATAATAGTGGCTGCAGCAGCATCTGCTTAGTTGGGTGGAAATGAAGGAAGGACAGCTACTAGGTGACTTTAGCAACCCAAGGCAGGGACAAAGAACAGGGCTTTAATGTTACGGTGTCAGGGGTTCTACCAAGGCACAGACATCCTCAGCGAAACTAAATAAATAATGATCTCTATAGGGAGAGAAGTCTGTGGCTGGGCCGGCAGCAGTGAGGCCTGCAGTCCGTAAGGTCTGGACAAGTAATGGTTTCTGGTCCCTGGAATTCTGACTCCCTTACTCGCTCTCTGAGTCCGAGTAGTCAGCCACCAGGGAGGCACTGGGGTTGCTGGGGCATAGCAGGTCCTCCTGGGAGGAACCCAGGGGTAAGGCCTGGTCTCTACAGTTCCTCGTGGATTCTGCTGTCTCTTGAGGTCTGTCCTGGGTGGCTCCTGGTGGCCCTCTTGGTTCTGCTGACAAGGGACTGTCTGCTGCACACTGGGGACTTTCTGGAACTTCTTGAGACCTTCTCCTCACTATGCCCAGGTCCCCCACTGTGCCCGTGGTGCTGGGGGGTGGTCTGCGGCCCTGGCACAACTTCTTCAGGACAGTGTTAGCTTTGCTGCTGCTAGCACTGGGTCCCTGGGCCGAGGGGAACCAAGAGCGGTGGATGATCTCCGTGCGCTTCAGTTTCTGTTTGTCCTCATAGGCTGTGGGGAAGAACAGGTATCGTGCAAGGGTCCGAGGTTCAGGGGCAAAGTGTGCATAGCATATGCACACCCCTTGAGCTTTCTCCCCACCACTGTAAGCAACAAGGTCCCCTAGGGACCAGGTGCCCCCCAAACCCTGCATGCAACCTCTGCCTCCCATGAAGCTTCTGGTCCAGTGCCACCACTCACAGTCCAGGGTGTGCAGCCTGAGCAGGGCAGCCAGTCTGCGGTCGTCCTCTGATTCCGGCACGAGAGGGATGGCTAAGTTGGCCCTCGCCTGTAGCGCCTGGTCCTTTTCTTCCTCCTCCTGCATGGCTTTCTTTTTTTCCTGTGGGTGGGTGTGACACATAGGGAGGGACATCAGAACCTTGCCTCCTTGAGACGCATGGGTCTCACTCCAGTCACTGGGTCTGCTTCTCCACTGAAGCAAGGGAAGGGCCCATACAGTACCTGCGATGCAAAAGTGGCCCCATGTGCAGGGCTCATGCATTCGGTCCCTCAAGCCCTCAATGTCAAAAAGATGACCATGTGCTATATAACACTACATGCTGACCAATGATGGGCTGCAGGTGTGACCCACTAGATAAATTCCGGAAGATGTGATAAAGAAGGTGTGGTGGCCCATGCCTGGAGTCCCAAGAGGTCCAGGCAGGGACAGAGAATTTAAGACCACACTTAAGCTCGGGCCATACTGTAATTCGGAGGTCCTAGAAATTTTTTCTACTTGCCCCCCACTTTTTGGGGTGAGGAGCATGGTCTCCCTTTGCAACCCAGATGGACCTGGAACTTGAAATAGTTCCCCTGCCTCAGCTTCCTGAGCATTGTGGTTATAAGCACGAGCCGCCAGGCCCAGCTTTCTGTTTTTGAGGTTGGACTCTGACTCCTGGGCTCTGATGAGCCTCCCACTTCAGTCCCCCAGTGGCTGGAAGCACAGACAGACATGACCAAAACTGGCTTCCTGCTTGTGCTGAAACATCGTTCCCTCTGTGATGGCTGACAACATGAGGCTTTGGGCAAGTGACCAGGTCGTGAGGGCTCTCCCTCATCAACGGGGTCAGTGCCTTACACAGGAGTCCCCAGGGCGCCTGTGTGTCCTGTCTGTGCCTTGAGGATCCAGCAGGAAGTTCAGAGGAACCCAACCAGGCACTCTGTACACAGTCAATTTGTAGATGCCTCAACGCTAGACTTCTGGCTTGTACAGCAGTGACTAATCCATCTCAATCTAGACTTCCCAGTCTGTGCTATGCTTGTTAGAGCAGCAGGAAGAGATTAGGCAGGGACATGACTCTGCTGCATACAGGGAGCCTGGTGCTCAGAGGGGAAATGACCAGCTCGCAAATGGGATGAGGGGACACAGGTCTGAACCACAGTCTCCCAGCTCTGAGCCGGCTGATGTCCACTGTGGGGTTCCCTCACCCGGAAGCGCCTGCGCAGCATGCTATTCAGAGCAAAGTCATCCTTCCAGGCGTTCTGTGCCTCCTGGATGTGGCTGAGTGTAGGCAGGGCCTTCTTCAGCGTGCTGCGGTCGGCCTCGCCATGCTCCAGGCGAAACATGGCGTCCGTCTCCAGTTTCTCTTTCTTCTCATGCTCTGCAAGGACCACGTAAGCATGACTCTGGGGAAGCGACCTGGGGTCACGTGGGGTGGGCAAGCATGCGGTGCTCACCTGTGGTCAGCACCTGCTCATTGTCTTCCATATCCCAGCGCTCCTCCTTGCGGCTGGCACCACTCACGATGACATAGTCACAGTTGGCAGGGTCTGTTTGCATCTCGATGTAGTTGACGCAGAGGTGGCATTTCATTCGGAACCTACAAAGGACCTGGTGTTAGGATGCAGCGATGCTCTCCTGAGACCCCAGAACCACTATCCGAGCACCCACCGCACCCAGCTCAGAGCTGGGAGAACTCTGGAAAGACCTGCAGGCTTGCAACCAGAAGAGCAACCAGAGGCTGAGGATGGGTCTGGGGGTCCTAAGTACAGGGCCTGCTCAGCATGCTCCAGTGTTGGCTTTCACCCCCAGTGTGACAAAAACCCAACATTTAGTAATAGGTGTGGTGGCACCCACTTGTGACCCCAGTGCTCCCTAGGCTACACAGTAAGACTCTCCGCCTACAATCAAGCACCCAGACACTAAAGCTGGCTCTTCCATTCATTTGCCCATTCCTTGCCCACTTATTCACCCACCTATACATTCATCTATCCATCTACATGTCTGTCCATCTACCTACTAATCCATCATCCACTTACCTGCCCATCGGTTCATCTATGGATCCACCCATAGACCCACCCACCAGCCATCCTCTATCTACTCACTCTCTTACTCAACGGGTCACCACCTGGGCCTCCTCCCACCCTCCCTCTATTGGCTACTCTGTGCCAGGCTGGTGCCAGCAGCTGGGGATGGTGCTGGTCAGCGGAGTAGGACAACCTGCTCTGGGAGAGGCTGATGCGATGATGGACATGTGACAATCAGCTCGGGAAGGGCTGATGTGACAATGAACACGTGCCAGTGAAGAGTGACCACATAGGAGGTGATGGCTTTAAAAAAGGTCCCTTTGGGGCTGGAGAGCTGGCTCAGGAGTTAAGGGCACTGACTGCTCTTTTAGAGGGCTTGGGTTGGGGGCTGGAGAGATGGCTCAGAGGTTAGGAGCACTGCCTGCTCTTCCAAAGGTCCTGAGTTCAATTCCCAGCAACCACATGGTGGCTCACAACCATCTGTAATGTTATCTGGTGACCTCTTCTGGCCTTCAGGCATACAGACAGAATATTGTATACATAATAAATAAATATTTAAAAAAAATAAAAAATAAATAAAAAAATAGAGGGCTTGGGTTTCATTTCTTAGCATCTACATGGTGGCTCACAATTGTCTGTAACTCCAAGATTCCAAGATCTGACACCCTCCCACGGAAATATATATAGGTAAAATACCAAAGCACATAAAATAAAAATAAAATTATAAAAAACAAATATAACCCATCATTTATTAAAAAAAAAAAGAAAATGTCCCTTTGAAGGTAGTGTTTGAGTAGCACAGGGATGGGGCCATTTAGCTTCCTGGAGCAGAGGCCTCATGGCCTGAAGCAGAGTGAATGAGGGGCCTGAGCTTTTACTGGGAAAGGTGGGGGCCATGAAGGGTTGGAGGAGGAAGGGACAAACCCTGATTGACAGGCCAAGATGGACAGTTATACAGAGAATGGCTCTAGAGGAAGATGCCAAGTTCCCTTCCCCTTCAAGACTCCTCTATGGACCCTTTAACCTGTGACGGCATACCTGTCCTAAGGTGCCACCAGGTGCTCCTACCTGTAGATTGGAGTTGTGTAGTAATTGCCAACCTTCTTCTTTTCTGCATTGTAGCGCACACCTGAGAGGGCAGGGAGATAGAGGCTGGGACCAAGGCACCTGCATCAGCTTTTCTCTGGGTGGAGGAGAAGCTGGTGGTTTGTTGCCTGGCAGGGCAGGTGCCCTGGAAGGGAGGGCACAGAAATTCAAGGTAGGAAGAACGAAGTTTGGGAGGCACTGGAGTACCCAGGCCATAGGAAAGTGTGGACGGGACCAGGAAGGCCCAGATTCCAATCCTGCTTTCACTGTGTGCCCCTAAGCAAAGCTCATCACTCAGGGCCTCCGTTTCCCACCTAGTCAACAGAGACGATGGCTATTCTGGTGACACAGGACTCTGGGAGGAAATGTCAATGGAGAGCTGGATGTGGGGGTACACCTGAGACTGCAGCATTTGGGAGGCAGAGGCAAGGTGGAGTTTGCCTGGGTGACTTAGAGCCTGGCCTGGCCATCTTCCTCTCTGGGGCAGTTGCGTTGGTTCTGGCTGGAGGGTGCTCATGGTGTCTCGAGTGGTTCAGCTCCCACTGCTCTCAGTGCTGGGAACAGGATCCAGGGTCTTAGACCTGCCCTGGGCCTAGTTTCTCTGTTCCTGTGGTCTGAGGCCTGCAGGTTTTCTCACTTCCCTTGTCTTTTCCTTTCTACAGTCACCTTGTCTCCAGGCATTGTGCGTCTGGCCACCAGCCCCACTTCCTGGCTCCTAGCTGACCCCTGTCTGAGGCAGGCCCCAGACACAATGTCTCTGCCCTATAGCCTACCATAGCAACATCTGTCCTTGCTTTTCTGTCCTGATGCTAGATCCAAAGAGAATCCCGGCCCTGTCCTTACCTAGTGGTGGGTTCTAAGATCTGCTCACTGCAGAGGGGTCCTGCCTCTACCCAGGATAAGCCATTTCAAGAAGAGGCTCAATGGAGGCCTCTTGGATAGCTGGACAGGGCACGCATGGCTCCTGTGTAACAGCCCTGGAACTTGCTTTGTAGACCAGGCTGGCTTTGAACTTACAGAGATCTGCCTGCCTCTACCTCCTGAGTGCTGGGATTAAAGGTGCGTGCTATCATCGTCCAGCTTCATTTGCTTGTTCTATGACGAACCAATCCTCAATCATCATTACCTACCCATCACACCCATCCACCATCTTTTATCTTTCATTCATCTGAGCATGTATTTTATTTTGAAGCTGAACCCAAGGCCTTGCAGATGCCGGACAAACATCTACCACATGTCATACCCAGCCCTCACTTTTCTGAGACAATGTTTCACTGTGTAGTTCAGGCTAGCCTCTAACTCGCCATTCTGCCTCCGCTTCTCTAGCCCTGGAATAACATGTGTGTACAACCAAGCCTGGTTGTAGCTTTATAATAAACCAGTAGATGTGCTTCCGTCAGTTCTACCAGCTGTTTCAGACGGCTGCGGAATTCTGAGCAGGATTCATTGGTCAGTCCCAGGAAAAGATCTCTGGGGCGGGGGAGGACTCTAGAGTCTGTTGGGGTAGTCCTCGGAACAGTGCTCCCCTCTGGGGATCGGATGTGATCACGAGGCAAGGCCTGACAAGACCGAGTGCATTATCGACTGCTTGGCTAGTACTGGCTGCTGCAGAACTGCT
This sequence comes from Microtus oregoni, assembly GCF_018167655.1. Taxonomy (NCBI): domain Eukaryota; kingdom Metazoa; phylum Chordata; class Mammalia; order Rodentia; family Cricetidae; genus Microtus; species Microtus oregoni. The sequence goes on from NW_024543073.1 coordinate 50,736,337, forward strand.
TGCTGCGGGGACAATCCTCACCACCAGGAACCAGAAAAGATGGCACGTCTGTGAGGTTCTGTGGTTGTCCTGGCTAGTTTTATGTCAACGTCACATAAGCTAGAGCTATCAAAGACGAGGGAACCGCCAACTGAGAAAATTTCTCCGTAAAATCCAGCTGTAAGGCATTCAATTAGTGGTTGATGGGAAGGGTCATCCCATTGTGGGCTGGGCCATCCCTGGGATGGTGGTCCTGGGTTCTACAAGAAGGCAGCCATGAGGACCAAGTCAGAAAGCAGCACCCCTCCATGGCCTCTGCATCAGCTCCCGCCTCCAGGTTCCTGCCCTTGCTGTGCTTTTGTGAAGAACTGTTACATAGACCTGTGCGTGAAACAAAGCCTTCCCTCCCTAAGCGCCTTTGGTCATGGGTTGCATCACCACACGGTAACCCCTAACTAAGGCAGTGGTGTAATGGTGAACAGCGGAAGCTCTGAATCCAGATGTGACGGGATGGAGTGGTGAAACAGATCACTGGAAGGGTGTCTGCTGCCAAACTGGACGGCCTGAGCTCAGTCACTGCAAACAGCGCAGCGGAAGGAGGGAATCGACACCCATAAATTCTCTGACTTCCATAATTTTGACACACACACACACACACACACACACACACACACACACTAAATAAATCAAATTAAAGGAAGATGGTATGGTATGGACTGCTGTAGTGTGGGACCAGAGGGAAACTGAGGCATTTGTCCCACATCCCAGGGTGGAAATGGAAGTCAGGAGGGCAACTGCTCGAGTGTCGTGCTGCTGACTCTGTGGCTAGGCTGCGGCAGTCAGATGGGAGCGGAGCGCAGCCCCAGCCCTCTGTCCGGAGCATATGCTGCAAGAAGCACCTTGAACAAACACGGGTGGGCCTCACACCAGCTTCACTTTACAGACTGGGAAACTGAGGCATAAAGTCCAGCTGGTGGGTAAAGGTCGCCTTCTGGCGACTGGCAGGGACAGGGTCTGGATCCCAGGGTCTAGCCTTCTAGTTGTTCTCTAGCTTGGGGACCGGCCATCTTCCTATTTGGCCTTGGGGCTGACACTATCTCCAGTGTCTCAGAGCACCTGGCACAGGGGAGCTGGAGGGGCAGGCAGGTCACGGGTGATGGTGAACTCACCCATGCCGATGTGGTTCTTGCAGCCATCACACCAGATGTTGTACGGCATTTCAAATCTAAAGCAAAGACAAGGATTTTCAATGTTGTTTTTCTTACATTTACTTATTTATCCATTGTATGAGTGGCAGTCAGAAGACAACGTTCATGACTTGGGTCTTTCCTTCCACTATGTGGGTTCTGGGGATTGAATGAAGGGGCCTGGCTAGGCAACAGATGCCTTCACCTACTGAATCATTGCTGCTCTCCCTTTTTCTTAAGGCATATTTTAGCTATGTTACCTAGGCTGTTCTTGAACTCTTAGACCCAAGTGATCCTCCTGCCTCAGGTCATCTAGTATCTGGGAGGCCCTGGCTGGCCACTCTTCCTTCTGTGGTCATGTCCTTGCACATCACTCTGTGGCTCATCCCACACGGAGGAAGAGTCTGGCCCCAGCCCTGGAGTCAGGATCCACACTGGGCAATTGAAGGGAAAGAAGGGACAAGTGTGGCAGGTCTGGGTCTGGCCTTTAGAGTCCTGGCACGTTTGCAGGCTCTTCTGGAGCCATAATACTGCTGGCCTGATGGAAGAAAGATCCATTCTGGAACCGTCTATCTCTACAGGCCAAGGCCCCACCAATGAAGGAAGAAGACCGAGTCAGGTTCTCCCTAGCCCAGAAGAGGTACCTAGACTTGTTATGAATAGCAAATACTTAATGTCTGTTATGCAGCAATGGGTGACCCATGCAATGTCTTCCTGCATTACAGACTTAGAACCTTGCAGCGCTGGGCCTATCAATGGGAGAGGGGTGAGTAGCTTCTTACCGGATGACAAGGATGCCTTGTGACAGCTTCCGAGCCCGTTCTCGAAGGGGGTGGCTGTTGTGGTATCGGTTGAGAGAGCCATGCTGTATGGAAAGGGTGAGTGAAGGTAAGCAATGCCAAGCTAGGGTAGCTTGTTCCTCAGCTCTTCCTACTGCTCTTCCTACCAAGTGTCTCCCTGGGTAGAAGGGGCTTCAATCTTACATCCTACAAGCAACAAAGGAGGTGTGGACGGCTTGGGAAAGCAAATAGCCTGGAGCCAAGGACAGAATTGTCTTTGGTATCTGAAGGAAGGGGTTCCAGGAGCCCCCAGGGACACCAGAGTCCACAGAAAGACTTTCTACTTGATGGCATGGTAATCTATAGCAGGGCTTTCTATGCAATGCCATGCTAAGTGGGAAGAGCCTGCACTCATCCTCCAGGTACCTTGGAGTCTTCTCTAGTGTCACTTGGTCCCTGAGGCTATGGGGGTCATTGAAGCTGCTCACCTTCTCTGGGTTGAAGTCCGGGGGGTAGTACTTGTTTTGGCCTTTCCTTTCACCCTGAAAACAGAGGGGAGCCATGAGTCAGAGAGGGTAATGCAGGGTCCTTCGGACATGCTGAATGTTCCATCCAGTTTCTGATCTATAGTGGGAACTAGGCTGAAAACCCACTTGTTATAGCTTTGGGAAATGCCTTAAGGCCACACTGTTTTACAGGCATGTCTGCATGTTCTTGGGGACTGCAGGCAGTGGTAAAGAAGTGGGGATTGCCACTGACTCCTAAAGGTTTATAAAACACTGTTTTATGTAGCCCAGCTGGTCATGAAGTGCTATGCAGCTGAGACTAGCCATGATCCTCCTGCCTTCCCCTCCCCAGGCTGGTACTATGAATGTGCACCACACCTGGTTAATGGGGTCCTGGGGATGGAACCCAGACCTCATGGTGGGCTCTTTAATCAGTTCCTCATGCTGTGGTGATCGTCAACCATAAACAACCGTATTTTGTTGCTACTGTTTTGAATAGTGTAATCCTGCTACTGTTTTGAATCGTAATGTAAATACCTGCTATTTAGGATATCTGTTATGTGCCCCACAAAGGGTCTCGACCCACAGGTTGAGAACTGCTGATCTAGACTGATAAGTGTAGTCTTTACCCATCAACCAGGAAACTTCTCTTAGCTATGACTCTTAGAAAACCACAACCAATCAATATGCAGAGTTGTGGGGCCCAGTCCCAGTGAGTACATCTACAAAATACTCCCACACCTAAGGTTAGGGAATTCTGTGTAAGAGGGGGCAGGAAGGTTGTGAGACCAGAGGACCAGGGAGTTTGCTGTGAGATTGTGTCTCTTAGAAACATCAGAAGTTACATCTGCAAAGTCTCAACCACATGATCACCCAAACGTGAGTTGAACAAGGACACCAACAAACATGCCAAAGAGGGTAACGACCATGAGGCCTCAACAAAGAGCTACAGGCAACAGAGGAAAGCTGAGAGCAGGAGAGGCAGCTCTCCCCAAGGAGAACACACCAATGGGTTGTCCAGCCAAACAGTCAGTCCTGAAAACAAACACACGCATGACATTATATGGACTCAACAGATTATATTTGGGAATACAAATGTATGTACAAATACTTCATCCACATAAGAAAGAGTGGTGAAGAAGGAGGCCATGTATTTGAATGAGAGCTGGGAGGGATATATGATAGTCTGGAGGAAGAAAGGGATGGGAGAAATGTAATTAAAATACAATCTGAAGAATAAACTATAGCAAAACACATGATCCAGTGCTGTATGCACAGCGCAGGGGCAAAGCACTTGCCTAGAGTCCTGGGCCAGCCCTGCCTTGAACACCATACTGCGTGTGAAGCCAGACAGGATGGCACACGTGCTCATGGCAGGGGGATTCAGAGTCTGAGGCAGCTGAGTGGGTGTCGGGACATCGAGGAGGGAAGGACAAAGAGTGACTATGGGGCTGAAGAGACGGTGGCTGAGGGTGTCACCTGGATCTGAAGCCTGGGACCCACATGGGGGAAGGAGTTGACCACCACATGCATGTGAGCCCACTCTACGATAAATAAGTACAATTCTATACATTTGTAAAAGACTACTGATTAGCTTAGCAGTCCAGGCTCCTTTCTGATGGAGGAAGGTCATTGGCTAATAAAGGAACTGCCTTGGCCCATTTTATTGGTTAGAGGATAGGTGGGAGGAGTAAACAGAACAGAATGCTGGGAGGAAGAGGAAGTGAGGTCAGACTCCACAGCTCTGGTCTCAGGAGCAGACTCCTCAGAGAGACGCCATGCTCCGCACGCGATCCAACCCAGGATGGACATAGGCTAGAATCTTCCCGGTAAGACCGGTGCTACAGTTTATTAGAAATGGGTTGATCGGGATATCAGAATTAGCCAGTAAGGGCTAGAGCTAAAGGGCCAAGCAGTGATTAAATGAATACAGTTTGTGTGTTGTTATTTCGGGGCATAAGCTAAGCTAGCCGAGCAGGCGGCCGGGGTGCTGGGAACGCAGCCCCGCCGCCCCTAATACTACACCTTTCAGAGGAGACAGTCTCCTAGAGCTGCACTGACGGAGTGGGCAGGACCACCTCACACTTCCCAGTGGCTAATGCGGCTCAGTAGCGGAGTGCCTGCCCAGCAAGCACGAGGCCCTGGTTTCCCTCCCAGCTCTGCAGCAACGAGGCATAATCCCAGCACTAGGATGTGGGTCTCTGAGGCAGAGGGGTCAGGAGTTTATGACAGTAACAGAAAGGAAGGGAAGGGGCAGGGAGGGAGCAAGATCAAGATGGAGAGAAGACCTGCTGGGCGGTGGTCTGAGTGCCCAGCAAATGTCTGCCACCAATAGCTACCACCCAGGAGGCTGGGAGAAGCAGGGCTGCCTGGAGGCTGTGCTGGTGCCTAGGAGGAACCCAGGCTTGGGAATCTTCTACTCACCATCTTGGGAGCTGTCTACGGGTCCTCACTCGCAAGGGTGCAACTGGGAAGTGGCCTGGTCAATGCACGCAGTGGTGGGGTGGACCCTCCTATGGGGCCTGCAGAGGCCACAGGCTGCCCTGTAATGATGTGGCCGTATGGCGGTCTGGCTTGGCTCTTCCTAGTTCTTGAAGTTCACAATGGTTGAGTTGTGACCTGGCACTGAGTCTCCACGGGGTGAGGAGCATCCAAGGACAGCCTGGAGGGAGGGAGGAAGGAGACAGAAAGAGTTTAGAGAAGCATGTGGCTCCAGACTTTATGCTGGGGTGATCAAGTAGATGGTGGTCCGTGTGCTATCCCTGCCCTCAATTCCTACTGCCCACCCTGCTCCTGTGCAGAAGCTACCAAGGGGCTCCTTTTACATTTTCCTATTAAAAATTGATTGTTATGCCGGGCAGTGGTGGCGCATGCCTTTAATCCCAGCACTCGGGAGGTAGAGGCAGGCGGATCTCTGTGAGTTAGAGGCCAGCCTGTAACTCTTGTAAGAGCTAGTGCCAGGACAGGTTCCAAAGCTACAGAGAAACCCTGTCTCGAAAAACTAAAAAAAAAAAAAAATTTGATTGTTATGTGCTTGTGTGTGTGTGTGCATGGCATGCCAAGCATGTGAAGGTCAGAGAACAACTCGTAGGAGTCAGTTTTCAACTTTTCATCAAACTCAGGTTGTAGGCTTGGTGGAGTCAATGTAGAGTCTCACTGGCCCAGCAGGGGTCTCCTATAATATGTACTAGCATGCCATGATCCCTAGGCTTCCGGAAGCTCTCAGTTGAGTTGATAACCAAACCTACAGAGCCTACTGCTTCCCAGCCTTTGCTCTCTGAGGTCACCCACCCCTCTCCTTTCTCTGTTCTGGTCTAGCTGACTTCCTGGCTATCTGCAGAAGTCAGGCAACTGGACTGTTCCTGAACTACTGGGATGGACTCAGCCTCACAAAGGCTAAGACAGTACTCTACCTCTGAGCCCCACTTCCCTGCCTCTCACTAGGGGATTCTAGGCAGGGGCCCCAGCTCTGGGTTGTAGCCCTAGGTTCAAAGATGTAGCTTTTGTTGTTCCTCTTGAACGCCAGAGGCCTCATTCAACCACCCAATCTAAAGTCACTTCTTGGAGCCAGGTGCTAATTCTTATAATCCCAGCTACCAAGAATAACAGGATTGAGATAGGAAGAGTCCAAATTTGAAACTAGTATGGGCACTGTCAAAAAAAAGCTAAAACAGTTTGGAGATGTAGCTCCTGGGGACTGTGCTTGCCAAGCACGCAGAAGATCCTGGGAGCCATCCCAGTACTGAAAAATAAATGAATAAGTTAATTAAAAACAAATGTAAGGGCGGTGGTGGCACACGCTTTTAATCACTTTAAACACTTGGGAGGCAGAGGCAGGCGGATCTCTGTGAGTTCGAGACCAGCCTGGTCTACAAGAGCTAGTTCCAGGACAGGCTCCAAAACCACAGAGAAACCCTGTCTCAAAAAAAAAAAAAACAAAAACAAAAACAAAAACAAAAACAAAAAACAAAAAACAAAAAAAAAAACAAAAGTAAGAGCTGGGGAGTAGTGGTGCATACCTTTAGTCCCAGCACTTCAGAGCGAGTTCCAGGACAGCCAGGACTGTTACACAGAAAAATCCTGTCTTGAAAAGCCAAACCAAATAAATAAATAAATAATTAGGATAGAGATATGGCTTAGTTAGTATAGTGACCATGACTGTTTAGCATGCAGGACATCCCGAGTTCTACCAATTAGGCGTGTGGTGGCACATGCTCAGCACTCAGAAGGAGGAAGCAGGAGGATCGAGTTCAAAGCCAGCCTGTGCAACAGGAGACCCTGTCGTGAGATAAACGCTGGATGGGCAACAGAGACTCACCTAAGTTAAGGAACGGTCACGCTGGGAGGAGGGGACAGCCCTATCAGGGGAGTAGGGGTTCCAGAGTAAGCCCAGGCAGGTAAACCTGCTGTGACAGGATGGGTAACACACTTCTGTCTTCTTACCACTGACTATCCCTGCTCAACTGCCCTAGGCTAAAAGGGTGGATAGCACGCAAAAGATTGACCTTGGGAAAAATCAATAAAAAAAAACAAACCAAAAACTATTATTGTGTATGCACAACGTGTGTAAGTGCAGGCCACAGGTAATTTTGTGTTCCTCCACATTTATGTGGGTTTTGGGTTTCCAGGATTGTGTGACACACTGAGCCATCATTCTCGCCCCAATTTTATTTTTATTGGTAAGTTTGGATTACACATAAGTGTAACCTGTCTTCCGATAGTCTCAACGATTTACACTTGATCTTTACCAGAAGGCTCAGATGTGGTTCCCACCCACTTAAAACTTGAAGGCTGGGGCCCCCATGGTAGAAGGAGAGAACGGATGGTCTCCACGTGTGTCATGGCATATACCATTCACATGAATGCATAAAAAATGAATAGATACAATTTAAAACAAACGGTTTTCTTTGCTGTTTTGGTTTTTCAAGATGGGTTTCTCTGTGTAAGAATGCTGGCTGTCCTGGAACTTGCTCTGTAGACCTTGCTCAAACTTAAAGATTCACCTGCCTCTGTCTCTGGAGTGCTGGGATTAAAGGAATGTGCTACCACTGCCCGACTTGAGAATTTTTTAAAAAGGATTTATTTTTAAATTGTGTGTGTGTGTGTGTGTATCCGCGCATGCATGCATACAGCCAGAGTCTAAAAGAGGATGTCAGATTCCCTGGAGCTGGAGCTATAGGCCACAGTGAGTCACCTGACATGGTATTGGGAACTGAACTCAGAGACTTCAGAAAAGCAGTATGTCTCTTAACTGCTGAGCCATCTTTCCACCCCTAAGTTTTAAAAAAAAAAAAAATCATTGTGTGTGTCCAGGTACAGACGTGCCAGTGTGCGCAGGTCAGAGGACAACTTGGAGGAGACAGTTCTCTCCTTCCACTAAGTGGATCCAGAGATGGAACACAGGTTGTCAGACTTGGCAGCAAGTATCCTCACCTACTGAGCTATCTTGCTGTCCCTTCACCCAAATACTTAACTGCCTGCCCAGGTTTGGGGTCACAGCGGCCTGGGTCTCTGACTTTCCTGGAGCAGTCAGGAGGGAGTAAGGTCCAGGGCATGACAGCGCATGCCTCATGCACTCAGGGGGCAGAACCAGGGGTACAGGCTGAGTTCCAGGACAATCTGCTTTACACAGCATGTCCAGGCCAGCCAGAACTACACAATGAGACCCTACCTCAAAAAACAAAAATAAAACAAAGGTTGAAAATGGGGGGTATTGACAGGAGGAATGAATTTGGGGCTTGTTGTAATGAAATAAGTGTATGGGGACTGCCTATAGTGTAGATACCCAGCTTGTGCGTCAGCGTGTGTCTGGGGTCTGTTTTACAATGTTTAACAAATATGTTTTGGAGACACGCCCCTCTATGGAGTCCAGGCTGGCCCTGTACTCCAGAGTCAGCTTTTGAAGCCTTAAGGTGGTTCATCACCGCCGGAAGTACCACAGCCAGGTTACACACAGGCTGCTCGGCGCATGCTCAGCGATGAGATAGGACATCAGAGCCAGGGATCACTCCTGACCTCACTTGCCCGCACAAACGACAGCCTACAGGCCCCTCTGCTGCTTCCTAGCTGCCTCACTCCGGGCCAGCTGCACTGGGCCTCACTTTCCGAAATTAGGTGAAAAAAAAAAGTTTTCTACAGGATGGAGCTGCCGAGGCTGCGAGTCGTGGCAGGTGTTAAGCATTGAGAAGGAAACGCATGGGACTACTAACAATTTTAAAATTAATTTAAGTTATGTGCGTGTGTGTATTTATGCACAAGTGAGTGCAGGTGCTCGAGAGGGTAGAGGGTTGATTTGCCGGAGCTACAGGCAGCTGTGAGCTCTGGGACCTGAACTCCAGTCCCCTGCAAGGGCAGCACAAGCTCCTTAAAAATTCCATGTTTTCTGTGTGTTCGGGGAGTGTGTCACGAAGTGTGTGTAGGTCAGAGAACACCCCCACAAGAATGGATTTTTTCACCATGCTCAGGGTCGAACTCAAGCCGTCAGGCTTGGCCGCAAGCGTCACTGCCTGCGAAGCCGCCTCGCCGGCCCTCAAGCTACTGTTTCTAAGCACCATGTTCCACACTTGGGCTTGGAGGGCTCATCTTCTGCATGAAGACGGCTAGGGGCGCCTTCGGCGGGGAACGGCTGCTGGGCCCTGGGAACCCGCTCGCGTCCGCAGCTCTCCCGCGCCAAGCCGCAGGGGTGGGATTGATGTCCTGCCACCCCCGTCGCCGCCGCGGACCGCTCCGCACCCCGTACCTACCTGCCCTCCTCCTGACGTCACGCCGGCCGCCACCAGCCGGAAGCACACCCGGCTCCGAGAACGCGGAGAGCCCGCCTCCGAGGAGCGGAGACGCCTGCGCGGGGCGGGGCCAGGCACTTTCGCCATCTCGATTGGCTGAGATTCTCGCAGGCAGCCCAATCCAGGCCCGTCCAGGAAGTGCTAACCTGGCGGCTGAGTTTTCAAAAGGAGCTGATTCGTCATTTTAAAGTTTTTTTTTTTTTTTTTTTTTTTTCGAGACAGGGTTTCTCTGTGGCTTTGGAGCCTGTTCTGGAACTCGCTCTGTAGACGCTTTTGTCTTTATTAGCCCAGGTTGGCCAGGAATTCATTATATTGCTCTGAGGATGACTCTGAACTTCTGACACTCCTTGTGATCTCCAAATAGTGGAATTACCGTGTGCTGTACAGTACCGGCTATTTATTTATGGATTAAAAAGAAATTACATTTATGGCCAGTCGTGGTGGCGGATGCCTTTACTCGCAACATTCTGGAGCCAGAGGCAGGTAGTCTGTCAGGTGTACACAGTGAGACTTTGTCTCCAAAAAAAAAAAAAAAGTGAATGCTGGGTTGCCACTAAGGTCTGAGGGAAGGAGCATTAGCATTAGAGTTATCTCCGTGGACCTCTGGACATGCATCTGGTACACAAACATAGATGCAGCCAAAACACCCATACAGGTAAAATAAATACGTAAATCTTTTTAAAAGTAGAAAGCAAAAGAAGGAGATTTATTCAATGTTGGCACTTTGGGAAGAGGGACAGAGATTCAGGGAAGGAACCACCCAAGTCCCGAAGTGAGGTCAAAGTTAAAGGGACAAGGACGTGCACGTCGTCTAAGCAACAGTCCGGGTCAAAGTGCAGCTCCGCCCACCACTGACCCAGCTCTGCCGGGGCTTAAATCTCAGCGGTCTGAGAAGTTGTTAGAATTGTGTGAAATCTCCAGGAGTTTTCCCTCTGGCTGGGGCCCTTTCCCTTGTCTAGCCTGAGATTCCCGGGGAAATTCCTCTTCCTTTGGGGTCCATTATTTTCAGTCTGATAGACTGAAAGACACAGGAGCCTCTCCAGAATATCTTCATTTCCGCCAGGCCTGTTAAAAATAAAAGGGCAGAAACAGGGGGGATTCTTGAAATCCCCTTCGCTTTAGAAAAGGAGTCACTGCTGGGGGAGGGGACTGACAACCAGCTGTAAGAAGAGATTCTCAGACCTGCCTTTGAGTCATTCCTGTTCCTCCTAAATATCCGTGACCCATTCTGTTTGTAACCCTGGTAGAAAGTCGTTTGTTTACCAGGTCCGGCTGGTGCAGTCATTACTTTCGTCTTTTGTGGGCTCTCTTTTAGGGTTGGCAGATTTGTTTATGCCCTGTCTTTCCAGGAAAAGTCTATGACACAGCACTTGGCAGTGAAGCAGAGGCAAATAGATCCACAGATGAGTTGGAAGGAGTGAGTGTGTGATTCTGGCTTTGGTTATCCATGCATGCAACTGAGACCTGACAGGAGCATCAGAGGAGGAGATAACAAAACGCCGACCTTTCCCGTATGGTGTGTCGGTGTGCTTTTCTGCTCTAGCCCCAGTTGCATGGTTCTTGCTTTGGGTAGGAAGATGTGCCGCTAAGGCTGAGCCATCACCATTGGAGTATTTGTGGAAGGAATCCCAGGATGGCAGTCTTTGTCTATGTGATATTTGTCAGGTCCAAAGGAAATTCCCTTTCCCCAAATTCTAAAAGGCAAAAGGAACAAATGCCTGGTGACTAGTAGCATGCCAAAGTGCATGCTGGGCTCCGGGCTCCCCCAGTATCACAAGAGCCCGTTACACCTGTCCATGTTAGCATCCAAGCTCTTCTTACCTCCTCCCCTACCCTAAACTCCTAGCTCACAGGCTTCACTAACCCTAGCTACTCATTCTCCTTATAACCCTGCTATTTCAGCTATGCTCTCTCTCTCGGTCTCTCTCCCCGTCTCTCTGCTCTCCCACTTTCTCTCCCTCTCTGTTTCTCTGTCTCTCTCTTTCTGCTCTGCCCCTCTGCTTCTCTCATGGTCAGGTTCAGTCTAATGGCCATGTCCAATCCAATCTTCTTCTCTCTCTCTCTCTCTCTCTCTCTCTCTCTCTCTCTCTCCTACAATAAAACCCTTCCCCTTACTAGATCATAAAGCAGTCATGTCATCAGTATTATGGGATGGTACGCTGCCTGTTTGGTGAGTGTTCACCTCATGCATATTGGGATTCCCTGAGAACAGTTAAAGGTTTAGAAGCTCACAGGCTTTTCTCCTCCAGGATACTCATACTCTTTCTCATTGTAACACTATATCTACAATAAACACCTTCCTTCAACCATACCGTGGAGTGGTCATGTTGGCAATTTATACAAATGCCTTTCACAATAGCCTCAAATTATAAAATAAAGTATCTTAGGGATAACTTTAAACAAGCAAGTCAAAGACTTGTATAATATATAAAAACTTTAAGATATTGAAGAAGATCTCAGAAGATGGAAAGATCTCCCATGCTATGGATTGGTGGAATTAATATAGTGAATCTGGCCAGGCTAATAAAAACAATCTGCAGGTTTGGTGCAATCTCTATCAAAACCCCAACACAATTCTTCACGGAAATTGAAAGGACAATTTCAGTTTCATGTGGAAACACAGAAACCTAAGGATAGCTAAAATTGATAGAGGTGGGTCTTGTATTTATCTGTTGCTTTCATTGGTTAATTAATAAAGAAAACTGCTTGGCCCTAATAGGACAGAAAATTAGGTAGGCGGAGTAGACAGAACAGAATTCTGGGAGAAAGAAGCTGAGTCAGGGAGTTGCCATGATTCTCCCACTCCAGACAGACGCAGGTTAAGATCTTTCCTGGTAAGCCACCTCGTGGGCTACACAGAATATTAGAAATGGGTTAGATCAATATGTAAGAGCTAGACAATAAGAGGCTGGAACTAATGGGCCAGGCAGTGTTCAAAAGAATACAGTTTCCGTGTAATTATTTCGGGTATAAGCTAGACATACGGGCGGCCGGGTGCCGGGGACGCAGCCCAGCCGCTCCTATTACTACAGAGTAGTAATAAAAGAGTAATAAAAGAACTTCTAGAACTATCACCATCTCCATTCCCAAACTATACTACAGAGCTATAGTAATAAAAATAGCATGGTAGGTATTGGTATAAAAACAGATTTATCAATGGAATTGAATTGAAGATCCAAACATACCTATGAACACCTGATTTTTTTTTTGCAAAGAAACCAGAAATAAATACTAGAAAAAGGTATCTTCCACAATGGTGTTGGTTAAACTGGACAGATGTAGAAGGATCTAGATAGATTCATATTTAGTACCCTGCCAAAAACAAATGGATCAAAGACTTCAATATGAGGCCAAATACCCTGAATCTGGTAAAAGAGAAAGTGGAGAGTTGCCTTGAACTCATTGTCACAGAAAAGGACTTTTTGAATGGAACACTGATAGCACAGGCAATAAGAACTATTAATAAATGGAAACTCATGCAAAGCTTCTATATGGCAAAGGACACCATCATTTACACAAAATGGCACCTACAGAATGGTAAAAGATTTTCACCAATTACACATTTGATAGAGGGCTAATATCCAAAATATGTAAAGAACTTTAAAAAACCTAGACATCAAGAAAACAAGTCAACAACAACAACAAAAAACAAATCAAAGCAAAAAACAAATAATTTAAAATGAGGCACAGAACTAGATAGTTTTAGCTCAACTCAAAAGTTGGAATGTGCCGGGAGGTGGTGGCACACACCTTTAATCCCAGCATTCGGGAGGAGAAGGAGACAGGCGGATTTCTGTGATTTCTGTGAGTTCGAGGCCAGCCTGGTCTACAAGAGCTAGTTCCAGGACAGGCTCCAAAGTTACAGAGAAACTCTGTCTCGAAAAACCAAAAAAAATAAAAATAAAAATAAAAAAAAGTTGGAACACAAGTGGCTGAGAAACACAAAGAAATGTTCAACATACTTAGTAATCAGGATCATGGAAATGTAAATCAAAACTACTTCCAGATTTCATTTTGTTTTCTGTAGACCAGCCTAGCTTCAAACTCAGAGATTCACCAGCCTCAGCTCTGAGTGCTGGGATTAAAGGCGTGTGCCCCCATGCTTGGCTTGTGATTTCATCTTTCACTTGTCAGAATGACTAAGGTCAACAACCCAAGTGACAGCTCATGCTGGAGAGGATGGAGTAAGAACACTCATCCTCTGCTGGTGGGAGTGCAAACCTGTACAGTCACTATATAAATCAATGTGGTGGTTCCTCAGGAAGCTGGGAACAGACCTACCTCAAGATCCAGCTACACCACTCTTGAGCATATAGCCAAAGGGCTCTACACCCTACTACAGAGACATTTGCTCAAGCATGTTCATTGCTGCTCTATTCACAATAGCCAGAAATTAGAACCAGCCTAGATGGCCATCGATGGATGATTGGGTAGACAATGTGGCACATTTACACATGGAATATTACTAAACTGTTAAAAAAAACATGAAATTCACAGGTAAATGGATGGAGGCTATAAAAAAATCATCCCGAGTGAGGTAACCCAGATCCCAAAAGACAAATCTAGTATGTATTCTCTTCCATGTGAACGTCAGCTCCTACCTCTTCAATAAGTATGTCTAAACACAGAGGTTAGGTGTAGAGTAAGGGACTGGGCAGGAGGAGTGTTTTCCTAAGAAGGGGAAATAGAATAGATGGTTATGGATCAATGGGCAGGGAGATACTGGAATGGGAGGATCAAATAGGGAGGGGTGGGGAAGAGCAGTAAAGGAGGGGATATGGGAGGGACAGCTAAAATTAAGGGCCATTTGTGGGGTCATATAGAAGCCTATTGCATATACATACGTGAAAGAGATCTAAAGGGGATTACCAAATAACAGGGAGATACAGCCCCAATTAGAGAGCTCTCACCACCCAATTAAACATCCAGTGCCAGGAATGAATTACCATGAACTTGAGCTGTTGGTCAACGGAGCCCTATACAAACTCCCAGACAACCCAGGCAATTGTCAAAGTCATTGGTTGGTTTCCAGAAACTAATGTAAAGGCTCTATTGCTGCAGACAATACCTACATATCTCATTGAACATGGAGGAGTTGAGTTGGTGCCTACCTAGGCCTACACCGCTACTGACTAGTGTTCATGGTACTGGAAGATACTCTGCACCCAAACAGAGGAGAAAGAGAAACACCATCCAGCTTCAAACCCTTCGATCTACAAGGGTGACCTCCCTGCAAGATACACTGGTACAATAATGATGCAAACGTTGTGGGAGCAGCCAACCCCTGTCGAATTGCATGTAAGGCACATGCTCTGACATTGAACCCATGCCCAACACTGCTCATGTGGCCAAGAACCTGAGACTAGATAGGCCATGGCCTTAGGGGCAAGCAAAATAGTACTGCCCGCTAAGGAGCACAGCGGTGGAATGACTCCTGTTGCCATTCTGCTATACTCATAGATCAGTACCTTGTTCAGCCGCCATCAGAGATGCTTCCTCCTGCAGTAGATGGGGGCAAATACAGAAACACAGCTGGACACTGCAGCTGAGCGAGAGATCTTGGACCATTCAGTTCTAAGTGGGCTGCCTCCGTCAAGTCCCTCCCCTCAGGGTTCAGGGAGTGCTCCACAAGAGAAGGCAGAAAGATTTTAAGAGCCAGTGGGGTGGATGACAACTGAGGAGTGGTGTCTTCCAGACACAGCAGGACGGACGCACATATGACCTCACAGACTGTGACACACACACAGGGCTGACGCACATATGAACTCACAGACTGTGACAGCAGGCACAGGATTGTCACACATATGAACTCACAGACTGTGACAACAGGCACTGGGCCTGCACGGGTCTAAGCCAGATGAGGTTCTAGTCCTGAGAGAGGAAGTAGACACAAGCCCAGAAGTTATCTCCAATTGATAACTGCTCACAAAGGATAAAATGTTTCCCCACCTCCCAGTGGAGTCTCACTAGGCAGACAAACCATTCTTAAAGGCAGGCCCCATGCCCAACAGTAAATGGCCAACAGAAAACTAACTCAATGGAGCTTTTGGAGGTTTTCATCTGGGATTTTCTTTATTCTTTCTCTCTTTAACCTACAGGTCTTTCGCTTGTTTACTATGATTTCTGATTTTGTGTCTTTTGGGGATTTTTACGTGTGAGAATGTGTATATCAGGAGGATGGACAGATGACTCAGAGGTTAAGAGCACTGACTGCTCTTCCAGAGGGCCTGAGTTCAATTCCCGGCAACCACATGGCGGCTCATAACCATTTATAATGAGAATGAGTGTGTCTATGTATGTGTTTCTTATGTCTGTCCTTCCTTCCTCTCTCTCTCTCTCTCTCTCTCTCTCTCTTTTGTTTCTGGAGACAGAGTTTCTCTGTCTAACAGCTCTGGCTGTCCTGGAACTCACTCTGTAGACCAGGCTGGCCTTGGACTCACAAAGATCCACCTGCCTCTGCCTCCTAAGTGCTGGGATTAAAATTGTGCTCCACCACCCAGGATGCTTTTTCTTTTATGATTGACTGTTTTGTCCTATTCAGATCAGTTTTATTTTATTTACTTTTTAAACTTTATCTTATTTTTTTCTTCTTTCTTTTTTAAAAAATGCTTGTTTGTTTTCTAGTGAGAAAAAGATCAAGAAAGGGTATGGATTTGGGTGGGGGAAGGTGGAGAGGATCTGGGAATAGTTGGGAGAGAGGAAACTAATCAGAATATGCTGTATGAAAAAATTATTTTCTATAAAAAATGAAGAGTGAAAAAATTACACTTTTTCTTTTCAATTTAGTTATTATTTAGATTCATATATTTATTTATTTAGTCATCCTACAGTCTTTGGGGAGGAAGTGCAAACAGGAAAACCTGAAACCTTCTGCTTAATTCGGGTTTCTGCTGCTGAGATAAAACTCCATGACCAAAAGCAACATGGAGAAGAAAGTGTTTATTTCATCCTACAGCTTGTAGTCTACCAACCAGAGAAGTCAGGATAGGAACTCAAGGCAGGAACTGGGAGCTAGAATCTGAAGCAGAGGCCATGAAGGAGTTCTGTGTTGTGGGATAATCTTTTTGTATATTGTGAAGATGTGTCTCTACCTAACTTGCCTTTTGATTGGTTTACTGAAGAGCTGAATGGCCAATAGCTAGGCAGGAGAGGGTAGGTGGGACTTCCAGGGAGAGAGGGGAACTTGGGAAGAATCTGAGGCACACAGGATTAAGCCAGTGAGACTCAGAGCAAGTCGGATGTACAGTACTGAGGAGAGGTAATGAACCACCTGGAGGAGCATAGATTAATACAAATGGGTTAATTTAGGTTATAAGGGCTAATTGGGGACAAGCCTAAGCTAAGGCCAAGCATTCATAATTAATAAAAGTCTTTGTGTCTTTATTTGGGAACTGGTGGCCCAAAGAAAGTCCAGCTGCAGTGCTTACTGGCTTGCTCACTATCCTTTGTTCAGCCTACTTTCTTATAGCACCCAGGGATGGCACTGCTCACAGTAGTTAGGGCTCGCTCACATCAGCTCACCCACTCAGAAAATGCAGCACTGACTTGCCTAAGGCCAATTTTTATGAAGGAGGGAGAGAGAGGAGAGAAGGAGAGAGAGAGGAGGTTGGGAGAGAGAGGGCAATACTTCACCTTTCCTCACCACAACTGGTTTATTTGGTCTCCAAAGTCCTTGTGGAAACAAACCTGGAAAGGGACCTGTGCTTACAAACCTTCCCCTCCTGCAGCAGAAAGGCAGGACACAAAGGACTCCGTGAACACGCAGAGCAGGGACACTATTTACTTGGCCTGTGAACACACTCAAGGGAAGAGGACAGGCGATTAAACAGGGAAAAGAAACCTCCCTCCCAAACGTGGGAAGACACTTCCCATCAAGGCCTTGCACGTTTGGGACTCTGCAACAGAAAGGAGAGACATCACAAAGGAAGGAGAGACATCACAAAGGAAGGAGAGATATCACAAAGGAAGGAGAGACATCACAAAGGAAGGAGAGATATCACAAAGGAAGGAGAGACATCACAAAGGAAGGAGAGACATCACAAAGGAAGGAGAGACATCACAAAGGAAGGAGAGACATCACAAAGGAAGGAGAGACATCACAAAGGAAGCTTTAGGTGGAAGCGTTCCAAGCCCCTGTGTATAATCTCCAAACAAGAATCATGACACAACTGAGTGGTGGTGGCACACACCTTTAATCCCAGCACTCAGGAGGCAGAGGCAGGCAGATTTCTGTGAGTTCGAGGCCAGTCTGGTCTACAAGAGCTAGTTCCAGGACAGGCTCCAAAACTACAGAGAAACCCTGTCTTGAAAAACAAAACAAAAAGAATCATGACACTTGGGACTGGGGAGGTGGCTCAGTTGGTAAAGTTCCTGCTGTGCCAGCACAAGGACTTGAGTTCAGACCCTGGCACCATGCAGAAGTTGGGTGTGGCAGCATATAGCTGTAACCTTAATGCTGGAAGGTGGGGGTAGAGACGGCAGAACCCCGGTCCAAGCAACTGCTCTACCAACCAAGCTACAATTCAAGCCCACCACAGAGGCTGTTTTAATTATTTTTTTCTCATGTACACACCAGGGTGTCTTATGTTTAAACACCATAATTTCCCACAAACAAGCCCCCCGCCATGGGTGGAAACCACCACTGTAATTTACTTGTTAGAATCGGGCATAATATGCATTTACCCGAATTGGTGTTCCAGCTGTATGGAGGTGAAAAGCCCCGGGATGATGGGAGGGAGGTTGCAGAAGCAGCTCAGTAATTTATGGCAAACATAGCAATTGGCTTAGTGGGTCAAAGAGGACTCCAGGTCCTATCTACATACTCACATAGCCAAAATCCATTGTGCTGGGTAGCTTCTGCCAACTTCACACAAACTAGTCTCATCCAGGAAGAAGTAGCTCAGTTGAGGAAATGCCTGCGTCAGGCTGGCCTGTAGGCAAGGATACTATGGGGGATTTTCATGATCAATGATTGATGTGGGACAGCTCAGACCCCTGTGAGTAGTGTCACCCCTGATTACATGCAAAAGAAAGTTCCAAGGAGCAAGCCCATAAACAGTACTCCTCCGCGACTCTGTTTCAGTTCCTGCCTCCAGATTCCTGCTTTGAGTTCTTCATAGTGGCCTGTCACCTGTAAGATGAAGCAAACCCTTTACTCCCCATGTAGCTTCTGGTCGTGCTGTTTACCACAGCAGTGGAAACCCAACTCAGACAGACGCTGGTGACAGAGTGAGCAGTTGCTGTGACAGACCTGACCACGTTGTTTCGGGATGACACTGAGAGTGTCTGGAAATTTGGGCTGAAAAAGCCCTTAGTGTTCTAAGTTTGGGCTGCCCATGGAAGCTTGCAAGATAAAACTCTTGAGATAACCATAGATGATGGAAGCCTGGTTTGCGAGGTTTCAGAGTCCCCTAGAGACTCTCAGGGCTTGTATTAAGAATTTCTGATCTCTGGTCATCTGGGGCTGAAGGGTCAGCTGTGGTGAGCAGGAGGCCAGCACAGACGTGAAACCTTGCTTTCCTGGGAGAGATGCACAAGGGCTTGTATTAAGAAGTGCTGGGGGGGGGGGCTGGAGAGATGGCTCAGTGGTTTAGAGCATTGCCTGCTCTTCCAAAGGTCCTAAGTTCAATTCCCAGCAACCACATGATGGCTCACAACCATCTGTAAAGAGGTCTGGCGCCCTCTTCAGGCCTTCAGGCATACAGACAGAATATTGTATACATAATAAATAAATAAATATTTTTAAAAAAAGAAGTGCTGGTGGGGGGGGGGCTGGAGAGATGGCTCAGCGGGTGCTCTTCTAAAGTACCCGAGTTCGATTCCCAGCAACCACATGGTGGCTCACAACTATCTGTAATGGGGTCTGGTGTCCTCTTCTAGCCTGCAGGCATATATGTAAACAGAATATTGTATCCATAATAAATAAATATTTAAAAAAAAAAGAAGTGCTGGTCTCTGGTCATCTGTGGCTGAAGTGTTTAGTAGGAGGCCAGCACAGACGTGAAACCTTTGCTTTCCTGGAGAGCAGGTGCCCATCCTCTGGGGCTGAGAAATCAGCTGTGACTAAGAAGAGGCCAAGATCCCCAAGGTGGGATCCAGGACGTGTTTCCTCAGGGTCAGCACATAGAAGCTGTGGTCCAGAGGGGACCAAGGTTGTATCTCAAGCTCCAGCTGATGTTGATAATGTGTGTGTGAAGGGGCCTTGGAGCTGGCACAGGACACATCCAGATGCCAAATTCTCAGCACAGGGGAGCTTTATTTATGGGCAGGGAGAGGGACCCAAGCAGGGGTCTGCTTTTGGATCAGGCGATTTATTTATGGGTGGGGAGAGGACCCAAGCAGGAGTCTACTTTTGGATCAGTCAAAGACAGCAGAGTAGCCTCTGCAAAAGTTTTTTTTTTTAATTTATTAATTAAATTTATTTATTTTGCATCCCGCCTGCAGTTTTTTCTCCCTCCTCTCCTCCCATTTCCTTTACCCACCTCCCACTCCAGTCTCCCAATCCAATCCTCCTCTGTTTCTGTTCAGAAAGGGGCAGATTTCCCATGGGTGTCAATGAAGCTTGGCTTATCAAGTTGAGGTAGGACCAAGATCTTCCCTTTGTATTAAGGCCAGGCAAGGCAACCCAGGAATGTTCCTGAAGTCAGCCAAAGCATTAGGGATAGGCCCTGCTCCCACCACTAGGAGTCCCACAAGCAGATCAAGCACAACTGTCACACATATGTGGAGGGCCTAGGTCAATCCTGTGCAGGCTCCATTGCTGTCCTATGAGCTCCTATGAGCCTCGGTTAGTTGATTATGTGGGTTCCCTTGGGATGATCTTGTCCCGCCCTGGCTCTTACAATCCTTCCTCTCTCTCTTCAACAGGATTCCCGGAGCTCTGCCCAGAGCTTGGGTGTGGGTCTCTAACACTCTGAGAGTCCCTTCCAAGACAGGGGACACCCTGAACGTGACTAACGCAATGGGAACTTACATTAGCACCCACCTCCTTCAGGAATAAGGAGAGCAAGGGCTTGGGTTCTGATGGAGTGGGGTGCGTTGATGTTTTACAGCTGGAAGGAGATTCCTCCCAGAAGAACCAGGGCTGAGTTTGGTGGAGTATTCCTTTACACCGTGTGAAGATGTGTCACTGTGACTGGTTTAATAAAAAGCTAAATGGCCAATAGCTAGGCAGGAGGTATAGCAGGGACTTCCGGACAGAGACAATTCAGGGAAGAAGAAAGGAAGAGTCTCCAGCCAGATGGAAAGGGAGCAGATGGGCAGTGCAGAGTAAAGGTAATTGAGCCACGTGAAGGAATGTAGATCAGTCGGGTGGTGGTGCAAGCCTTAATCCCAGCACTCGGGAGGCATAGGCAGGCAGATCTCTGTGAGTTCAAGGCCAGCCTGGGTTACAAGAGCTAGTTTCAGAACAGGCTCCAAAACTACAGAGAAACCCTGTCTCAACCTCCCCCCCAAAAGAAATGTAGATTAAAAGAAAAAGGTTAATTTAATTTATAAGAGCTAATGGGGAAAAGCCTAAGCTATAGGCCTAGCTTTTTAAATAATAAGACTCTGCAGTTTTTTTGTGATCTGAGGACCCAAAGAAAAACCTGTCTACAGCTGAGGCTTAGGCTGTTACCCTGAAGGTGGGGAAACTGGACCCAGGGACTCATCATCTTCTGGAAAGGTAGGATGGGAGAGGGAAGACATCCTACTGGGAAGTGTTGAAAATTCAAACAGAGGAGGCTAGGAGTGGGCTGGGGGAAATGTTCTTTCTCTGTTGGATGCTGGCATCCACGGGAAGCTTTAGCTGTTTGTCCAGAACACACATGGGTACTGCTGGGGTCACAGGTCAAATACCCCTCCCTCCACACACCCCTTCCACTAAGCCAGGCTCTGTTGCGGCCCTATTGGGTGCGCCTCTGATACTACGGGAGTCACTTGGCTCTGGGGCTACCTAGGCCAATGGAGGTAGAGTGGGGAAGGAAATGGTGGGATCATGGGCTGTTGGGCTGTCAGTGGGGCTCAGCAGTCAAAGGCTTTCCTAAAAATGCATGGGACATATATGCACATGCATGTTCATGTGTGTCTCAGGTGTTTCCTCAGGAGTGGTACAAGTCGTCTTTTTGAGACAAGGTCCTTAGAGCTCACCTGTTAGGTTGGGTTAGCTAGTCGGTGTGTTGTGGTTGGTCCGAGGCTCTGCAAGTCAACCCAAGCAGACACAAGAAGGTTCCACAAAGTCAGATTTATTACCGGCTGCACAAAAAACCTGATCGATCTGGGTGTCAGAACAGACTTGGGGGCTGAGCTGTGATCCTGAACATTCATTCACTTCAACAAGTATTTAAGCACAAAATCCAAAAACGGTGTCAAGTTACAGTTATATTATTTTCACCAATCAGAATTCAAAGATTAGGGGTTTTCCCTATGTGTTCCATCATTGTCAACCAACACAGGATGTAAGCTTTTCAGTCCAATCAATCAGATTCATTTGTTCTTTCTGTTGTTAGGGATAGCCATAACGTTATTAGAGAATAATAATGGCTGTCTCTATGGTTTAAAGAGGAGGTTGGTTAGACATTGGAAGGTTCTCAGCTCCTCCAGGGCTTGGGAACTTGAACTTGGTTTTGCCCTACAGGTAATATGGAATCTGAAGTCAAAATGGTAGTACTTAGGACAAGGTGCTTTTGCCTGTTTCCAGCAAGCAAGTCCCAGGGAGTCTTCTGTGTTGGTGTTAGAAACAACGCATAATCTTGGTGTCACATACAACAAAATAAAAGCAACTCATCAAGGCAATTTCTGTTTGTAAAATGGGTGTATGTGCAGGAACTTAAAGCAGACGAGCAAGCTGCACACCAGCTCAGAAGGTTCCCTTGGGTTTTCATTCTAACACAAGTGGTGACTGTGTTCTTGCCCTGTAGCCTGGGGTCTGACCTCACAGTCCTTTGAGACCGGACTGTTTAAAAAAAAAAAATCAGTGTAAGAGACCGGAGAGATGGCTCAGTGGTTAAGAGCATTGGCTGCTCTTCCAGAGGTTCTGAATTCAGTTCCCAGAACCCACATGGTCACTCAAGACCACCTATAATGTGATCCGATGCCCTCTTCTGGCATGCAGGTGTATATGCAGATAAAGCACTCACAAAATACTTAAATAAATAATAAAAAAAAATCTTGAAAAAAATCAGTGAAAACCAGGCATGGTGGTGCATATCTTTAATCTCAGCACTTGGGAGGCAGAGGCAGGCAGATCTCTGAGAGTTCAAGGCCAGCCTGGTCTAAAGAGTGAGTTCCAGGACAGTCAGGGCTACGAGAAAACTGTCTTGAAAACAAACAAAACAGGGTTGGCGAGATGGCTCAGTGTTAAGAGCACTGCCTGCCCTTCTAAAAGTCCTGAGTTCAATTCCCAGCAACCACATGGTGGCTCACAGCCATCTGTAATGAGATCTGGCCTGCAGGCAGAATATTGTATACACAATAAATAAATAAATTTTAAAAAAGAAAACATATCAGTGGAAAGGAAATGAAGGAATAGGAGAAGGGGTCAGCTCTTCCATGCCATCAAGTTCCAGGAATGAGGTAGAGGGGTACTTGTATAAACAGCAGATTTACTTGGTGGGGGAGACTGGAAAATTTCCATACAAGTTTGACAAGGGTAGATTAAATGAGGAAGAAGAGTTACAGAATATTGGTCCTTGGGGGGCCATCGGTCTTTACTAGAAAACGTTTTTTACAGTTTCCCTGTCTTTATCATACAGTTTCTTTAAATTCCCAGCAAACGTTGCTGTCACAAACGTTGCAGCAAAAGTCACAGTGGAGTTTTGATACAATAAATGCGTGGATTATTTGGTCTTAGTGAAGCTCTGGATCTCCAGGAGGAGGAACAATTATTCCATGTGTCTCTTTGCCATGGCTGAAGGTGGGTCTGTCTTTCTGGGTGCTCCCTTGTCCAGGTGATTGGCCAGGGAAGATTCTGTTCTCTTGACCAGAGGGAGCTTTCTCCTAACAGGCCTTCACTGCTGCTCCAATCCCTACCCCGGAAGAGGTCACCCTGAAACTGTTTAGGAGCTAGATCACAGATAAGAGCTCCAAATACTTTTGTCATCTCTGTCTGCCAGCAAGAACGAGGCAGCCACAAGTCCTAAGGAATTTCTGGCATTTAGCTAGGATAGGGACCTGTTACTTCTCTGTGGGGTCTTTTTACCCCAAACTGCCGGATCTTATCTCCTGTTTTCATCATCCCTCCCCTTCCCTTCCCTGAAAAGGCACACCAAATTTCCATTAGGAATTAGGGCAATGACCTATCTGGCTTCCTCTAGCTGACTGGGGTATCATGTGTGGCAGTCAGGGTTCCCCTCCAGTGGGCTTATTTAAAGAACTCTTATTTGTGGAATAACTAAGTGTAGGGAGGAAAAAAGTCTTTGGGGCCTGGAAAGAGATGTGAGGGAGGAGGGAAGGCATGTTGTTAATTGTGGGTACTAGGCAGGGAAGCAAATCAAGCTGGAGTAGGGTCTCTGGATGTGCTCACAGCACTGCTCCTCTGGGCTCCCATGCTGAAGCTGGTCTCCAGAGTGATGAACCCGGGATGCTTCCAGGCCTCGAGACAGCCGTTGGAGTGGCTGGAATCAGTAAGAGGTCCCTCCCATATGGCTTCTGGATAGAGAAGGGACATTTAGCCACCATTTGTGTGTTAGGGTAAAATGATAGTGGGCCTGTTTCTCTTGGCCACAGCCAGATGCTCAGTGAGCCAGGATTTGAGATTCCATCTGGGCAGTGTTTCCTTATCAAAAAGATCACTGTGAGAAATAGCTGCCAAAATAACATCCCGTGTGGAGGATAGCCTAATGTCCAGGGAGTGGGACCCCTTGGACTATTGAGGAAACATTAGTAATTTTAGTCTTTGTGTTTTCCTGCTGTGTGGTCAATACCCACAGGTGGCCAAAATCATCCCCCCCAGTCCCCCACTGGCCCAGTTGAGGATCTGTGTTTCCCAAAGACTGCTGCTAATTCGCATGAGCTTTCCAAGCCTAGCTGTCTCGGAGTGGTATTCTCCATCGGGAGCTCACTACTGTCAGAGGTGAATGACTGGGAAACCCGTAAGCCCCCTCTAGAAGCCAGGCAATAAATACATCATGCCAAAACAATTGCCAAAACTACACACTTCACCATCAAGATCTGGTGTTGCCTCCTCAGTCTGATATGAAAATGCAGTGACCTTGTCAGGTGACAAGAGAGCCCTTACTGGAGTTCCCACTGGGTTTTCCCTTCCCATGATCCCATTAAGCATCTGAGACAGTGAAAACCAAAATGATAAAAAAATTGGGACAAGAGGATTGGGTCATGTGACTGAATGTCTGCGGTGCAGGAAATTCTAAGGGTCTGTTCATTTCCTGAGAGTTCAGGGGTACAGAAAATTTTATGGGTGCTGCCATTTTTTTTTGATTTTTCGAGACAGGGTTTCTCTGTAGCTTTTTGGTTCCTGTCCTGGAACTAGCTCTTGTAGACCAGGCTGGCCTCGAACTCACAGAGATCCACCTGCCTCTGCCTCCCAAGTGCTGGGATTAAAGGCGTGCGCCACCACCGCCCGGCTGGGTGCTGCCATTTTGTTTCATGCCATGTGACTGGATTAACTAAGATGGTAGTGAAGTCACATGGTTGTCACCATCTTGATGACATTACTATGATGGTAACCACGTCACATGTTCGTCTCCATCTTGAAGATGTCACTAGCCAAGATAGCAACAAAACAAGACTGCTTTCTTTAAAAACCAAAAATTGCCAGGCAGTGGTATCATACATCTTTAATCCCAGCAGGAGGCAGAGGCAGGTGGATGTTGTGAATTCAAGGCTAGCTTGGTCTGTAGAGTGAGTTCCAGGACAACCAGTCTACACAGAAAAACCCTGTCTCAAAAACAAACAAACAAACCAAACAAAAAATTAAATGCTATAGAGATAGCCAGTGGTTAAGAACACTTGCTGTTCTTTCAGAGGACCCAGGTTCTATTCCCAGCACCTACATGGTGGCTCACAACTGTCTGAAACTCCAGTTCCAGGGGATTTAATGCCCTCTTCTGGTTTCCATGGTGCACAGATATATGTGCATACAAAAACACTCACATACGTAAAATAAAAAATTAAATTGAAAAAGATTTGATTTTCTGTATAAGAGTACCTATATATATGTATGTGTACCATGTATGTGTCTGATGCCTACAGGAGCCAGAAGAGGGCATTAAATCCTGGGGATTCCCGGGACCTGGACCATGTGGGTGTGATGTGGAAGGGTCTTCTGTTTGTGTTGATTTCATTGGTTAATAAAGAAACTGCCATTTGATAGGCCAGCCCTTGGGTGGGTGGAGTAGACAGAATAGAATGCTGGGAAGAAGGGAAGTGAGCCAGATGCCATGCCTCTCCTCTCCAGGGCAGACACCATGAAGCTCCAGCCCAAGATGGACATACACTAGAATCTTTCTGGTAAGCCATCACCTCGTGGTGCTACACAGATTATTAGATATGGGTTAAAGCAAGATATGAGAGTTAGCCAGTAAGAGACTAGAGCTAATGGGCCAAGCAGTGTTTAAATTAATACAATTTGTGTGTTATTATTTTGGGTATAAAGCTAGCTGGGAACCAGATCTGAGTCTTTTGCCTGAGCCGCAAGTGCTCTTAGTCAGTGAGCTACCTCTCCAGCCTTCCCATGGTTGTTTCTGCTGTGACAAAGCTTACACCTCACAAGTCCCCATTGGCTCCACATATGCCATAACACATACACCACACACCTGTAACATACACAAATACCCAACACACATAAACATATCTATGCAACACATGCATATATGCCTACACACATATTGTATACACACATGCCAACACCACAGATCCACACATTTCTGCACATACACATATATATATACTACACATACCACACACACATATTTATATATGTATACAAATACAGCATGCAGCATACAAGAAACCAAACAAACATATCACACACATCTATATACATATCACGCACACACTCTAGCATATATATACACACCATACGTATATACATACACACATACCACACACACCATACAAATAGAAACACCACACATGTACACACATACACCACTGTTGTGAGGTATTTGTACACCATGTGAAGGTGTATTCCTGATATTGGTGTAATAAAAAGCTGAATGGCCAATGGCTGGACTGGAGGGGTAGACGGGACTTCTGGGCAGAGAGAGAGGAAGTAGGAAAAGAATCTAGGCAGTAAGGAGATGCCAGGAGACAGAAAGGTGAAACAGGCTGTGCAAGATGAATGAGAGGTAATGACACATGATAGAACGTAGATGAATATAAATGGGTTAATTTAAGAGCTAGTGGGGCGAACATAAGCTAAGACTAAGCTTTCATAATTAACAAGTCTTCATGTCGTTATTTGTGGGCTGGTGGTCAATGAGAAACTATGTCTACACACACACACACACACACACACACACACACACACAGAGAGAGAGAGAGAGAGAGAGAGAGAGAGAGAGAGAGAGAGAGAGAGAAAAGGACCCCAAAACAGACCAAAGTAGCAATTGTACCAATGAGTGTGGCCCAGGGTGCATGTGGAGGTCGCTGGGTGACTTCTGAGAGTCAATTCTCTGCTTTCACAGTGGGTTTTAAGGAGCAAACTCAGGCTGTCAGGCTTGTGGTAAACACTTTTACCTGCTGAACCACCTCATTGGCTCAAACTAGGGATTCTTTAAAAGTTCATCATCATCATCATTATCATCATCATCATCATCATGATGTGTGTATGTGTGTGTGTGTGCATGCTCTCATGTACACTCACATGCTTTATACGGTTTTGGCTCAAACTAGGGATTCTTTTAAAAAGTCATTATCATCACTGTGTATGTGTGTGTGTGCAAGTGTGTGTGTGTTCTCAAGTGCTTGGGTCCCAGGGATTGAGCTCAGGTTATCAAGTTCCCTAGGCAATCACTTTACCGCATCTCCTCCTCTTTTCAATCATTTATTTATTTTTCTTTTTTATAAATAATTTTTTAAACATTTATTTCTTATGTATACAATACTCTGTCTGCATGACAGAATAGGGCACCAGATCTTATTATAAATGGTTGTGAGCCACCATGTGGTTGCTGGGAATTGAACTCAGGACCTCTGGAAGAACAGCCAGTGCTCTTAATGCCTGAGCCATCTCTCCAGCCCCCTTCAATCATTTATTATTATTATTTTTTTTTGTTTTTTGAGACAGGGTTTCTCTGTAGCTTTGAATCCTGTCCTGGAACTAGCTCTTGTAGTCTCGATCTCACAGAGATCTGCCCGCTTCTGCCTCCCAAGTGTTGGGATTAAAGGTGTGTACCACCATTGCCTGGCCTGTTTGTTCATTAGTTTTAATTTTAATATTAATTGTGTGTGTGTTTATGTGTGTGAATTTGGTGCCTTTGGAAGCCAGATTACTTGGCTTGGAGTTACAAGTAGTTTGGTGTTGGACACCAAACTTGGGTGCTCTTAACTCTCCAGCTCTCAGCTGTTGTTTAAAGCATAGTCGATCAGTGTGCTACAAACACTAAATTCCAGTAAAAGCCAGTGACTTGCCAGACAGAGGTGGCACTTGATATTAATCCCAGCACTTGGGAGGCAGAGGCAGGTGGATCTCTGAGTTCAAGGCCAGCCTGGTCTACAGAGTGAGTTCCAGGACAGCCAGGGCTACACAGAGAAACCCTGTCTTGAAAACAGAACAAAACAAAAGAACCAAAAAAAAAAAAAAAAGAAAGAAAAAGAAAGAAACATAAAAAGAAAAGAATGAAACAACCAACAACAGCAACAACAAACCCCCCAAAAAACAGCGACGAAAACACCCCAAAGAAAAAGCCAATGACTGTGACTGTGGTGGTGCGTGGCTCTAACACCGGGAGGCAGAGTCGAGAGATGCTTAGTTTGGGGTCACCCTGGCACAGAGAGCAGTGCCTTTTCTCCAAAACAGAAGACTGGAGACAGTGACGGAGAGCGTGCCTTCCAATCCAAGGCCTCTTTTGATGCTGCAGGCAGCAATACACAAGCTACTGAGCTGCAGACAAAAACACCAACAAGGTAAGCAAGCAGCAGGCAGCTGGAGATGCTGGTGATGTCTGAAGACTCGCTCCATCCTAGAGCTATTGTCTCTTGGCCACCAGAGCTTCCCCTCTGATATGGATGACAAGGAGGGGGATGATGAGGAAGCCATGCACAAAGAAGCTGGTGACTCAGAGGCCAAGGCAGTGGTCCTGAGAGGGATGGAGTTTGGTGGGGTGTACCAGGGGAGCTGAGTCAGATGGCCCACATGAAAAACAAAACAAAACAAAACAAAACCCAGCCAGCCAGATAGATGGCTCAGAGGGTAAAGATACCTGAGGCCAAGAATCCACGTGGTAGAATGAGAGAACTGATTTCTGCAAGGTGTCCTCTGTCTTACACACATAATGCACTATGGGACACATCCCTTCACACACACACACACACACACACACACACACACACACACACACACACTCGTACACAAATGGAATAAAATGTTAAAAAAAAATCTATACTATAACACCAGCAAGCCCATCTTGTTTCTTGTGTTTTGCCCTCTGTGTTGCTTGCTTGTATTTGTGCTTCCGAAATAAGCACTTCGAAACTGCATGCTGGCCTATGTGGCTTAGAGAGCATGAGCGATAACTTCAGTCTTGTATTAATCACTAGCCAATCTCTGCAGCCAGGGGCGTCGTCGTCTGGAGGGTTGGCTTCTTCAGGGCTTTGCTAGGTTTCTGCAGGGCATGCAGTCACCAGAGTACCAGCCCTTTCTGGAGATTGAGGTTTTTTTTTTTTTTTTTTTTTTGTTTTGTTTTGTTTTGTTTTGTTTTTAGTATTGTGCATTCTTCCCGCTGCCGCCAGGAGGTGCCCGAGTCTTCATTTGTTAAGAAAAGTGAAAATCGGGAAATAAAATACCAAAGGGAGTGGAAGTGGGAGGCACAGTGGTTACAGGTGCCTGCTGCGAATCAGGAGACCCAACTTCCATCTCCTGGACGCACACGGTGGCCGGAGAGAACC
This sequence comes from Microtus oregoni, assembly GCF_018167655.1. Taxonomy (NCBI): domain Eukaryota; kingdom Metazoa; phylum Chordata; class Mammalia; order Rodentia; family Cricetidae; genus Microtus; species Microtus oregoni. The sequence continues at coordinate 50,765,619 of NW_024543073.1, forward strand.
GACTCCCTGAAGGTACTCCCAGATTGACACATGTGGACTGGAGTATGCATTTACACTACAGGCATACAGAAACATGATTAATATTTAGTACACCAAAATTTGGAATGAGGAAGTGCTTCAGCGGGTGAAATGCTTGCTGTTCAATAGCCAACGACGCAGTTTGGATCCCCAGCACCCACATAGATCCTAGGGGGCTGCATGTGGTAGCCTGCCTGTCTTCCCAGAGCCAGCGGCAGGGAGACCTCAGATTAGGACCATCAGCAAACTTTGGGTTCAAGTGAGAGATGTACTTCCATATACGAGGGGAAAACTGATCAAGGAAGACATAGGCAGGGCTCTCTGGCTTCCAAATGCACGCCCACACACACATGTGCCCCCGCACACACGTGAACATGCATGCACAAGCCACTCGACCTGGTGTGGTGGTAGAGGCCCACTAGTGGGTCACTGTGGAGGCTGGGTTGCGTGGCTGTCAGGAGGTTAAGGGCAGGCTGGGCATGTGATGAGTTCTGTGTACAAAGTGAAAAAAACAAGTCAGGAGTTGAGTGCTTGGCTCGGTGGCACAAAGTCCTGGGTTCCATCCCAGCGCCACATAAACCAGGCGTGATGCCCTCCCAGCAGCGGAGGTTGGAGGATCAGGAGTGGCATTGAGGACATGGACTATGTTGTGTGACCAGCATCTGGGTCTAGTTTCAGAAAACCTTCATCTGCTTGGAACAACTAAATTCTCAGCAGCAAGCGCTGGTGACAAACAGACCTGCAGCGTGGCAGTCACCAGAAGCAGGTCTGCCTTTTGATGGAGGTTTTGCATCCAATGGCTCTCATCTGCACACAAGTCGTGTGCGTGTGCGTGCATGTGTGTGTGTGGCAGCTAACTAAATCACTCCTCAATTTGCTGTGTGCAGTTATAGAAAACCATTCTTAAGTATAAGAATGTAATTATAAGTAGGTGCGTGTGTGTGCATGAGGTGAATGCAGGAGCCTACAGAGGTCTGAGCTGGAGTTACAGATGGCTGGGGACTACCTTACGGGGTGTTGGGAACCAAGCTAGAGTCCTCTGGAAAAGAAGTTAATGCTTTTAACCGCCGAGCCATCTCTCCAGCTTCTTCTTCTTTTGAGACAGTCTCTCAAGTAGCCCAAGCTGGCCTAACTTGCTATATAGAGGAGGATGGCCTTGAAGTCCGATCCTCCTGCCTCCACCTCCAGTGTGCTGGGATGACAGTCACGGGCCACCAATAAGGTTTATGTTGAGATAGAACCCAGGGCTTCATGCATGCTGGGCAAGCACTCTACCGACTGAGCCACACCCCAGCTCCTCTTCTACTTTTAAATTTTTTTAAAAAAGTATTTTATGTATGTGGGTGTTTTGCCTTTGTGTACATCTGTGCACCACATGCATGCAATGCCTTAGGAGGCCTGAAGAGGGCGTCAGAACCCCGGGACTAGAGTTACAGATGGTTGTGAGCTGCTAAGTAGGTGCTGGGAATCAAACCCAGGTTCTCTGGAAGAGTTACCAGATCTCTTAACTGGTGAGCATCTTTCTGTTATGCCCAGAACATGGAGACCCCCAAAAGACCACCATGGAGAATGAGTCCTGTACGTAAAAGCAAAGAGCCTTTATTCTTATTCAAGTTCAAATTTGGACTCTCCGTGTGTCCAATGCATTGGCACAATTGGAGAGCCTCAAATCAGTTGGGGTGGAGGTTTTATAATAGTAGAGGTTGGGTTGAGGGATTTCTAAGTTCGGGACTCCTGATTGGCTGACATTTGTCTTGGGGTGCCCTGGTGAAAGGGGATGGGTGTGTGCTGGGTTAAGGGACATCAGGTGATCCTATCTGTAATGGGTGAAATGTTAAAAATTTCCTTAGAAACATCAGATGACCCCCCAGTCCAGAGCTATGGAGTCACATGGCCATGGTCCTCTTTTAAACTGTTTCTATTATTTTGGCACAGTGAGATCTAATATGCCCCTTGTCTCACACATAGTCATTCTCTGTATCTGGAGCTAGGTTCTAGGACCCCAGAGACACCAACACTCAGCGAATGCCCACACTTACAAGAAACAAAGTGATGCTTGCACATAACCTACAAATACCCTCCTGCCCGTCTCAATCATCTCCCAGCTGTTTATAATGCAATGCAGATGATCTGTAAATAGTCAGACTGTCTTCGTTAGGGAACAATAACAAGGAAACTTCGGTCCATGTTCAGGACAGATTTTTTTTTTTCCTGTGTGTTAGGAATATTTCTTAGCACGAGCTCCCTGCCGATGCAAAATTCCCAATCAAGCCAAATCAAAACAAACCAAATTAAGAAATATCCAGGTTTAATGGGAGTTCTGCGCTCTCGGGTGGCCCCCCGAGAGGGAACTGGGAAGCCTCGCACGCGACCCCCCCAGGAGGAAGAAAGGGAGACCATGTGTTCCTCTTTTGGGGGAATCACTTAAATACCCTGGGGAGTGGTGGGATTTGGAGTCCAGACCAGGCCTGGGGGCTGGGGTAGCTGCGAGGGGCAGGGGCCTAGGCTCCCAACTTGACACTGTGTGTTTTCTGTCCTTGGTTTATTGACTCAATCTGTGGAATGGGAATTTTTGAATACAGAAGGAAGGTCTTCTGTACTTTGTGTGTGTTATGTATGTATATATGTGTATATGTGTGTGGTATATATGTGTGTATGTTATGTATATATGTGTGTGTTATGTCCAGATCCACAGAGTTCCCCCAAAACCAACAAGGAGATGGAGTAGCATATGCAAAAGCAAAGAGCCTTTGTTCTTACCCAAGTTCGAACCTGGACTCTCCTTGTGTCCAATGCATTGGAGTGACTGGAGAGCCCTGAGCACAGCTTTACTATCTCAGTAAATCCTCATTATTATAAACCTTGTTTTTAGGATATGACAGGAATTATCATATAGAAATATATTGTAACCCAGAGAATATCAGAGAGGAATGTCTCCTTGGTGGGGCCAGAGCATGTGGGTACCTTTACTAAAGATGACACTGAGGTTTTTGTTTTGACCTCAACCAAAATGGTCATTATACGTGTGTTTGTACATTTTTTTAGAGCAGCTATAACCTGGAGTTACAAATCTTAACGGATTTTAAAACAAGCACACATCTGCACACAGGCAGAAAGCAAGCATACCGTGGTCACCTTATTTATACATTTTCGTCCATACATAAAGAACAGACAAGACTTTTAACAGAAACAAAACTTTAACGAAAAGGATTAACACAACTCTTCCCGGCAAACAATGTTAGGTGAGCAACTTAAAAATCCTAAAGAAAGAAAGAAATCATAAGAACGAAAGGTGTTTTTTAGCATTAAGGCAGCTCTGCTGCTCAGAGCTGTGGCGGGAACCGAACAGGCAGGAACAAACACGGAGTGGCAGGAGCCATGTGGAGGAACAGTCTGTTGCAGTTTAAGCTGTGCGTCTTCCATGCTGTTAGGGGAGGTGGCAAACAGCCATGTGCTAGGCATGCATCCCAGTGTGGCTGGCAAGTACAGGCAAAATTAGAGTGAGCATCTAAGAAAGGACCACGTTAGGAAGCTGGAAGAGCGATTGGATGGAAGCTTGAAAAGCAGACTGGCAGAGAAGCAAGGAGATTGCCTGCAGGCAAAAGCCAGAACAGAGAAAGGCTAGGGAAAGGCAGACAGCAGGAGAAGAGGGACAGAAAAGCAGTGCTCAGGAACCTGGCCAGGGTAGCTCAGCCCCAGTTTGGATAAATTGTATGGGGTGTTCTGTGAGAGCCGGAATTTAACGGAAACTTGACTTTACAGACTCCATCTTAAAAGAGGGACTCCATCTTAAGTCATCTGGTGACCGGGAGCAGAACTCAGTTCCAAGAATGTGTTGTGATAGCAGTATCTGAACAGATACCCTAGAAATGGCCAATTAAGGAGCAGGTCAATAAAATTTAATGAGGTTCAGATTTTTCTGCAGACACCCTGTAGTTCAGTTAATCTAAAAATTGGTGTCTATAAATGTAAAGTCCAGGAATCCTGTAGCTGCTCAGTCCACAAGGCTGGACGTCTCACCAGGTCTTCAGTAGATGCGGGAATCCTGAAGAAGTGGCCCTAATGCCAGTGAAGGGATGAACTTGCTAACAAGGCCAGAGAGCAAGAAGGCAAAGAAGAAAATCTTCCTTTGTCTGTGCCCTTTTGTAGGCTTCCAGAGGAAGGTGTGGCCCAGATTAGATCAGGATTAAATATCTGGATTAAAAGAGTGTCTTCTTATCTAAAGCATCTTCCCTCACATTTGTGCCTCCATTTTTAGGTTTTAGTTAATGCCACATGTAGTCTAGTTCAGAATCAAGAATAAACATCATAATTCAATAAGACAGTTCAACACCAGGAACATTATTACTGTTTTCCCAAAAGGGACTGCTCATGTGGAATCCAGGGACAATGGGGAGAGGAATCCAGCTCTTGGCCCAGTTGTGTTCCAGGAAATGACCTCTGAGCTCCTCAAGGGGAGGAACTGGAGGCCCAGGCTTGACCTGTCCTGTTCTTCAAAGTCATCCTTGGACACACTGTGTGCAACCCTAGAAACAGAGGAATTTTAAGGAAGGGGAGAATCACAAGTTACAGCTGCAGAGACTGAAAGTTCCAGTACAAGACAAGCTCCAGAAGGAAGAAGACAGTGAGGGGGTGGCTCAGTTCCATGGAGAGAAAACTATTCCCTCCTCCTAAATCCAGGGTTTGTATAGATTCTTCTGTTGTTGTCTTACATTTGGTCTAACTGATCATGTCACCTGATCTCTGCTCTAAAGCCTAGAACCTGACCTGCATCTGTCCCTGCATGCAGACAAGACTGTGACATCTACAGGAAGATCAAAGGAGTGACACATAGAGAGAGGCTTACAGCTTAGCACTAAGACATGCCAGTGCCCCTCCTGCTAACATAGCCAGGCAGACACTGGGACATAGGGTAAAAGGGACAACTGGAGCAGGAAACCGACCAATCACTGAGCACCCTGACTCTAAACCCAGAGTCAGAGAAAGAAACACACCCTGGATTTGAGACCTGGGCCAGGGAGAGAAACATCTTTATCCCTGAACCCAGGAGAAAAGACATGTATCTTGGCTCTGAAACTAGTGTCAGAGAAACACACTTTGTCCCGTAGAATCAGAGCCAGTGAAAGAAATATGCCCTGGTCCTAAGATTAGAGTCAAAAAGTTAAAAAGTACCAGTAAGAGAAACACAGTTTGGCCATGAAGGCAGAGTCACCGCTGCCCCTCCCAACTGCCCAACTGAACCAACCAATCCCAGGCCAGGAAACCGACCAATCACGAAGCACCGTGACTCTAAACCCAGAGTCAAAGAAACACACCCTGTATTTGAGGCCTGAGCCAGGAGAGAAACATCTTTATCCCTGAACCCAGGAGTAAAGACACGTGCCTTGGCTCTGAAACTAGTGTCAGAGAAACACACTTTGCCCGTAGAATCAGAGCCAGTGAAAGAAATATGCCCTGGTCCTAAGATTAGAGTCAAAAAGCTAAAAAGAACCAGTGAAAGAAACACAGTTTGGCCGTGAAGGCAGAGTCACCGCTGCCCCTGACCACCTAAACTGACCACTGAACAGGGAAAAACTAACCAATCCCCCTTCTCCCTGGGAAAACTCTGCCCCTAAGAAGGCCTATAAGCCTTCTATAAGCCTTTCCACCCCTTCAGTTGAGAGCAACAGTTAATCCCTCCCTGGCAGGGGCATCAACTCTCCTGGACTCCTCCATCCCAAATGAGTCTTGGGTGACGACCTTCATTCATCAGCACGGAGCAGAAGAACCTGGCTGGGACATCCCTTAGGGGACTGAGCTGAAAAACCTTGCTGACACGCTCCCTAGGGGGCCTCAGCAAAGCAGAGCAGAACAGAAGAACCTTGCTAGGATGCTTTTTAAAGGGGCTGAGCAAGACCAATTGATGAAAAGTAACAACTTTTCGCTGGAGCAGAAAAGTAACAACTTTTCCCTGGAGCAGGAGGAGATTGCTACATTTCTGCAGGGGCTTCCCCTAGCAGAGAGTTAGCAGAAGGAACATCCTGGGCTGGAGAAGAAGCAGACAGCGCTGCTAGGATTCTCCATAAGGGAGCAGAGCAGAACTCAGATGTAGCGGGAGAGGAGCAGGATCCCTATATCCTGCAGGGAGACCATCCCCCACCGCACCCCAGCTTCAGGTAGCCTGGCTTCCTGATAGTCAGGACACCTTTCCTCCAGGGCTGAGCTGTCCCATTGCAGCTCCAGCCTCCAGAACTGTCCTGTTGCAGCTGTAGCTATCTTGGCTTCTGAAGAATATGAAGATACCGAGGGTATTCTGCCCAGCCCAAATGTAGACCATGAAAACACTTGCATGGTGATAAAAACCAGAACCATGACAAGAAGAAGAGATGGCGCCTTAAAGGGGTGAGGAGGCAAATCCATGTCTCTGCTGCTGTTTCTTCTGTTGCCTTCTCACCCCAAATGAAGAAGCCCCAACCTCCAGGTGAGGGACAGGGAGAGGGGGGAAATGGAGTCCCAGTGAGACCAGGTAGACAAGCCCAGTGACTTCTTGTGTATTTCATCTTTGCTTTTGCCACGGATACGTGGCACCATTTAGAGGACACGAACCCTAATGTCTGTGACCCTAGAAGGAGCTTTCCCATTCTGCCCCTTTATATGGATTCTGGGGAAGTTGAGCCTGAAGCAGACAAGCAGAGGATGCAACCAGGGGCAGTGGAGGGAAGGAGAGGGGTTTGTGCTTGGGGAAGGGAGATCAGGTTAGGCAAGAGGAATCACGTAGAGCGCTGTGGGACAAGAGGCTAGCCCAGTGGTGAGTCCTGCCTATGTCAGAGTCACTAACAGAGTCCTTTGCTTGTGTCTCCTTTCAAGGTCTGAAGAACAGGCCTGGGGCCATGGTTCTTAAACCATGGGTCTCGTTCGGCCTGGTGTGGCCTACCAGCCACAAGAGGGGCTGAACATTTTAGAGCTATGAACCTGAACTCATCACTCCTTGTGTCATGCCCTGTGACACATGAGGACAAGCTCTGTACTCCTCCTCTCCCTGCAGTGGGAGCTGTTAGTTCCCGCAAGGTAAGCTCATACTTGTCCCAGTACTATGGCTGGACAGAAAAGTCAGACACACGGCCACCCCATTTTAAAGAGCCAGCCTTCCAACTTCTGCAATCCACGTTATGCAACTTCATGTTCCACACAACATGGGGTCTTCACCAAGTCGTCCCCTAATTTGGAAGATCATTATCGATGAACAAATGTTCTCTTCTCTTGCAGAATGTTCCTTTTTCAGTGCAAACTAGGAGTATTGCAGTACATGGTGGTCAGAATAATCACCACTGTGACGGCGTTGTGAGTGTGGCCTTTCTGGAGCTGGGTTTATTTTATCTTCCTAGGCTTTGGTTTTCTTAAACTCTTAGGGTTTCATATATTCACACAGTAGGTAACAACTTCAGCTGAGTGCTCTTGCATTTCTCAAGAGGATGGACATTTGAAGATAAAAAAAATCAGTGCATGATGTAATGCTCTGGACTGAAAATGTAAATATAAAAATCAGATTAATTTAATTTAATCATAATCATGTGCCATTAAGTCTACATAATTATACTTCAATTACATGTCTTTTAATAAATCTAGTACTGTTTTTTGAAACTCTTACATGTCTTATTTTTTTACTCTTTTTTGTTTTGTTTTGTTTCTTTTTTTCTTATTGAGACACGGTTTCTTTATGTATTTCTGGCTGTCTTGGAACTCCCTCTGTAGACCAGGCTGACCTTGAACTCATAACAGCCTGCCTGTGCCTTCTGAGTGCTGGGACTAGAAACATGTACCACCACTTGGCTGTGTCTTATTCTTTAAACATAAATTCTTAATGCTTTAGCAAAAATTTCTTGATTAGAAGTCCAAAATTTTTGAGCCAGACTTAATGGTGTACCCAGCACTCAGGAGGCAGAGGTGGCAGGACTTAATAAGTTCCAGTCCAAAATGAACTGTCTAGTCCAAAATGAAAACAAATCACTGGTCAAAGAAAGAGAAAATGGAAGGACACACTGTGAATCCAAATAAATCTTATCACAATGCCCACACTACCCATAGGAATATATAGGTTCAGTATAGCTGGCAGCAGAATCTTAGTGACATTAGTCAGGTGAACAAGCCTAAAACTCATGTAGAAATATTTTTTTTTTAAAAAAATGGCCAAACCACTTCTGAGGAAAGTTGGACACATGGTCCATCCTGATTTGAAATACAAGCTTCATGTATTCATGAATACAAGCCATGATTCATGTCCCTGTCATCCCACCATATGAGGCTAAGGCAGAAGGGTCATTTGAACCCCATGTTTAAGATTAGCTTGAGCAACATAGTAAGAAACACACACATACAACATACCATATGCCTAAGAAAGAGTTGTTAAGAGAACTCAGTGGTCAAGAGCGGTGCCTGGAGAGTTGGCTCAGGGGTTAAGAACACTCTTTGCTCTCCCACAGGACCCAGGATTGATTTCCAGTACCAACATGGTAGCTCAAAACCATCTGTAACTGTAGTTCTGAAAAGTTTAGTGTCTTGTTCTAACCAACTCAGGCACCAGGCATGCCCACTGGTACACAGATATACATATAGGCAAAACGCCCAAACACAAATGGAAGCGTTTTAAGGAAAAAAGTGTGAAACTAAGAAAAACCAGACAATTGGAACAAAATGGAAAGTTCAGGATAGTTGCCGGCAAGAGCACCAGATAGGCATACTAAGAAAAAAACAGCTTCCATCCAGGGAATTGTCCCAGGAAGTCTGGATTCCACACACCAAAGGATAAACCTGGACCCTCTCTGCAGACCAGACCAAAATCAACTTACTGTGTAAGACACAGATATAACTGAGACTTTGAGAATATTACACCATCAGAAGGTACCGTGCAAGCTTCCAAAGTCCTACACAGCTATGACAACCTCAACAACAACCCCATGTAATGATAACCCTAGGGGTGCAACAGTGGCATGTGTACTCTATTTGGACCTAAGATCTGCTCAACAAGAGGGAAACCATGCCTGGTACTGGAAACCTAGTTAACTACTCAGTGCTAATAATCATTGGAGGAGAATCTACAACCACTAATTTATGACACCAGCCTAATCCCTAACCAAAATCTATAAACATCTGTCCTTATACCTACAGATAAGTGTAGTTTTTACCCCTCATCAAGGGAATTTATCTACAACAGACCATTACAGAAAACCATAACCAAACATGCAGAGTTGTGGGGCCCAGTCCCAATGGTTAAATCTATAAAACATTCCTACACCTAAGGTTGAGGGGACATTGTGGAAGAGGGTGGAGGAAGTGTAAGATCCAGAGGATCAGGGACTTTGCTGTGAGATTGTGGCTCCAAGTAATGATACACTCACAAAGTATCACCAACATGGCTACCCAAATGTGAGCTGAACAAGGACAAGACCAAGGGACAAACCAAACTGGACAGGGAAAATCCCACAAGGCCTCAATCCTACACAAAACTATAGGCAACTGGGGAAAACTGGAAGTAGGAGAGGTGTTTTATTTTCATAAAATGTACAATAATAATTGGTTGTCTAGTATCAAATGGTCACCTCCTAAAAACAAATGCAAGTAGATTATACAGACTGATCAGGTTATATTTAGGAATATATATGGTATACATATATGCATACAATAACAATGAGAAAAGAGGTCATGAATTTGAAGGAGAGCAGGAAGGGATATATGGGAGAGTTTGTGGGGGGAAAAGGAAATGGAGAAATGTTATTATATTCTCAAAAAAATTAAAATATCATACCATAAATTTATTCCACAAAAGCAAACCAAATGAGTACTCAGGACTTGATCCACAACATTCTACAAGAGATGGCATCTGCACACATCCACAGATTCAAACAGCCCTGGTCACAGCTGCCTGCTGGGAAGACAGCAATTGTGCTGGACAGGCACCTTTTCCTGTTTTTCTTTCCATGCATGGCCCTGAAACTGTATTGGCTGCCATATCTAGAGCTCCCATAAGGGCAGGACAAGTATATAAATTAAAAGCTTCTGCAGAACAAAGAAAATATATCAGTGACACAGAGCAGCAGCCTACATGCTGGGACAAAGACTTACAAACAATATCTACTTAAAAGGAGTTAATAGCTATAAAAAAAGCAAAAAAACTCATACAGCTCAGTAATAGGAAAGCTGAACAAACATTTCAATAAAACAAAAATGGCCAGCAGGTGCTGTCTGTTTCTTTCCGACTGTGGACAATATGACAAACCTTTTCACATAGCTGCCACTATGCCACAGGACTGTATCCCTCTGTAGGCCTTCACGCTATCTGCACTGAGAGCTGTGCACTTGGCTCCAGCCAGGCCCCACATCAAGGCTTATTTCTTTGTTGCTTTTAGTGCAGTCCCTTCATCTGGAATGTCCTTCTGTATATGTGTTGCTTTTATTGGTTAATGAATGAAGTTTTAGTCAATGGCTTAGCAGAGTAAAACCAGGCAGGAAATCTGAACAGAAATATACAGAAAGAGTAGGCAGAGCCAAGAAAACACCATGTAGTTGCCAAAGGAGAAAGACACTAGAACCTTACTGGTAAACCACAGCCTTGTGGTGATACATAGGTTAATAGAAATGGGTTAATTTAAGATATAAGAGCTAGCTAGGAATATGTCTGAGCCTTTGGCCAAACAGTGTTGCAATTAATGTTAGCAGCAAATACCTTGCAGCTCTTTTAAGAGGCCCTGCCACCAAACACTCAAATGCTGTTTATGAGCAGCCATCAGCATGCTTCTTGGTGGTGGCATGGACCTAGAAACTCCACTGAGCTGTGGTAAAAAACGTGGCTCCCACCAATACCTCCTCCAGGAGGCAGGACTCTCAGGAAGCCAAGGAGTGAGTCACCAAAATTGCAGCATTAATCCTAGCCATATCACTTAGCAGATTAAGACTCATGAGGTCAGAAAAAGATAAAGGTATACAAGACAGATTCAGACAAAAAATATTCTAAATGGTTTACAGTGTTTAAAAATAAATATACATAGGGCCAGGAGGTCATGGCACACACCTTTAATCCCAGCACTTGGGAGGCAGAAGCAGGTGGAGCTCTGTGAGTTCAAAGCCAGCCTGGTCTAGAGTGCGATTCAGGACAGCCAGGGCTATACAGAGAAGCCCTTCTCAAAAAACCAAAACTTAAAAATTAAAAATAAAAGAAATAGAATAAAAGAGTATATATTGTTGTGTTTTCTTTGAATTTTTTGACTGTTAATGAGTTAACTGCTGAAAACATTTGATTCTGGGGCTACTAAGAAAAACCAACATATATATTTTAAAAGTGTCTTGACTTCAAAATTTGAGTCTAAGGATATGTTACTTTGGAAAAGAGATTCTGCTTTTGTTTCCACAGAAGATGGGAACCTGTGGATTCCTTCTAGGTTAGTATGGTTTGATGGAACAAGATCCCCAGAAAAGTCTCTAAACCCTCAAAATTCTTTATCCACCAAACAACAGGAAGCAGTTTGGAGAAAACTATGCCGAAATTCCCAAATGATTGTTCATAAATGTTTTATTTTCATTTAAAGAAGGATGTTTATAAATAATTAATGGTCATAGTTAATTTCTAAAAAAAAATAAGGGTGAGATGATAGTATGGATTTTGATTTATTGATACAAGATTAAGGTCAATTTTGCTATATGTATATTTATACTCCTGTTTAAGGTATTATGTTTATACAGCTCATTTAAAAATATAATGTATAATTTAGAAATTATGGATTAATAGTCATCTATAATAGTCAAACTTGTAGTCATGTTAGGTTTTCTAAATATACAAAAATATATTTCAGTTAGACAATCTTCAGCACTTCAAAGACCTACGGGATATGACATTTGAAATATTTTAAGAACCTAGACTTTTCTTGATAGTGAGACATGTCTGCTTCTGGCAGCACCAATCACTTCAGAGAGGTTGATGGGCACTGAAGAAATTAATTATGGAATTTTCCTTCAGTGTGACAAAGCTAGCTATTTGGGCAAGAAACTGTTCTTGCCTGGACAGCTTGATGGTATGCTATATGAACTGTACATACAGGACCTACAGAAAAGTGCTGAACTTTCCAAGATGAGATGGTACTTCAGAGTTCCTGCTTCATAGGCGAAACTGCCAGGCATTCTGCAGGACACAGAAGAGAGCAACACAGATGAGACAAACTGCCAGTACAGGGCAGAACAGATCTTCAAATTTCCCGCTTCACTGAAAAGTCAGCTGAACATTATGGGCCTACAGGCTGAAGATGGATGCCCCAGTATCACAAAAGAACTTTGGGTGACTGTCCAGGCAGTGAGATGACTCTGTCAATTCTAGAGTTTTAGAAGTTGTTTACAATACACTTCTTGTTTACTTAGGTCATATTATATCCTTCTGGGGTCTTTGGTGGAGTTGAAAACAGATAATTATAATTTTTCTTAGTTATGATAAAAGATAAACTAGAAATAAAACTTTAGACACAGAAAACAGGATAGATAGAATATTTTCCTTAATTTACCAAGTGTAAATGGACTGAATATTGTAATTATAATTCTTGCTTGATCAATGTTTTTTATATGTAATTTTACTATGTTAAAGTTAAAACCTTCCTTTTTAATTAGACAGAAAAGGGAAGATTATGTGGGATGTCCTTCTGTATATGTGTTGCTTTTATTGGTTGAGTAAAGCCAGGTATAAAATCTGAACAGAGATATAAAGAGAGAGCAGGCAGAGTAAAGAGAAGCCATGTAGCTGCCAGAGGAGAAAAATGCCAGACCATTACCAGTAAGTCACAGCCTCGTGGCAATACCTAAATTAATAGAATAGGTTCATTTAAGATGTAAGAGCTAGGTAGGAATGTCTGAGCCGTTGGCCAGTGTTACAATTAATACAGTTTTGTGTGATTATTTTGTTCTGGGTGGCCAGAAATGAAAGCACAGTCTCTGTTTACAGCCCCTGCTCAGAATAATTTGCAAATTAGACATTATCAGCAGCTGCAAGGTTATTTCAAACTAAGACCCCTGTAGACCAGCTCTGTAGACCAGGCTGGTCTCAAACTCAGAGATCCACCTGCCTCTGGCTCCAGGTGCTAGGATTAAAGGTGTGTGCCACCGCTGCCTGGCTGGTGTCAGTACTTTTAAATGCAGGGAGCCTGGTAAAGACTAAGACAGTTTGAGAAGTTTTGTATATGTGCCCAGCTCAATTCCATTTTTATAGAGAGGAACCCTTATATGTCTTGCTTTTAAAGGGGGTGGGGAGGGTCTGGGAAGAGGTGAAGAGGGGAAGATATAACCAAAATATATTGCATGGAAAATTTAAAAATAAATATCCACATTTAATTTTAAGCTATTTGGAGAAATATACATCCAAGTATGTTAACTAAAGCTATGGATCATGACTGCACTTTCTTCAGTTAAGGACCTCCCTCTCTCTCAGCCTGATCTCTTCCTTACATCAAAGGAACTGCATTATAGAAGGACTCTCTAAATTCAGGCAGCAAACCCAAATGACAGAGGGCGGCACTGAGAGAAGTGGACAGGGACTTTGGCCAGGACTTCCAGAGCAAATGGCACAGCTCACAGGATGGGGAGCACCTGGATGCCCAGTTAAAATGGCGGGCACGCCCCTCTCCTAAGTTATGAAAAGAACAAAACCCCGCAATGCCATCACAATTCTTTCCCTCTAGAACGGCCCTCTCAGCTTGGAGTGTGGGTAACGCTCCGTCTGAAGGTGCCCAGTGCAAACACACATTTCACCTTTCCCTGGCCAGGGCGGTTTCTACAGTATTTTAAGCTATAAGAGTGGCACATAAATTCCTAGTTCCTGCACAGTTAATTCCAGTTGGCTGTTCCTCAGAGGACTGGTCAGCACTCCAAGCTGAACTCTGTCTAACTAACAGCAGAGCTGGGCTTTCTTCTCATCTCAACGTGGGGCTGAAATTCAGCTTCTTTAGGAAGTCTATGGGCTTCACACTAGCCTTTCACCCAGTATTTTCCCCACACAAGTTTTAGAGAAATTCCAGGATTCTGAGACTCACTGTAAGCACTATGCACATGAAGTAACAAAATAAAGCAATAGTGCTAACGTTCTAAGAAATATGCAGGATTGATTGATGTTTTTGTTATCATCTAACAACGTTTACGGCAGTAGTTGGAACATGACTCAAATTTTCGACAACCTATTAAGGGTTCATTTGATGAATGTGTGACTCGATCTGTATACACAAATCAGATGTAGCATGAATCTGTCCTAACTTTTTGGAGACTATTAATTTTTTACACTGGTTTAACAAATCCAAAAGCATATAAGATCCTGTGAATTTCCACCAAGACATTGTGTTACAACAGTTAAGAGTTCTGAGGAATCTTAACAATCACATTCTTTTCTAATGAAGGGCCATGTGGGCCACTGAGTCCTGGCAGCTGGCAGCATGGGGAGCTAGAAAGGACACAGTTGACTTATTGATTGTACCTACCACACAGCTATTTCCACTTAAAAAAAAAACCACAACAATCGTATATGTATGTCTTTGCATGTGGATGTGTGCATGTGTGTGCGGGGACTCACAGAGACCAGCAGAGGGCACCGGATCCCTTGTGGGTAGAGTTACTACCATGAACCATCTGAAGTGGGTGCTGGGAATTGAACTCTGGTGCGCTTGGCTGCTGGGTCATCTCTCCAGCCCCAGCTCATGCTTGTTTGGACATACTAGACATACCAAGGTACTTTCCTGCCTTAATGCCATAGGTACACACAATTCTTAATTTCATTTCCTCAGTTTGACTTCTGATTGTAATGCCTTTCTTTCTAGTCCTTCCTTTAGTAGAACTGAAAGATCATTGGAGATCATCTGCATAAGACAGTTCTTCCAGATGCCTGTCATAACCTGGGCCTGGAGGATTTCACTGCACTACAGCTGGGGATGTTTTAAACGAACTACAGCTGGAACGGCTGTGAACTCCTGGAGTGTGGATGTGAAATGCCCTTCAAAGGGTGATCTGTGGGAGGACTTGATCTCACAACGGCACTACTGAGAGGTGGCGACATCTCCAAGAGGTGGGGTCTTTATTTATGTCACTGGGGTCACATCCTGAAGAGGGTGTGAGATCTTGGCTCTTTTCTCACTTTGATACAGGTCACCACAGGCCCAAAGCAACAAAACTGAGCAACCTCAGACACTCAGCACTCCAAGTAAAATAAACCTTCTCAGCCAAACATGGGGGTGCACACCTTTCCCACCTTTAATCCCAGCACTCGGGAGGCAGAGGCAAGCAGATCTCTGTGAGTTTGAGGTAAGTCTGGTTTATAGAGTGAGTTACAGGACTGGCTCCAAAGCTACACAGAGAAACCATGTCTCAAAAACAAGCAAACAAACCTCTCTTTATAAGCTGGTTGTCTCAGGAATTCGCTACAACAGTGCAGAGCTGGCAGAAAAAACCCTTCATGTTTTTCAATGATTTACAATGGTAACACAGAACAGTTTGACCGCGGCTGGCTTTAGACTATGATAGTCCTTAAATGAGCAAAAGTACTTTTAAGGGAGCCTTGGATTGTTTAGCCATAGGAAGAAAGATGTGAGGGTAGAAGTGTGCAGATGGTCAGCACGGTTTAAGCTGCACTGGTTTCACAGGGAGAAATGAACGAGGACTGTACATACCGAGTCTTCACTGGACAGGTTTGGGTTCATGGGGACGTAGTTCTCCTCACTGTCATGAGAGTCGCTGCTGGACGTCGTGCTGTGCACATAATCTGGCCGAGGGGACAAGGGGAATCTAGAGGAGCTAAGGAAAGATCTCCATGAACATGAGGAAGAGCTGTCCAATCACTCCAGTATAAACCTAAGCGATAACTATAATCCCAACACTTGGGAGGCTGTGGCAGGAGGATTACTAGTTTAAAGTCAGCCATGGCTGCATAACAAGATCATGTCTTGACACAACAGAACAGGGAAAAGGGGAGGAGAACAGGAGAAAGAGAAGATAGAACAAAAATAGCCACTGAAACCAGGTACTGTACAAAGTATATAACCATGTTTCCTGCCTCTGTGCTTACACTCCATCAGGGTAAACACTTACAATGCTCAAATGACTAAAGACGGAAGGAACACACAAAGTACCCAGTCCAGCCTCAGTCTAGATGGTCAATAAAGAAGGTGGTAGATACAAGTCTTAGGCCATGTAAAAAGAAATCAGAAATTCTAAATACAATAAAAACAATGATGAAAGAATAAGTGGAATTAGTCAAACGTTTCCAGAAAATTTATGTAAAAGTAAAATTAAAGCTGGAGTGTTCTGAAAAGATTGGGATGTAGGGAGGGGTGAGCAGGGTGTAAGTTTATCTGCTGGGGAACTTTTTTCATATTTACAGGTATGCTTGTCACAAATGGCAGCAAGGACAAAATGTTAGGGATGTTGTTAAATTATATACAGCACAGCCTTCTCTTCTCCTAACCCTTATATATTATCCAAACCAAAATGTCAACAGATGTTGAAAAGCCCTAATGTTATGTCATGAAGGGATTTGTAGGTTATGGTCACAATGTCTTGTTTGGTCCTGATAGTCAAAAGTGCCCTTACCTGTGTGGATTAAGAGATTCCTTTCTTCTACATTACATTAAAAGTAGACTCTAACACTAAAACCATCACACGTCATCTCCCTAATGTCATTTCAAACAGTAAATTTTAAATTCAAATAATTCTGTATTATACTCCTGTAAGCAGTAAAATAAGTGATTTACATATTTTTTCACCATTGAAAAATATGCTCTAACCATACATACCATATGAAGCCTCTCAACAAGCTTTTGATCCCCAAGGCAATTATTTGTATCGAACCAGGAATCAAAGTCCTAGATCAACAAACAAAAAACATCTTAAGGTCAAAAACAGTATTAACCACAAATGCCCTATAAGCAACAGATGTAAAATGATTTCTAGAATTAGTGCGATATGTGAGTTTTGAGACACACACACAAATAATTTAGTTCAAGCCATTGTTGTAGTAAATAGGGCGGCGGGGCTGCGTCCCCAGCACCCTGGCTGCCTGGCTAGCTTATGCCCGAAATAACAACACACAAACTGTATTCATTTAATCACTGCTTGGCCCATTTCTATCTAGCCTCTTCTAGGCTAATTCTCACATATTAATTTAGCCCATTTCTAATCATCTGTGTAGCGCCCCTAGGTGCGCTTACCGGGAAGATTCTAGCCTATGTCCATCCTGGGTCGGAGCTTCATCGCGTGCATCTGCCTGGGAGCTAGGAGCATGGCGTCTCTCTGAGGCGTCTGCTCCCGAGAGGAGAGCTGTGGAGTCTGAGCTCACTTCCTCTTCCTCCCAGCGTTCTGTTCTGTTTACTCTTCCCACCTATCTTCTAACCAATGAGGGCCAAGCAGTTTCTTTTTATTTAACCAATGACCTTCCTCCATTACATTGTTTTCCAAGTATCATGTTTATTACTAGCACCAGGACAAGGAGCCGAATCCTATTATTTCTTAAGCAATTTTCCACAAATACAGACTGACTGACAATGCAGAGTCTGAAAGCTACTTTACAGAAATAATTAATACACAACTCAAGGTTTCTGAGAAATGGCCATCTTATTGATTAATCAAAGTGAAACTGACATTAAAAGCATTTCATTACTATTTAGATAAGATCTGAATAAGGACAATTTCCTTATCAAATATCTTGAAAATGTCTATTATAATTTGCCATGTTAAGCAAACATGTTATAATCTCTGTTATAATTGAGGGCTTTAGCAGAAATAAATGTTAGCCTAGCAAGAAAAACAAATTATCTTAAAATTGTCTCAGAAACATCAAAATATTTGTAATTAAAACCTTCAAATCTGAGCAGGGCAGTGGTGGCACATGCCTTTAATCAGAGCATTTGGGAGCAGAGGCAGGATGATCTCTGTGAGTCTGAGGCCAGCCTGGTCTATAGAGAAAGTTCCAGGACATGCTTCAAAGCTACACAGAGAAACCCTGTCTCGAAAAATCAAAAAACAAACAAAAATCCAAATTTCTGTTTTTAAAATAACCCTTAATATAAATCAAAATTAAAACCTTTATATAACTTATTTATATAAATGTATTAACATGGATGTCTACAAAGCTCTCCCCACCCATTCCAGACATAGGAACAATCATTCAGAATTGAACACTGGTTTAACAACTGTAATTACTAACAGCACAGACTGCTGATACATAACTTATTTTCCCTAGTACAATGAACAGTTAGCCACTTCTACCATCATTTTATTATGGAAATAACCAATGGACATAAAGACTAAGTTATTGTACCACAACGAAAAACATGAGTGACGCTCACTCTCCACCGTCAACTCGGACAGTCTAGAACTAGCCCAGCAGTGGGCCTCCCAGACGACTACAGGGGACTATCGCGAGTACGTCAATTAGTGTAGGAAGCTCTATCCAACCATGTGACCATTGCTGGGCTGGGGATCTTGGACTGTTCAGAATGGAGAAGAGGAGCAGAACACTAGGATACATTTATCACACTGTTTTCTGAATGTGAATGATGTATGATCAGCTACTGCCAGCACCCTCAACCTTAACAGTATGTATCCTGAACTGTGGGCCAGAATAAACCCTCCCTCCCTTGTCTCTGTCAGAGTATTTTATCACAGCAACTGGAAGAGAAACTATGACAGAGGGTTAAACGATCCCTTCACATCTGAAGGACATTTCTGAATGATGAAACACAATGTGTGGGATATACAAAGCTACTTGGGAATGCTTTTAAAACAAGCAGTTAACCTAAAAACTCTGGGGTAAAATTAAGCAGCCCTGATTGCCAAACAGGAGTAAGAATATGCCATTCCAATTGTAGAAACTGATGGGAAATGAGATTAAAGTCAAGGCTCAAAAGTGAATTCTCAATACATGACCAACTTAGTAGGTTAGTAACAGGCCAGTGTAAAAAAATTAATGACCACCTCAAACAGTGCTATTATTAAATTATAAGGCATTAACCAAAATATTATTAACCACAAAGAGATGCTTACATCAGTTGAATTAAACACGTCTGGTAAGAGAAAATTTAGAAGTGACCAGAGCTCGTGCAGGTTGTTCTGAAGAGGCGTCCCAGTTAGAACAGTCGAATTCCCTCACTATTTCTGACAACTGAAAGAATCAAAGCCCATTGTTAGAACATTCTGAATCAAACCCTTAGACACAAAAATGTTCAGATTAAGTATCAAAGTAAATAGATTTTTCATTTTTTATCCTGTGAGCTTCGTTTATAACTAAGTATCTCCAGTTAAACTTTTTGAACACAGACTTCTCTTTAATGAGCATTTCATAAGATGTGACACACACATCCCACTCTCCTGGTAATAAAACATCCCTGACCAATGCAGCCTGTAAAGCAACAGAAAAACTTACATCACTCAATGCAATTATACATTAAACTTACCAACAAGTAATTTAATACAGAAAGTGGAGTGAGATTATTAAACAGTATACTATTATTAAATAAGCACCTAAAGCCAGCTCTCCTACCACTAGAATTACTTCATCAATCACTTTAACGTCAGTTTTAACTTAATTTCACAAAGCTGAAGTGAATCGCAAAACTCAGAAGCCTAACTCTTTAAAATGTCTTTCCACAATTCGCGAGGTCTCTATATTCTTAGGAAACAGGATTTGTAACAAAAAGACTGACAATTGTTAGTAAAGTTTCATTCCTTTGATTTGTATATGTATTAACACATTATTCTCGTTTTATAGATATAGATATGAAAGTAAAAAATCAAAGAAGTAATCGAGTCCCCGAAACAAAAAACAACTTAGCAAGAAGAGACAGCTCAGTGGTTAAGAGCACTTGCTGTTCTTAGAGAGGACCCAGGTTCACAACCCAGCACCCACATGGTGGCTCAGAACCATCCATATCTCTAGTTTCAGGGACGTGATTCTCATTTCTGACCTCAGAAGCATGCACCTGGTATAGAGATATACACCCAGGCAAAGCACTCGTAAATATAATCTTAAAAAATTAACCTATCTAGTTAAGCACAAAATCATTTAATACAATCATTTAAACCAATGAATGCAATCCATTATCTCTATTTTCCAAATTTATGTTCTCTCCCTCTTTTATTTTTTTTATTTTTTATTTTATTTTTTTTGTTTTTTTGAGACAGGGTTTCTCTGTAGCTTTGGTGCCTGTCCTGGAACTAGCTCTTGTAGACCAGGCTGGCCTCGAACTCACAGAGATCCGCCTGCCTCTGCCTCCCGAGTGCTGGGATTAAAGGCGTGCGCCACCACCGCCCGGCTCCCTCTTTTATTTTTTATTTTTTGCTTGTTTTATGAGACAGGGTTTCTCTGTGTAGCCCTAGCTGTCCTAGAATTCATTCTGTAATCCAGACTGACCTCAAACATAGAGATCTACCTGCCTTGCCTCCCACGTGTTGGGATTAAAGGTGTGCACCACACCGCCCAGCTAAGTTCTTTATTCTTAATAGTGTCCTTATTTCCACATGACTTTGTCCCAAAAAGGTATGGCTATGAAATCAATATTTTAACTCGTATTTGTATCATAACATCTCATACTACTACAATTGATTCCACTTGAATTTAACAAATACTATTCTATAACTATTACCACTGTACCCTAATCTAGAAATCTGGTTCCTCAAATTTTTAATCTTGACACATTCAAAACCTTTTTAAACATGCTAATACTTCCAAATAGACACCCTTTGACTTTATAAAATCACTTCCGAAGGGAGAAAGAAACTGAAAATAAATTACATTCTTAGAGCTTTCTATGTCTTTAAAGCCTTCCCATACAATTCTTAACCACAAAAGCAGTATTACTGCTAGAAATCACTAATAGTTGTGAAGACCCTTTCCCTTTCTTTATTATCCCTTCTCTGGCTATTTCATCTTTATGGTATAAAAACTTACTCATTGCTCTTTATCTCCTATCAAGCAAACAGATCTAAGTGTTGGCACCCATCTCTTGAATTCACTCATCCAGTTGTGCAATGTAGACTTGGGAACCAAAACCATATGAGGACCAGGAATATTTCTATAGTGTTTCATGTACCCAAGGAGAGAAATTGTTTGAAGTGTCTTTCCCAAACCCTGAGAAAATTCATAATTAAACATTAAATCAATGAATTACATCAATTAAATTAACCATTAAACAATGCTTTCCATATTACAGCCACCCCCATCATGCACAGAACATTGAAAAGAAATGCTACATCTGGGACAACATGACAAGAGCTTAATGTGCACGACAGTTAACAGAGTTAGGTCATGTAAGTCGGTAAAAGACGGTATCAACACCACCCCTCCAAGGCTCAGAACATGGGATATTCCCAAACTATCAGAGGCAGAACTGAGTATCTCTTTTGACTCCTTACTTTCTCCAACCAATTGTTTAAGCAATTGAGAAAGGTAAAAATATTCACTATGTAACTAGTAAGTAGTGAACAGAAGATACAACGTTTTATGAAATAGAGCTCTGTTAACTGTTCATAAAACTCAAGAGAAACAGCCAAATTGCTTCACTACAAAACTAAAGAAGCTGTTAAGCGGTGGTGCACACCTTATACCCAGCACTCAGGAAGCAGAGGCAGGTGGATCTCTGTGAGTTCCAGGCCAGTATGGTCTACATACTGAGTTCCCAGAGAGTCAAGGCTATACAGAGAAACCCTGCCTCAAAACAAACAAACAAACAAACAAACAAATAAATAAAATAGCAAAAGAACTTCTCAAAACATATTATTTTAAAATGTACTCTACTTACAGAGTTTATAATCCTTTTTGTAATTTTTTTTGGGGGGGGAGGTGGTTCATGATGGGGTTTCTCAGTAGCTTTGAAGCCTGTCCTAGAACTAGCTCTTGTAGACCTGGCTGGCCCCGAATCCACAAACATCCCCCCTGCCTCTGCCTCCCGAGTGCTGAGATTAAAGGCGTGTGCACCAACCACCGCCCAGCAAGATAATAATTCTTCACATGTGAAGACATCACTTATACAGCTAAGGCAAGTTGCTTATAACACTTCAAGAAAAATTTAGTTGTAATCATCAAAACTATTCTCTTGACTGCTATAAATTTAATGGCAACCTATTATAAGTTACAAAAGCAAAACAACCAAAAAAAACCCCCTTCAAGCTTCAAAATAACCAAATGCATACCATTTCATCTGCAAGGATACCATTGATGCCATTTTCATACAGAGAGATGAGCCAATTCAATCCTCGGACCTGATAATCTCTCAGTTTACCCCATTTTACATCTAAGAACAACAAAACAAGTTCAATTTAAACAAAAAATACAAAACAGGTCAGGTCCCTTTTATCTGATTCTAGAGATTTACCTGGGACCTTTAAGTGTCTATTTTTTTCAAGACATGTGTACTATGGGGATTATGAAAGGTTACCATCATTAAAAGTAGCCTATTAAATCAGAACTGAAGCAGGAGTAGTTGGATACAAATAACTGATAATAAATTATGACTGTTGGCATCAGAGTCCTCATCAAAATCACTCAACCAATGTTAAAACACACTGGCCTTCGATCACCTCTGGCCTCTGTACCTCTCTTTTTAATGCTAGCACAATGTTTATAACCAAATGTTTTTGTCCTTCTTAAAGATCAGATAGAGGTTCTCATGGTGGAATAAAAACAGAGAATTCTTTCTCCAAGTCCACTCTTCCTAATTTCTTAAGTTCTTTTTCTGAGAGATCTTATGTCTTTTAGTATATATTACTTGCTTTACTTCACTGGATAAATCACTGCTTAAGTATGAACAGCTGGGACTGGAGCGAAGGCTCAGGTTAAGAGCACTGGTTGTTCTTCCAGAGTCCTCATTTCAATTCCCAACAACCACCTGGTGGCTCACAGCCGGCTATACTGCGATCTGGTGCCCTCTTCTGGCACCACAGAGGTGCCATGTTGTATGGCAGAATGTTGTATGCATAATAAATAAATCTTAAAAAAAGAGAAAAGCTAATCAACCAGGACCGGATACACTAGTTGCAATGAATGAACGTGAAAAAGAAGTAATCTGTAATTTCCTTTCCACCTTGTCAGACACGGTCTCTAGCCTCTAGCTTGATTTGAAAAGTAGAACTCAGCCTTTGATCCCAGCACTGGGAAGGCAGATTTCTGTGAGTTCAAGGCCAGCCTGGTCTACACAGTGAGTTCCAGGATAGCCAGTGCTACACAGAGAAACCCTGCCTCAAAAGAAAAGATAAAGAAAAGAAAAAGAAACAAGAAACTGGGCGCTTCATAAGACAAAGGGGAAAAGCAAAGAGTGAGTAAACTCCTTAACATTCTAACTAACCAAGAGTCCAACCAAAATTCTGCTATTGTTCACAATGAATACTCATCTGAACAGGAGCTGCAGAAAAGCTAGGCTGCAGTGAAGATTGCAGAAGCCTCTAATCCTATCAGAAATCAAGATGTGTACAAGTAAAACTAACCTGGCTAAATGTCTTCTTATGGAAAAACACTAATATATTTCAAAAATGATTAATTTATGTGAAAACATCAGCAAATAAATTTTTTTCTTGATTCCCCCCCCCCCCCCCCAAAGTAGTTTTCTTATTTGGGAAAAATATGAGGCAAAACCATTCCATTTTGTATTTTCCTTAGAACATGTAAATAAACAGCATTTTCATATACTTCTGAAATATAGCACACACTATCCTCTCTCAGCTCTAGGGATCAAAGCCAAGGCTTTGCAAACGCTATGAGCACTCGAAGCACTCTATAGCTCTATAGCTCTAAGCCCAGTCGACATGGTAACATCTCAGATCAAACAACCCTAAATTATTCACACCCTATGGCTATCCAAGATTACTAAGAATTTATAAATTATTGGTAAAGCAAATTTAAACATCAATCCCTTTGAAAAAAAAAATCAAATGATTCAGCCGGGCAGTAGTGGTGCACACCTTTAATCCCAGCACCTGGGAAGCAGAGGCAGGTGTATCTCTGTGAGTTGGAGGACAGCCTTTTGTTGTTGTTGTTGTTATTTGACTGTTCCAGGACAGTCAGAGCTGTTACAGAGAAACACTATCCTCGGTGGGGGTTAGGGAGTGGGGTGGGAAGATCAAATGATTCAATGAATTTAACATACATGATGGAGAATCTTCAAATCGAGTACAGACATTAGTTGCTTTAGAGCTTTCTGTTAATAGTTCTTCATCCTCCTCTTGCTCTGTCCGACGGTGTCGGTAGCTGTCAAAATGAAAAAAATCAACTAATAATGAATTTAATTTCAATACAGCAGACAAATGATGATATCACAACAATCTTAACAGGCATCTAAGTTAAGCCACAGATGTGGCACAGTGATAGAGCACTTGTCTAGCATGAGTAGAAGTCCTAGGTTAGAGACTGTGTACCTCAAAAGATTTTAAGAAAATAAAGTTGAAAAACAGTGAGCCCAAAAAGTGATCAGCAGAAAATTTACTAGTAAATTTAAACCTTAAATATTCATGTGGCTAGCTAAACTATGAATAAAATATAAATTAAGAGGCAGGCTAATCTCTAAATCTGGGACCAGCCAGATTTAGAGATATAGTGAGTTCCAGGACAACCAGGGCCACAGAGAAACTTTGTCTCAAGGGGAAAAGGAGGAAGGAATCAAACAAAAAATTTTAAATACATACACAGAAGAATTTAATAAACATGATAATAATTTCAAGAATATATATATATACACACACACAGCCAAAAATTTTGTAACTTGCCTTTTCGTGTCTTTTTGCCAAGAGAAAAATTCTAGAAATGACACTTTTAAAATCATAAGTATGACTAAAGCTAAGAAATAAGGACCAAAGATTTCTTTGGAGATTAGTCAGCAAAGAGCTTGCCTTACAAGATATGAATTCAAACCCATCTCCCCATCAAAATAAAAGCAAAATGCAGCTGGAGCTTGCAATCCAGACACTGAGGAGGCAGAGATAAGCAAATGCCCGGTGTTAGTTGGCCACAGCTATAATTCCTACATTCCAGGGAGAGAAAGACTCAACTTGAGGGCAGTCTGAACTATGCACACTAAGATGTCTCAAGTAATACACACCCAAACCCAAAAAGAGAAAACTAAAAAGAGAAAGGGGACTAAAATATATATCTGTTTGTGATAGAGTGCCAAGGCCTGGGGTTTGATGCTTACAAGACAGAGAGAGAGAGAGAGAGAGAGAGAGAGAGAGAGAGAGAGAGAGAGATCTCAATCTTATTTTCCAATGACACAATTTAGTAAACACACAAAACTCAGTAACCTACTGCGTATTCCTGCGAACCATCTCTATTTTACAGAATAACAGAAAGAGCAGAAGCATTTCTTCTCATACCATACATCGATTATCCCACAACACAATAATGCTTATTGCAGTAATTCCAGGACATTGATATACTTAAATAGCTAACAAGATCTCACATCTGGAACAGTTAAAATATATCTAAAGTACAAAGTTGTCTCTTAAAAAGTTTTCTTTCTTTTTTTGGTTTTAGAGACAGAGTTTCTGTGTAGCCCTGGCTTTCCTAGAACTCAGAGATTTGCCTCCCTAGTGCTGGGATTAAAGCCTTGTACCACTGCCACCTGGCTTGAAAAGAATTTTATGTTTTAATATAAAAATAGCACTTTGGATATACATAATTGGTAATAATAAAATATACTGGAACAACACAATACTCCAAATAAAACTAATATGATGCTTATTCCCTCCAGATGAACATCATA
Organism: Microtus oregoni; assembly: GCF_018167655.1. Taxonomy (NCBI): domain Eukaryota; kingdom Metazoa; phylum Chordata; class Mammalia; order Rodentia; family Cricetidae; genus Microtus; species Microtus oregoni. Next base: position 50,791,367 of record NW_024543073.1, read on the forward strand.
CTTTTCTGTTTTAACTAATCACTTAGCAATTTTCACATTGACAAACATATAATCTCTTTAAAACAATCTTACATATGATAATTAATTTACATACTTCATTTATCAGATCAGGAATTATAGTAGAGGCTACCCTTAAAATATTAACATACTAGCACAAAAATCTTGAAAAATCTGTATATTCAGTACGTACAATGAATTACCAAAAAACACTGAAGGACGGCATGTGTGACACTTCAACATATAAGCAGCCCGCTAAGTATGCAGCAAACATTTTAAACAAACAGTGCACACATCAGCTCAAATGCCCTTACTAACAAGGCTGGGGATATGCACTTGCGATGCTAGCTACTTAGAGAGCCGACAGAGAAAGACCTTCAGTCCAACTCTGACAACTCAGTGAAAAACCCTGTCTCAAAGTTTTAAAAAGTGGAAAAATTGGTTGGATTCTATAAGCTGGTGGTAGGATGCTCATCCAGCAAGCATGAAGCCCTACATTCAATCTCTAGTACCAACACAAAATACAAACATACCCTCAAACGTAGTTATGGTTTTTGGAAGACAAAAATATACAACAGCTTCACGTTCAAGCGTGGACCAAGCATTTCTATGTACTGGTGACTAACACACTTAACCTCTGATTTTTTTAATTTTCTTTATTAAGGCTAGCCTCAAACTCGTGATCCTCCTGCCTCTGCCTCCTTCAGCAAATCCTACTGGTGTGTGCCACCACAACTGGCTAACCTCTGCATTTTTAACCCCTCTAAGGAATGCTTAACATCTTAATTCCATGTGCAACATGGCTGTTAAAATTCACAAAGCATTTAATGGTATAAAAGCAAAGAAAGCATTTAATGGTTTAAAAGTAAGTCATTGTATATATTTTTAGATACTGAGACACCGATGGCCACAACTGTGAAGCCACAGAAGATAAAATAAAAACCTTAAAAAGTATAATTTAAAAAGCAAATTTGGTTTAAACTATGAAATATAAACTACTACTCACTCGCCAATTGAGAGCAAATTCTGTTTTTCATCCTTTTTTACCCGTGGGCGCCCTGGTTTCATCTTTAAGGGTGAGGTTGGAGTCTTCTGAGCAGCAGGCTGAATGAAATGTGCAAACAGCTCTGTCTGCTTTAGTAAATACTCAAATCTATTTGCTCGGTCAGTTTGCTGCAAAATTTAAGACACACTTTATTAAACTTTAGAAATAATGTACATATGCCTGCATGAAGAACTGAAGAATCGAACAAACTACTGAAATACGCAACAAGGTGACTGTGACTCCCAAAGACAAGTCACCGACAAACACAGGCTGAATATACGAACCTATCAAGTGCAGTTAGTGACTTAAAGAGGAGAGTGGGAGTGGGTTAAGGGGAATGACAGGAAATACATCATGCCTACAGACATGCTTAAATGAGTTCATGTATTTCCAAAACTAACATTTTATGTTCATTATCCTCTAATAAGATAACAGTAACAAGATTTTTAAATACAACATAAAAACAAAACAAACAAGAAAAACATTGTACAAGGGAATGTATTCAAAAGAAAACATACTGGTTACTCAAACTGATGCCAAATTTTAAAAGGGTACCAGGTCTGAAATTCACTTATCAAATACTTTTCTTTTTTTTAATGCTCTCAGTATGAATTTATTTTACATGTTATAGTTTTGATTCAACATGGATTACAATAAATGGATCTCCAGCCCTGTTACTAATAGAAAATTGTGCAGTGCCATCACCAGAAACATAGACTTTAATTCCGATTCAATTGCCATAAATTTTATCTCCAGAAATGACATCACACTATGTGCCAGCAGGGAGACCAGTTTGTAAAGTTGTTGACAATGACCCCTCTGGATGGATCTCCTCAGTCTCAAATTTGTTAGCTATCCCTTTGAATATTTCCTGTTGTCACATCAAGAGAGTGAATATATTTGAAAACAAGTTTACTAATAATGAACTCTCAAGTCTTTCAGTAAGGGATGTTTTAAAGACACGATAATCTATTTACATGAAGAGAAACAAGTTAGGTATGGTAGCACACACCTTTAATTTAAGAAAGTCAATTATGATCATTATTTTTTTTTAAAAAAAGGTCTCTCAGGGTAAAGATTTTCAGGGAATAATACATACACGTGAGATCAGCAGCAATGAAATAAACTTTAGTCAGAGGACTGAAGCTCTATATTAATATATTAGTATCACAATCTGAACTACAGTGGGTAAAAGTGCTCTCTACTATCACCTTAGAGTTATGTTCATCTAAAAAGAGCCACAATTTGTTATGTTTTACAGCACAATTAGAGACACCTGTATATGTAAACTAATGAATACATTTAAAATCTTTTTTACGAAGGTTCATCATAAATGCTATTCACATATCTAAAACATACCATTTTTTCTTCATATGTAGGATCTGGTTCTTGAATTTCTTTTTGCTTTCCAGGTGATGAATCATCAAACACTTCCTGGTAGGAAGGAAAAATACAGTTGTTTAAGAACTGTCAACTAAATAATATATTCTTATTCCAAATTCCCTAGGTATTTAATGGCTATCACATAACCTGACATGAAACTTGATAAGGATGAAATAAAATACTATAGGGAAATCACTTTTCCCAATTATAAACTGCTGCCATGATTAAAATATTATCAACAACACCCTAAAGCAAAATTACTTTCTATACAAGCCATAAGGGCAAATCTGTATCTTTTGGAAAAAAATTATAAAGATAACATTAATTTTCCCTTTTTATGATAAACTTCCATCTATCTACTGTGCTATTACACAAATGCACACATGGAAGGCAGCATTAGTCACTGATTTCCCCTATCAAGAACATTATTACCAAAAAAAAGGAACTTAATTAAATATTCTTTATCTGACTCCTAGTTAGTAATAAATACACTCAAAACAGTCAAAATGACAGTCAAATGCCACAAGCAAATGACAAAACCTCCAACCTACTCTACGTTACACATTAGAGGTAAAGTACAGTCTATAATAGTATGCGCTTTCCAACTGCAGACATTAAGTCTATAATTCAGTGTCTTCTTTTTCTAACTACATATTTCAGGTCATCAGATACATCAGGCAAGTGTACTTGACACAGATGTAATTCTGATTCTAACTTCAGTTAAGACAATGAAAAGCAGACTGAAGGTAATAGTCTTAAAAGACAATAAAAACTACAACATGAACAGAAAGGAAAATGAATGAAGAATAAAATTGAGAAAGACAGAAATTATTGATATTTTACAATATGTAAAATTGTCAAATTTAAAAAAAAAAACATGTGACAGGGCAAGGTGTATAGAAAAGGCTCTTTCTGGAACCAGATCACAGTTCTACCCCAGGCTCTATCTAGAAGATTCACTTTTCTCATCTGATAAACAAAAATACCACTTATTTTATACCATAGGTATTATCACATTCACGCTTATAGCGACTCAAAAGTCAATTTCATCTGGGTTTTAAATTCTCATCTTTAGGACCCATAAATAGAAAAAACACCTATAGGGGAAATGTGACTCCAAGTTACAACAACAGAATCTGCAAAGCTATGGTGAACTAAGAGCATCTCCCTGGGAGAAGTACACATGCAAATATAATTCCCTTCAGTGTCATTGGTGCCCAGACTCTGAGTAGAAATCCAAGAATCCAGCTAAACAGTCCCAGAAATTCAAAAGACCGTTTAAAATCTTAAGGGGCATCAAATACAAAATTTTGCTTGCTTTTGTGATGACAGGGTTTCTCTGTGTATCCCTGGCTGTTCTGGAACTCACAGTGTAGACCAAATGCCTCGGAAGTGGTGGGATAAAAGGCTTATGCCACCAACGACCAGAAAAAAAAATCCTTTTTTTTTTTTTTTGTTTTTCGAGACAGGGTTTCTCTTCCGGGCGGTGGTGGCGCACGCCTTTAAAATCCATTTTAAAATGATTCATTCACTTCAAATTGGGGCATTACACTAACACCTCCCCTCTCCACTAAAAGTTACTTCCAGGACTAACAACACGTTATTTCACCCAAGCGAATCAGACTGCACGGTCATTTCCTTACGGTGTAAATGCTGCCCTAGGGTTCATCTTCACAGTGTTATTTCCAATCTAAGGACTGAAACTCTCAGAAGCCTTGGGCCTGGAACTGCCGATTACCTCAAAACAAGTCCAAGGCCAAGAATAAAAATCGGAAGCAATAACTTTGTTCCCAGGCGACTCAAAGCCTGGGAGCATATCCAAGAGACCTGCCTGGCAGCGCCACCATTTTTCCACCCTCTCCCCCCGACTTCGTATTGTCATCATCATCTGGCGCACTCGAACCCCAGAAGGTCTGAATGGACCTTAGCAGGAGATAATGTGCTGGGTGGGCCAGCAGCCCAGCGCCCTCCCGCGACGTTCCCATTCATTCATCTCTCCATCCACAAACCCCTAATTAGATGGGGATCCAGGACAGGAGCACGTGGACCAGGGTAGGCGGGGCCAGCGGGGTCACGGAGGGCTGAGAGAAGGGGAAAGGAAAGCGAAAGGTCCTCGGAGGCCTATGGCGCCTTCTTCACTCCAGAGTAGACTCTTCTCCAACCGCTGCTCCCAACAGTCGTGAGAATGCTCGTTTCCCCTTAGGAATGTCTGTGCTGCGTGTCTCGGGCTGCTGCGGCGGGTCAGGAACTCATTCACTCCTCTGATGGATCTTCTGGTACAGGATCGGATCCCCTTGCTGGCCAGGGACCTCTCAGACAAAAGGCCCGCCCAGTTGCACTCACCACCCGGTCCCAGCACCCAAACAGGCTGAGCTGGTTGGGGGATCTTATGGCCCCAAAGAGGGGAGGAAGAAGGGAGGGGTTTCCTGGGTGCAAGCTGGGTTGGGATAGGAAGAGAGAGGCAGTAGCAGGGGAGAGTAGCCCCTGCAGGAAGACCAGGAAGTATAGGGGGTTGAGGAATGTTTGTGCCTTGTCTCCTTTTTTTTTTTTTTTTTTTTTTGGTTTTTGGTTTTTGGTTTTTTGAGACAGAGTTTCTCTGTAGCTTTGGAGCCTGTCCTGGAACTAGCTCTTGTAGACCAGGCTGGCCTTGAACTCACAGAGATCCACCTGCTTCTGCCTCCCTAGTGCTGGGATTAAAGGTGTGTGCCACCACCACCAGGCCTAAAGTCCTTGTACTTTAACACACAGTTCAACACATGGTTCAACACATGGTTCACATGGGCCATTGTGGTAACACAGGCAACGGACATCAACACAGACCCCAGCTGCATCTAAGCCACAAAGCCAGACACGGCCAGTAGCAGCAGCTTGGTTCCAGTTGTCACCATGCCCAGGTTGGTATTGCAGGCCTCTTATCAGAATGAGCCCAGCCGCAACAAACTCCAGAGAGACCTGAGTTTCAGATTACCTTGTTCCAGGAAAGACCAGAATCTGAGACTACTCTGGCACCAACCAGAATGGACCATCCAAGGGGAAAGTACCTAAAGGAAATCCTAACATTTCACCCATTATAGATAGGATCACCTGATGTCCCTTAGTCCAACACACACCCATCCCCTTTTACCAGGGCACTTCTAGACAAATGTCAGCCAATCAGGGGTCCTGAACCTTTGAAATCCCTCACCCCAACCTCTGCTATTATATATATATATATATATATATATATATATATATATATATATATATATATATATACACCACCCCAACTGAGCTCGAGGCTCTCTGATCACGCCAATGCACTGGACACACAGAGAGTTCAAGTTCGAACTTGAATAAAGGCTCATTGCTTTTACATACAGGGTTCAGTCTCTGTGGTGGTCTTTTGAGAGTCCCCATAATGTAGGTATAACAGTCCCCAGACTCCAACATGGCCCCAGGTAGCAGCCCAGATCCCAGGTAGCCACACAACCTTCAATGGTAACAGGAACCACAATAGGGCTACGAACCAAGACGTGAACCCTGGCCACAGCTTGGGCCCAGACAGCCCTATGGTCTTGAGTGGCAGTGCAGCCCCCCCCCCCCCCCCCGTCTGTAGGGCCCCTGTGGCAGCCTGACCCTCAGGTACCAATGCGGCCCAAAGTGTTGACCCAGACCCCTGGCATCTTCACAGGGTTTGGTGGCAACAAGTTAGAGAAATCATCTTGGATCCTGGATATGGTAGGGCCACAGACATAGTCATCGGCAGCAACTCAGGACCAGATGACATCAGGTAGGAAGCTAAGGCTACCCACATCCCATATGGCCCTGGTTGCAGCATGACCTTTGGTCACCACCATGGCCTCAGATGTCTGCCTAGACCTCAGGCATTTGCAGTGCTCTCAGTGGTAACAGAAGCCATGGACATCAATGCAAGCCCTGGCTGCAGTAGGACCATGGACCCAAACATGGGTCTTCAGCAGTAGCTAGGGACCCAGATGACACCACAGGTCCAGCAACACAGGCCACTCAGATCGGCATGACCCCAGCAGCTACACATTCCTGGGACCCCAACATGGCCACAGGTGGTGGCCCAAAATCTGGGCATTGTTGTGCCTGAGTCTAAGGACCCCAATTAGACCACAATGGAGCCACACTTCCAAATGCAAAAGCAAGGTTTCGTTTATTAAGTACAGGCTAGCATGGGTCCTCTGCCTCACAGTCTGACACAGCAGATGGAGGGAGAAGGACCCCGTCTACTATTGTAAGGGGCTGATAAAGCCAAAAACCTCAAAATACAAAATTCTTTCTACATCACAATTGGCTAAAGGTGAGGTAAAGCTCAGCTGTTAGTTCCTGATAGGCTGTAAGTATCTAAGGGGGATAGCAACAACCCCCTGGTTATGTCCTCCAGACATCTGCAGACCCTGTGCTAACCACAGGAGCAAACAGTGGTTAATCGGGTACCTACAAGGACGTTTGAAGCAAGCAGATGTAAACAGATGTCGTTTGAGTACCCTGGTGGTTCACTTTGACCAGGGCAGACAGTTTCTTGGGAGTGTTTATGACTTTGCTGGACTGCATTCAGCCCCCTAGTTAGGTCCTGTCTAAAATGGAGTTCTTTTTCAAAATGGAGTTTGTTTTGCTCCTTCAGGCATTCTGTGGCCTTTGGTGGCAACATGGGCCATGGACATCAACACAGACCCCAGCGGAGCAGGGACCATGGACCCAGACAAGGTTTTTGGCAGCAGCCTGGGCCAGGATGTCACCATGGCCCTAGATGGCAGTGCAGGTCTCTCAGATCAGCATTGCTCCAGTGGCAGGGTGGCCCTTGGACACCGACATGGCCCCAGGTAGGGGCCCAGACCCTCAGTGGCAACAGGCACAGTGGATATCAACACGTACCCTGGCTGCGGTAAGACTGTGAACCTAGACATGACCCTCAGCTGCAGCTCAGGCCTAGAAGCCTCCATGGCCTCTGGTAGTTCAGGGTGGCCCCTGCAGTGGCATGGCTCTTGGGCATCAATGTGACACCCCAGACTCCGGGTATCCTCACTTCCTTCGGTTATAATAGGAACCACAGACATCAACACAGACCACAGCTGTAGCAGGGCCATTGACCAAGACATGGTCCTTGGCAGAAGCCCAGACCCAGACGTCAACATGGTCCAAGGGGCAAGCAGGTTATCCACATCAACTTGTTCCTTACTGCCTTTGCCTCTTCATATCTGCCTCTCTTCACAGGACATGAGCCATTCTGCCTCTGTCTCTTTTCCATACACCAATATATATTGGCTCACCATAATGGTGTCTGACTGCCAGTGGTTCCTCCTCCCGACCCACGGCAAGTGACCCTGGGCAGGCATGTGGGTGTTCTTCATTCACTGGTCCCTAATCCTGCATTTTTTAAAAAAATAAATGTGTTTTAGTAGTGAAAAATCTACTTTTTCTACTTTTATGGAAGTATGATTGGCAGATGAACTAGGGGTTTAGCTCAGTGGTAGAGCTCTCTTGCTGAGCATAGTCAATCCCCAGCACAGAAAGAAGGAAAATGTGTTTATTCAAGGTATATAATGTGATGTTTAGGAATACAGATATATTGTGAAATGATTACTATAACCCTTTTACCATCATCTCTTATATTTACTCTCTCTCTCTCTCTCTCTCTCTCTCTCTCTCTCTCTCTCTCTCTGTGTGTGTGTATGAGAGAGAGAGGGAACAATGAGGACTACTGAGAACTCAAGAACAATGGCAATGTGTTTCTGATCCTACTGCACGCACTGGCTTTGTGGGAGCCTAGGCAGTTTGGATGCTCAACTTACTAGACCTGGATGGAGGTGGGAGTTCCTTGGACTTCCCACAGGACAGGGAACCCTGATTGCTTTTCGGGCTGGGGGGGGGACTCAATTGGGGGAGGGGGAGGGAAATGGGAGGCGGTGGCGGGGAAGAGACAGAAATCTTTAATAAATAAATAAATTAAAAAAAGAATAAAAAAAAAGAGAGAGAGAGGGAGAGATTTAAGGTCTAGTGAGGATGTAGTTCAGTGGTGCATAACTTTCCTGGCCTGCAGAAGGCCCTGGGTGAGATAATACACCAATGCAAAAATAAATCGAGGGGCTAGGGATCCGGCTCGGTTGGTAGAAGTGTTCGCCTAGTGTGAAGAGGCCCTGGATTAAGTTCCTAGAACTGCACATAACTGCGCATGATGGCACACACCTATAATGCCAATTCTTAGGAAGTATAACTGGGACAATCAGAAGTTCAAGGACGTTCTTAATTACATATCTTATTCAAGAGAAGCCTAGCTACATAAGACCATGCCTCAAAAATAAATAAATAAATAAATAAATAATAGTAATAAAAGATAAGCAATGTTTCTTTTACTGAAAATAGATTTTTTCATATAATATATTGTAATTATTGTTTCCTCTCCCCGACTTTTATCAATTCTTCCCCTTCTCCTATCCCATGTGACCCACACCTTTTCTGTCTCTCAGTAGAAAACACACAGGCCTAGCAAGCACAAGGCCCTGGGTTCGGTCCTCAGCTTTTGGAAAAGACAAAAATGAATCATAATATATGTTTTCCAATGGTCCCCTGCCCCAAAGGGGTCTCAATACACAGGCTGAAAACTGCTGGTTTAGAAGGCCTTGTCTCCTGCTGTCCTCTATCCCCTTTGGATCTTACACACTTTCCACCTCCTCTTTGGAGTTCCCTGAGCCCCGAGAGGAGAGATTTGGCGGAGACGCACCTTTTATGGATGGACTTAGGAGTTTTCCAAAGTCTCTCATGCTTTGCACTTGTCCAGTTGCAGTCTCTATTTGTTCCTATCTGCTGCAAGAGGAGACTTCTCTGACAACGACGGAGCAAGGCACTGATCTGTGAATGTCAGAATGCCTTTAGGAGTCATTTTACTGCTACGTTCCTTTAGCAGACAATAGTATTTGGTTTTCCCGTAGGTCCATGGACTATCTATCTAGTCTCAGGTTCTTGGCCACCCAAGGAGTGCCAGTGGAGTGCACCTTAAATCAGATCTTGGTTGGTTCCTCCCACGAGCTTTGGGCCACTATTGTACCAGCATATCTTGAAGGCGGGACAACATTGCAGGTCAAAGGGTATAATAGCTGGGTTGGTATTTACCTTTCTCTTCTATTAGCTTGCAGAGTACCGTTAACGCTGCCTGGGAGAACCAGCTTCCAGGCTGCAGAAAGGCTCAAAGGGAAAGTCCACAGTGTGGTGCAAACTAAGACATTTTATCTGAGGGGGTTAAGGGGGAAAAACCACTCGTACATTTTCCTGAGGGATTCCTTCTTGATTCTCTCATGTTTTTCTCGTGATGTTCTCTATTTTCTCATTCTGACTCTATCTTTCCTCTTAGTTTTTTTCCCTTTGAATTCTCTTATACCTGATGTTATCCTTCTAGCCCATTGTAACTCCTTCTCTCATGGTGTTCTCATCTTTCTTTGTTCTTCACAGTGTAAATACCCACAAAATCTTTCAGACAATACAGGAGTCACACAAAAGGTCGCATTTCATTTCTTAAGTAAATGATTAAAAACAGACAGCTCACATGCTATAAATCTAAATAACTTGTCACATAGCAAGAAAGGAACATTTTTTTTTTCTCAGCCAGCTCCCTAATTGGTGGTTTGTAACTTGCAGCTGCAAAGAATCATTTTGTTAACTATCTAGAGAGGTAGTTCCTTTTTTAAAAAAGATTTATTTATTTATTTATTTATTTATTTATTTATTTGCCGGGTGGTGGTGGCACACGCCTTTAACCCCAGCACTACGGAGGCAGAGGCAGGTGGATCTTTGTGAGTTCAAGGTCAGCCTGGTCTACTAGAGCTAGTTCCAAGACAGGATCCAAAGCTACAGAGAAACCCTGTCTCTACAAACAAAACAACAACCAAAAGATTTATTTATTATGTATATAGTGTTCTGCATGTATGTATCCCTCTTTACCAGAAGAGGACACTAGATTTTATTAGAGATGGTTGTGAGACACCATGTGGTTGTCACTAACTGAACTCAGGACCTCTGGGAGAGCAGCCAATACACTTAATTTCTGAGTCATTTCTCCAGCTCCCAGAATAGTAGACTTAAAGGATTTTAAAGAAGTTATATATAAAATTAAACTATTAAAGGGTATGAGAAAAATAAGGAAATTGTGTACTTTATATTTCTGAGTGTATAAACATATTAAACTAACATTTTGTGATTAACAGTCATAAAAGCTGGGCTTACTGGGACTCCATGAGCACCCTGGTTTGTTTGTTTTTTTGAACTGATTGATTTATTTTATATATATATATTTTTTCTCTGCTCCCTTCCTGCCTCTCCCCTCCCTTTTAATCCTCACCCAAGATCCCCCGCTCCCAATTTACTCAAGAGACCTTGTCTTTTTCTTCTTCCCGAGCACCCTGTTTGGTGTGTTGTAAATTCTTTAGCTCTGGGTACTATAAATTTCTTCGTATCCGCTCAATCGGCACTTCCCAAGACACAGTGCTTTAAATCTTAAAATGTGCTTTTCTGCCCTGTGTGTAATGCTTGAGCATAAAAGAGAAAACCTTTAACGCTTTCTGGGGTCTATGAAGTCATATTACGTTCTGTAGCCCTGGCCAGTTAGAAAACCTTTTCCTGTGGTGTATCTAAACCAAAGCGTTTTTGTTTCTAGACTTCGGTTACTTGCTCCCTGTCACGTGCACAAATTTCAGGACCCAACATGAAAAAACATGTAGTTGGCTGAACCTTGGGTCTTCAGGTTACAGACCCAGATCATAAAACTGAGGTTAGGAATTCGTGCAGAGTTGATCACTGTCCTAGGTTCTCCGCCAGACCTAGCAAAAGAGACTGCACAACAATTAGGCTGCTTTGTACTTTTCACCTTAGTCCAACAGATCAGACAGCTTGTTATGTGTCCTTGTGAATTGGGTTGCCTTTTCTGAGTATAGTTCATCTTAAAAGCCATTAGTAATGTACCTGGTCTGATCTAAAGCTACTTTGAAATTTTATATCAGTTGATCGTGCACATCTGTCCTGACCGCTGTGGAAAATTTCACTATTTCTTTGGCGTCAGCCTGAGCTGTGATCTATAACAGGTCTTTGGGGGAACTTATAACCTCTGACATATGTAGCACTTCTTTGTATTCATTTTATTCATCAAAATTTTATATAAGATAACATTATTAAGCTGGACAGTGGTGGTGCATGCCTTAGAGGCAGGCGGATCTCTGTGAGTTTGAGGCCAGCCTGGTATTCATGAGCTAATTCCAGGAAAGGTACCAAAGCTACAGAGAAACCTTGTCTCAAAAAAAAAAAAACAAAACAAACAGCAAAAAAGATAACATTATTGATATCAGTTAGATAATACAATTAAGGAGGAGTCATCTTTTTTTAAAAAAAAATGTTTATTTATTATGTATACAATATTCTGTCTGTGTGTATGGCTTCAGGCCAGAAGAGGGCACCAGACCCCATTACAGATGGCTGTGAGCCACCATGTGGTTGCTGGGAATTGAACTCAGGACGTCTGGAAGAGCAGGCAATGCTCTCAACCTCTGAGCCATCTCTCCAGCCCCAGGAGTCATCTTCTTGACCACCCACAGATAAAAATGCCTGGTAGATTGGCATGCGATCATGACATAAGCATACTATGTATGATACAGTTTGAAATAACACATGTGGAGTTAGAGACAGAAGCATAAGATATTCCCGAGTCTTTGCTCTATGGCTTTGCCTGACGAGGTTTCTCATCAGTGAATTTCATTCTGTTAGGTTGACATCTTGAATATTAGTTATTATGTGCTGCTCCTTTGACAATGGTCAGCAGGGGTCAAGGCACTAGGGAGGCACGTGACTTCTCCATGTTCAGTGAGCTTGTGTAGGTCGGTGTTGGCTTCAACAATAAGGCCTTTTGGAGAGCAACCAATAGCCTTGACAATAGCCAGTGTTGTTTGGGAGGTCCCGTACAACCCCTTTGGCCAACAACTCAATTAAATGTAACTGATTCCCAGTATTGAAAACTTCATTTGGTGATGAGAGATGTCCAGCTCGGACTCTGTTCCCTTCTTATGTGACAATTTCATTGGAATTGATTACATATATGTATATATTATAGGAAGCATCTACTGTATTAAGTTTTTTTTAATTTATTTATTTCATGTGCATTGGTGTTTTTGCTTTCATATATGTCTGTGTGAGGGTGTTGGATCCCATGGAACTGGAGTCACAGACAGCTGTGAGCTGCCATGTGGGTGCTGGGAATCGAACCCTGGTCCTCTGGAAGAGCAGTCAGAGCTCCCAACCGCTGAGCTATCTCTCCAGCCCCATGTATTAAGTTTTTATACAACCTCTCCAATGGCCCGTAGTTTTAGATGTCCCTCCCCATGTTCCCTCACTAGCCCCTTATCCCACCTGCTCCCTGTTTTATCCTCCCATTCCAGTCTCCCCACACCTCATGCATTCATGAATGTGTATTCTATTTCCTCTTCCTGGGGGGATCCATCCCTAGTCCCATAGTCCCTTATTCTATACATATATATATGTATAGAATATATATAGTCCCTTATTCTATACATGTATATATGTATATACATATATATACCTATATATGTGCACATATTTATGTATGTCTATATATACTCACATATAGATAGACACATACAGATTATATACATATGTATATAGATAGGTATAAGTACATATGCATATACGTAATATATATATAACTTCTGTGATTATTTACATTATAGCTTCTTTATCAATGACTTAACAGCTAACATCCACGTATAAGTGAATACATACCACATGTGTGTTTCTGGGTCTGAGTTACCTCACTGAAGACCCATTTTTTTCTAGCTCCATCCATTTATCTGCAAATTTCATTATTTCATTTTTTAATTGCTGAGCAATATTCGATTATGTAATTTACCACATTTTCTTTATCCATCCACCTATTGATGAACATATAGGTTGCTTCCAGTTTCTGGCCATCGTGAATAGAGCAGCAATGAACATGGTTGAACATGTGTCTCTGTAGTAAAATGAAGAGTTCTTTGATTATATGCCCAAGAATAGCATAGCTGAATCTTGAAGTAGATCTGTTCCCAGCTTCCTGAGGAGCCACTACACTGATTTCGATAGTGGCTGTATATGTTTGTACTCCCCCATCAACGGAGGAGTGTTCCTCTTACTCCACAGCCTCGCCAATATGAGCTGTCATTTGTTTTATTGATCTTGGCCACTCTGACGGATGTAGGATAAAATCTCCAAGTATTTTGATTTACATTTCCCTGATGACTAAAGATCTTAAACATTTCTCTAAGTTTTTCTCAACCATTTGAGTTTCCTCTTGAGAATTCTCTCTTTAGATCTATACTCCATTTTTTAATTGGTAAATTTGTTTTCCTGATGTCCAGGTTTTTGAATTCTTTATATATTTTGGATATTAGCCATCTAGCAGATGTGTAGTTTGTAAAAAAAAAAAAAACTTTTCCCATTAAATAGGTTGCCATTTCGAATGATGGTGTTCTTTGCTGCATAGGATTTTTTTTGGGTTTTTCGAGACAGGGTTTCTCTGTCAGCTCCCTAATTGGTGCTGGGATTAAAGGCGTGCACCACCACCACCCGGCTGATATTTTCAGTTTCATGAGGCCCCATGTTTGAATTTTATCTTAGTGCCTATGGTATTGGTGTTCTGTTCAGAAAGTCATCTCCTGTGCCAATAAGTTCAAGACTACTCTCCACTTTCTCTACTATCATATACAGTGTATTTGGCCTTATGTGTAAGTCTTTGATCCATCTGGAATTGAGTTTTGTGCAGGGTGGTAAGTATGGATCTATTTGCATTCTTCTATATGCAGCTGTCTGGTTTGACCAGCACAATTTGTAACAGATGCTTTCTGTTTTCCAGTGTATATTTCCAGCTTCTTTATTAAAAATCAGATGTTCACAGGTGTGTGCATTTATGTCTTGGTCTTTGATTGATTCCATTGATCAAACTGTTTTTATGCCAATACTGTGTGGTCTTTATTACCATTGCTTTGTAGGACAACTTGAGATCAGGAATGGTGAGGCCTCCTGTAGTTATTTCAGTGTTCAGGATTGCTTGAGCTATTCTGGGATTTTCATGTTTCTAAATGAAGCTGAAAATTGTCCTTTCAAGAATGTGAAAAGTTGTGTTGGAGCTTTGATGGTGATTGCATTGAATCTGTAGGCTTCTTTTGGTGAGATGGCCATTTTTACTATATTAAGCCTATTGATCCATGAACATGAAAGATCTTCCTGTCTTGTGATATCTTCTTCAATTTCTTTTTTCGATGTCCTAAAGTTTGTAATTATACTAATTATACAGGTCTCCCACTTGCTTGTTTAGGGTAATCACAAGGTATTTTATATCACTTGAGGCTATGATGAAAATGTTGTTTTGCTGATTTCTTTCTCAGTCTATTTATTATTTGCATATAAGGGGGCTACTGATTTCTGGGAGTTAACTTTGTATCCAGATACTTTGATAAATGTAGGAGTTCCTTGGTGGAATTTTTAGAGTTGCTTAAATATACTATTATATCATCTGCAAATAAAAATACTTTGCCCTTTTTCCCCAATTTGTACCCCCTTGATTTCCTTCAGTTATCTTATTGCTGTAGCTAAGACTTCAAGTATTGTATTGAATAGGTTTGGAGAGACAAGTACTGTATTGGATAGGTTTGAAGAGAGTGAACAACATGGTCTTGTTCCTGATTTTGGTGGAATTGCTTTGAGTTTATCTCTACTTAAGTTGATGTTGGCTATGGTCTTGCTATAAACTTCCTTTATTGTGTTAAGGTATGTCTCCTATACACCTAATCTCTCCGTTACTTTTATTATGGAGATATTTTTGCCGGATTTTGTCCAAGGCCTTTTCTGCATCTAATGAGATGACCATGTGGTTTTTGTCTTTTAGTTTGCTTATATGATGAATCACATTTATTTATTTACCTATGTTGAACCATCTCTGCATCTCTGGGATGAAGCCTACTTGAATATATATATATTTGAAGTGTTCTTGGATTAGGTTTACAAGTATGTTTGTGTCTATGTTCATAAGGAAAATTTGTTTGTAACTCTATTTTTTGGATCTTTGTGTGGTTTAGGTATCAGGGTAACTGTGACCTAGGAAAAGAGTTGGGCAGCATCACCTCTGGTTCTATTTTGTAAGAAAATTTGAGGAGTATCGACATTATCTCTTTTAAAGTCTAGTAAAAATCTATACTAACCATCCTGATTTTGTTGGGGAGGGGGCTTGGGAGAATTTTAATTGCTGCTTCTATTTCATTAGGAACTGTGCGTATGTTTAAACTGAAGATAAGCAATTAGTTATAGATTGTTAAAAAGTGTACTAGGCATAGTGGCACAAGCCTTTAATCCCCAGCACTCAGGAGACAGCAGTTGGCTCTTTGTGAGTTCTAGGTCAGCCTGGTCTATTTAATGAGTTCCAGGACAGCCAGAGTTGTATAATAGAGAGAGATTTCTAAAGCACCCAAATATAAATAAAATAAAATGAAATCTATCATCAAATTTCACATATACAGTTGAGTACTTTTAACTACAGTAACAATGATATACATTAGACTTCTAAAATTTATTCTTCCCAAATAACTGAACTTTTGTACCCTGTCTTAGTCAGTGCTCTTTCGTTGTGAAGAGACACCTTGACCGCAGCAATTCTCATTACTTAACTCCAATGCTTAAAGGACAGCCTTTAATTGGGGCTTGCGAGCAGTTTCAGAGGTACAGTCCATTGCAGTCATGGTGGGCAGCATTGCAGCATGCAGGCAGACTACCCTAGAAAAGTTGGGAGTTCTATTCCCAGATCCACAGCCATCTGCAAGAGAGAACATCACTGACCTGGTGTGGGCTTTTGAAACCCCAAAGCCCCCGTCTCCTGAGTGACACACAGCCTCCACACTTTCTAATTTCTCTCATGTAGTGTCACTCCCGAATGACCAAGCAAACAAACTTATGAGCCCTTGGGGGCCGTTCCTATTCAAACCACCACACACTCTTTAACCAACATCTCTTCATTTTAAGAAATAATTTTCAGTCTTAAACATTTCTTTGCCAAAAGTATTTATATGGAAGGATAAAAAGATAATGTCTAGAGTCATATCTGACACATATTCTCTTGCTGAATAGTGTTTATATGCTAATATATATGTATATATGTATATATATGCATATATATATACACACATATTTATACATCCAGCTTGTATTTAGCTGGGTTTGGTGACAAATACCTTTAACCCTAGCACTTAGGAGGCAGAGGCAGGCAGATCTCTGTGAGTTCAATGCCAACCTGGTTGACATATCAAGTTCCAGACCCGACAGGGCTACACAGTGAGACCCTGCCTTAAATTTTGTTTAGATTTTTTTTAATGTTGTATAGTGAGATTCTGTCTTAAATTTTATTTAGATTTTTAGTGTTACTTTTTAACAGATTTATTTATTCATGTATTTATGTACATGGGTGTTTTGTCTATGTGTGTGGTAATTTAAATGGAAGTGGCCCCCATAGACTTATAGGAAATGATACTATTAGGAGGTTTATGACATTAGGAAGTGTGTCACAGGGGTGGGCTTTAATGTTTCAGAATCTCAAGCCAGGTCCAGTGTCACTCTCTCTTCCTGCTGCCTGCCAGTCCGTATGTAGGACTCTTGGCTCCTTCTCTAGCACCACGTATGCTTGCACACTGCTGTGCTTCCTGCCATGATGACAATGGACTAAACCTCTGAACCATAAGCCAGCCCCAGTTAAACGTTTTCCTTTATAAGCGTTGCTGTGGTCATGATGTCTCTTCACAGCAATAAAACCCTAACTAAGACAACATGTATTTCTGCACACCAGAAGAGGGCATCAGATTCCATGGTTGTGAGTTACCATGCAGGTGCTGGGAATTGAACTCATGACCTCTGGAAGAGGAGCCAGTGCTCTTAACCATTGAGCCATTTCTAGCTTCTTAGATTTATTTTCATTTTTATGAATGTGAGTGTTTTGCCTTCATGTATGCCTGTCCCAGGTGCATACGATTTCTTCAGAGCCAGAAGAGGGAGTTGTATCTCCTACAACTAGAGTTACAGACAGTGGTGAGCCAACATCCAGTCAAATAAGGTCGTCTGAAGGAGCATCCAATGCTCTTACTGCTGAGCTATCTGTGGTGTGTGTGTGTGTTTAATATTCATTTTGTTAAGTAGAAAGTACATAGTCCAATATGGTGTTAGATGACTGCATACTCACCACTTGGAAGTCTGAGCAATAAGCTCTTGAATTCCAGTTCAGGCTGATGTTATACAGAAAACTGTCTCAATTTCCCTCCTCTCCCAAACACATAGAGATAGGGATGGCAAGCAGGCAGGAAGCACATTTATTTAGTATTCATTTTTTAAGATTGAGGTAGATGTCTAGGGTCTAGAAACCGCAGAATTATACATAATTGTGCAAAAGGAGAATCATGAGTTTGATAGCTAAGTTAAATAACAAATAGCAAGGAAAAGTGCAAGTAAGTGAACACCACCTCCAAGCTGACAACTGTCCCTTTAGCATGTGCATTATATATGTGAGTTCCCCAAATCTATCAGCATTTGAAAGATACACTAGACTCTCGATAGAAAAAATATGGAAAAATGGTACATAAACCAGAAAGAAAGTATGTATAAGGTCACTAATTAACCATCAGAAGCGGAGAAAATGGTTTGGAGTGTAACGGCGTAAACGAATGTAGACAGATTGTAATATATATATATATATATATATATATATATATATATATATATCTTTAATGGAGAAATAGACTTACAGAAACACCGTTCCCGCGGAGACCAGGAAAGCAGAAGCAAGTGCTGCAAGCACACTCGCCAGATTTTTAGGTAAACATTAGCCCTAGGAGAATATGCCCCCTAAGGGGCGGGACTTATCCCTACATCTCCTCCTTTTGTCTAAATAAGACAGAACTAAACTAAATACAACTATATACAATAATAACAAATAATAAATATATCAAACAATATTGAGAACAAAAGCTTTGCTAAACATTCTATCTCAAGGAGTCCAAATAATGTAGAGAGTAACTACAATTATATAATCTTCAACTCCGTCAAAGATCTGAGAAGGGAATAAATATTACTTAACAAACGAGATATATCCAAAATGTGCAACAATTGACAGAAACAACTGACTACCTGGGCAATCACCCAAATTCTCGTTTGCAATGTTGAGTCAACCTACTTTGGCTAAGGCCTAACATAACTGACATACCATTATTAAAGGCAAGGAACTTTTCAAAACTATCATACCCTGTCTTGGCAGGATATGACAGTCCTGTTTTATCCATTGATGCACACTCTGTATCTCTGTCAGTGGTTGAGGTATGGACATTTCTTTGCCCAAAGGCCAGTTCTGCCAAAAAGGAAGGCTCCAGGTGGAGTGTCTTTGGTGCTTAACATTCTCTCGGGAATAGAGTGGTGTTGCTAGGAGCAAGTGTGTCTCACTATCACGAAACTCTGAGTTAGATTAAAGGCCATTTTCTACAGCTCTTTGAAGAGGTTGAAGATTATCTATCTATACTGAGTATAATCTCTATATATCTAGAGAACCTGATTAGTCTAATTATAAATGACAAACTTAGATGACTATTTATCTATATAATTCTCAATATCTATCTAACTTAAAGACTAAGACAATAAACAACTGTGTAACAAATGAGGATAATGACCTCCAAATATAAACACTGTACAAATATACATTGCAATATGGTAAATATATATCAATACACAAACATTATATAAGTATCTTAATCAGAGGTAGAAATGTACACTGCAATATGGTAAATATATACAATATATATATCAATACAATATATGTCAATACATAAAAAATGTTTTAAACAGAGATAGAAACATGCATGCATACAATAGTCAACATAATTTAACTTTGTATCAATATACAAGAATCGATACCAATATATTTGTCTAAAACCACTAACTCACAATTATAAATCTATTATCCCATCATTCCCTCCTTTTTTTTTCCAAAATGATCTCTAAGCTTATAAAATTCCTCCCCCAACCTCCCAACCCCTAAATGATGTCCCTAAACCCAGGGGCAAACTTTACTGGGAGAGGGGACGTTGTCCTCTAGAATTACTTCCAGCTGTCATGGGGGTGACGTTCTTTCTGGGGGATTCTGTGAAAGTAAAATGATGGTTAAATTTCAAGATCAATGTCTTTTAAAATTGCAAATAGTCTCTGAGTATTTTGTGGAGGTCTGGCCAGAATGTTGTACAAGATGTGCACCATTTCAGCTAACCAAGTTGGGATCGTCTTGTGCAGCTGGTACCCAAAACAGGTCTTATAGTAGCGCTATCAGTATCATGACGTCATATCAACCAGGTAGAGTTGTTGTTGTGGGGCCCCATCTTCTTCCTGGAAACTTCAAATGTCACTTCAGGAAAAACTCATTGTTCATTGTGAAAAACTTAAACATTAATCATATAGACATATATAGACATACATATATATATTCAATGAAAGGCATGATAGATATATTCAATGAAAAGTATGATAGATATGAAGAAAAGCAAAGATGTTTTCTAAACTCATATTTCTTTCTGTCCCATATCATGGCTCTTGACATGAGACAGAAACTCCAGAAACTCTGGGTTTTTCTCTTACTAACAGGCTGGAATTGGAGAGGGACTGAGCCAGAGTCCAACTTCAAAACCAGCTCTACATATTTATAAAGAAATGTTTAATAAGACATATATATATATATATAAATTAATACTTACAAAAATGTGTCCATCCATCAGTAATTAAATATTCAGGGTACCTTAATTTCATTGAAGATGAGTATTTTCCTATGGAGATAAGAAAAGAACCCTGCCCCCAACCTATCTGTATTTCTTACCATCAGTATGCTCACCATCCTTGTGAATGAATTGTTATTTATCTTTTCCAAGTGGCTTCTCTTCTTCAAACTGAACCTTTATTAATTTTGACGGTATCCACAATTTTTCCTCACCTGTGGAGATAAGAGCAAAACCCCTTCCCCAACGCAGCACATCTCCTGGCTTCCATTGTGAGGTCAGCATATCCTTGAAATAAACTGGTTGATTTAGTTCAGTAGACTTTTTCATTATCCAATGTCTTTCTGCAGCCGTTGTTCTCTTCTCATTAGCGTTGAGAAAATTCAAGGTTAACAAAGCATTATGTAACCTATTTCTGGGGGTGTTTTCCCCCCTTTTCTGTTTGTTCAACATATCCTTTATAGTTTGATTTGATCTTTCTATGACTGCTTGACTTGTAGGATTGTATGGTATACCTGTAACATGCTTGATATTGTAATAATCAAAAAACCGTTTCATTTTCCTAGAGACATAAGCAGGACCATTATCCGTCTTTATTTGTGTAGGTATACCCATGATAGCCATGACTTCTAATAAATGAGTGATTACTGAATCAGCTTTTTCTGAACTTAAAGCAGTTGCCCACTGAAAGCCTGAATAAGTGTCAATGGTGTGATGAACATATTTTAATTTGCCAAATTCTGCAAAGTGGAACACATCCATCTGCCAGATTTCATTCCTTTGGGTTCCCTTTGGATTAGCCCCTGCAGGCAGTGGCGTTTGGTTATAGAAAGAGCAAGTAGGGCATTTCTTTACTATCTCCTTAGCTTGTTGCCATGTAATTGAAAACTCTTTCTTCAAATCTTTGCTATTAACATGATGTTTTTTATGAAATTCAGAGGCTTGTAGCACACTACCAATCAATAATTGATCAATTTCTACATTACCTTGTGCTAGAGGACCTGGCAGACCCGTATGGGATCGGATGTGTGTTATGTACATAGGGAAAAGCCTGTTCCTGATCAAATCTTGAACCTGGAGAAACAATGAGGTTAGTTCTGTATCATCATGTATAAATTCAGCAGTTTCAATATGTAAAATAACTCTTTCTGCGTATTGTGAATCTGTAACTATATTAATAGGTTCTTTAAAATCCCTTAGCACCATAAGAATGGCATATAATTCCGCCTTCTGGACAGAATTATACGGACTTTGTTCCACCTTACCCAAGTCTTCTGATTTGTAACCTGCCTTCCCTGATTTATTGGCATCATTATAGAATGTACGGGCTCCAGTTATTGGAGCATCACGGATGATTCGAGGAAGAATCCAAGAAGTTCTCTTTATGAAGTTAAGCCTCTTGCTTTTTGGATAGTTGTTATTAATGTCTCCCAAAAAATTAGCACAAGCTCTTTGCCATGGTTCATTATCTTCCCATAATTTCTTTAGTTCATCAGCAGTGAAAGGCACTATAATTTCTGCTGGGTCTATGCCTGCTAGTTGACGAAGTCTCAGCTTGCCTTTTATAATTAACTCAGAGACTTTTTCCACATAAGTTTTCAGTTTCTTACTTGGTTTATGTGGTAAAAAGATCCATTCCAAAATAATATCATCTCTCTGCATTAAAATTCCTGTAGGAGAAATTTTTGATGGTAGTATGACAAGAATACAATCGAGCTCTGGATTTACCCTGTCCACATGTGCCTGTTGTAATTTTTCCTCAATCATTGTCAGTTCCTTTTCTGCTTCAGCTGTTAATTCTCTGGGACTGTTTAAATCTTTATCACCATCCAAGGTTTTGTTCAAATGAATTATTAGATCAGGTGTTATTCCAATAGCTGGTCGTAGACTGGAAATGTCTCCTAACAGTCTTTGAAAGTCATTAAGAGTCCGTAGGCTATCTTTCCTAATTTGTGCTTTTTGTGTCTTAATTTTTGCAAACCTATTTTATAACCTAAATAATTAACAGAATCTCCCTTCTGAATCTTTTCAGGAGCGATTTGCAATCCTCATTTAGGTAAAAGTATCTTTATTTCTTCAAACAGTCTGTTCAAGGTATCCATGTTTGAATTGGATAAGAAAATGTCGTCCATGTAATGGTATACTATAGATTTGGGAAATTTCTTGCGTATTATTTGCAATGGTTGGTTCACAAAATATTGGCACAGGGAGGGGCTATTTAACATACCCTGGGGGAGAACGGTCCAGTGGTACCTCCTCGAAGGTTGAGAATTGTTATAAGTAGGCACTGTGAAGGCAAATTTTTCTCTATCTTCTTTTTGCAAAGGTATAGTGAAAAAACAATCCTTTAAATCAATAACTATGAGAGGCCATCCTTTTGGTAATAAAGAGGGCAAAGGAATTCCAGATTGCAGAGGGCCCATAGGTTGAATAACCTTGTTGATGGCCCTGAGATCTGTCACCATTCTCCATTTACCTGATTTTTTCTTAACCACAAATACAGGAGAATTCCAAGGGCTGGTAGATTCTTCTATATGTCCAGCATCTAATTGTTCTTGTACCAGCTGTTCTAAAGCCTGTAACTTTTCCTCAGCTAAAGGCTATTGCTTTGTCCATATTGGTTTCTCAGTCAACCATTTTAGAGGCAAGGCTGTTGGTATCTCTGAAGGGACATCAATTGCTTGTTCTTGTACAGCCCGAATGGCTGGTTTTCTCCGTTTGTAATATCTTTTAATATTATTCTCAGAAACATAGGCTCTAGAAGTAGCAGGAATGTTAATTTGGGTATTCCATTGTTCTAATAGGTCACAACCCCATAAATTCATTGCAATATTGGCTACATATGGCCTTAATTTTCCTATTTGTCCCTCTGGCCCTATACATTCAACCCATCTCGTGCTCTGCCTTACTCGAGATAGGGTTCCAATTCCCAGGAGCTGAACAGACATGAACGTGCATGTCTGTAAAGGGTAGTACACAGGCCTAGGACCAATCCCACTGAGTTCTGCATTTAGTGTGGTAACAACTTCCTTTTCCTAAATAACATTTTTAATTTTTATTATTATGTGTATGTGCACACACATGTGTCCCAGGGTACCTGTGGAGGTCAGGTATGTACTTCAAGCGTGTAGGTCACTGGGATCACGATGTGGGAAAGTCATATGTCTATCTGTTTCTTTCATTGGTTAATTAATAAAGAAACTGTTTGGCCTGATAGGTCAGAACATAGGTGGATGGAGTAGACAGAACAGAATGCTGGGAAGAAGGGAAGTGAGCCAGACACCATGCCTCTCCTCTCCAGGCCAGACACGATGAAGCTCCAGCCCAAGATGGACATACACTAGAATCTTCCTGGTAAGACAACACCTCGTGGTGCTACACAGATTATTAGATATGGGCTAAAGCAAGATATGAGAGTTAGCCAGCAAGATATTAGAGCTAATGGGCCAAGCAGTGTTTAAATGAATACAATTTGTGTGTTGTTATTTCGGGGCATAAGCTAGCTAGGCGGCCGGGAACTGGGCAGCAGGAATGCAGCCCACAGCTCCTTCTACAGGATCAAGTTCAGGTTGCTGGGCTTGCACACATGCTTTACCGCTGAGCCTAGTGCTGGCCCAGTGCCTGTTCTTCAGGAGGGCTCACACAAAAGCAAATAACAAGGCTGGAAGGATCTCAGTGGCAGAGTGTTGGCCCAGCACATGTAGGGCCTAGGACTGAGCAGCCAGTGCCACAAAAAAGAGAAGAAAAGGAAGAAGAGGATATGTAACTAGAAATGAACTCCCCTGCTCTCTTGGTTTGAACGAAAATATTTTTCAATCTCCCTGATATTCCTAGAATATGTTTGAAACAGTTTTGATTCTTTCTCTTTCTTTCTTTCTTTCTTTCTTTCTTTCTTTCTTTCTTTCTTTCTTTCTTGAGATAG
Source organism: Microtus oregoni (assembly GCF_018167655.1). Taxonomy (NCBI): domain Eukaryota; kingdom Metazoa; phylum Chordata; class Mammalia; order Rodentia; family Cricetidae; genus Microtus; species Microtus oregoni. The sequence goes on from NW_024543073.1 coordinate 50,815,536, forward strand.
GGTTATTTGAGTTCTGGCTACCTGGAACTCTTTATGTAGACTTGGCTGACCTTGAATTCATAGATCTATCTACCTCTGCCTCTCAAGTGCTGGGATTAAAGTTATACACTACCAGGGCCGGGCAGTGGTGATGCACGCCTTTAATCCTAGCACTCAGGAGTCAGAGGCAGGCAGCTCTCTGAGTTCAAGGCCAGTCTGGTCTATAAAATGAGTTCTAAGACAGCCAGGACTACACAGAGAAGTCCTGACTTGAAAAACAAAACAAAAACAAAATTGCCCTGCTTTGACAAAATATTTTGAAGGTTAAATGAGTCAATATACAAGTAACACAGAACACACAGAACATGCGTGGTGCATAGTGTTCATCATGTTGGAATGTAAGACAGTCTCCTGGATGTAAAGACCACTCATATGCTAATAACCCAAATCAATTTTTGCTGTACTCTCGACCTCTGGACTCACATTCAGTGGATCTTAGCAGTGTTGCCTTCTACAGACCCAATCCCACTCCTGGTTCTAAGCCTGTCCCCATCCAGCCCCTTTCCTGTTACTAATGTCAACATTAACTTTCCAACTGTGAAGGTCTCCACAACTTGGAATTAATCTTCAGTCTTCTCCTTCTCTCATACTCCATAGTCAATTGTCTTCCTGTGAAAATAGAGCAGGAATCTGACCTTCATTCCCCTCCTGCCCCTGCTTCCACTTCTTCCACTGCAATCCCCTGCCTCAAGCCACTATTTATCTCTAGCTTAGATACTGAAATAGATTCTTGATTCCCTCTTTATATCTTAGAATAAAGAAGCCAGTGTGAGCCTTCTGTAGGAAACCTTATCATTCCTTTGCTTAAAATTTTTTGATATGCCTCCCATTTGTACCATAGTTTTTTGTTTTGTTTTGAGACAATCTCATTCGTAGACGTGGATGGCCTGTAAATCACTATATAGACACAGGCCAAGCTGGCCGTGAACACACCGAGTTCAGATTCCGCCTACTGAATCCTGGAGTTACAGGCATATGCCACAACGTAGAACATGCAAACACTTTCTAAATAGTTATATAGATATGTATTTGTAGATGTACTTACAAAAAGATTTTAAGGTGTGAAAACAAGCCCCTAATTGTTTCCTCTTATCTGAGAGTGATACTATTACAAGTCATGATTTAAAAGATTGACTTTTGACCCAAGAAATTATGGAAGAACTACCTAGTAAAACCCTGTCCCCAAAAGGCAAATAAATGTTTTTTTAAAACAAAAACAATGGACTGAATAGGTGACTCTGCAGGTAAGAGAATTCGAGTGCATTCTGTTCTTGCAGAGGATCCAAGATCTTAGCATGCACAAAAGGTGGCTCACAACAACCTGTCACTCCAGCTCCAGGGGATCCAATGCCCTCTTCTGGCCTCCTTGGGCTCCTGCACTCATAAACACATACCTACACACAGACACATACACATAATTGAAAATAAAATAAACTGAGCCAGGCATGGTGGCACATACCTTTAATCTCGGAACTCAGGGGTCAGGAGCAGACAGAATTATGTGCTCATGAGGCAAGCTTGGTTGACCTAGCAGTTCTAGGGCCGTCAGTTATAGAGTCAGCTCCTGTCTCAATTAAGGTGGTGGTGGTGGTGGTGGCCATTATGAAGATGATGAAATAAATCCTTTAAGAATCAAAACAAAACATTGGAAACAGTCTCAATGTGTAAGAAAAAAACTAAGAAATTATGTTATAGCTAGACTGTGTATAACTTTACAAAGTTAAATATGGTTTTTTTAAAAAATAATTACATATTGGTTTTGTTTTGGCTTTGGTTTTTTGAGACAGGGCTTCTTTGTGTAGTCTTGGTTGTCCTGGAACTCTGTAGACCAGGATGGCCTTGAACTAATAGAGATCCACCTGCCTCTATTAATGAAAAAAACAAGAAATAGCAAGGACACTACAAGATTGACTTTGCAAATGTCAAATCTATATAGATAGAGGAAACCCTTAGAAATACAAACAGCCAGGTAAAAATCACACACAAGTAACATAACTTAAGGCTGATCCCTCATAGAAGAGCCAGGCTACTTGCTAGTAACGTGTTCAGAGCACAGTTGCAAATTCTAATGTGCACTTGCTGCAATGTTCTACAGTGACGGCTTAAGCAGTCACCTCTTTTGTGGGGTACAAATGAGTCACAGAGTATTCATGTGATTAGAAACTCCAAGTGTAGCATTTCACTGAGAAATGCAGTTATCTGTTCTCGGCTTATCACCCTTATCCAGAGCCAGCCGGTTCTATTATCCTATATTCGATAGGGGAGTCTAACCATAAACTCCACAATCCCGATCTCTGTATTGAATTCCACTACTTCTCTGAAGGTGCTTGTTAGCAAACGTGTGTGAGATGCGGTAATACGCGCCCTCTGGTGGACACTGAAAAAAATGAAAGACATTTTCAGTTGTCAAATGGCAGGGCCTTCCTTTTGGAGCACAGGGGTGGTAAACAGCCTCCTGTATGCAGAACACTTCCATAAAAAATGCCAGTGTCTTGGGCTGGATCCTGGCAAGAGTCCCAGCAGCATTCTTCTCTCCTGGGGCGTTCCTAGTCTCTGGTCCCATCCTTGCTACCGTACAGTGCTGTCCCAGGCCTTATTTGCTCTCTTCTAAAAGCCCACGGGATGAGATTGAGTCGCCATGGCCCTGGATCTACCTAGCGCAGATCGTTTGTGAGAGGAACAACAGTGGCGTTCATAGATGGACGAAGCGAAAGCACCGTTCTCCGAGAGCTCATGTTCCAGGCATCAGTTCTCACGTGTGGTTCTTCAGCCTCTGAAGGACCTAGAAAGCATCTCAGAGGCTGAGGTCAACACCATCTTAATTACAAGATTGGGCAGTATTTGACGTATTCACTGATTCACATCTGCACTGGTGCGCTAGTGTGAATCCAGGCGGCTGTGCGCTGTGCTTGTCTCCCGCACACACCTGCCAGGGAATAAAGGCTGGACAGCATTCCAGATGCCACTAAAGAAGCACAGAAGTTGCTGCTCTATTGTCTGCGTCTTTAGTGCACGTTGTTCTGATACCCTAGGTGGCAAAACTCAAGCTACACATAAAATCCTCTGCTACACGCAGAGTCTGAGGCTGGTCTAGAACAAAAGTTACCAAATAAATTACTTCTCATACTTGATAGTATTTTACTTTAGAGGAGAATGGGATAGGATGCATTACCAAACCATCAGTGTGTCTTTTTTCTTAGAACTGGCTGTCTTAGAACTCTCCTTATTGATCAGGCTGGCATTAAACTCAGAATCTGCCTGCCAAGTGCTGGGATTAAAGGCATGCGTCACCACGGCCGAGTTTACAATTCTAATCGTATGTTTATATTATTTTATTATTTTACTCAGTTACTGTCTGAATGCCCATATATTTACTGAAGATAAATTGACAATATATCTGAATACACAGGAAAAATTTCTGATGTCGTATAATATCTATCACATAACAGCAAAGGACAAAGCTTTGCTCTCAAATGGCTGTTGATGTATGAAAGAGTTCCACAATAGCCCAGAATGGAGTATCACAAAGGTTTATTTATATACTGTATGCATGCATGTTTCTACCTCTGCTGATGGCATTTCTCTTTATGTTTCCATTAGCTACAAAGAGTCATCTGGAATTTCTTTTAATTAACTCTTGACAATTTCATAAATGCAGATAATGTATTTTAATCCTTGTTACATCTTCCTGTCCCCCTCCTATTTCCACTGAATTGTTTTCTTTTTTAACTGAAGTATATGCTAACACTAAATTTTAAAATTTATGGTTTTTTTTCTATTGGTCTCCAATTTTTCAGTTTTATAAAGAAGAAAATGATGTTATTGATAGGAATTACAATTTCTGGGGGAAGACATGAAATCCTATAGAAAAAAATACAAATCCATTACTTGTGGTTTTCTGTTAAAGCCAAGAGAGTAAACTGTGAGATGAAGTGGTTTGGTGGTGTCTCACTTGTCAGCTGACAGACTCTAGAATCACCTGGGAGAAGGGCCTCTGGCATACCTATAGGGGTCATCATGGTTTCCTTGAGATGGAAAGATCCCCTCTGTGGATGTCACCATTCCCTGGCTGTGGTTTTGGATTTAGAAAAGGACAAAGAACTGAGCCAAAGCATGCTCTCTTAGTTAGGGTTGCTGTCCTGGGATGAAACAGCATGGCCAAAGCAAGTCGGGGAGGAAAGGGTTTATTTGGCTTACTCTTCAGCTTTATGTTCATCACTGAAGGGAGTCAGGGCAGGAACTCAAGCAGGGCAGAAACCTGGAGGCAGAAGCTGATGCAGAGGCCATGGAAGAGTGTTGCTTACTGATTTGCTCTTCATGGCTTGCTCAGCCTACTTTCTTATAGAACCCAGGACCACCAGTTCAGGGATGGCCCCACCCACAATAGGCTGGGACCACCCACATAAATCATTAATTTAAAAAATGCCCTACAGGCTTGCATACAGTCGGATCTTATGGAGGCGTTTTCTTTCTTTTCCTTTTTTATAACATAATATTTTTTATTGGTTCTTTTGGGAATTTCACATCACGTACCCAAATCCCACTCATTTCCCAGTCCTTCCATATCTGCTTCCACCCTTGTAACATCCCCAGAAAAAAGTATAAATAAAAATTAACAACAATAATAAAAATCTTGCCAATCCCTCTGGGCAACAGCCTGCTTCTCTCTCAGCTGCGGCTTCTCTCTAGTTCTGCCATTCATGAATATTTTGCTCCTCTGTCTTTCCCACGTCTCTGTCACATACTCACTTGTGGCAGTGGCACTGGAAGCTGCAGCGAGTCACACACGGTACCCTTTTGTACAAACAGCTTTACTTGCAAAGGTTCATTGCAATGAGCTGTTGGTCTGGTTCAAGTCTCTGGCTTCTGCTACACCATCAACACTGCCCCCTTGCCGAGATTCCTCCTGGACATCCCACTGCCGCCCTGAGTCCTGCAGATCCTGCAGCTGTGCTTCCACAGGATGACTCCCTTCAGGTGCTCCAGAAGGTCACAGATGCGGGAGATATGGGGTGGGCCTGGGTAGTAGCCATCAAGGGACAGGGACAGTTCTCCAGCACCCATGATACATGGGGTCAGCTCAATAGAGCCCTCCTGGTATAGGAGGTTCTTCTTTCTATGTGTTGCTTTCATTAGTTGAATAAAAAAAAAACTGCCTTGGCCTTTTGATAGGGTAGCCCTTAGGTGGGCGGAGCAGACAGAACAGAATTCTGGGAAGAAGGGAAGTGTGGCAGATGCCATGCTTCTCCTGCCCGAGATGGACGCTGGTTAGACTCACATGGGTAAGCCACAGTCAAGTGGCAATACACATTAATGGAGATGGGTTAAACAAATATGTAAGAGTTAGCCAATAAAAGGTTAGAACTAATGGGCCAGGCAGTGTTTAAATGAATACCATTTCTGTGTAATTATTTCAGGGCTAAGCTAGCTGGGTGGCGGGATATAGCCTGCTGCTCATCCTATAAGAGCTAATAATTAGCCTGAGCTAATGGGCCAATGAGTTTTATAACTTATGGAGATCTCTGTGTGATTTTCTTTGGGGGCTTGCTGGTTGTGGGGTATCAGGCGAGACAGAAACCCCAACAAGCTGGCCCTCATGTTACACCCTCCAACATCAACATGGCATCAACATGGCTTTGGGCAGCACCACAGACCACAGACATCCCCTAATGATCTTTAATGGTGACACAGGCCATAGATACCAACATAGCCTCTGTCTGTATCAGGTCTACTGACCCACTTGTGGCCCTCAGTGGCTGCAGAGGCCCACACAGACCTCAGGCCTCCTTATGGTCTGCTTACAGTCATACGCCCCACTCTCACCTCGGGGAGGAAATCTCAAGGACATCACCAAGTCACCAGTCAGTGGCACAGACCACTTACAGCCACATGGATCTCAAACTTCATCACAGCCTGCGGCAGCAGCAAGACCCACAAACACCATCCTGGCTTCTGGTGGCAGCACAGACCACGGTGGTCCTTCCTGGAGGTCCAGTCCAGGAAGTGACCCTTTCCTCATCTCAATGGAGCCATTTTCTCAATTGAGGTTCCCTCCCTTCAGGTGATTGTTGCCTATGTCAGTGAAGTTGACATAAAACAGTCAGCATGCATGTGTCCTCTGTTCTTCACTCCTTCTTCTCCTACTCCTCCTTCTTTTGTTTTTTTGTTTTTGAGACAGATTTTCTCTGTGTACTCTTGGTTGTAACTCTCTGTAGACCAGGCTGACCTCAAACTCACAGAGATCCATCTGTCTCCCAAGTTCTGGGATTAAAGGCGTGCTCCACCACCTTCTTGAGAAAGAAAGAAAGAAAGAAAGAGAAAGAAAGAAAGAGAAAGAAAGAGAGAGAAAGAAAAGAAGGAAGGAAGGAAGAAGAGAAAGAAAAGAATGAAGGGGAAAGGAAACAAAAATCATTGTGTCAGTATGTTTATTTATTTTGAAAAAGGGTCTCATGTATCCCAGGGTGACATAAAAATTTACTATGATCTTGAATAGATCCTTTTGCATCTACCCCCTGAATGGTGGGTGTATAGGTTTGTACCACTACAATGTAGTTTTTAAGGTGCTGGGAGTCAAAGCCAAGGTATGGTGTACACTATGCAAGTATACTTTAATAGGATTTCTGTTCCCCCAGTAATAGGTTTCTCCACCGATGCACTAAGCCAGATCAAATCGAACTGAAAAAAGTATGTCAACAGGTTTGTTTGAGCAAAGCAGCTCCTGGGCAGATTCTCCAGTCCCAGAGATCAAGGCTAGAGAAGCACACCCAAACTGAAGCAGGGAGATTACAGAGGCTGCAGGCCAGGGGTGATGACATGTCTGCACAAGCTGAGTTTGTGCCCAAGTATGGTCAAAAGCTGAGTGCTTTAGGTGGAGACTTGGGAGGCTAGCAGGTTCAGGGGAGGAAGCTGTTGCAGCTGCCCAGAATTCAGAACTGGGCTTTTTGGTGCCTTCCCTTTGTTTGGAGAGACAGGAATGGGCTTCTCAGATCATGCAGGAGTAAGTTGAAGGTTCCAACGGAACACCCAGAGCTTTTGGGATATGTTGGCACCAGTTCTAATCTGGCTACTTCCTGTTTATAATGATATTTTATTTATGTTTTAGTAAATAAAGCTTGCCTAAAGATCATAAGGGCAAAACTAAGCCACTAGAGGTCAGGAAGTGGTGGCACACAGCTTTAATCCCAGGAGCTGGGAGACAGAGGCAGGTGAACCTCTGTGAGTTCAAGGCTACCCTGGGCTACACAAGATTAATGCAGAAACAAATCCAGGTGGTATGATCCATACCTCATACTTTTAATCCCAGTATTAGGGAGTCACACACCTTTAACCCCAGCACTAGAGGGAATATACAATGGGAAGACAGAGGCTGCATGCTTAGTCTGCTCAGTCGGCTTAGTCTGTTGTCGCCCAGCCTCGGTAGAGGTAAAACTTGTCTAGGGGCTTGGTTGCTTTGCTTTTCTGGTTTTCAGGCTGAACCCCAAGTTCTGTCTCTGGTTTTTTATTATTCGTGCTACACCTGTTGGCATGGGATGGCGAGGAGGACAGCCAGTGGTCTTGTGCTCAGCAGGAGGTCTGCCATCCTGGAGACCTCTCTATTGCATTCCTGTAGTTGTTACCACCAGCCCTTTGAAAGAAAGTGGCCATGGGCAGAGTCAAGACTGCCAGAAAGAATGGAATGGAGATGTGTCCTGACTATAGTGGCAAAGTTCTTCAGATAATTTGTGGAATGACTCAATATCAGTTTCCTGTAGGCCAGATTCATTGATATAGGGCAGCAATCTCTCTCTAGGAATGTGCAGGTGTCTGTGAAATGGCTGAACAGAGTTACACCTTGGTTTCAGAGCAAAAGGCTAGCCTAGTTGTCAAACACCATCAAATCTGAGAAGGATACATTTTTTAAAAGATTAATTTATTTATTATGTATACAGTGTTCTGTCTGCATGCATGCCTGTAGGACAGAAGAGGCGCCAAATCTCATTACAGATGCTTGTGAGGCTCAATGTGGTTGCTGGAAATTGAATTCAGAACCTCTGCAAGAACAGGCAGTGCTCTTAACCTCTGAGCCATCCCTCTAGCCAGAGAAGGATACCTGTTACCTGAGTAAGCAGAAGCCCGGACCAAGCAGTTTCCGAATCTATTAAAAATGACAGGGGCTGGGCAATGGGTGGTGCACACCTTTAATCCCAGCACTCCGAGGCAGGCGGTTCTTTGTGAGTTCAAGGCCAGCCTGGTCTATAGGGCTAGTTCCAGGACAGGCTCCAAAGCTACAGAGAAACCCTGTCTCAAAAAAACAAAACAAACAAACAAACAAACAAAAAATGACAGGAACTGTCTGGCTACCTAGACAGCTACCCCAATTTCCCCATGGTCATTGGGGACAGATGTCCCAGGGCAGCTTCAGTCTATGGCTGCCAGGCCCAGAAGATCTAACAGACTTTCCTGTGCAGTAGGAACTTGGGAAGGACTGGCCTACCTTGTCTAGGCAAAGCAAGGGAATCGACTCCCCAGTGTCCTGTTTGTCCACAGTCTGGACAGTGTCTTTGCAGCTGTTGAGGTGAAAGGCAGTTTTTTTTTCTGCCCCATGGCCACATGGACATGGACATGAAGGGTCTTCTGCACCCAACATCTTCTTTGGAGGAGATAGGGGCGCTGTCGAGAGCTGGCGTGTCTCTCTACCATAAAAAGCTTTTGTCAAACATTTTAAATGCCATACTCTCAGATCTCTGAAGTGTTTGAGGACGATTATCTGTTAGGTTTATCTAAACTAGAGAAACTTGGTTTCTAGTTATTTGTTTTAGGCTTAACTTTGAAAACATACAAGCTGAACATATCAAAAAATTTGATCCTTTCGGAAGTATATGGCTATTAACTTGTATGTCTTATAAGACTGAGATTTTAAGGCCTCATCCCAGCTAGGTTTAGCTTTAAAAAAATAGCAGTTTCTTTTTTTATGGTTTTATTTTAACTTTATGTGAGTGTGAAGATGTCAGATCTCCTGGAACTGGATTTCCAGACAGTTGTGAGCTGCCATGTGGGTGCTGGGAATTGAACCTGGGTCCTTGGGAAGAGCAGTAAGTACTCTTAACTGCTGAGCAATCTTTTCAGCCCAAAATAAATAGCAGTTTCTAAAGTGAAGGTCCTTTAATATCAAGATAAGTCTTTTTTGTTGCTGTTGTTTTGTTTTGTTTTTCGAGACAGGTTTCTCTGTAGCTTTGGAGCCTGTCCTGGAACTAGCTCTTGTAGACCAGGCTGGCCTTGAACTCACAGAGACCCACCTGCCTCTGCCTCCCAAGTGCTGGGATTAAAGGCGTGTGCCACCACAGCCACCACCTGCTCAAGATAAGTCTTTTAACTCGTAAAGACTGTCTACAAAGAGACTGGGAAATTTCCTGATCCTTTTATAATACACCGTTATAGAAAACAATAGTTATCTCTATGACTTAGTTTATCAAATTAGCTACAGCTTAACAATGTTAGTAAAAGCAAGGATGTTAGACTATATTCCTAAATCAGTCTCTGTTAGCTGAATAGACCTTAGTTAAGGAGAGACTGTTTGCCAGACTGCTTAGGTCAACATCTTACTGCATCATAAGCTAGGAACACAGTCTCTGGGTTTAGCTGTGGTCCTAAGTTTTAGTTTTTATTTATCTATTTATTAAGATCATATATTAGCAAAGGTATCATAATAAAAGATCTTAAAAATTTTTAAATGTCCTATAGCTTCAAAAATTTAAGCGTTTTTTAATTTATTTTTTATTTAAATTTATTTATTTATTAAGGATTTCTGCCTCGTCCCCGCAACCGCTTCCCATTTCCCTCCCCCTCCCCCGATCAAGTCCCCCTCCCTCATCTGCTCGAAGAGCAATCAGGGTTCCCTGACCTGTGGGAAGCCCAAGGACTGCCCACCTCTATCCAGGTCTCGTAAGGTGAGCATCCAAACTGCCTAGGCTCCCACAAAGCCAGTACGTGCAGTAGGATCAAAAACCCACTGCAATTGTTCTTGAATTCTCAGTATTCCTCATTGTCCGCTATGTTCAGCTAGTCCGGATTTATCCCATGCTTTTTCAGACCTAGGCCAGCTGGAAAAAACTGTTTTTTGGGGGGACCATAGGAGAGGGTAGAAGGGGAGGAGAGAGGCAGGGAGAGGAGTGGAGAAAAATATATAGCTCAATAAAAACAATTAAGAAACTGTTTCTTAAAAATATCCAGTTTATTTAAACTTTCTGTAAAACTTTAAAATTTCTTGTTAAGAAGTTTAAGAACTCTCAACTGTGTGTTCTGCTAATACACAACTAAAGAACCTTTTTATTACAAGAATGACAACAAGGCACAACCACAGTTTGTAGAAGGCAAAACCAATTTTCAACAGTGTAAACAGTTCATTGTCTCTAAAACCAATACCAAGTGGATTACCCTTTCTCTTCATAAACCATGTTTCCAGGACAGACAGGAATTATACAAAAATCCATTCTAATCCAAAAAATCCTGGAAATCTATTGTTACCTCCTAGGTAGGCTCACTCCTCCTAGGTGGTCACAATGCTGGTAAAGTTCCATGACATTCCTCTCTTCCATCCCTAGTCAAAACGGCGACTTCCCAGCTGGCTGCACTTCATTCAGATATGGTGAACTCTGTGCTGTTTCCCAGAACAGCTCCAATTTGAAGTTACAAGTTTTAAGTTAAGTTTTCACGTCTTCAGACCTTCCCGTATCTTAGAACACACTCTTTCCCTCTAATCATTTAGCAGAGACACGAATAGTTATTATGGGAACAGTCAGTGCAGAGTATGTTTCTTTAATGGAAAGCTGCACCTGCAGCCTGTTTAGGCTTTACTGTGAAGCCTGTTAGCAAGGCAAACCTGTCTGCCTTTTATTTTTTCTTTTTTAAATTGTTTTTATTGAGCGATATATTTTTCTCTGTTCCCCTTCCTTTCCCCTTCCCTTCTACCCTCTCCCATGGTCCCCATGCTCCCAATTTACTTAGGAGATCTTGTCTTTTTTACTTCCCATGTAGATTAGATCCATGTATGTCTCTCTTAGGGTCTTCAAGGTTGTCTAGGTTCTCCAAGATTGTGAATTGTAGGCTGGTTTTCTTTGCTTTATGTCTAAAAGCCATTTATGAGTGAGTACATATGATATTTCTCTTTCTGGGTCTGGGTTACCTCACTCAGTATGATGTTTTCTAGCTCCATCAATTTGCCTGCAAATTTAGCGATGTCATGATTTTTTCTGCTGTGTAGTGCTCCATTACATAAATGTACCACATTTTCCTTATCCATTCTTCAGTCAAGAGCTATTTAGGTTGTTTCCAGGTTCTGGCTATGACAAACAGTGCTGCTCTGAACATGTTGAGCACATGTCCTTGTGGTATGATTGAGCATCCTTTGGGTATATACCCAAAAGTGGTATTGCTGGGTCGTGATGTAGATTGTTTCCTGATTTTCTGAGAAATCGCCATACTGACATTCAAAGAGACTTTACCAGTTTGCACTCCCACCAGCAATGAAGGAGTGTTCCCTTTACCCCACATCCTCTCCAGCATAAGTTCTCAGTGGTTTTGATCCTGGCCAAATCTTACGGATGTAAATTGTAATCTCAGAGTTGTTTTGATTTGCATTTCTCTGATGGCTAAGGATGTTGGCCATTTCCTTAAGTGTCTTTCAGTCATTTTATTTCTCTGTTGAGAGTTCTTTGTCTAGGTCTGTACTCCATTTTTTTTATTGGATTATTTGTTCTTTTGATGACCAATTTCTTGAGTTCTTTGCATATTTTGGAGATCAACCCTCTGTCCGATGTGGGGTTAGTGAAGATCTTTTCCTATTCAGTAGGCTGCTATTTTGTCTTGTTGACTGTGTCCTTTGCTTTACAGAAGTTTCTCAGTTTCAGGAGGTTCCACTTATTGTTTCGCTGAGTGTCTGTGCTACTGGGGTTGTATTTAGAAAGTGATCTCTTGAGCCATTGCGTTCAAGTGTACTTCCCACTTTCTTTTCTATGAGGGTCAGTGTGCTTGGTTTTATGTTGAGGTCTTTGATCCATTTGGAATTGAGTTTTGTGCATAGTGATAGCTATGGATCTATTTGCATTCTTCTACATGTTGATATTCAATTATGCCAACACCATTTGTTGAATATACTTTCCTTTTTCCATTTGATATTTTTTTGCTTCTTTTTCAAAAATCAGGTGTTCATAGGTGTGTGGATGGATATCTAGGTCTTCAATTCGGTTCCATTGGTCCTCTTGTCTGTTTTTATGCCAGTAGCAGGCTGTTTTCAGTACTATAGATATGTAGTAGAGTTTGAAGTCAGGGATTGTGATGCGTCTAGAAGCTTCGTTATTGTACAGGATTGTTTATACTATCCTGGGTTTTCTGCTTTTCCATATGAAATTGAGTATTGTTCTTTCAAGGTCTGTGAAGAATTTTGCTGGGATTTTGGTGAGCATTGCATTTGATTTTGGAAAGATTGCCGTTTTTACTATGTTAATTCTACCTACCCAAGAGCATGGGAGATCTTTCCACTTTCTGGTGTCTTCAATTGCTTTCTTCAAAGATTTAAAGTTCCTGTCATACAGGTCTTCCACTTGTTTGCTTAGAATTACTCCAAGGTATTTTGTTATTTGTGGCTATTGCGAAGGGTGATGTTTCTCTTATTTCTTTCTCAACCCATTTAACATCTATGTACAGGAGGGCTACGAATTTTTTTGAGTTGTAATCCTGTTACATTACTGAAGTGTTTATGAGTTTTAGAAGTTCCTTGGGAGAATTTTTGGGGCCGCTTATGTAAACTATCATATCATCAACATATAGTGAGAGTTTGACTTCTTCTTTTCTGATTTGTATCCCCTTGATCTTCTTTTGTTGTCTTATTGCTATAGCTAGGACCTCAAGAACTATATTGGATAGATATGGAGAGAGTAGACAACCTTGTCTTGTTCCTGATTTCAGTGGAATCACTGGGAGTTTCTCTCCATTTAGTTTGAGGCTGAGTGTTGGCTTGCTGTATATTGCCTTTATTATGTTTAGGTGTGTTCCTTGTATCCCTGCTCTCTCCAAGACCTTTATCATGAAGGGATGTTGTATTTTGTTGGAGGCTTTTTCAGCATCTAATGAGATAATCATGTGTTTTTTTCTTTCAGTTTGTTTTCATGGTGGATTACATTGACACATTTTTGTATGTTGAACCATCCCTGCCTGCATCTATGGGATGAAGCCTACTTGGTCATGGTGGATGATTTTTCTGATGTGTTCTTGGATTTGGTTTACCAGTACTTGGTTATTTTTGAATTAATGTTCATGAGGAAGATTGGTCTGTAATTATCTTTCTTAGTTGTGTCTTTGTGTGGTTTGGGTACTCTCAAGAATAAGGATTACCACTGTGCGCTAGTGCCACTGACATTGTATGTGGGTGCTGGGACACAAATGTAGGTCCCCATTGTTGTCTGACAAGTACTCTGCCAACCAAGGAATACCCCCAACACAATCCCTAGTTCCGGTTTCTTAGTCCCCATGTTCACCATGAGTGTCACTCTGTGTGGCTCTCATGAGCCAGATGTTCCTCAGAATGTGAAAGCCAATATCCCATTCCCCAGGACAAAGGTTATGTGGTGTCTGTTCATCTGTGTTGATGTGACTTTTGCCTGTGCCCTACAAAAGATGGTGACCCAAGATGAAGAACACTAAGAAGTTTTCTTCCTGTTGGTCAGAACTGTCATCAGGTCCTAGAGGTTTGGCTGTGTAGAGTCAGCCCATCTCCTAGCCTTCTCATTTCTACCAGGGACTGTCTCTTCTGAGGCTTTCAGGGGCTCTGTCCCTAGTCTCTCTGAGCTTTGGGAAGTGACCATGGTATCCACTGACACTTCTCATCCTGTGATACCAGTTCTTTAGTTTCTGACACCTTTCTCGGTGTGAATATCTGCTAAGAGGGACCCAAGCTATACAACATGAGTTCAGAGAATCCACACTAATTCTGAGTCCAGAGATCCTTCTTCTTCCACTTCCTGATGCCAGGTCTTTCCATGGAATAACCCTTCTGTACACTGTGAATATGTATTCTTTTCATTGGTTGGTAATAAAGCTGATTTGGCCTACAGCAAGGCAGAATAAGGGTACAGGTTTGGGGAAGCCAAACAGAGGTACAGGGAGAAAAAAGGGCAGAGTCCAAAGACAGGAGCCAGCTGCCAGAGAAACAAGACAACAGGGAACTGGTAAAGCCACAGCCACATGGCAATACATAGATTAATAGAAACAGATTAATTTAAATGTAAGAGATATTTAGTAATAAGCCTGAACTATAGGCCAAAATTCTGTACTCAATATAACAATATAATGAGGATTTATTTCAAAGCCGCTGCTGGATGGTTCAGTCTAGAGAGACCTCTGTTTGCAAGCCCTCCATGAAATTTGTAAAATGGTTTCAGGATCACCTTAGTCACAGAGGTTGCTCCAGCACGCTTCAGTATCTGGTACAGATTTGTAGCACTGGACAGATGAAGAGGGAGGCCAATACCTGTAATGTCTACACTTGGCAATAGAGCAGAACAAGCAGATGTTTGAGGTCACCATTAGAGATACATAGGGCCTTCACTGAACTGCAGAATGAGCCACTAGCCCTGTCTCAAAGAATCAAAAATCAAAATACTTTGAGACACACCAATCATCCCACAAAAGTTTAATTGATCTTTTATTTTCTCTCCTCTCTCTCCTCTTCCCCCCCCCCCATGTGTGTGTATCTGTGTTTCTTCTTACATATATACGCATGCACTTGTGTCTGTGTGTACACATATATTCATTTGGGGTATGTGCATGTGGAAGCCACAGGAGAACCTCAGTGTTTGTTCCTCAGACACAGTCACTGTTTGTTTTTGTTTTGTTTTGTTTTTTTGCTACAGGGTCACTTGACAGTGAGACCCAGTAATCAGCAGATGGCTGCCTTGCCAGTGGTGGGATTCCAAGCACATGTCATCATTCCTGTTTGTCACAGAGGGACATGGAAGTCAGGCCTCATGCTTGCCTACCAAGCTGTGTACAGACTCAAGCTTCCTTTGCTTTTTCGGGGGGCAGGGGGGAGTTCTGATTCTTCAAGAAAATGTTTTTCTATGTGACAGCTTTGATGTCCTGGAACTCCCTTTGTGAACATGGCTGATCTTGAACTTACAGAGATCCTCCTGCCTCTGCCTCCTGAGTGTGCTTCCTTAGCTTTGGTTTTTATGTTTTCCCTAGTTGTTCTGATGTCATTTGTGTCTCTGAATTTCCTAGGGCAGACCTATGCTGATGGCTGGACAGCTGAGCAGAGGCATCTGAATTGAGGCACGTTCTCTGCCTCTTTTAGTTTAATTGACCTATAAATGCTTTCCTCTGTAGTTGGCAGCTCTACATCCCTTGATGTCTTCTTTTTGTTTGCCCATCACAGAAAGTGTTTGTTTTGTTCCCACAAATGAGAGCCCTGTGACCATGTGACCCTGAGCCCAGAAGGCCTTCCTAGCTTTTTCCTGGACTGCTCATGTCAATGCAATTAGAGCATCAGTTTGCTGAGTGGTGGTGGCGCCGCATGCCTTTAATGCAGTACTCATGAGGCAGAGGCAGGCCAGCCTGCTCTACAGAGCAAGTTTCTAAAGGTACAGAGAAATATTGTCTCTCCCAAAACAACAACAACAACCACCACTACAACAACAACCACAATAAAAACAAAACAAAAAAAAAACGGTATCGGGTGTCCCTGTGGCCATGCTGTAGACTTGACATGTCTGTGGGTGTCAGAAACAGCTACCAATAAGACATAGGTATCCTGACACACGAGTTGCTACAAGTATGGTTGCTCTGTCAGGTAGCCTGGATTAACACTTTCCAGGTGATCTCCATAATGGCAAAGAAAGAATCAGAACAATATTAGCATATCCTAATCTTTTTAGGATGGCGACATCCTGTCTGGAAGTCATGTGACCACCTTCCGTGTGGCCAGGTATGAGCTGGTCTGTAAGTTTGGCTGCCATACAATGTAGGGCTTGTATAATATTGCCCCACAGGTCAGGATAAAAGTCAAGTCAACATTTAATAAGGTAAATAATAAACAGAGGAATTTCTTTATTGAATAATGAAATAATAAACATATGGCATATGTTTTTTTTTGTTTTTTGTTTTTTTTTAGTTTTCATCATGTTGTTTAATCTAGCACGTTGCCTAGAAAGGCTTGTTAGCAAGAGTACAAATACGTCTCCAGCATGTCTCTTAGAGACCCGTTCACCCACTGCTCTGTTTGGCCGCTAGCCTCTTGTCTCTCTCTTCAGCAATTGTGAGGCGGATTCCTTTTCCTCCGGGAAGAGAAATCCATGGTTTGTTGCCCTTGCCAATAACAAAAATGTTGGAAAGCCGGGTAGCAAAGCTGTTGCCATTGGCATCTTTCACATGGACCACATCAAAAGAGCCGGGATGTCTCTCTCTGTTGGTGATCACACCAATTCTTCCCAAGTTAGCACCCCCAGTCACCATACACAGGTTACCAGTGTCAAACTTGATGAAGTCGGTTATTTTGCCTGTATCCAAATCAATCTGAATGGTGTCATTCACCTTGATGAGGGGATCAGGTAACGAATAGTGCAAGCATCATGGGTCACCAGATGTGGGATTCCTTTTGTGCCCACAAAGATCTTTCTCACTTTGCACAACTTGTACTTGTCCTCCTCAGGTGTAATACAATGAACGGCAAAGCGACCCTTGGTGTCATAGATCAGACCGAAGTTCTCTCCAGTCTTGTCAATGCTGATGACATCCATAAACCCAGAAGGGTAGGTTATATCGGTCCTGACTTTGCCATCAATCTTAATGAAGCGCTGCATGCAGATCTTCTTCACTTCATCGCCAGTCAGGGCATACTTAAGCCTGTTCCTCAGGAAAATGATCAGAGGCAGACATTCCCTCAGCTTGTGAGGGCCAGTGGATGGACGAGGCGCAAACACGCCGGTTAGTTTATCCAGCATCCAATGCTTTGGAGCTGCTACACGCTTCAGATGTTTCTTGGGACCACGAGCCATGGCTGCGCTGGGAACGGAAAGAGCATGGCATATGTTCTTTAAGAGTAGAACATAGTCCTGATGTGCCAACATCAAAAGAAAAATAGCAGTGGGTTCCATACGACCGTGACATCGTGAAAAAGGCTTTTCACTAGAATGCTGTGGACAAAATCACAGTTAACGTAGGTTGAGAAATAGATCCCGCACATAAGAACAATCATTTATGAAAGATGAAGCCTTCACCCATGTTTCTTTCTATTCCCTTTTCTTCATGTCTCCCAACTTGTGTGTGTGTGTCTGGGTTCATATGTGTCTTTTGGAGCACTTACCTTGCTTCCTGAGACACTCTCCTTAAACCCGTGACTTGTCAGTAACTCTAGACCACCTGTACAAGGATGAAAAGGGGACTTCTCTCTTGCACCTCCACAGGGGTAGGATGATATGCTCACACTGCCCTTCAAGGCTTTTATGTGGCAGCTGGTTCTGAGCTCACGCCCTCACGTTTGAAGACCGAGCACTTGGTGGAGTGAGTTACTCCTGTCACTAGGAGAGCAATTTCATGGCTACATTCTCATCTTATGATATCTCTCAGGAGCCAAGTGTTGTCAACAGAACAAATGAATAATTGACCCTGTGTGGTGGTCAATCCCCTGTTGGAGCTCTGGATGGGAAGCAAGAAAAGCTTGTGGCTGAATGTGTTCATGAGTGCCTGCAAGCTAAGGACAACAAAAGTTGTCCATTTCCTGCCATGGTGAGCAGCCTGGGGATCAGGAAGTTTGGCCAAAAATACAAACAAAACAAATCACATGGTTTCTTGACTTGTGTGAAGATGAGCAGTGTGGATTTGCTGTCTGAAAGGGGCAGAGAAGTGACCACATGCTTTCCTGAGGTAAGACCAAAGGGCACATGAGGCTGGTGCCTTCAAGTCTTTGAAAGGAAGTGGCCTGGCTTTACTGGATAGTGTCCCTAATGGATTCTGTAACCTTGTCTGTCTGTCAGGGACAGATTTCTTTCACCTTGGCCCTGGCTAGACAGCCTTTGCTTGGGGAGAGCTGACCAGACATGTGAGTCCCATTCTAACCTTCCATGGTGCTCAGCCTGAATTCTCTGGCCACCTGCCCACCTGCCTCCCATTCAGCTTCCCCATGACAGGAGACAGATCATGATGTCAGAGTCACACAGAGTTTACTAATCCCCCTGCTTTCCAAAGTCTCATGAGAAAACTGAGAAAATCGCCCTTTGCTTGCTTAGATGGCTTTCCCAACACAAGGAGCTGATTGGCAGGGCACTCCCTAAACTCCATGGTGCCCTGCGCTGGTCCAGGACTTATGTTCACGTTGACTACTGTGTCTGATAGTCAGGGGCAGGAAGACACTAACACTGAATGCCCCACCTCTTTCAGCAAGTTGGCAAAGAGGCTGTGGCATGGGTTAGTTGACGGGCTGCCACTGTGGTCAGGCTTCCATTGTCACA
The DNA here is from genome assembly GCF_018167655.1 of Microtus oregoni. Classification (NCBI taxonomy): domain Eukaryota; kingdom Metazoa; phylum Chordata; class Mammalia; order Rodentia; family Cricetidae; genus Microtus; species Microtus oregoni. The sequence goes on from NW_024543073.1 coordinate 50,834,051, forward strand.
TAAGGCAGACCACTGATGGTTTTGTATGTTGTGTCTCCCAATGAGGATTGAGGGGTGTGCCTGTTATTTGTTCTTTTTCTGAGACTATCTAGCCCATTCTGACCGTGTGAGGTGGTCACAAACATCCAATTGGGTGCAGAGAGGCAAAAAGGGCTCCTCTAGGTGAGGAGTTCCACAAAAGAAACTTCGTTGTGGATAAAAGTGAGTGTAAGGGTCTCTTCTGTCTTCCAGACATCTTAATGGAAGTGCAGGTTTGCAAGTTTCAAGAGAGACAGTGGTGTCATCTGCTCTCTGAGAGTGCAAGGAGAGCGGAAGGGTGGGGACAGCGGCAGTCAGAGCTCAGGGTGATGCTACTCAAGAGTTTCCTCTCCCCATCCTGGTTAGTATGTGGCTTAGTTTGAATGAGAATGGCCCCCATGGATGAACATGTTTGGATATGGACCAGGAGGTATGGCCTGGAAGGAGGAAGTGTCAGTAGGGGGTCACAGAGCTTTAAGGATTCTAGAGCCAATCCCATTCCAAATAACTCTCTCTCTCTCTCTCTCTCCCTCCCTCTCTTTCTCTCCATATATATATATATATATATATGTCTGTGTTTATGTGTATATACGTATATATCCCTCTCTCTAATTTCTCTCTCCCTCTACTCCATATATATTCTCTCTCTCTCTCTCTCTCTCTCTCTCTCTCTCTCTCTCTCTCCCTCTCTCCCTGTGGCTTGAGAATCAGTGTCAGCTATCACCTCCAGCTCCAATGCCATGACTGTCTGCCTATTGCTAGATTCCCATCAGGATGTTTATGTGCTGTCCCCCTCTGCAACTGTGGACCCCTAAGTAACACGCTTTCTCACTTAAGTGGCCGTGGCTACAGTGTTTTGTCAGCAGAATGGGCAAATTCAGTAAGTGAATGCTAGAATAGGTATCTGTCTGCACCAAGTTCCTATCTCAAAGGCCCTAGGGTATCTGGCAAATGATTCATGACACAGGGAGACAAGTGTCAAGCTCTCCTCAGGATGACCTGCTGACCCATTGCACCATCAATACCAGTAAAGTTCGGCACTGTAGGCTGCCACAGAGACTTGTGTGTGCAAGTTGTGCTCAGCGGTGGCCGAGGGAGTAGACTGCTATTTGCTAAGCTGACACAATGCCCATATTCAGAAAGACCAATGCCAGCATTCTCAGCAGTCATAAGAAAGCCCGATTCATTGGTGGATTCCATCAAGACCAGGCTTCAGAAACTCATCTTCCACACAGAGACACTCAGAGGACTCAAACTAAGTCATCACTTCAGTGCCTCTCAACCTGTGGGTCTCAACCTCTTTGGGGATTGAATGAGCTTTTCACAGGCTCACCTAAGATCAGAAACAGGAGCAAAGGTAACTGTCTTTTGGGGGGGGTCTCCACAACATGAGGAACTGTATTAAAAGGTTGCAGCATTAGGAATATTGAGAACCACTGATCCAAAAAATCCCCTCAGACAAGAACCCTGGATTCCCTGACAGCTGGGAAGCTCTCGCTGACACAGAGAGCTGTTCACAACCTGCATGGTAACCATGAGGATTCTGCAGAATGTACACAATAACACAATAACACTGGCTGACACCTTGTAGCTCCATGACAGTGACTGTTCCCCCAATCTAGACCCCGGATGTCACCACTGGACACAAAGCCGTCCAAGGAGGCTGGCCTTGTCCAGCGGTGATGCTCCACAGCCCCCTCAAGTCCTAGTTACCTTTTCACAGTAGCCAGAAAAGTCCTGGAATTTTAGTCAAAGGGAAAGAATCATTCACTGGGATAAAAATACTACCACAGTTTCTGAACTGCTGGAACATGGGAAGGGCAGTGTGGACCCTGGTGGCAGGAGGCTGTGAAGAAAAGGACGCAGATTCTTCCAGATCAGCCTGAGGTTGGTTAGAGCAGAAAGAGGAGGAGGATCCTGGGAAGGGGTTGGTTTGAACCCCCTAGGGAGGCATGGTCTTCTGTTCCCGGGAACCCATGCCCTGAACTCTATATATCTCTTCTCCAGGGAGTTTCTCCGGATCAGTCCGCCCAAGGTCCCTGTCCCTGCCCTACATGCTCATCTCTTTCTTCTCAGCTGCCTGGCTGGAACTGGAATTTCCTATGGGCAGACTCCTCTCCTTCCCTAGTGTCTTACTGATTTTCTTCTCTCTTGCCTTGTCCCACACACCCCTCTCCTCCTCTCTGCCCTGTACATGGACTTCTTTACAGCTGGTCATCGATAAGGATCTTCAAAAATTAGGGGACGACTTGGTGAAGACCCCATGTTGTGTGGAACATGAAGTTGCATAACGTGGATTGCAGAAGTTGGAAGGCTGGCTCTTTAAAATGGGGTGGCCGTGTGTCCGACTTTTCTGTCCAGCCATAGTGCTGGGACAAGTATCAGCTTACCTTATGGGAGCTAACAGCTCCCACTGCAGGGAGAGGAGGGGTATAGAGCTTGTCCTCATGTGTCACAGCGTGTGTCACAGGGCATGATGATTTCGGGTACAAATAGCTCTATAATGTTCTGGCCTGGCCCCCTCTTGTGGCTGGTAGGCCACACCAGGCCGAACGAGACCCATGGTTTAAGAACCATGCCCCAGGCCTGTTCTGCAGACCTTGAAAGGAGACACAAGCAAAGGACTCTGTTAGTGACTCTGACATAGGCAGGACTCACCACTGGGCTAGCCTCTTGTCCCACAGCGCTCTACGTGATTCCTCTTGCCTAACCTGATCTCCCTTCCCCAAGCCCAAACCCCTCTCCTTCCCTCCACTGCCCCTGGTTGCATCCTCTGCTTGTCTGCTTCAGGCTCAACTTTCCCAGAATCCATATAAAGGGGCAGAATGGGAAAGCTCCTTCTAGGGTCACAGACATTAGGGTTCGTGTCCTCTAAATGGTGCCGCGTATCCGTGGCAAAAGCAAAGATGAAATACACAAGAAGTCACAGGGCTTGTCTACCTGGTCTCACTGGGACTCCATTTCCCCCCTCTCCCTGTCCCTCACCTGGGGGTTGGGGCTTCTTCCGTTGGGGTGAGGAGGCAACAGAAGAAACAGCGGCAGAGACGATGGATTTGCCTCCTCAGCCCTTTAAGGCGCCATCTCTTCCTCCTCCTGTCGGGGTTCTGGTTCTTCTCGTTATTCAAGTTGTCTTCATTTGGGCTGGGCAGAACGCCCTCGGATTCTTCATGATCTTCCCTCCAGCTCGGGAGAAAGTACAGGGACTCCTCACTCTCCTAGGGGGGGCCAGAGATAATGATGACTTCAGGGTACAGACAGGAAGGCACAGGACCACCAAAGCTTACATCACATTCTGTGTCCTGGCTTGGGCCATCACCTATGGTGCCCTCACTCTCCTTGCTGGGGCCAGTGCCTGTGCTGACATTAGGGACTGTATTCTGCCTAACGGGAGCACAAGAGGCTTCATCAATTTCTATGTCATGGCCTGGGCCATGGCCTATGGTGGACTGAGTATCCCTGCTGGGGCCAGTGGCCGTGCTGACATCAGGGTCAGTATTCTGGCTCTCGGGAGCACAAGAGGCTTCATCAATTTCTATGTCATGGCCTGGGCCATGGCCTAGGGTGGACTCAGTATCCCTGCTGGGGCCAGTGGCCGTGCTGACATCAGGGTCAGTATTCTGGCTCTCGGGAGCACAAGAGGCTTCATCAATTTCTATGTCATAGCCTGGGCCATGGCCTATGGTGGACTCAGTATCCCTGCTCGGGCCAGTGGCCATGCTGACATCAGGGACAGTATTCTGGCTCTCGGGAGCACAAGAGGCTTCATCAATTTCTATGTCGTGGCCTGGGCCATGGCCTATGGTGGACTCAGTATCCCTGCTGGGGCCAGTACCCGTGCTGACATCAGGGACTGTATTCTGGCTCTCGGGAGCACAAGAGGCTTCATCAATTTCTATGTCGTGGCCTGGGCCATGGCCTATGGTGGACTCAGTATCCCTGCTGGGGCCAGTGGCCGTGCTGACATCAGGGACAGTATTCTGGCTCTCGGGAGCACAAGAGGCTTCATCAATTTCTATGTCGTGGCCTGGGCCATGGCCTATGGTGGACTCAGTATCCCTGCTGGGGCCAGTGGCCGTGCTGACATCAGGGACAGTATTCTGGCTCTCGGGAGCACAAGAGGCTTCATCAATTTCTATGTCGTGGCCTGGGCCATGGCCTATGGAGGACTCAGTATCCCTGCTGGGGCCAGTGGCCGTGCTGACATCAGGGACTGTATTCTGGCTCTCGGGAGCACAAGAGGCTTCATCAATTTCTATGTCGTGGCCTGGGCCATGGCCTATGGTGGACTCAGTATCCCTGCTCGGGCCAGTGGCCGTGCTGACATCAGGGACTGTATTCTGGCTCTCGGGAGCACAAGAGGCTTCATCAATTTCTATGTCGTGGCCTGGGCCATGGCCCATGGAGGACTCAGTATCCCTGCTGGGGCCAGTGGTCGTGCTGACATCAGGGACTGTATTCTGGCTCTCGGGAGCACAAGAGGCTTCATCAATTTCTATGTCGTGGCCTGGGCCATGGCCTATGGTGGACTCAGTATCCCTGCTCGGGCCAGTGGCCGTGCTGACATCAAGGACTGTATTCTGGCTCTCGGGAGCACAAGAAGCTTCATCAATTTCTATGTCGTGGCCTGGGCCATGGCCTATGGTGGACTCAGTATCCCTGCTGGGGCCAGTGGCCGTGCTGACATCAGGGACTGTATTCTGGCTCTCGGGAGCACAAGAGGCTTCATCAATTGCTATGTCGTGGCCTGGGCCATGGCCTATGGTGGACTCAGTATCCCTGCTGCTGCCAGTGGCCGTGCTGACATCAGGGACTGTATTCTGGCTCTCGGGAGCACAAGAGGCTTCAACAATTTCTATGTCGTGGCCTGGGCCATGGCCCATGGTGGACTCAGTATCCCTGCTGGGGCCAGTGGCCGTGCTGACATCAGGGACTGTATTCTGGCTGAGGGGAGCACCAATGGTGTCTTCAAAGCCTGTGCTTTGGCTTGGGCTCAGGGCAGACAGTAGATGGAGGCCTGACTGGATGGTGATGTTTCCCTTCTCCTGGATCTCAGCCTCTCTGCTGTCATCCTCCATATCTAAATCCTCTATGCAGGAGAAATAGTCTTCCGAATCACTGTCAAGGACAGATTCATATGATGACGTACTCTCCATCTCCTCAGAAGAAATCTGTGGGGCCGAAAAACCTGGCCAGCTCTTATGCCACAGGTTTTCCGTTTTCTCCTCCATGGCCCCCACCCTGACAGGTGGGGGATGGGACCACCACAAGAATCTAGAACGTAAAAGACAAAACCAGGTCTAAAAAAGAAGTTTGTGGCTCTCAATGTCTACATCATGAAAATCATCAAAAAAAAAAATTAGGTATCTCAGACCTCCTTATGATACATATTGGGGTTAGAGGTTAAAAAGAAAATAAATGCCAACCCAAACCCCAAAGCAGTTATGAGAAAGCATAAGAAATATTAGAGATGAAATAAGTGGTTCCTTAGAGTTTGAATCAAAGACCAAAGAAACCAAGATCTGGTGATTTGAAAGGATGAAGTCTGACAAACCCTTGACCTGCGTCACCCAGAGAGAAGATTCAAATTCTTGAAATGTGAGACAAGACATGAAGTATGAAAGGACAAGTAGGACCTAGGGAGCCCTGCGTGTGTGTGGTGTGAACTGACTACAGAGTTGATACCCCTGTAAACAAGAGATTTCTTGAGTCATAAAAGAGACACTCACATTGATAAGATGTTATTAAACCTACATAGCACTTGCTGCCTGCTAGATACTCCACCCTGGGCATGAGGATCAATTCTGGATGTTACAAAACATACAATGTGATCAATTTAGGGATGATATGGAAAGAGAAACACAACTTCTGCTAGCAAGGACATCCCAGGACCAACAGAGTGCATGATGGGTCTTTCTGTATAGCGGAGACCAGTGTTCCTCAGAAGCTTCAAAAAGATACTAGGAAAGATCATTGCAAACACAGTCTTGAAAACCAGTATAACCCTGAGGCTTAACCCATAACAACAACAACAACCACAAGACACACACACACACACAGGCTTGAGTATACTCTGATGTTCTTGAGGAATATCCACTTGTACATCTGTTATCAGATTCCTTGCTTCTTCACACAAGTTCAAACAATACATGACAGCTAGGATGTTTCCTATTCACAGAGAGTTCAACAGGGAATCCTAGGACAATTCTATGGGGAAACTAAGAAGGATGTAAGGAGATCAAGTGAAGAGGTCCACACTTGGCCACAAAAACATCAACTTTTGTCATTCTCTGAAGAAGAAATAGACATGAGCTTCGTACTGCAATGCCCTCCCCCCTCCCAGTTCCAGAGAAATGGTGACTAGAGCTATGGATCAGTAGCTCAAGCTTTAATTGAAATGGGGGACTTTGGGGCACACACAAGGGGCAGCTGTAATGTCACAGAGCAGATGAAAATGATCCCAGGTCACTGTTTACATCTATAGAAGTGTTACAAAGGATTTTTTATTTCATACAGATATGGTTTAAAATAAGAAAAATGAAACCAAAGTAAAACATGGCAAAAAATTTAAATGGAACAATTAAATAAAATGAACACATAAGCAGAAATCTGTGCCTCAACAAAAAGCATTGAGTGTATGTATCAAAAAGAACAACTGAACACAAAATCCAGCCAACAAAGAGGAAATCTCCCAATGTCAAGGTCCAAGAGATTAGGAGATTCCAGTTTATCAGGTCAAGTGTAGAAGTCCGGTGCTCTCTATCCAACAAGAGTTTCTCTGCAGCATCAAGACAAACTGCAGTCGGCTGCGGGGCCTTATAGGAAGAGATTTCAATAACTTCACACAAAGGCTTTTTGTGATGTCACAGTAAGGAATGGACCAGTAACAGCAAAGAGCCCAAAAGATGATTCTCTACCCTGCTCCAGGGACTGCATAACTTTTGTCAAGGCTGTGAGCAAATCCCCAACAAGATATAGCTTGAACAGCAAAGGGTAACCCTCCTCTCAGGCTCTCAGGGGACAGGGAGGGATGGCAGACGAGGAGCTGGGGACTTGGGAAGATAAGTCTGAAGCAGCTGGGTGCATGCCTTTGGCAGGTCCATGGTGCATCTAGTCACCCAATTTCTCCTGAGGCCCTGGGCTTTTATGATTTCCCCAAACTGCACCTCCTGCTAGAACCCAGGCATTCAGACATATGAGAAGGTGTGAGACCATTCCTATCGAACCTGAGCAGGACACTTTGACTTTAAGAACATAGTAAGCAGGTAGCATGGTAACAAGGTAACAAGTGCCATAGTAACAAGGTGGACAGACTCAGCAACTCTGTGCTGACCTTTGCTAGGGACAAGGGTATGGACTAGTTAGAGAATGAACCCATGGTCTGTCCCAACGCCCTTTGCACTAGGATGCTAAAGTTCTCTAAGTATTCTGATGACTACAGACATTGTCTCCACACTTCACATATTCCATTCCTTTATCTAAAACTCATATAGATGGTCATCTAAAGGATGCTAGCCCTCCCCGACACTGGGATGCTGTAATGAAATGGACTGTACCTCATGGTACACATGACAGTTTTTGGTCTTTTTTGCAGGGTGTTGGGGTGCAACATAGCAAGTGTGGAAGATAGTTACCAGGGTGGATGAACATTTAAGTGCTTCAAAGGATTTATGAGATAATAGAGGGCACAGGTAGATGTGATAAACATTCACATGGTGATGAAATAGATGGCTTTTTACAGATTGTTCATACTAATAAACTTTGAAAACCAGAAAAATTAAATTTAAAACTATCAAGGAACCATGTTTAAAAATAGAAATATAGGACTAGTTAGAAGAAACTGAATGAAAAGCACAAATTAAGTCAAGAACCACCTCAGAGACAAAAATCAAAACCAACAACCTGGGAAGCAAACTCACTGTTTGGATGTCAAAGCAAATGAACAGCGTCTGTTTTCGTACATCAGTAATATCAAGGTTTATGTTAATCAAAGTCTGAGCTCAACAACTCTGCAAACAACCAAGCTACAGCTTCTCTGCAGAGTGAGAAGAACCAGCCAGGGCCTCGTGTGGGCGGAGTCTGCAATTCCTCACAATGGCTCCAGTGAGGTCATAGGAGGAAATGAGCCAATCACAGCTATTCACAACCAAGAAAAAAAAAAGCCCTTCACCTTCTGTCTCCTAAAACTGCATTGGTTTTCTCACTGTCATGACCAATTCCCTGAGAAACAGCAACATTTGTTCCATGGGTTGTGCTATGTCTCCGACTCTCAGAGGACAGGGAATCCATGTCTGGGGACTTGGGAAGATGGGTCTGAAGCAGCTGCTTACATGGCTTTGTCATGTCCTGTTGCCTCTAATGACTCAATTCCCCCTGCTGGGTTCCACCACCACGGGGCATTACAATGTCCTGAACAGCACCCCCAGTTAGAGACCGGAAATCCAGAGAATTGAGATGCTGTGAAACCTCTCTCTCACAGCCTTGAGGACATTTGGACTTTAATAACAGCAGCAGTAACAACAAGAGTGGACTCAGCCAGCTTTGGGCTAGCCTGGGTTAGAGACAGGCTATGGACTAGATAGTGAACACACAGGTTTCTTCAAAGTCCTTTTCACTCAGACCCTCAAATTCTGTGACGACTCCAACTACTGCAGCCCTCTTCCTCTCCACCCTCAAGACACTCAGCTCCTTTCCCTTAAACTCGTAGTTATGGGCACCAAAGGGATGATGGCCTGTCTGTGACACTGCGAGGCCACGAGGAAACTGTCGTCCCTCAAGACTTTCCAGAGCGTGTTCTGTTTAGTGAGTGGCTTGGTGGGCAGGAGAAGAATCTCTACATGGTAAGGGGATTTATAACCACAGGGAAATGCCAGGGGAAGTAACAAGGATATGCTCCAAGTGCACAACCAAATCAAATCCCTTATCTTTTACAGCTAACTTAACAAAAGTTAAGGTAAAGAAATAAACCAATGTATGAAATGTCAAAGATGAATGTGTAGAGAATAACAGAAAATGGTTGCTGATAAAATAAACTGAAGCAAGGCATAAACTAAATCTAAACCAAGTCAGTCAAAATTCAGGCACAAACCCGACCCCACTGGGAAGCACACTCACGATATTCAGGTCAGTTGTGATTACAGATGTTAAGACGCACACTAAAAATCAAAATCTATAAAAATCACAGTCTACAGCAAGTTCTTATCAGCTAACGAATGGTTTCACCGCAGCCTAAGAACAAGGTCTAGACCCAGCTGGTGCCTAATATAGGCGGGCCTCTCTCATTCATCACAATGGTTCCTTGTGAGGTCATGGAGCCATGCACCAATCACAGTTGACCAGAAGCCAGCATAGCTTTAGAGTTCTTTGCTCATGGCTCCTCCCACATCGATACCAAGACTCAGTGTAAGGGAGACAGAGGTTATTTGGCTCAGGCTTGCAGAGGATCAGACCAACACGGTGGTGGGCTCAGCTGGTGGCACTGGCAGCAGGGCCTCGGGCGAGGGCTTTCACTGCATAGACATCTCCTCACCCTCGAGCCTAGTGAAATATCCTTGCCATCTAGGCCACTCCTGAAATTCTTTTCAGTGTCAAAACCACAAATCCCGGTTTCTCCTGAGTCAAGATCCCTAAAAGCTCAAACTGCTGAGGGTGACAGTTCAAAGTTAGTTTTCTGTCAAGTCAATGACTGACATTTCTGGGGCCTTATGCCAAATCAGCAGGGCAGAGAGCTGACTGTGTTGCCTGGTGGCCTAGGTTTACCTTCTGCATCATTCCTATATAGAATGAGAAATATATAATAAGCAGATTATGTGACTGCTTGGTACTTATCTTTTCTACAAGCTGGGAGCTTTGCTCTCTAACTTGTATCACACTCCAGGATTCCCGGACTCTGACCATACAGCCTCATCCCATCAGCTCAGCAGGGCTGGGCCCAGTTAGCACTTGGATGGGACGCCAGGCATGTTGGCACACGTGGTAATCTTACCATATGGGGGTGAAGGCAGGAGGATCAGAAGTTCAAGGTCATCTCTAGACTATTAAGAACAACACGAGCTACATGAGACCCTTTCTAAAAAAGGAAATGAAAACATTTTAATACATTTTCACAGCTTTGGATTCAGCAATGCTTTCTTATCCCAGCAGCATAAGCACACACCAGGTGAGAGAAGGCTGTTAAGGGAGAACCCGGAACAGGCAGACCTGGGCGCTCACAGGGGAAGAAGAGCAGCTTATGTCCAAAAACTCAGAAGGTGGCAGATAGAACCCTTGTTGCAATCTGAGTCATGGAAAAAGGTCAACATCGACTCTGCTCCCCACAAAATGGGAGGGTTCTGGGTTTTATGTAGCCCAAGCTGGCGTCAGATTTACTATGTAGACAAAAATAGCCTGGAACCTTTGATCCTCCTGCCTTTGTCTCCCATCTCCTTGAACTGTAGGCACGATTCCATGCCTTGCACTGCCTTCAAAATTTCTCTTAATTATTATTTTTAGTTCTTTTTGCGTGTGTTCCTAGTGTATGTATGTTCCTATGTGTATGTCTGTTCCTATGTGCATGGGTGTTTGTTCCTATGTGTATGTGTGTGTTCCTATGTATATGTGTGTGTGAGTTCCTATGTGTGTATGTATTCGCAGCATGTGGCTATCAGAAGTACTTGCTATATGTCATATCCAAAGCAGGCACTAAACTCATAGGAATCCTCCTGCCGCTACCTCCTGTGTGCTGTTGGTATTCCAGGTGTACTCCCCCATACCTGGTTTAATTTACTTTGCATTATGAAAAAAATAGTTTACTTAGTTTGTGTGAACAAAACTGTCTGAAAAGAAGCTGTCTGGCTGTGAACAACAACAATAACAAAGCTCCTGGAAGGAGTCTGTGTTGTGTCTAGAGAGACAGACAGACTAGGCAGAATTTCAATACTGTGCAGAGGTTTGAATTTGATAGGTCCAGCGGCTAATTACCTTGTGCTAGTTCTAGCTCCTTGCCGCACTTAGTATCTGAGTTTCTTCCTGTCTTCCTTCCCTCTTTTTTTTTTTTTTTTTTGACATTTCAACACACACAGGGTTTGGTTGTCTAGTTTGGGCTGTCATGGAATTCACTCTGTTACCAGGCTGGACTGGAACTCTGTAGATCCACCTTCCTCTGCTTCCTGGATGCTCGGATTAAAGGTGTCTGCCGCCACCACCCAGCTGTCACTCTATCGAAACTAGCACCTCATGAAAATAAATAAAAACCTCCTGAAGCTATTAACTTAGCAGAACGTTAGCTTCTGCAAACCGAGAGCTCTAAGAATGTCATCAGATCGCCTGTTCGCCTGTAGAATAGCACTCCCCACTTCTCGATGTACCTGCTGCTCTGGTGTGCCCACAAATGTATGGTAAAGCTGCCTTGACTCACGAATGTCTTTGTTGTGTAAAACTGTGAAAATCCTGCGAAAGGCTTCCACATTGGAACATTGAATTTTGGGGTAACCTAAATTTGTGTTCCTGGGCCGTGCTCACTCTAAATGACTCCAGAATAAACCATCTCTTAGTCCCTTTAGGATGAGAGCTGAGGTGCTAATGTTGGCATTTCTTTATACCTGGGAGATCGATAACACAAGGCGTTGTCCTCAGCCACCAAATCTTCAGAAACATTGGAAACCCCGTGTTCAACACAGTAATGTGGTGCGTTGGTTTTTTCCTGTTGCTGAGACAACAGTGACTTGAGGAGGTTGGAGGGTAGAGTCTGCTGTGGCCATGGGAGCTGAAGGCGGCCTCTCACATGGCATCCACAGTCAGGAAGCAGAGGGCCTCTCCAGATGGAGCTTTAGCCCCAGCTCCTATATTTTGGTTTGGAAACAAGGTCTCATGTAGCTTCACTGGCTTCACACTGTTAGTAGCCACGCAGAGCTGCACCTTCAAGGGTAGTCGCTGTGTCAATGACAGGTGATCTTTTATTTCCAGATAAAGCTTTGCAGCACACACTGGGCATGTGCAGGAATGCGCCCTCCCCATAGGAACAAGTGTGGCCTTCCTATAAATTCACACTTGTTCTTTGGTTTGGGAGAGCCCAGCTGTAGAGACGATGCCCCGCTTCTCCTTCCTGCTGCAGCTGATAGGTCCTTTTTCCCTCGCTTCCCTCTGTGTGTTTTCATTTTGGCTTTGCACTGGCCAAGAGGAGAATCCACTGAGATCCATCAGCCACTGGCCTGTAACCTCTCACAGAAGAATATGCTCACATCTTTCCTCCATGTCAGAATGTATTGAGTAACACTAAAGCTGTAAGGCTGAGCAGTTTTAATGATGGCAGTTAGTCTAAGTCTGCCTATCTTAGCAGTTTGGCCAAGGCAAATTTTGGTTCTTGATTCCAAACCTTTTTGTTTCTTTTTATTTATTTACTTTGAGACAGAGTCTCTCTATGCAGCCCTGGCTATTGTGGAACTAGCTATGTGGACCAGGCTGGACTCAAACTCACAGAGTTCTGCCTGCCACTGGCACCCAAGTGCTGGGATTAAAGGTGTGCACCCCACTACCTGGCTTTATTTCCATTTGAAATGCTAATATTAATTCACATCAGACATCACACTGTAAATGTGGCTGCATATCTCTCCACATACAGGCAGGTTAAGGAAAGAAAGCCACTGCAGAGTGCACAGGTTTCAACAGTGTGCTGGGAACGTGATCCACAGAGATAAGGAACGAGGCCCATGTCAGGAAGGAATACGGTGTTACTGCTCCTGGAATCAGGTTTCAGAATGAAGATGCAGAATTCATCTGTGAGATGAAAAGTCTGAACCAAGTCCACAGCAAGAAATGGGTCAGGAGCATGGACCAGTAGTGGGTCAGGCCCAGGTCCGTCAAGTAAGCTCTATCAGTCGTGAGGGAAAGAGCAGAACAGGGGTCCTCAGTCCTTGCACACACAGCATCAGATGGTAGGGTGGTGTGCAGTCATGCCGTGGCAGCGTTTTTGTTTGCTGTCAAAGGGTTTTACTGGTTTGGATCACGAGGAATCGAACCCAAGTTCTCACACATGCCAGGCGAGGGCTCCACCACTAAGCTGTGCCCCCTCCTGCCACTGCAGTGTGAGGGGACAGCATTTTATGAAGCCCATGTGAGGGAGTTGTGCCCTTTCCACAACCTGGAGTGTCTGGTATGTCCTTGGGCCTGATCTACCTGATATGATTTAAATGCAGTCATGTTGTGTGAGTCTCTGCAAACACCATGGGCAGCAGGGTAACAGTCCAATGGTGGTTCAAACTTCAAGTCTGATGCCAAGTAGTTTATTTGAGGCATTTTTAAGCCCAGCACAATTTGGTGAAGTTTCCTGATAATTCACTCAATCTCATGTGCACAGCAAAGCTAAAGACATGACCACATCAAAACTCTGTGTGAAGTACAAATGCCATCTTCTATAAAGATGGATTCTATAGATTAACTGAGAAAACAAGTTCGAGATGAGGGTCTGGGTGTAGTCTTGGCCACATAGTTAGCCCAAAGGTCACCAGGCTGTTAAACACATCTGTTCTCACCTTTCTGGGCAGAAAACCAGTTATAGCCTGTTGTTTTAAGGTCAGTAGAAGTCCATAGTGGCCGGGGGAATCCTGATCTTCCAGCTCAATTGAAGGTTTGCTGTGGCTCCTGGCAGGAGTGCTCCCCAATATGATGCCAACACTTCCAGGCCAGCAAAACTTAAGGTTGTGGGAACAGGAAGGAATTTTTTTTCTAGGGAGTCACTAGGGTGTAATGAGTACATATTGCCTTTTCCATCCTGCCTTGACTCCTGGACCCACGGATCCTGGCTATGGGAGAAACTGTACCATATACTGGATGCTGATTCAAAGCATATAGCACCTTCTGGAGAACCCTGCCCCTGCCCTCCATGCTGCTGCCATCTAATGGACACTGGAACTATGTCTTCAGAAGACCATTCCATCTTTCATCAGGTCAGCTCCTTCGGGATAGCGGAGAACAGGGTGAGACCAGTGGATTCCGTGATCATGGGCCCACTGTCATGAACTACACTTTCTACCTCCCCTTACCAGCCTACTGTGCCTTAAGTCTGGTTATAGGTCTAGAGGCAACTATTGGTGGCCCTGAGGGGCATCAGTATTGTGTTGCCTGACATTTCCTTCACAGCTGGTTTAGAAGACAATGAAGAATGAACTTCCTCAGTCACAGGTGACAATGATAACATTTCAAGGGGGGATGAGGGTGGAGTGATTACCCCTACCCACCCCCCCTCAGGTGAGATTAACCCTTGAGAACCTGAGAGCTCACAGTTCTCAGCCCTAATAGAGTCCTCCCACACATCCGCATCTCTAGTCCCAGGATCCCATACTTTACCAATTCATGCCCTTGCCTAACTGCAGACACTCTCTGAGGCTGGGACTTGAGTATTTGCTGTAGTTCAGCCGGCCTTTTCATGTGGGCTTCTCTTTGATTTTCTGTAACGTGAGGTCTATGACAGCTGATCATGAATTAATAAATCAGGAGGGCCATGAAACTGATCCTCTAAAGTCATTGTATGAATTATTCTGATATGGTACAAAAATCCCTGTCATCGAAACTCTGTTTTTTTAAACTATGTCCAAGCCTCTGTCACCTTGCATACACAGCATGAACACCATCAGGGTAATCTACATATCCATCTATTGTAATAAGAAATTGAGATCCATGTAGATGTGAAACGGTACCCTTCTTTTGTTTAATCCTAGATTTTTTTTATGTTGGCCTCACAACAGGTGGCTCGATCACCATGCAGCCCTCCAAATATAGACTGTCCTCTATAGCCAGTCTCTGCAGGATCTCCTGTTTGTATGATAAAATCCTCCTGTACATTGTAAATAAGGCAATGAGTGTAATATTTTATTCGCACGATGTGGTAGTTTGAACAGGAATGGCTCCCATAGGCTCATTTATTTGAGTGTTTTGTCATCAGTGAGCGACACTACTTAGAATTTAGGGGTGTGGCCTTGTTGGGAGAAGTGTGTCACTGGGGCAGCGCTTTGAGATTTCAAATGCTGAAGACAGGCCCAGTGTCTCTCTCTTCCTGTTCTCCAGTTCAGACAATGAGTGCCTTGGTGTTCAGTTCACATTTTCCAGAATTCTCCACATTTACAAAATCAGAAGACATCTGGCATGTTCGGAGTGAGAATAAACCTTTATTCTCCTCTACGTTTTCAAGGTCCTTGTGACTCTTCTGGCCAATGGGCTGTCAAAGATGGTGCTGATGGGCAGAGGAGAGCACTTGTTGTGCAAACGCGAGGCCTGAGTTCAGTTCCCAGAACTTACATGAAAAGCCAGCCCTAAAGCGCTGGGGTTGGGTGGAGGGGGGGCTGTGGCAGGTGGGTGCCTGGGGCTTTCTGAACAGGCAGTTTAACCAACTTGGCAAGTTCTCAGCCAATGAGAGACTCTCAGTAAACAAGCTGGGGAGGCAGGAGAGATGACTCAGCAGCCAAGAGCTCTCCCTGCTCTTCCTAGAGGGCATGAGTTTGACTTCCAGAACCCACGTGGTTGTAAATAACTCTATTCCTAGGGGATCTGACATCATCTTCTGACCCATGAGGGCACCAAACACACATGTGCACACACACACACACACACACACACAGACACACATAATAAAATTAAGTCTGAGACAGAAAAAGAAAACACTAGATGCCTGGGATCTAATGAAATACATGTGGGAGGTAACAGAAGGAAGTTTCTGTTATGCCCAGATGACGGAGTCCCCCCCAAAACCAGCCAGGAGACCAAGTCCTGTGTGTAAAAGCAAAGAGCCTTCATTCTTACATAAGTTTGCAGACTCAGACTCCCCATGTGTTCAAAGTATCTGAGTGATCTGAGAGCCCCGAGCTCAGTTGGGGTTTGGTTTTTAGAGTAGCAAAGGTAGGGGTGAGGGACTTCTAAGGTGCAGGACCCCTGATTAGCTGACATTTGTCTAGAGGTGTCCTGGTGAAAAGTGATATGTGTGTGCTAGCGGGTGATCCTATCTGCAAAGGTTGTGACTTTAGGAATTTCCTTGGGATGGTCTGTTCCTGGTGGTGCCACCTTCTGGCTTTTCCTGGAACCTGGTGCTGCCTGCTATGGCAGCTGTGCGGCCTGGGCGCCATGTGTGTCCAGGCTGCCCTGGGCCCCACAGTTTCTAGTAAGTCCTTTAACAGTGACATTCTGTTCGGAGGGATGTGTTTTAAGTCCTTTCCTCTTCCCACTGTCTGGAACATGGACACGATGGTTATAGCAGCTATTTTGTGGCTTTGTGGCAAACTCGAAGGTGGAAATCAAGACCCACGGATCCAGCCAGCAGGTCTTCCACAACAGCTTTTCCTTCCGTTTCCTGGGAGTTTGTGAATGGTAGAAGTCAGCCGGATTGCCAGCAACCATTACAACCTAGAAGTACTTCAGGGAGCCATCACTGTCCTTCTTGGAGAACTTTCTTGGTCCATGCTAGCTCTCATCTTCAATGTTTTGGGATCATTTTTCAGTTCACTCGTCAATTCTGAAGCTTTCAAGCCAAAGCAGCCATTGTGGGCTACTTTATGTCACTCCTTCCTGACTTTGGGAGATTTAATCTAAGGAAGCGTTCAGAGGGCACGGCAAATGCAGCTGGAAGAAAGTTAAAAACAACAACTTTAAAAGTTTAGCAGTGCAAACCCACAAGGTGAGCCTTCCCTTAATCTGCTAAAGGTATTTTGAAAACTCGACACTATCATATATTTATATATAAGTTAAATACACAGGCGCTAGAGTTGTGCATCGCTGGCATAAGTAGGCAGATATAGGCATGATGGACAACGTAGGCATTTTGTCTGAAAACTGACCGGCAGAATGAAATGCAAAACAAAACAAAAAACTAGAGACTCCCAGAGAGTTAGAAACAAAACAAAGGACTAGAGACTCCCAGAGAGTTAGAAACAAAACAAAGGACTAGAGACTCCCAGAGAGTTAGAAACAAAGTAAAGGACCACAGACTCCCAGAGAGTTAGAAAGCATCACCCTGACTCGGTGAACGTTTTCACCAGCACTGAGAGGAACCTTCACTCTGCTTAAGTCACTGTCATGCAGAGTGTCCACTCTACAGAGCAGAAGTGAATGCCAACTGAGATTTACCCACAAAAGGAGGAAGGGTCTATCACTAAGGCATGCCCCTCCAGCTCTTTCCATCCCCTTTGACCTTGTTCGGTTCCTCCGCACCACCTCACCACCCCGACAGGATGTGAGTTCCAGAAGCTGGATGCTCAGTTGCCTTTTCTAGGATAATAGAGGTCATCTTTGGATACTTGGTACTGTTCTGTGCTCTGTTTGCATTAATTCAGCAAGACCAGCACAGGGGAAATGACATATCGAACTACTTCTCAGATGTCCCCGCATATGCCTGCTTTTTCTCGCGATGCAAAACTCCTCTACAGCCTGTTTCGTTAATCGCCCTGATTAGACCTGCAAGGGATTGCATACAGCATCAGTCAGCAATGCAATAATGGTTTTGCCGGAGAGCATCAGCATGCAGTGTGATTCTCCTCATTCCCACAATGGAAGTCCCACAAACTAGCATTCGTGTAACTTCCCACAAAACCCTCCAGTCAGTGTCTAGAACTCTCCTCTCTCCTTCCTCACCTGTCCCCTCCACACACCCACTTCTTGTCCTCCTTTGTCCCACCCTTCCCTTGACAGGGCTCTACTCTGTTGCTTAGAGTCTCAATCATCAATCCTCATCCTCCATCTTCCCCTTGCTGATGTGACCTAAAGAATGGGGTCTTTCTCCAGTGGAGAGAGGCCCTCCTCTCCTCCACCCTAAGGGTAAATGCAGCGGGGCAGGTCAGGGACCTGACTGGGGAGCCACCCCTAGGAAGGCAGTCACCTAAAGATGATGCTCACCAGCCTTCCCCGCCAGATTCCTCAGCCTGTGGCATGGTCCCTAGCAGCTACCATGAGGTCCAGCTCAGTGTGCTTGCCTTGCCTCAGAAAAGCATAGCTACTTATTTTTCCTTTTCTGTCCTTTTCTTCCTTTTGTTGACCAGAGTCCAAGTATGTTTTAAATCTCCCACTAACTCTTTCTAAAGTGGCCCTCTCTGCCATGTGGCTGCTTGTCACCAGGTGGCTGACCTCTGACCTCCAGCTTCATCTGCAGCTGCATGGCTTCTGCTTCTCTTCTCTGTTCTCCTCCCTTCCAGGAAGGTGCGAGAGGCAGCTCTCTTCCTCTCCTTTAAAACCCTAACACATTGCCCCCAAGATCCCGCTGAAGTCTGTTGTCTTTGCTCCTCTCGTTGTGTCTGTTATTAAATTACTTTGTTAATGAGACCAAGAGGAGCCCTGATTTGTCCAGCATCACATCATGTCGTCGGGACTCCCTAAGATGCTCAGTGCATTTCTCCTTGCCCTTAAGTCTTTAACCAGCAGAGGAAAAACAAGAACAACAGAAGCGGTTCCTGCACCGCTGATGACACCAGTGTCAGCACACATGGCTTTCTTGTGATTCTGAACAGGGAAACCCTGAGGTGTTTTTGCTCATTTTTAGGATGCAGTTATTTTAGAGCAGCTGGCTGAGTGGGTGGCTGGTGTGTGTGTGTGTGTGTGTGTGTGTGTGTGTGTGAATGGATGAAGGAGTGGGTGGATGTACTGTTAGGTGGCTGGAAGAGTGGATGGGTGGGTGGGGGGTGGATAGATGGGTGACTGCAGAGGCATGGATAGGGGAATCCGTGGATGGATGGAGGAATGAATGAACTGATGGGTAGATGCATTGATGGGTAGGTGGGTGGTTGTGTGGATGGATGAGTTCATGGCTAGATGAATGGGTGGGGGATGGATGGGTGGGTAGGTGGGTGGTTGTGTTGATGGATGTGTGCACACACACAGGTGACTCAGCAATCAAGAGTGCACACTGCTCTAGCAAGGACTGGACTTTGGGTCCCAGAACTCATATCAGGTGTGGTTTTAAACAAAATTTCAATCATTCAATTTTACCAATAAAGACTCAAGAGCCAGATTCTGGTTTGAAAACCTGCTAGCTCAGAGTGGTAGAGAAACACCTGACTGACCTTCCTCCTCTGCTGATGTCCCAGAAATAGACCTTTCTCCTACACCGTGTCAAACAAAATTCCTCAAACAGAAAGACCCGCCCTTCTACTTCCTACTTCCTGTGTGTCTCTCTATCCATCCTCCTGACTCTCTCTGTCTCTCTGTGGTTTTTTTCCTGTCAACTGGTTGCTTCCTCCACCTCTTGACCTATGAATGACTTTATTTAATCCAGGGCTTGGGTCTCTCATCCAGGGCCCCCTGCCATCTAATCAGAATGCAGGAAGTGCCCTCCACTGCTGAGCCACTGAGCTGGCTGTTAATACACAGCTGTAAACTAGTGGGGCCTATTGGTATTCTGACGATGGACCCCAACCTGGTGCTGCTTGGTACTCTAAAGTAATGAAGAAGTGGACAGCTCAGGCCACAGGCTGATGACGGACACCAGAGGGAAAGGTCATTGTCCCAGGAAAAGCTGGCAGGAAGGCTGGTGACCGACCTTCACCAGACTGCGCAGGTGGGCCCACAGAAAGTTCCGAGCTGCTCTGTGTGTTTTAATTGGACTAGCGTGGGATGTCTCCGCCAGATGCCAGGTTTGTGCTCAATTAAATCCGAAACAGAGAGCCCGTATGTAGGCAGTGTCCAAAGAGACGTCAACACCCCAGCAAACTCTGGGAGGACTGACCTAGCTGAGACCCTGCTTGCTCCAGGGGGATAAAAGTACTTGTTAGTTTTCAAAGATGCCTTCTTGAAATGAGAGGTCCTTGGACTCCCCACAGGGAAGGGAACCCTGACTGCTCTTCGGGCTGACGAGAGAGGGGGAGTTGATGAGGGGAGGGGAAGGGAAATGGGAGGCGGTGAGGAGACAGAAATCTTTAATAAATAAATAATAATAATAATAATAAAAGAAATGGATGCCTTCTCTGAGTGGGTAGAAACATTCCTCACCTGGACTGAAACTGCCCAAATAGATAAAAATCTCTTCTAAAGAACTGGTCCTTGTCAGGCAGTGGTGGCACACGCCTTTAATCCCAGCACTCGAGAGGCAGAGGCAGGCAGATCTCTGTGAGTTTGAGGCCAGCCTGGTCTACAAGAACTAGTTTCCAGGACAAGCTCCAAAGCTACAGAGAAACCCTGTCTTGAAAACCAAAAAAAAGCCGGGCGACGGTGGCGCACGCCTTTAATCCCAGCACTTGGGAGGCAGAGGCAGGTGGATCTCTGTGAGTTCGAGACCAGCCTGGTCTACAAGAGCTAGCCAGGACAGGCTCCAAAGCCACAGAGAAACCCTGTCTCGAAAAACCAAAAAAAAAAAAAAAAAAAAAAAAAAAAAAAAAAAAAAAAAAAAAAAGAAAACCAAAAAAAAGAACTGCTCCTCTAATTTACCTCCCCCTAGCAATGGGGTCTGACATTGGCTTGGCTTTCATAGCTACAATCTCTCAACTAAGAGGCAGTGCTTTAGGCATAGATTGAAAACTGCATTGTGCATATAGACCTCAGAGTTCCTGGCAGGTAAGAAGAATAAACATGGTGTTAAAAGAAACTCTAACAAAACTCTCACATCACCCAGAGAAGAATGGATCAGCCGCCTTCCTTTGCTTTGGCCTGCTACACCCCTTATAGGGAGCGATTTGCTCCACTCTGAGATTGTGCTTGGAAGGCTTCCTCACTGCTTCTGAGGCTCAGAGAGCAGCAGTTGGCAGAAGTCTATAACCATTGCTTTCTCGGGTCACTGCAGGCACCCCAGTCCTCCACAAAGACCAATCACTGGACTATCTGAGAGAACCACCAGTCTCCCCATGTTCCAGTCCAGGGACACTGAATCAGGCTCCTAGTCAAAGAGGCCCTAAAGCAACCTGGAAAGGACCCTACCTGGTGACTCCATCCACTCCTAGGCTAGGAAGGTAGCTGGCATTACACCGTGGATCCACCTCACCCAGGTCAAGACAGTGGGAGCCGCAGATGCTGCCAAGGGGACTGTCTCTGAACTATGAACCCTTGAAATTAAGGCCCTTCCACTCCCTGCCTCTCTGCCTCCTCCTGAGACTCGTGTTTGATGTGAATACAGGATATGGTCCAACCCTGATGGCCCTCAGGCCTGGACGTGGGAACTGAGGAAGACAGACACAGGGAAGGAATTCTAGTGTGACTACAGACCAGCAGCTGAAGAACCTGCCTGACTCCATTTTGAAGGCAGGGGCCGTTGTGCTGTATTGTTAAAAACAAGTTTCCATTTACTGTAAGAGCTGAGTTAATGGTTTTAAGTCTGTTTCCTGGATCCTCACCTGCCCCAACTGATGGCCTCAACTTGTTTTTGAGTGTGCCCTTCCTAGTCACCTTCTAATCACATGGCGATCACATGGTGGGGTTTTTTTGGGGGAGATTTTTCTATATTTCCTTATTGCTCCATCGTCTCTCTTCTGCAGTCCTGCTTTGCAGCTACTTGTGATTTTACTCCTTCAAAGAGGCACAAAAGATGGATTCGGGGCTGCTCTCTTTAACTCAACTTAGGAGGCAGTCATTGAACAGCTGTTCAGTGCACCCCAATAAAATCAAGCTTGCTTCAAATTTGGCTCAAAATTGTGGTGGTGGTCTTATTCTTGGCCAGTGAGATTAATATTTTCTGGAGACCCCAGTGAGATTCAGAGCACACACTGAGGGTTGCGGGGCCGCTTCAGGAACATGTGCCTTGAGATGCTCCCAGGTCCCAAGGCTCCTTCTGTTCGCAGACTGTCAAGGTGAACTGCTGTGTGGTGGAACATTAATTTAAGATGCGTTACATTTGCTTATATTGTGGAACATTCGTGTAATGATGCAAATATGTGTTGCATTCCTTTTTGTTGCATTTGTTTAACTCTGTGAAGCTGTGTTACTTTGCCTGTCTAAAACACCTGATGGTCTAATAAAGAGCTGAACTGCCAATAGCAAGGCAGGAGACAGGATAGGTGGGGATGGCAGGTGGAGAGAATAAATAGGAAAAGTCTGAGAAACAAGAGAGTTAAGGAAAGAGAAAAGAAGGAGGAGGACTCTGGGGGTCAACCAGCCACACAGCCAGCCACAGAGTAAGAGTGGAAGAAAGAAATACAGAAGTAAGAAAAGGAAGAAGCCTGGAAGCAAAAGGTAGATAGTTAGTAAAGAAAAGCTGACTAGAAACAAGCCAATTAAGTCTTGGCATTTATAAGAAAGAAGAAGCCTCCAAGTGATTTATTTGGGAGTTGGGTGGTGGGCCCCCCAAAGAGTCAAAATATCAAAAGAGTAAAAATCCTCAGCACTACTGTGCTGGGTAAAGCAGCAAGCATCCGTGGAGACCTCCTGGGGACTCATAGTCTGGTTCTGTTGTGTGGGATTCCCATCTGGGATGTGAGGGCGTTTGGTGGTACCCAATATTCTCCCATCCAGGGCATACAATGAGATGTCACACCACCCATCTCAGGTTCTTGGTTTGTTTTATGTCCCGATTATCCTGTCTTTGGCTTCATTTTTACTGTCTCCTTCTGTCTCTTGTACTTTCTGTGTTAATTGGCTTATTTTGGACTTAGGGTGACTGAACTGATGGACAGTGTGGGTGATAAGACGAGCAAGCCTAACCGCCCTCTAGTCTGTGTTCTCAGAGTTTTGATGCACCTTACCCCTATAGCTAAGGAGGATTATGGTTACCCTGTCATCAAGAGTCACTTCCAAACATTCCGTGAAGCTGAATGCACATTCTGTGAACCCACATCGGGGTTAACTGGCCCTCCTGAGGTGCTTTGGATTCTCAGATACCTTCGGTAAGCCCGGCCACCCAGGTCAGATTGGGTACATCGTGCCTTGGGCTGAAGCAACTTCTAGCCCATCTCCTAGATGAAGGTCTATATGGTCTGCAACAGACAAGGGGACCAAGCCTTGGTTGTCAGCAGATGGACCCTGCGAGAGCCTGGAGCAGGGACCAAAGAGACCCCTCTGAAAACCATCCCACAGGACTCCCAGGAGGAAGAATCCTTCTTCCTCCGTATAATCCTCTTTACCCGCTACCTCAGCCCCCATCTTTACCACCCCATTCTCACCACCATGGTCTCACTCTGTCCTATTTGCACCTTCCCCTGCCCAACCATCTAGCTCCTCCCTACCTCTGTGTATCTTCTCCCCACAGCTCCTCCCCACTTCCGGGTATCTTCTCCCCCACAGCTCCTCCCCACTTCCGGGTATATTCTCCCCACAGCTCCTCCCTACCTCTGTGTATCTTCTCCCCACAGCTCCTCCCTACCTCTGTGTATCTTCTCCCCACAGCTCCTCCCCACCTCCCCCTGCCTTTTCTCCTCCCCAGACTTACCAGGGAGTCCCAATTTCTCCTCCGATTCTGGTTCTGGGTGCCACCTCCTTCAGTCCTTGCTCCCTTATGGTCGTTTCCTGACAATCGGTACCCGTACAGCCCTTTCTCCACCACATAGCTCTACAGCTGGAAGAACCAGAACCTCCCCTTTCAGCCCTTAGCCCCGATTCCTTAATTTCTCTACCTGACTCTGTTTTCCAATGATCTCCCCATGGATGACCTTCAGCAGATTCTCTTTGCCCTCGTCACTCCGAAGAAGGGGAACGGATTCTCATGAAAGCAACTGGAGCACTCCTGGAGCAGCTTCAATGGCTGATGTTCAGAGGGCAGAGGTGACTGACCGTGCTCTGCCAAGATGGAGACTCCAATGGGACCGCAACCCAGAGAGAGGTAGGAGGTCACTCAGTAACACCAGGCTCTGCTAGAAGGGATGAAACGGGCAGTCTGGAAGTCCACTAACTTATCTAAGGTCACAGATGTGAAACAGGACCAGATGAATCGCCTTCAGCTTACCTCCTGGGTACCTATCAGTTATACACTTCTACAGACCCAGAGGACCTGGCAAATCTCAAGGTGATTAGCCTGGACTTTGTTACTCAGTCAGCCCCTGACACATGTAGAAAGATTTAAAAACTGGGTGGGGCTACAGGAAAGAACAGGTCAGAACGGTTAGAAACAGCCCAGAAAGTGTTTGACAGCAGAGACAGCAAAGATGGTCTTCTGATAAAGAAAATGGGGCATGACACTATGATTATAAGCCCCATGAACCCCATGATAAAAAGAAGAGACTTTTACAAAAGAACCAGTTGCAAAGAATTGAGTCTCTGGAAAAATGAACACCCACAACAGATGCAGGTAGCTCCCACCCCAAACTAAGCCAATGCTAGTTACTGACTATTAATGAGGCCAAGGCTCTTTCAAATGGGGCACCATGGAAGGCCAACCTGTAAAATTTCTAGTGGAAACAGGGACTACTCATTCAGTATCATGGGAGTCCCCAGACCCTTTAACAACCAAACAATGGAAGTTCATGGGACACCAGGGGACATCAAAGAATACAGATGGACCACTGACCAGATTGCTAACCTGGGACTAGGAACTGTGACTCATTCTTTTATTGTAATCCCTGAATGTCCCTACCCTTTACTGGGACAGAACCTCTTGAGCAAGCCCCAGGCAACAATGCCATTCTCAGAAGACTCTTCTAGGTTGTGATTGGGAAAGCCCTGCTAAGGCTTTAACTGTAACCACCCAAAAAGTGAGGAACATCCGCTCCTCCAAAATCCAGTCCATTCTCTGCAGGGGTAATGGAAAAGTTGCTGATCCAGAAAAGTCCTACAGTTTAGGCAAAGGACAATCTTCCTGGCTTGGTAAAATATGTGCCACCATCACAGTGCAACCAACATCTGGGGCAGTGCTCACTCGAGTCAAGCAGTACCCTCATCGAAGCCAGGGGCGCCTCCTTGAAGCAGGCATCCTTATTCCTTGTTATTCGTGCTTATTCCAGTCAGCCTGGAGCACCCCCTTTGGAAGCAAACAAGAGGGTAGACTCCATTTGCCCAACTGTCCAAATCCCTATGCATTGATCAGGTCATTACCAACAGAGCATAAAGCTTACACTGAACTGGACTTAGAAGATGCATTCTTCTCCAACCCTTTGTCAAAACTGAGCCAGCCCATCTTCCCGGTCAGAAGGGCTGACTCTGAACTGAAGTTATCAAGACAACTAGCCTGGACCAGACTGCCTCAAGGGTTCAAAAACTCTCCCACCATCTCGGATAAAACATTCAAGCAGGATTTTTGTCTCTTCTGTAGTAGGTGTCCTGAGGTGGCCTTGCTCCAATGTGTAGATGATTGATTTTTTTAAAAATATTTATTTATTATGTATACAATATTCTGTGTGTATGACTGCAGGCCAGAAGAGGGCACCAGATCCCATTACAGATGGTTGTGAGCCACCATGTGGTTGCTGGGAATTGAACTCAGGACCTTTGGAAGAGGAGGCAATGCTCTTAACCTCTGAGCCATCTCTCCTGCCCCTAGATGATTGATTATTGACTGATAAAGATGCGGAGGACTGTTTGAGAGCCACAGAAGCCTGTTGGAAACTTTAGCCCAGTTAGCCTACAGAGTTTCTAAAAAGAAAGCCCCAATATGCTCACCCCAGGTTATCTACTTGGGATATGAGCTGAGAGAAGGGAAAAGACTGTTTTCGAGGCCCACATAGCAGCCACACTGCAAACTCCAACTCCATCCACCAGGAAACAAGTTAGGGAATGTTCAAGAGCTCTTGGATATTGCCGCCTTTGGATACCTGGGTTTGCTGAAATTGCCAAACCCTCGTACTCCACTATGGCCAGGAGCAATGCCCGTTTGGAATGGGCTAGGGGACATCAACAGGTGTTTAAGAGCTAAAAAGAGGCCCTGGTACAGCCTCTGCTTTAACTCTCCCTGGTGTCTCCAAACCCTCTCATCTTTACCTCCAAGAAAGAAAGGGCATTGCTAAGGGAGTGCTGACTTAGACTCTGGGTCCCCGGCAAAGGCCAACAGATAGTTTACGTCTCAGAGAGACTGGATCCTGGAGCCTCTGAATGACAGCCTTGTTTAAGAGCATTGCAGCCACTGCAATTCTTATAAGAGGAGCTGGCAAGCTCACACTGGAGCAGACTAACTGTAACAGCTCCACATACTGTGGAAACCCTGCTGAGGGATGCCACCAACTGGCAGAGGCTAAATGCCAGTCTGACTCTGTACCAAGCCCTGTCTTTAGATAAGGACAGACTAACCTTCGATAATTCCTTGGCCATCAATCCCACCACCCTGCGGCTGGCTGACGTGACCCTGAGGAGCCCACCCATGACTTCCTGGAAATTCTGGACATCATCCAAGGTATGCAACCTGACCTGACAGATGTTCCTCTAACCACCAGAGATGCGGATTTCTACACAGACGGCAGCAGCATTCAAGAAGGAACTAGGTGGTAGCGGTGGTCACGGGCCAGAAGGAGGTCGTTTGGGCAAAGCCTTGTCCTGGGGGCACATCCACTCAGAGAGCAGAAATAATTGCTCTGACCCAGGCTTTAATGTGAGCTGAAGGGAAAAAAAATGAACATCCACATAGACAGCTGCTTTGCTTTTGCAATGTACAACTCACATTCGCGGACACAGGGGCTTACTCTGATCATGGAAGTTACAGCTTGCTAAAGTAAGAAGGGGAAGGAAAGATTCATTAATCACTTCAGTTGAACTTAACATACCTAGAATAACCCTGTGTGTAATAATAATATGGGAATAATCTCTGAATCCATCTAGCATTAAAAAGTCAAGGAGAAAACTCCTTCTCTGTCAGAGGAGCCTGCCTGATTCCATTTTGAAAGCAGGAGCCATTATGCTGTATTGTTTTCTTTTTCTTTTTTTCAAGATTTATTTATTATGTATACAGTGTTCTGCCTGCTTGTACACCTGTATGCCAGAAGAGGGCACAAGATCTCATAGATTGTGAGCCACCATGTGGTCGCTGGGAACTAAACTCAGGACTGCTGGAAAAGCAGCCAGTCAGTGTTCTTAGCCACTGAGCCATCTTTCCAGCCCATTCTGCTGTATTGTTGAAAACAAGTTTCCATTTACTGAAAGAGCTGTCACTGTCTTTAAGTCTGTTTCCTGGAGCCTGACCTGCCTGACCCATGACCCTGACTTGTTTTTGAGAATACTCTTACCCTCCTTATTCATGGCAACCACGTGGGTTTTGTTTGTTTGGAGACTTTTCTGTGTTTCCTTATTGCCCATCGTCTCTCTTCTGTAAACCTGCTATGCAGCTGCTTGTGCTTTTACTCCATAAAGGGGGCCCAGAGATGGACTCGGGGCTGCTCTCTTTACCTGAAGTAGGAGGCAGCCACTGGCCAGCTGTTGGGTGCACCCCAGTAGAATCAAGTTTGCTTCCAATTTGGCTCAAAATCATGGTGGTGGTCTTTTTCTCTTCTGGTGGGATTAACAGACCTTGTATTCATCTTGACCTTGGCTGTTGTATGAGAAGTGGCCTGCGTCCCACCACCCAGCTAGCTTAACCCCTGAAATAACCACACAGAAACTGTATTAATTAAATTACTGCCTAGCCCATTATATCTAGCCTCTTCTTGGCCAGCTCTCACATCCTGATCTAACCCATTTCTACCAGTCTGTGTAACACCACGAGGTCGTGGCTTACCGGAAAAGATTCTAACCAGTGTCAGTCTCAGGCAGGAGATTCATGGCATCTGCCACACTGTCCTTCTTCCCAGAATCCAGTTCTGTGTTCCCCACCTATCTATGTTCTGCCCTATCAAAAGGCCAAGGCAGTTTCTTT
Source organism: Microtus oregoni (assembly GCF_018167655.1). NCBI lineage: Eukaryota > Metazoa > Chordata > Mammalia > Rodentia > Cricetidae > Microtus > Microtus oregoni. The sequence goes on from NW_024543073.1 coordinate 50,861,706, forward strand.
ATTTAATCAATGAAAGCAACACATAGACAGAAGAACCTCCTATACCACTTGGCTCACTGATACCCACTTTAAATGTCTGGTTGTAGTGGAGGAAGGAAAGCCGTGGGAGTTTATCTTTTCTGATAGGAATACAGAGTTCACAATTCCTGTGGCTGGGCCCCTACTTGCCAGAAACATGGGAGTTTCTATTGTAAAAAAATAGGGTTATGAAACTGAAGCTTTTTGGAAAATTCCTTAAAAAATATTCTGGCCTTTGGGAACAGAGAAAACCTGGGGAATCAGACTCTATGCCACAGACAGGGACCATGGGGATAGAGGTATTAGAAACTTCACCCCTCCTAACCCCATCCCTAGACCTTTGTGTCCAAAATACACCCAGGGCCAGAATCACCGCCTGATGTCCAGGAAGCTGAGGGTTCCCCGTGCTCATTTTCCACTCTTGATAAGGAGCCCAATCATTTCTAACCAGAAATTGATTAGGATTGCTGGTTATTCCTAGACACCAGCCCTGTACGACATAGGGATAGGAAGGAACTAACCAGCCAGCCCATTGACTGACAAATCCACATGACTGGGGGCAGAGCAATCAACACTAGAGGACTCATAAGGGGCTGAAACTTGTCCAGTATCCAAAGCCTTTAACCTAGGCCCTTCCCCTTATTCTGATGCCTGCTATTCTGCCTGATGGCCATAGTTAGTTCATAGTTAGTTAGTTAGTTAGTTAGTTCATCTGGGTAATAGTTCATTCTGAAATAGTTAGTTCATCTAGATAACAGCTATATTACCGAGCCGTGAAGACTACTTGGTGGGCATGTTCCAATGATTTGACTAAACGTGCCTCTTCTGATGCTTTCCAAACTAAGCAGACCAGATGATCAAGGACCTGGAGGTATTAAAAATTTCCATTTCTGAATTGGAACAACAATTAGATTCCCTTGCAGAAATGATCCTACAAAACTGAACAGGCTTAGACTGACTTCTCGTGAGATAAAGGAAGCTATGCATGGTGGTGGGAGAAACCTGCTCTTTCCATGCTAACTGAGCAGGAGTAGTTAGATTGGGAAACCCCCAAAAGATAAAGAGATGAAAACACCGGTCTCTGTTCTCTTGGTTCCCCCTGACTAGCTACTGTGCTATTAGCACTGGCTGGGCCTTTACTTCTCATTCTGATTGGACTAAGGGTGGGGCCCCGCATTTTAAACTATATGGCCAAATATATATATCAGTTCAGTAAATTGACAGTCCTTAGGACCAACTACACCTCTTCAGAGCAGGATGAGTCCATGAACTGACTCATTCCCTAAGACTAGTGGGGAATGTAAGAGGCCCCCAATCCTTAGCACAACTGACTCCATGATGGAAGTACCATCCAGGACACAGAACTCAGCATGTAGACAGCACTGCCTGCCAAAACTAACACAGAGGCCTAACCCATCAAAGTCCATAGTTTGGGGAACGCCGCTAAATGAACTGATCTAGCACTTTGGCTTCTGTAGTTCTGCTTCTGGCTAACTGTTCTTGTCAACTGCAGCATGTCAGTCCAGAATATGATTCTTACGTTTGAAAGTTCATCCTGTGAAAGTCTGGGTGCTACACTGGGATCGCGAACACCCAGTATGGACACCGACCAGCTAATAAAGACTTTCTATTGGCTTAAACCTGTGTCCAAGCAGACTTCTCTGGTGAACGCCTCACAAAGGACTGTGTTACATTGCCCTGGCCAGACTCAAGCCTGTTCTCCCGCGTGCCGAGCAACAGGCTCACGCCATTGCTTTAGTTTCTTTTCCATTGCTGGGGTATAAAACTCTGCAAAAGCAACGTAAGAGGGGCAGTTTATTCTGGCTCCTAGCTAAGAGGCAGCATCATGAAAGAGGAGCGGAGGAGCATGAAACACTAGCTACTTCCCATCCAGGCAGAAAACAGAGGGATGAGGCTGTGGCTTGGCTCATCTTCTCTGCCTTGCATAGGGCAGGACCCCTGTCCTGAGAATGGGCTCACTTGCAGCTAGGATGGGTCTTTCTTTTCTTTTCTTTCTTTTTTTTTTTTTTTTTTTTTTTTGGTTTTTCGAGACAGGGTTTCTCTGTGGTTTTGGAGCCTGTCCTGGAACTAGCTCTTGTAGACCAGGCTGGTCTCGAACTCACAGAGATTCGCCTGCCTCTGCCTCCCGAGTGCTGGGATTAAAGGCGTGCGCCACCAACGCCTGGCTAGGATGGGTCTTTCAATATCAATTACAAAGTCAAGATAAAAGGTTACCCCACCCTCACCCCAGGCGTGCACAGAGGCCTGTCTTCTAGATAACAATTTACACTAACATTCTATCCATCGTGCCTTAGTTACTGGTGGTGGGCCAGCCGTGACCTTGTGCATGCTATGCAAGTGTTCTACTTCTGAATCACACCCCAGTCCAGCTTGTGTCTGTAAGTTATCCCTGTCAGGCCCACAGAGTTTCTTATATTTATTGTCTCTTGCTGGGTCACAAATTATAGAGCCATCCACGTGGCAAGGTCTCATCCTCAGACATGGTTCATGGTGTGATGGCTGAGTAGGACTTGGGAAGCATGCATGGTGTCTCTGGTACCAGGAAAGATAGTATCAGGGAGGCTAGCTCTCAGGCAGGTGGCACTCAGGTCAGTTTCTGCCCAGAGACCTCTGGGCCCTGTGTCTGAAGTGCGGTATCCTCAGCAACAGTGACTAACCTTCCACTTCTCAGTGGGGGAGAACCAAGGCTGTACAATAAGCTATATATTTGGGAGTCTCTTGGACATTCCTGGCCAGCAACTCAAAAAGGATAAAGGGGGAGAAGAGGGCTTCTTATGTTTAATATCGGGGGTCCTTGGCCCAGATGCGAAAAGTTCATTAAAACTATATATGCATATTTATACACTGAATTTTTTGTATTAATAGTCTTTAAGGTAAATAGTTAACAGTAAGATTTCTTGTGGCCTTTTCAGACATCTTTATTGTTATTTTACCCACCTCCCTTCTTCTGTGTTTACCTTCCTCTCCCTACCTAAGAAGCACCTCCTTTGCCGTTTCCCTGATCAAATCACTGGTACCCAGCTGTTCCCTTCTCTATTGCTCCCTAACCTTCCTATCCTGGCAATGATCCTGTGTTACTTTCCTGTAGTTACTACAGACCATGTACTCAGATCTCAGGATTTGGAGCTAGGAGTCCCCAGTAAGAGAGAACATGCACCATATGTTTCTGGGTCTGGGTTACCTCACTCAATATGATCTTAGTTCTGTCCTCTTACCTGTGGAAGTTCATGATCTCATTTCCTTACAGCCGGAGAGCATCCCATGGTGCGCATGGACCACATTTCATCATCCCTGCCTCAGTCACAGGACAGCCAGGTTGTTTCCATTTCCTAGCTATTGTGAGCAGAGCAGCAATGGACACGGCTGAGCAAGCGTGCATCTGTGGCGTAGGACGTCGCATCCTCTGGGCATCTGCCAAGGAGGGACATGGCTGAGTCACATGGTAGAATTATTTTTAGCTTTTGGGGAATTCCCCCCACGGATTTCCGTAGTAGCTGTACCAGTTTTCTGTCCCACCAACAGTGAGGAAAGTTCCCTTTTCCCCACCCCCTCCATCATTTGTTCAGTTGTTCTGCTGAGTTTGTTATACTGACTGGGGGAAGATAAAATCTCCAAGTTGTTTTCATTTGCAGCTCCCCAATTACTAGAGATTATTAATAGGTTTTCTGCTTCCCTGTAATAAGTTTCTCCGCTGACACAGGAAGCCATATCAAGTCGAACTGAAAAAGAATAACAACAGGTCTATTGAGCAAAGCAACTTCCAGGCGGTTTCTCAGTCTCAGATCGGGGTCAGGGAAGTTGTGCACCCGTACCAGGGCAGGAAAGTTTTATAGACTGAGGGGTGTCCACCAGAAGCTTGGTTTGTGCCCAATGTGAAGGCCTGCCCTCAGTGTTTGTCTATAAAATTAGTTAGTTGCTGTGTGTGTGTCTGTCTGTCTGTCTGTCTGTCTGTGACAAAATGCCCGATAGAAGGGATTTGGGGATCATGGGGTCTGGAAACACAATCCACAAGACTGCTGAGCTCAGTGTCTGACAGCAGGAGGGAGCAGCTTGTTCACATCATGGTGGAACAGAAAGAAGAGCTACAACTGGACCTTCTTCAATACCTGCCCCAGAGTCCATATCCATCAGATAGGTCCATGTCCCAAGGTCCTACAGCCTCCCAAGACAGTACCACCAATCAAGAAACAGGTACTGAAATACACAAGCCTGCTGGGGCCATGCACATCCAAACCATAAAACACTCTGGATCTGACCCTTAGGGGAGCAGCAGAAGCAGGGGTTAAACACGCTCAGCTCCCCATCTGTGTCCCGGGGAGTTTACTGGAGGCAAAACCCCACATCTGACCAGGAACAGGACATCAGAGCTTCCTCAGGCTCCCTGAGCAGGAGATAGACACCTGGGAAGCTGTCCTCCTGTCCCCTGACTCCCACAGCGTCTGTCAATATGAAGCCCACGTTGGTTTTTCTTTTCTGTTCTCCTCCCTCTTCTTTCTATCCTTAGGAAAACTAAAATATGTACATCACACCACTAATAACTATTAATGAAGTTACCAAGAAAAACAATACTAAAATTTATCTTCACATTGGAAATTCTTACTTGAACTTCAGTTAAAAATCAATCTGAACTTACTATTTTTCTACACAAACTACTCACACAGTGAGACAACAGGAAGCTGTAGGAAAAGTTCACTTAGAAAAAGCTAGCTTCAATACTAGCGTTCTACTTACAGTAAGACTAATTAAACATGATAAGCAAGCACGAAGCTTGGAAGTCGTGTTTTTCTTTTTCGGGGGGGGGAAAGATATGGGGAAGCTGTCTCAGAAAGACAGGGTTTCTCTGGATAGTCCTGGCTGTCCTGGAACTTGCTCTGTAGACCAGACCGGCCTCAAAATCAGAGATCTGCCTGCCTCTGTCCATCCCCATCCCCAGTGCTGGAAATAAAGGTGTGTGCCACCACTGCCCAACTTAACAGTCTTCTCCCACTTACCTATGATGTCTTCGTATCTCTGAACACTCTACTGCCATCCCAAATATAGCAACACTTGCTGGTATAACTTTCCCATACTGTCCACAATTTCCATTTGCTCCTTTGGCTTGAAAATATAATAAAAGTCACATCATTACATGTACAAGTAAGTTTGTGTATATATACAGGTTAAGGAATTTTTCCTTTAAAAAGTATTTTTACTGTTTCATATGTCTACAAGTACAAAAAAGAGAGAGGTATAATGCTATATCACTTTAGGATATAATAATTTTTAAAAAATGAGCCAGGGGCTAGAGTGATGGCTCAGCAGTTAAGAGAACTGACTGCTCTTTCAGAGGTCCTGAGTTCAATTCCCAGCAACCACATGGTGGCTCACAACCATTTATAATGAGATCTGGTGCCCTCTTCTGGCCTACAGGCAGGATACTGTATAAATAAATAAATAAATAAATCTTTTTTAAAAAATGAGCCAGGTGGTGGTGGCTTTAATCCCAGTACTCAGGGGGCACAGGTAGGCAGAACTCTGCAAGTTCAAGGCCAGCCTGATATACAGATAGAGTTCCAGGACAGCCAGGGCTACACAGAGAAACTGACTTTAAAACAATATTGGAAGAAGCTTTTGTCAAACATTTTAAATGCCATACTCTCAGATCTCTGAAGTGTTTGAGGACGATTATCTGTTAGGTTTATCTAAACTAGAGAAACTTGGTTTCTAGGTATTTGTTTTAGGCTTAACTTTGAAAACATACAAAGCTGAACATATCAAAAAATTTGATCCTTTCGGAAGTATATGGCTATTAACTTGTATGTCTTATAAGACTGAGATTTTAAGGCCTCATCCCAGCTAGGTTTAGCTTTAAAAAAATAGCAGTTTCTTTTTTTATGGTTTTATTTTAACTTTATGTGAGTGTGAAGATGTCAGATCTCCTGGAACTGGATTTCCAGACAGTTGTGAGCTGCCATGTGGGTGCTGGGAATTGAACCTGGATCCTTGGGAAGAGCAATCAGTACTCTTAACTGCTGAGCAATCTTTTCAGCCCAAAATAAATAGCAGTTTCTAAAGTGAAGGTCCTTTAATATCAAGATAAGTCTTTTTTGTTGCTGTTGTTTTGTTTTTCGAGACAGGTTTCTCTGTAGCTTTGGAGCCTGTCCTGGAACTAGCTCTTGTAGACCAGGCTGGCCTTGAACTCACAGAGACCCACCTGCCTCTGCCTCCTGAGTGCTGGGATTAAAGGCGTGTGCCACCACAGCCACCACCGGCTCAAGATAAGTCTTTTAACTCGTAAAGACTGTCTACAAAGAGACTGGGAAATTTCCTGATCCTTTTATAATACACCGTTATAGAACACAATAGTTATCTCTATGACTTAGTTTATCAAATTAGCTACAGCTTAACAATGTTAGTAAAAGCAAGGATGTTAGACTATATTCCTAAATCAATCTCTGTTAGCTGAATAGACCTTAGTTCCGTTTGCCAGACTGCTTAGGTCAACATCTTACTGCATCATAAGCTAGGAACACAGTCTCTGGGTTTAGCTGTGGTCCTAAGTTTTAGTTTTTATTTATCTATTTATTAAGATCATATATTAGCAAAGGTATCATAATAAAAGATCTTAAAAATTTTTAAATGTCCTATAGCTTCAAAAATTTAAGCTTTTAAAAAACTGTTTTTTGGGGGGACCATAGGAGAGGGTAGAAGGGGAGGAGAGAGGCAGGGAGAGGAGTGGAGAAAAATATATAGCTCAATAAAAACAATTGAGAAACTGTTTCTTAAAAATATCCAGTTTATTTAAACTTTCTGTAAAACTTTAAAATTTCTTGTTAAGAAGTTTAAGATCTCTCAACTGTGTGTTCTGCTAATACGCAACTAAAGAACCTTTTTATTACAAGAATGACAACAAGGCACAACCACAGTTTGTAGAAGGCAAAACCAATTTTCAACAGTGTAAACAGTTCATTGTCTCTAAAACCAATACCAAGTGGATCACCCTTTCTCTTCATAAACCATGTTTCCAGGACAGACAGGAATTATACAAAAATCCATCCTAATCCAAAAAATCCTGGAAATCTATTGTTACCTCCTAGGTAGGCTCACTCCTCCTAGGTGGTCACAATGCTGGTAAAGTTCCATGACATTCCTCTCTTCCATCCCTAGTCAAAACGGCGACTTCCCAGCTGGCTGCACTTCATTCAGATGATGGTGAACTCTGTGCTGTTTCCCAGAACAGCTCCAATTTGAAGTTACAAGTTTTAAGTTAAGTTTTCATGTCTTCAGACCTTTCCATATCTTAGAACACAATCTTTCCCTCTAATCATTTAGCAGAGACACGAATAGTTATTACTGGGAACAGTCAGTGCAGAGTATGTTTCTTTAATGGAAAGCTGCACCTGCAGCCTGTTTAGGCTTTACTGTGAAGCCTGTTAGCAAGGCAAACCTGTCTGCCTTTTCTTTTTGTATATTATGCACCGATGCACATGGTACGTTGTCACCTGTGCTTCTACACCACCAGGCACAAATTAAAGTCCCTTCAGTTTATAAAACCCTCTTCAGATTTGGCTGAATTTGCTATCGCAGCTCACAGGACTTAGGGAAAAGCGTGGCTTGGGTGAACCTATTTATTATATATGCAGAGCCAGCAGGAGAGCTGCAGAGGGTGCAGAGTCTCCATGGTCTTCCCCCGACTTGTTGGCCAGGAACCTTCACGTGCTGAGCTGCACAGGTCTCAGTGCTGTCTCTTGGGATTTGTGGGGCATCACTGGGTATTAGCGATAATTTAACCTGGCAGGGAAGTAAGGCAGCAAGTGACTCTAGTCATTCCTAATTCTTTCTGGAGGACAAACCCAAGACTTCTGGAGTCTCTAGCACCTGGCATGGCCTTGGTATACACAAGAGTTCTAATTATTTCTTTGACTCTGAAAAGATGCCTATGTTTTAGGAGTTTTATAACAAAAAACAAACAAAAGCAACAACAAAGACAAGATAAAGATCAAATGGAGTATTAGAGTAAGTCACCATTGCCCTGTGTATGTCTTCTGTTTGGCCATTCTTGAATGAGTTTGTCTTTGAAATGTTTTTAGGTGTATTTATTTTAAGTGTGTTTTGCCTACATGTACGTATATATACCACACGTGTGCACCTGGTGCCTGGAGAGATCAGAAGAGAATGTTGGATCCCTGGAGCTAGAGTTACAGATGGTTGTGAACCACCACCATATGGGTGCTGGGAACCGAATTTGGGTCCTCTGCAAGAGCAACAAATGCTCCCAACAGCTGAGCCATCTCTTCAGCTTCCTATTTCTGGGTTTTAATCTTTGTAGCGTACCAGTGCATAGAGGTATTATGTTTTTTTTAGATCTCTGAGCCATGTTAGCAAGTTATCAGACACTTCCTTTAAAGAGGGAGTTGGGTGAACTCCACAAGTCTATCAGTGAGAGTGCACTGGACACCTGGGGTTAGGATTGGCATCTAAAGTGAGGCAGTCCTGTGGGACTGAACCCTAGAGAATGTTAGAGTGGACTAGCATCCTAAGATGCTCAGCTGACAGAGAATTAATTAACTGGCTCTTTTTTGGAAAAACTTGCCTTCCAGTTTGGTGTGAGAAGTTTTAATAAATAAGAAAAATAAATAAAGCTAAGGTAAAAGTCAAGTTTATGGGCTGAAGGTATGGTTCAGTGTTGACGAAATTGCTCTGGTATCCCCAGTACTACAAAGAGAAACCTAATAGAATGTCAGTGCCTGTGATGGGGGAGTGTCATATCAATCTGTTGATTTCATAGGTTAAAAAATAAAGAAACTGCTTGGCTGGCCCTCATAGGTTAAAACATAGGTAGGTGGAGTAAACAGAACAGAAGGCTGGGAGAAAGAAGCTGAGTCAAGGAGTCGCCATGATTCTCCCACTCCAGGCAGACACAGGTTAAGATCATTCCTGGTAAGCCAGCTCTTGGGCTACATAGATTATTAGAAATGGGCTAGTCCAGGTGCGAGAGTTAGCTGAGAAAAGGCTAGATATAATGGGCCAAACGGTGTTTAAAAGAATACAGTTTCTGTGTAATTATATCGGGTAAAGCTAGCCGTGTGGGCGGCCGGGTGCTGGGGACGCAGCCCGTTGCTCCTAATACAACATGCCTGCTAAATGATTCATTTAGTAACAGGTAAATAACAAGTTAGTATGCACTGTTATCATTCTTAGAACTTTTCTTGAGTTTCAAAGTTTGGAAAGTTAAAGTAAATGGGCAGAAAATTAACAAGTAAATAGGCTAATCTCACAACAGCTCACAAGCTAATAGGAATGGTTTTTTTGAGAGTTTTAAGGGATAGATAAGTCACTAATTTGAGATGTTACTAATTGAGATTGACTTTCCCTCACACCCAAACAAGTCATTAGGACCAGTGTGGGAGAGCATAGGGTCAGCAAGTCACAGACACCAGATGTAAGGGCATCAGACAGGCAAGTCATGACCTTGGACTAAGCTAGTCCCTTTACTCGCTGTAAGCACATGCTCACCTGAGCTTAGAGCAAGTCCTGTGTACATTAGTGCTCCACTCCTTCCTGCTCTCCTGTGTGTCATTGTTCACCGTCCTCGTTTGCTCCTCCTCACTTTGTTAAGGTAGGGTCACTAAACACAAGGCTTGCTTCTTTGGTAGGTTAGGTCTTGAACTTGCACTGAGGATCCATCTCCACCCTTGCAGTGCTAGGATTACAGACATGCTACCGCTTTACCTGGGTGCTAAGGATCTAGTTCTGGTCCTCACATTTGGAGTGCAGGTGCCTTATCCACTGAATTGTCTCCCTAGCTCCCAAGTCTTAATGATCTATTTAGGGAAACTATATAGCAAAAATGGAAACACTTAGGCACATTATCTTTTTAGATATGTACAAACTGGCCAGATGGCTAAGCTGTAATTTTTAAAGTAGATCCTTACATCTTTAACTTGAGTGTAAAATTTACGATGACAGATATTTGAGGTGATCAGTGCCCACCTCTTTGTAGTCCCTGCTCTGGAAGTTGAAGTAGAAGACATCCCAGAGGACTCAGTTTTTACTGATATTTGAAAATGTGACAGATAGGAACAGTCTCACTGCCTTAAGACCTACCTTGTATTCTGTTTCTGCTTCCTCCTTATGGCTCAGGTCTGAGAAATAAGACTCCACAGTAGTTCACAGGACCTGAAGCTCCACAGTAGTTCACAGCAAGCAGCTCTCCTCCACTTCCTCTGCAGCAACTCCTGCTTCAAGGATCCTGCCCTGATTGACTTCCTTGGGGATGACCTTGGGGGGGGGGGTGCCTGTGTGAGAGCCTAGTGGCCTACAGGTAAGGTAAGAGTAAGACAATGGTGTTCCTGGTGCAAGGTATTTAATCACTGGCTTTCTGCTTTTGTAACTTTACTGGTCACAGTGGGCGAAGTGGCCTTTTCATGGCTCTGCAGCAGGACGGAGAAGAGATGAAGAGAGTGAAATTATTCTCTTGCCCAGACGTGGACTCCACAGATAATTGTCCATCTTTGGCGTCACCTTTACAACCCCTCCTTAAGCCCCTTCCTCACTTCATGCTGTTTGACTCTCAGGCTGCCCTCCTGCTAGCAGTAAAAACAAATTCATTTCATCTAAATTTGATTGAGTCTAGGTCTTCGGTATTTCCCATTGAATTTGACTGCAACAACAGCTTGTGCAAAGTTCTGAGTTCTGTCCACAGCATTAAAAAAGTAAACAAAATCTCTTTGGGTCAAACTTGTAAGAACAACCACTTAAAAAAGGGGCCTGGGTTATTCTTTTTCTTAAAAATGCTGCAAGATATAAATAAATTAAAAAAAAAAAAGAAAAGGGGGGAAGGAAATGAGGAGGAGTTAGGAGAGATCCATGATGGGATGGTCTGGGAGAATTTGGAGGATGTAAAGTGGTTATGATTAAAAAAAAAATACATTGTAATGTGCATGAAATTTTTAAAGTACAAATTATAATACATGTTTAACTTGCCAAAAGAAACTAAATAAACATAACACACATAATAAAAAAAAATGCTGCAAGATCCCCCGCGGCAGTAGGCAGCAGAAATGCCGTAGGTCCCAAATGGTGGCAGTGGGCCATGTGGTGGCAGGCAGCAGGCTCTGGGAGCAGCCAGTCCCAGGCAGAAATGGCTGCCGGTCCCAGAGCGGTGGCCCGAGCGGTGGCGGCGGGCCATGTGGTGGCAGACAGTGGGCCCTGGGAGCAGCCAGTCCCAGGCAGAGATGGCTGCTGGTCCCTGAGCAATGGCTGGTTCCAGGCAGGGAGACACATGGCAGGCGGGCAGAAGACAGAACCATGGATAGACACGACATGCAGGGTGAGGTTGAATGTTTATTCAGGGGGTTATGGAGGAGGAAGGGTGAAGGGGGTGACAGAGAGAGAGGGGGAGAGAGAGAGAGAGAGAGAGAGAGAGAGAGAGAGAGAGAGAGAGAGAGAAGAGAAGAGACAGAGAAGGGGGAAGCAGAGAAGTAGGGAGGCAGAAGCGAAGCTGCCTCTCCGAGAGGAAGATGGAAAAGAGAGCAAGCTCAGGCCGGAAGCTGAAGATCAGCCTGCCTCAGCGGATGGGGAGGGGAATGGGTGTGGCTTATCTCTTAAAGGGACCCAAACCATAACTTTCCCAGGTCTTCCTTATAATAAAAAGCACACAGGTCAAGGAAGCAGAAAAGGAAGGGCCCAAGATGGTGGCGGGCAGGTCAGAGGTAATGGGAGTGGGCGTGGCTTGTCCCTTAAAGCGACAGGAAAACACAACAGCCTGCATCCACGGACACAATGACTGCTTAAGGGGACACAAAGGCTTTGCCTAGGACTGTGAGAGAGGAAGCTAGCAAAGAAGGTGGCAGGATGGTGGGTGCTTGTACCCTCAGCACCTCAGAAGCAGAGGCAGGAGGATGATGTATCAGGGTTACCACTGCTGTGATGAAACACCGTGACCAAAAGCAACTTGAGGAGGAAAAGGTTTATTCCACTCACAGTTTCATCAGTAAGAACAGTGAGGGCAGGGACTCACCCAGGACAGGAACCTGGAGCCCAGAACTGACGCAGAGGCCATGGAGAAGTGCTGCTTACTAGCTTGAGCCTCATGGCTTACTCAGTCTGCTTTCTCAGAGCAGCCAGGACCACCAGTGTAGGGGTAGCCTCATCCACAACATGCCAGTCCCTCTCACATCAACCACTAATTAAGAAAATGCCCTACAGGCTTACCTATAACCTGACCCTATGGAGGCATTTTTTTAAATTGAGATTCCCTTCTCAGATGAATTTAGCTTGTGTCAAGTTGAGACAAACTATCCAACATAAATGTCAAGGTTCAGGAAAGCCCAGGCTACATACTGAGACCATGTGTTGAGGGATGTTTGATCACACTGTGAGCCCTGAAATCGCGTTGATTACTGGAGGTACCTGCTTCTAGCTGTGGTGTGACTCAGCCCTAAGCACACACCTTTAATCCAAGAGCTTTCTGCTGGAATATTGCAAACAGGATTAAATAAAATCAACCATAGGTCAAGAGGTGGAGCAAGTAACCAGTTGACAGGAAGAAGTCATAGAGAGTAGGAGGAAGTCGGGAGGATGAAGAGAGAGATGCACAGGAAGTAGAAGGGAGGGACATCTGGTTGGAGGAGGTTTTGTCTGAGGCTGTAGGAGTAAACTCTCTTTCTGCGATGATGGTGAAGGAGGAAGCAGCTGACTGCTTTCTCTACCTCTGTGAGCTAGCAGGTTTTCACCCTAGCATCTGGCTCCCAAGGCTTTATTGGTAAAATAGAGCAACAGAGACTTCATTAAAAGATAGCATTTGGCTCCTGACATGGAGGAAGTTGAGGCGGCAGCAGAGGAGGTGGCAGCAGCAGAACTCAAAGGCTTGCCTGGGCCTAGGCCTCATCAGCGAGGGGTGGCAGGCTCAGTTCAGCCACTATGCAGCCAATATAACAACAACCTTGTCTCATGGAATGGAGGGAGGGAGGGAGGGAGGGAAGGAGGGAGGGAGGAAAGAAAGAGAGACAAAAGAAAGAAAAAGGAAGGAAGAAGGGAAGGAGGGAGGGAGGAAAGAAAGAGAGACAAAAGAAAGAAAAAGGAAGGAAGAAGGGAAGGAGGGAGGGAGGAAGGAAGGATAAATGAAAGAAAGGAAGAAAGAAAGAAGGGAGGGAGGGAGGAAAGGAGGGAGGGAGGCAGAGAGATCTATATAGCAGTCATTTAGTACATGGAAAGCAAATTGTTACTAAATGAAGAAAAGCAGACCTTCCCGGTAATTCAGTAGAGCCCAGCACCCTAAGGATGTAATCCAGTCACCCCTCAGATGGAATCAAAGGGGTGTCAACCCCAGGTTTAATGTTCCTGGCCAGCATAAGTTCTGTGACCAATCCCTCTAGTCCCAAGCAGGCAGACTAAGAACCAGTGTGAATCCCCTGGCAGGGAAACCTGCTAGTTCTTTTTTGTTGTTCACCATGTTGCTTGGGGAATTGATATCATTACCAGCTGTTAGATCCTCAGGAGACACCTCCATGAGGGAAGCAGATAAATATAAACTCCCAGGCTCTCTGTTCCTCTGGGCAGGACATTAGGAAGACCTAATCATCATTTGATGATAAGTAGAAGAGGCAGTTGCAGGACTTACCTGCCCGGAGCTCAGTGCCCATGGATACAAAGAGCCTGTGGGTGGAAATATCACAGAGTGCATGGCAGAAGCCAGCCTGTTGTGGGGATGGTGCCTAGGGTGCCAGCTACTTAACAGGCTGAGGATTGCTTGAAACCAGAAACTGGAAGGGGGAGGAAGGAGAGATGAAGAAACGGAAGAGAAGATAAAAGAGGAGGGGAGAGGGTGATGAGAGAGAAGGTGGAGGGGAGATGAGGAAAAGCGGAGGGAGAGAAGGAAGGAGGAGAGAAGAAGAAAGGATAGAAAGAAGAGGGAGGAGAACAGAAAAGAAAAACCAACGTGGGCTTCATATTGACAGACGCTGTGGGAGTCAGGGGACAGGAGGACAGCTTCCCAGGTGTCTATCTCCTGCTCAGGGAGCCTGAGGAAGCTCTGATGTCCTGTTCCTGGTCAGATGTGGGGTTTTGCCTCCAGTAAACTCCCCGGGACACAGATGGGGAGCTGAGCGTGTTTAACCCCTGCTTCTGCTGCTCCCCTAAGGGTCAGATCCAGAGTGTTTTATGGTTTGGATGTGCATGGCCCCAGCAGGCTTGTGTATTTCAGTACCTGTTTCTTGATTGGTGGTACTGTCTTGGGAGGCTGTAGGACCTTGGGACATGGACCTATCTGATGGATATGGACTCTGGGGCAGGTATTGAAGAAGGTCCAGTTGTAGCTCTTCTTTCTGTTCCACCATGATGTGAACAAGCTGCTCCCTCCTGCTGTCAGACACTGAGCTCAGCAGTCTTGTGGATTGTGTTTCCAGACCCCATGATCCCCAAATCCCTTCTATCGGGCATTTTGTCACAGACAGACAGACAGACAGACAGACACACACACAGCAACTAACTAATTTTATAGACAAACACTGAGGGCAGGCCTTCACATTGGGCACAAACCAAGCTTCTGGTGGACACCCCTCAGTCTATAAAACTTTCCTGCCCTGGTACGGGTGCACAACTTCCCTGACCCCGATCTGAGACTGAGAAACCGCCTGGAAGTTGCTTTGCTCAATAGACCTGTTGTTATTCTTTTTCAGTTCGACTTGATATGGCTTCCTGTGTCAGCGGAGAAACTTATTACAGGGAAGCAGAAAACCTATTAATAATCTCTAGTAATTGGGGAGCTGCAAATGAAAACAACTTGGAGATTTTATCTTCCCCCAGTCAGTATAACAAACTCAGCAGAACAACTGAACAAATGATGGAGGGGGTGGGGAAAAGGGAACTTTCCTCACTGTTGGTGGGACAGAAAACTGGTACAGCTACTACGGAAATCCGTGGGGGGAATTCCCCAAAAGCTAAAAATAATTCTACCATGTGACTCAGCCATGTCCCTCCTTGGCAGATGCCCAGAGGATGCGACGTCCTACGCCACAGATGCACGCTTGCTCAGCCGTGTCCATTGCTGCTCTGCTCACAATAGCTAGGAAATGGAAACAACCTGGCTGTCCTGTGACTGAGGCAGGGATGATGAAATGTGGTCCATGCGCACCATGGGATGCTCTCCGGCTGTAAGGAAATGAGATCATGAACTTCCACAGGTAAGAGGACAGAACTAAGATCATATTGAGTGAGGTAACCCAGACCCAGAAACATATGGTGCATGTTCTCTCTTACTGGGGACTCCTAGCTCCAAATCCTGAGATCTGAGTACATGGTCTGTAGTAACTACAGGAAAGTAACACAGGATCATTGCCAGGATAGGAAGGTTAGGGAGCAATAGAGAAGGGAACAGCTGGGTACCAGTGATTTGATCAGGGAAACGGCAAAGGAGGTGCTTCTTAGGTAGGGAGAGGAAGGTAAACACAGAAGAAGGGAGGTGGGTAAAATAACAATAAAGATGTCTGAAAAGGCCACAAGAAATCTTACTGTTAACTATTTACCTTAAAGACTATTAATACAAAAAATTCAGTGTATAAATATGCATATATAGTTTTAATGAACTTTTCGCATCTGGGCCAAGGACCCCCGATATTAAACATAAGAAGCCCTCTTCTCCCCCTTTATCCTTTTTGAGTTGCTGGCCAGGAATGTCCAAGAGACTCCCAAATATATAGCTTATTGTACAGCCTTGGTTCTCCCCCACTGAGAAGTGGAAGGTTAGTCACTGTTGCTGAGGATACCGCACTTCAGACACAGGGCCCAGAGGTCTCTGGGCAGAAACTGACCTGAGTGCCACCTGCCTGAGAGCTAGCCTCCCTGATACTATCTTTCCTGGTACCAGAGACACCATGCATGCTTCCCAAGTCCTACTCAGCCATCACACCATGAACCATGTCTGAGGATGAGACCTTGCCACGTGGATGGCTCTATAATTTGTGACCCAGCAAGAGACAATAAATATAAGAAACTCTGTGGGCCTGACAGGGATAACTTACAGACACAAGCTGGACTGGGGTGTGATTCAGAAGTAGAACACTTGCATAGCATGCACAAGGTCACGGCTGGCCCACCACCAGTAACTAAGGCACGATGGATAGAATGTTAGTGTAAATTGTTATCTAGAAGACAGGCCTCTGTGCACGCCTGGGGTGAGGGTGGGGTAACCTTTTATCTTGACTTTGTAATTGATATTGAAAGACCCATCCTAGCCAGGCGTTGGTGGCGCACGCCTTTAATCCCAGCACTCGGGAGGCAGAGGCAGGCGAATCTCTGTGAGTTCGAGACCAGCCTGGTCTACAAGAGCTAGTTCCAGGACAGGCTCCAAAACCACAGAGAAACCCTGTCTCGAAAAACCAAAAAAAAAAAAAAAAAAAAAGAAAGAAAAGAAAAGAAAGACCCATCCTAGCTGCAAGTGAGCCCATTCTCAGGACAGGGGTCCTGCCCTATGCAAGGCAGAGAAGATGAGCCAAGCCACAGCCTCATCCCTCTGTTTTCTGCCTGGATGGGAAGTAGCTAGTGTTTCATGCTCCTCCGCTCCTCTTTCATGATGCTGCCTCTTAGCTAGGAGCCAGAATAAACTGCCCCTCTTACGTTGCTTTTGCAGAGTTTTATACCCCAGCAATGGAAAAGAAACTAAAGCAATGGCGTGAGCCTGTTGCTCGGCACGCGGGAGAACAGGCTTGAGTCTGGCCAGGGCAATGTAACACAGTCCTTTGTGAGGCGTTCACCAGAGAAGTCTGCTTGGACACAGGTTTAAGCCAATAGAAAGTCTTTATTAGCTGGTCGGTGTCCATACTGGGTGTTCGCGATCCCAGTGTAGCACCCAGACTTTCACAGGATGAACTTTCAAACGTAAGAATCATATTCTGGACTGACATGCTGCAGTTGACAAGAACAGTTAGCCAGAAGCAGAACTACAGAAGCCAAAGTGCTAGATCAGTTCATTTAGCGGCGTTCCCCAAACTATGGACTTTGATGGGTTAGGCCTCTGTGTTAGTTTTGGCAGGCAGTGCTGTCTACATGCTGAGTTCTGTGTCCTGGATGGTACTTCCATCATGGAGTCAGTTGTGCTAAGGATTGGGGGCCTCTTACATTCCCCACTAGTCTTAGGGAATGAGTCAGTTCATGGACTCATCCTGCTCTGAAGAGGTGTAGTTGGTCCTAAGGACTGTCAATTTACTGAACTGATATATATATTTGGCCATATAGTTTAAAATGCGGGGCCCCACCCTTAGTCCAATCAGAATGAGAAGTAAAGGCCCAGCCAGTGCTAATAGCACAGTAGCTAGTCAGGGGGAACCAAGAGAACAGAGACCGGTGTTTTCATCTCTTTATCTTTTGGGGGTTTCCCAATCTAACTACCCCTGCTCAGTTAGCATGGAAAGAGCAGGTTTCTCCCACCACCATGCATAGCTTCCTTTATCTCACGAGAAGTCAGTCTAAGCCTGTTCAGTTTTGTAGGATCATTTCTGCAAGGGAATCTAATTGTTGTTCCAATTCAGAAATGGAAATTTTTAATACCTCCAGGTCCTTGATCATCTGGTCTGCTTAGTTTGGAAAGCATCAGAAGAGGCACGTTTAGTCAAATCATTGGAACATGCCCACCAAGTAGTCTTCACGGCTCGGTAATATAGCTGTTATCTAGATGAACTAACTATTTCAGAATGAACTATTACCCAGATGAACTAACTAACTAACTAACTAACTATGAACTAACTATGGCCATCAGGCAGAATAGCAGGCATCAGAATAAGGGGAAGGGCCTAGGTTAAAGGCTTTGGATACTGGACAAGTTTCAGCCCCTTATGAGTCCTCTAGTGTTGATTGCTCTGCCCCCAGTCATGTGGATTTGTCAGTCAATGGGCTGGCTGGTTAGTTCCTTCCTATCCCTATGTCGTACAGGGCTGGTGTCTAGGAATAACCAGCAATCCTAATCAATTTCTGGTTAGAAATGATTGGGCTCCTTATCAAGAGTGGAAAATGAGCACGGGGAACCCTCAGCTTCCTGGACATCAGGCGGTGATTCTGGCCCTGGGTGTATTTTGGACACAAAGGTCTAGGGATGGGGTTAGGAGGGGTGAAGTTTCTAATACCTCTATCCCCATGGTCCCTGTCTGTGGCATAGAGTCTGATTCCCCAGGTTTTCTCTGTTCCCAAAGGCCAGAATATTTTTTAAGGAATTTTCCAAAAAGCTTCAGTTTCATAACCCTATTTTTTTACAATAGAAACTCCCATGTTTCTGGCAAGTAGGGGCCCAGCCACAGGAATTGTGAACTCTGTATTCCTATCAGAAAAGATAAACTCCCACGGCTTTCCTTCCTCCACTACAACCAGACATTTAAAGTGGGTATCAGTGAGCCAAGTGGTATAGGAGGTTCTTCTGTCTATGTGTTGCTTTCATTGATTAAATAAAGAAACTGCCTTGGCCTTTTGATAGGGCAGAACATAGATAGGTGGGGAACACAGAACTGGATTCTGGGAAGAAGGACAGTGTGGCAGATGCCATGAATCTCCTGCCTGAGACTGACACTGGTTAGAATCTTTTCCGGTAAGCCACGACCTCGTGGTGTTACACAGACTGGTAGAAATGGGTTAGATCAGGATGTGAGAGCTGGCCAAGAAGAGGCTAGATATAATGGGCTAGGCAGTAATTTAATTAATACAGTTTCTGTGTGGTTATTTCAGGGGTTAAGCTAGCTGGGTGGTGGGACGCAGGCCACTTCTCATACAACAGCCAAGGTCAAGATGAATACAAGGTCTGTTAATCCCACCAGAAGAGAAAAAGACCACCACCATGATTTTGAGCCAAATTGGAAGCAAACTTGATTCTACTGGGGTGCACCCAACAGCTGGCCAGTGGCTGCCTCCTACTTCAGGTAAAGAGAGCAGCCCCGAGTCCATCTCTGGGCCCCCTTTATGGAGTAAAAGCACAAGCAGCTGCATAGCAGGTTTACAGAAGAGAGACGATGGGCAATAAGGAAACACAGAAAAGTCTCCAAACAAACAAAACCCACGTGGTTGCCATGAATAAGGAGGGTAAGAGTATTCTCAAAAACAAGTCAGGGTCATGGGTCAGGCAGGTCAGGCTCCAGGAAACAGACTTAAAGACAGTGACAGCTCTTTCAGTAAATGGAAACTTGTTTTCAACAATACAGCAGAATGGGCTGGAAAGATGGCTCAGTGGCTAAGAACACTGACTGGCTGCTTTTCCAGCAGTCCTGAGTTTAGTTCCCAGCGACCACATGGTGGCTCACAATCTATGAGATCTTGTGCCCTCTTCTGGCATACAGGTGTACAAGCAGGCAGAACACTGTATACATAATAAATAAATCTTGAAAAAAAGAAAAAGAAAACAATACAGCATAATGGCTCCTGCTTTCAAAATGGAATCAGGCAGGCTCCTCTGACAGAGAAGGAGTTTTCTCCTTGACTTTTTAATGCTAGATGGATTCAGAGATTATTCCCATATTATTATTACACACAGGGTTATTCTAGGTATGTTAAGTTCAACTGAAGTGATTAATGAATCTTTCCTTCCCCTTCTTACTTTAGCAAGCTGTAACTTCCATGATCAGAGTAAGCCCCTGTGTCCGCGAATGTGAGTTGTACATTGCAAAAGCAAAGCAGCTGTCTATGTGGATGTTCATTTTTTTTCCCTTCAGCTCACATTAAAGCCTGGGTCAGAGCAATTATTTCTGCTCTCTGAGTGGATGTGCCCCCAGGACAAGGCTTTGCCCAAACGACCTCCTTCTGGCCCGTGACCACCGCTACCACCTAGTTCCTTCTTGAATGCTGCTGCCGTCTGTGTAGAAATCCGCATCTCTGGTGGTTAGAGGAACATCTGTCAGGTCAGGTTGCATACCTTGGATGATGTCCAGAATTTCCAGGAAGTCATGGGTGGGCTCCTCAGGGTCACGTCAGCCAGCCGCAGGGTGGTGGGATTGATGGCCAAGGAATTATCGAAGGTTAGTCTGTCCTTATCTAAAGACAGGGCTTGGTACAGAGTCAGACTGGCATTTAGCCTCTGCCAGTTGGTGGCATCCCTCAGCAGGGTTTCCACAGTATGTGGAGCTGTTACAGTTAGTCTGCTCCAGTGTGAGCTTGCCAGCTCCTCTTATAAGAATTGCAGTGGCTGCAATGCTCTTAAACAAGGCTGTCATTCAGAGGCTCCAGGATCCAGTCTCTCTGAGACGTAAACTATCTGTTGGCCTTTGCCGGGGACCCAGAGTCTAAGTCAGCACTCCCTTAGCAATGCCCTTTCTTTCTTGGAGGTAAAGATGAGAGGGTTTGGAGACACCAGGGAGAGTTAAAGCAGAGGCTGTACCAGGGCCTCTTTTTAGCTCTTAAACACCTGTTGATGTCCCCTAGCCCATTCCAAACGGGCATTGCTCCTGGCCATAGTGGAGTACGAGGGTTTGGCAATTTCAGCAAACCCAGGTATCCAAAGGCGGCAATATCCAAGAGCTCTTGAACATTCCCTAACTTGTTTCCTGGTGGATGGAGTTGGAGTTTGCAGTGTGGCTGCTATGTGGGCCTCGAAAACAGTCTTTTCCCTTCTCTCAGCTCATATCCCAAGTAGATAACCTGGGGTGAGCATATTGGGGCTTTCTTTTTAGAAACTCTGTAGGCTAACTGGGCTAAAGTTTCCAACAGGCTTCTGTGGCTCTCAAACAGTCCTCCGCATCTTTATCAGTCAATAATCAATCATCTAGGGGCAGGAGAGATGGCTCAGAGGTTAAGAGCATTGCCTCCTCTTCCAAAGGTCCTGAGTTCAATTCCCAGCAACCACATGGTGGCTCACAACCATCTGTAATGGGATCTGGTGCCCTCTTCTGGCCTGCAGTCATACACACAGAATATTGTATACATAATAAATAAATATTTTTAAAAAAATCAATCATCTACACATTGGAGCAAGGCCACCTCAGGACACCTACTACAGAAGAGACAAAAATCCTGCTTGAATGTTTTATCCGAGATGGTGGGAGAGTTTTTGAACCCTTGAGGCAGTCTGGTCCAGGCTAGTTGTCTTGATAACTTCAGTTCAGAGTCAGCCCTTCTGACCGGGAAGATGGGCTGGCTCAGTTTTGACAAAGGGTTGGAGAAGAATGCATCTTCTAAGTCCAGTTCAGTGTAAGCTTTATGCTCTGTTGGTAATGACCTGATCAATGCATAGGGATTTGGACAGTTGGGCAAATGGAGTCTACCCTCTTGTTTGCTTCCAAAGGGGGTGCTCCAGGCTGACTGGAATAAGCACGAATAACAAGGAATAAGGATGCCTGCTTCAAGGAGGCGCCCCTGGCTTCGATGAGGGTACTGCTTGACTCGAGTGAGCACTGCCCCAGATGTTGGTTGCACTGTGATGGTGGCACATATTTTACCAAGCCAGGAAGATTGTCCTTTGCCTAAACTGTAGGACTTTTCTGGATCAGCAACTTTTCCATTACCCCTGCAGAGAATGGACTGGATTTTGGAGGAGCGGATGTTCCTCACTTTTTGGGTGGTTACAGTTAAAGCCT
The DNA here is from genome assembly GCF_018167655.1 of Microtus oregoni. Lineage (NCBI taxonomy): Eukaryota > Metazoa > Chordata > Mammalia > Rodentia > Cricetidae > Microtus > Microtus oregoni. The sequence goes on from NW_024543073.1 coordinate 50,883,269, forward strand.
TAGCAGGGCTTTCCCAATCACAACCTAGAAGAGTCTTCTGAGAATGGCATTGTTGCCTGGGGCTTGCTCAAGAGGTTCTGTCCCAGTAAAGGGTAGGGACATTCAGGGATTACAATAAAAGAATGAGTCACAGTTCCTAGTCCCAGGTTAGCAATCTGGTCAGTGGTCCATCTGTATTCTTTGATGTCCCCTGGTGTCCCATGAACTTCCATTGTTTGGTTGTTAAAGGGTCTGGGGACTCCCATGATACTGAATGAGTAGTCCCTGTTTCCACTAGAAATTTTACAGGTTGGCCTTCCATGGTGCCCCATTTGAAAGAGCCTTGGCCTCATTAATAGTCAGTAACTAGCATTGGCTTAGTTTGGGGTGGGAGCTACCTGCATCTGTTGTGGGTGTTCATTTTTCCAGAGACTCAATTCTTTGCAACTGGTTCTTTTGTAAAAGTCTCTTCTTTTTATCATGGGGTTCATGGGGCTTATAATCATAGTGTCATGCCCCATTTTCTTTATCAGAAGACCATCTTTGCTGTCTCTGCTGTCAAACACTTTCTGGGCTGTTTCTAACCGTTCTGACCTGTTCTTTCCTGTAGCCCCACCCAGTTTTTAAATCTTTCTACATGTGTCAGGGGCTGACTGAGTAACAAAGTCCAGGCTAATCACCTTGAGATTTGCCAGGTCCTCTGGGTCTGTAGAAGTGTATAACTGATAGGTACCCAGGAGGTAAGCTGAAGGCGATTCATCTGGTCCTGTTTCACATCTGTGACCTTAGATAAGTTAGTGGACTTCCAGACTGCCCGTTTCATCCCTTCTAGCAGAGCCTGGTGTTACTGAGTGACCTCCTACCTCTCTCTGGGTTGCGGTCCCATTGGAGTCTCCATCTTGGCAGAGCACGGTCAGTCACCTCTGCCCTCTGAACATCAGCCATTGAAGCTGCTCCAGGAGTGCTCCAGTTGCTTTCATGAGAATCCGTTCCCCTTCTTCGGAGTGACGAGGGCAAAGAGAATCTGCTGAAGGTCATCCATGGGGAGATCATTGGAAAACAGAGTCAGGTAGAGAAATTAAGGAATCGGGGCTAAGGGCTGAAAGGGGAGGTTCTGGTTCTTCCAGCTGTAGAGCTATGTGGTGGAGAAAGGGCTGTACGGGTACCGATTGTCAGGAAACGACCATAAGGGAGCAAGGACTGAAGGAGGTGGCACCCAGAACCAGAATCGGAGGAGAAATTGGGACTCCCTGGTAAGTCTGGGGAGGAGAAAAGGCAGGGGGAGGTGGGGAGGAGCTGTGGGGAGAAGATACACAGAGGTAGGGAGGAGCTGTGGGGAGAAGATACACAGAGGTAGGGAGGAGCTGTGGGGAGAATATACCCGGAAGTGGGGAGGAGCTGTGGGGGAGAAGATACCCGGAAGTGGGGAGGAGCTGTGGGGAGAAGATACACAGAGGTAGGGAGGAGCTAGATGGTTGGGCAGGGGAAGGTGCAAATAGGACAGAGTGAGACCATGGTGGTGAGAATGGGGTGGTAAAGATGGGGGCTGAGGTAGCGGGTAAAGAGGATTATACGGAGGAAGAAGGATTCTTCCTCCTGGGAGTCCTGTGGGATGGTTTTCAGAGGGGTCTCTTTGGTCCCTGCTCCAGGCTCTCGCAGGGTCCATCTGCTGACAACCAAGGCTTGGTCCCCTTGTCTGTTGCAGACCATATAGACCTTCATCTAGGAGATGGGCTAGAAGTTGCTTCAGCCCAAGGCACGATGTACCCAATCTGACCTGGGTGGCCGGGCTTACCGAAGGTATCTGAGAATCCAAAGCACCTCAGGAGGGCCAGTTAACCCCGATGTGGGTTCACAGAATGTGCATTCAGCTTCACGGAATGTTTGGAAGTGACTCTTGATGACAGGGTAACCATAATCCTCCTTAGCTATAGGGGTAAGGTGCATCAAAACTCTGAGAACACAGACTAGAGGGCGGTTAGGCTTGCTCGTCTTATCACCCACACTGTCCATCAGTTCAGTCACCCTAAGTCCAAAATAAGCCAATTAACACAGAAAGTACAAGAGACAGAAGGAGACAGTAAAAATGAAGCCAAAGACAGGATAATCGGGACATAAAACAAACCAAGAACCTGAGATGGGTGGTGTGACATCTCATTGTATGCCCTGGATGGGAGAATATTGGGTACCACCAAACGCCCTCACATCCCAGATGGGAATCCCACACAACAGAACCAGACTATGAGTCCCCAGGAGGTCTCCACGGATGCTTGCTGCTTTACCCAGCACAGTAGTGCTGAGGATTTTTACTCTTTTGATATTTTGACTCTTTGGGGGGCCCACCACCCAACTCCCAAATAAATCACTTGGAGGCTTCTTCTTTCTTATAAATGCCAAGACTTAATTGGCTTGTTTCTAGTCAGCTTTTCTTTACTAACTATCTACCTTTTGCTTCCAGGCTTCTTCCTTTTCTTACTTCTGTATTTCTTTCTTCCACTCTTACTCTGTGGCTGGCTGTGTGGCTGGTTGACCCCCAGAGTCCTCCTCCTTCTTTTCTCTTTCCTTAACTCTCTTGTTTCTCAGACTTTTCCTATTTATTCTCTCCACCTGCCATCCCCACCTATCCTGTCTCCTGCCTTGCTATTGGCAGTTCAGCTCTTTATTAGACCATCAGGTGTTTTAGACAGGCAAAGTAACACAGCTTCACAGAGTTAAACAAATGCAACAAAAAGGAATGCAACACATATTTGCATCATTACACGAATGTTCCACAATATAAGCAAATGTAACGCATCTTAAATTAATGTTCCACCACACAGCAGTTCACCTTGACAGTCTGCGAACAGAAGGAGCCTTGGGACCTGGGAGCATCTCAAGGCACATGTTCCTGAAGCGGCCCCGCAACCCTCAGTGTGTGCTCTGAATCTCACTGGGGTCTCCAGAAAATATTAATCTCACTGGCCAAGAATAAGACCACCACCACAATTTTGAGCCAAATTTGAAGCAAGCTTGATTTTATTGGGGTGCACTGAACAGCTGTTCAATGACTGCCTCCTAAGTTGAGTTAAAGAGAGCAGCCCCGAATCCATCTTTTGTGCCTCTTTGAAGGAGTAAAATCACAAGTAGCTGCAAAGCAGGACTGCAGAAGAGAGACGATGGAGCAATAAGGAAATATAGAAAAATCTCCCCCAAAAAAACCCCACCATGTGATCGCCATGTGATTAGAAGGTGACTAGGAAGGGCACACTCAAAAACAAGTTGAGGCCATCAGTTGGGGCAGGTGAGGATCCAGGAAACAGACTTAAAACCATTAACTCAGCTCTTACAGTAAATGGAAACTTGTTTTTAACAATACAGCACAACGGCCCCTGCCTTCAAAATGGAGTCAGGCAGGTTCTTCAGCTGCTGGTCTGTAGTCACACTAGAATTCCTTCCCTGTGTCTGTCTTCCTCAGTTCCCACGTCCAGGCCTGAGGGCCATCAGGGTTGGACCATATCCTGTATTCACATCAAACACGAGTCTCAGGAGGAGGCAGAGAGGCAGGGAGTGGAAGGGCCTTAATTTCAAGGGTTCATAGTTCAGAGACAGTCCCCTTGGCAGCATCTGCGGCTCCCACTGTCTTGACCTGGGTGAGGTGGATCCACGGTGTAATGCCAGCTACCTTCCTAGCCTAGGAGTGGATGGAGTCACCAGGTAGGGTCCTTTCCAGGTTGCTTTAGGGCCTCTTTGACTAGGAGCCTGATTCAGTGTCCCTGGACTGGAACATGGGGAGACTGGTGGTTCTCTCAGATAGTCCAGTGATTGGTCTTTGTGGAGGACTGGGGTGCCTGCAGTGACCCGAGAAAGCAATGGTTATAGACTTCTGCCAACTGCTGCTCTCTGAGCCTCAGAAGCAGTGAGGAAGCCTTCCAAGCACAATCTCAGAGTGGAGCAAATCGCTCCCTATAAGGGGTGTAGCAGGCCAAAGCAAAGGAAGGCGGCTGATCCATTCTTCTCTGGGTGATGTGAGAGTTTTGTTAGAGTTTCTTTTAACACCATGTTTATTCTTCTTACCTGCCAGGAACTCTGAGGTCTATATGCACAATGCAGTTTTCAATCTATGCCTAAAGCACTGCCTCTTAGTTGAGAGATTGTAGCTATGAAAGCCAAGCCAATGTCAGACCCCATTGCTAGGGGGAGGTAAATTAGAGGAGCAGTTCTTTTTTTTGGTTTTCTTTTTTTTTTTTTTTTTTTTTTTTTTTTTTGGTTTTTCGAGACAGGGTTTCTCTGTGGCTTTGGAGCCTGTCCTGGCTAGCTCTTGTAGACCAGGCTGGTCTCGAACTCACAGAGATCCACCTGCCTCTGCCTCCCAAGTGCTGGGATTAAAGGCGTGCGCCACCGTCGCCCGGCTTTTTTTTGGTTTTCAAGACAGGGTTTCTCTGTAGCTTTGGAGCTTGTCCTGGAAACTAGTTCTTGTAGACCAGGCTGGCCTCAAACTCACAGAGATCTGCCTGCCTCTGCCTCTCGAGTGCTGGGATTAAAGGCGTGTGCCACCACTGCCTGACAAGGACCAGTTCTTTAGAAGAGATTTTTATCTATTTGGGCAGTTTCAGTCCAGGTGAGGAATGTTTCTACCCACTCAGAGAAGGCATCCATTTCTTTTATTATTATTATTATTATTTATTTATTAAAGATTTCTGTCTCCTCACCGCCTCCCATTTCCCTTCCCCTCCCCTCATCAACTCCCCCTCTCTCGTCAGCCCGAAGAGCAGTCAGGGTTCCCTTCCCTGTGGGGAGTCCAAGGACCTCTCATTTCAAGAAGGCATCTTTGAAAACTAACAAGTACTTTTATCCCCCTGGAGCAAGCAGGGTCTCAGCTAGGTCAGTCCTCCCAGAGTTTGCTGGGGTGTTGACGTCTCTTTGGACACTGCCTACATACGGGCTCTCTGTTTCGGATTTAATTGAGCACAAACCTGGCATCTGGCGGAGACATCCCACGCTAGTCCAATTAAAACACACAGAGCAGCTCGGAACTTTCTGTGGGCCCACCTGCGCAGTCTGGTGAAGGTCGGTCACCAGCCTTCCTGCCAGCTTTTCCTGGGACAATGACCTTTCCCTCTGGTGTCCGTCATCAGCCTGTGGCCTGAGCTGTCCACTTCTTCATTACTTTAGAGTACCAAGCAGCACCAGGTTGGGGTCCATCGTCAGAATACCAATAGGCCCCACTAGTTTACAGCTGTGTATTAACAGCCAGCTCAGTGGCTCAGCAGTGGAGGGCACTTCCTGCATTCTGATTAGATGGCAGGGGGCCCTGGATGAGAGACCCAAGCCCTGGATTAAATAAAGTCATTCATAGGTCAAGAGGTGGAGGAAGCAACCAGTTGACAGGAAAAAAACCACAGAGAGACAGAGAGAGTCAGGAGGATGGATAGAGAGACACACAGGAAGTAGGAAGTAGAAGGGCGGGTCTTTCTGTTTGAGGAATTTTGTTTGACACGGTGTAGGAGAAAGGTCTATTTCTGGGACATCAGCAGAGGAGGAAGGTCAGTCAGGTGTTTCTCTACCACTCTGAGCTAGCAGGTTTTCAAACCAGAATCTGGCTCTTGAGTCTTTATTGGTAAAATTGAATGATTGAAATTTTGTTTAAAACCACACCTGATATGAGTTCTGGGACCCAAAGTCCAGTCCTTGCTAGAGCAGTGTGCACTCTTGATTGCTGAGTCACCTGTGTGTGTGCACACATCCATCAACACAACCACCCACCTACCCACCCATCCATCCCCCACCCATTCATCTAGCCATGAACTCATCCATCCACACAACCACCCACCTACCCATCAATGCATCTACCCATCAGTTCATTCATTCCTCCATCCATCCACGGATTCCCCTATCCATGCCTCTGCAGTCACCCATCTATCCACCCCCCACCCACCCATCCACTCTTCCAGCCACCTAACAGTACATCCACCCACTCCTTCATCCATTCACACACACACACACACACACACACACACACACACCAGCCACCCACTCAGCCAGCTGCTCTAAAATAACTGCATCCTAAAAATGAGCAAAAACACCTCAGGGTTTCCCTGTTCAGAATCACAAGAAAGCCATGTGTGCTGACACTGGTGTCATCAGCGGTGCAGGAACCGCTTCTGTTGTTCTTGTTTTTCCTCTGCTGGTTAAAGACTTAAGGGCAAGGAGAAATGCACTGAGCATCTTAGGGAGTCCCGACGACATGATGTGATGCTGGACAAATCAGGGCTCCTCTTGGTCTCATTAACAAAGTAATTTAATAACAGACACAACGAGAGGAGCAAAGACAACAGACTTCAGCGGGATCTTGGGGGCAATGTGTTAGGGTTTTAAAGGAGAGGAAGAGAGCTGCCTCTCGCACCTTCCTGGAAGGGAGGAGAACAGAGAAGAGAAGCAGAAGCCATGCAGCTGCAGATGAAGCTGGAGGTCAGAGGTCAGCCACCTGGTGACAAGCAGCCACATGGCAGAGAGGGCCACTTTAGAAAGAGTTAGTGGGAGATTTAAAACATACTTGGACTCTGGTCAACAAAAGGAAGAAAAGGACAGAAAAGGAAAAATAAGTAGCTATGCTTTTCTGAGGCAAGGCAAGCACACTGAGCTGGACCTCATGGTAGCTGCTAGGGACCATGCCACAGGCTGAGGAATCTGGCGGGGAAGGCTGGTGAGCATCATCTTTAGGTGACTGCCTTCCTAGGGGTGGCTCCCCAGTCAGGTCCCTGACCTGCCCCGCTGCATTTACCCTTAGGGTGGAGGAGAGGAGGGCCTCTCTCCACTGGAGAAAGACCCCATTCTTTAGGTCACATCAGCAAGGGGAAGATGGAGGATGAGGATTGATGATTGAGACTCTAAGCAACAGAGTAGAGCCCTGTCAAGGGAAGGGTGGGACAAAGGAGGACAAGAAGTGGGTGTGTGGAGGGGACAGGTGAGGAAGGAGAGAGGAGAGTTCTAGACACTGACTGGAGGGTTTTGTGGGAAGTTACACGAATGCTAGTTTGTGGGACTTCCATTGTGGGAATGAGGAGAATCACACTGCATGCTGATGCTCTCCGGCAAAACCATTATTGCATTGCTGACTGATGCTGTATGCAATCCCTTGCAGGTCTAATCAGGGCGATTAACGAAACAGGCTGTAGAGGAGTTTTGCATCGCGAGAAAAAGCAGGCATATGCGGGGACATCTGAGAAGTAGTTCGATATGTCATTTCCCCTGTGCTGGTCTTGCTGAATTAATGCAAACAGAGCACAGAACAGTACCAAGTATCCAAAGATGACCTCTATTATCCTAGAAAAGGCAACTGAGCATCCAGCTTCTGGAACTCACATCCTGTCGGGGTGGTGAGGTGGTGCGGAGGAACCGAACAAGGTCAAAGGGGATGGAAAGAGCTGGAGGGGCATGCCTTAGTGATAGACCCTTCCTCCTTTTGTGGGTAAATCTCAGTTGGCATTCACTTCTGCTCTGTAGAGTGGACACTCTGCATGACAGTGACTTAAGCAGAGTGAAGGTTCCTCTCAGTGCTGGTGAAAACGTTCACCGAGTCAGGGTGATGCTTTCTAACTCTCTGGGAGTCTGTGGTCCTTTACTTTGTTTCTAACTCTCTGGGAGTCTCTAGTCCTTTGTTTTGTTTCTAACTCTCTGGGAGTCTCTAGTCCTTTGTTTTGTTTCTAACTCTCTGGGAGTCTCTAGTTTTTTGTTTTGTTTTGCATTTCATTCTGCCGGTCAGTTTTCAGACAAAATGCCTACGTTGTCCATCATGCCTATATCTGCCTACTTATGCCAGCGATGCACAACTCTAGCGCCTGTGTATTTAACTTATATATAAATATATGATAGTGTCGAGTTTTCAAAATACCTTTAGCAGATTAAGGGAAGGCTCACCTTGTGGGTTTGCACTGCTAAACTTTTAAAGTTGTTGTTTTTAACTTTCTTCCAGCTGCATTTGCCGTGCCCTCTGAACGCTTCCTTAGATTAAATCTCCCAAAGTCAGGAAGGAGTGACATAAAGTAGCCCACAATGGCTGCTTTGGCTTGAAAGCTTCAGAATTGACGAGTGAACTGAAAAATGATCCCAAAACATTGAAGATGAGAGCTAGCATGGACCAAGAAAGTTCTCCAAGAAGGACAGTGATGGCTCCCTGAAGTACTTCTAGGTTGTAATGGTTGCTGGCAATCCGGCTGACTTCTACCATTCACAAACTCCCAGGAAACGGAAGGAAAAGCTGTTGTGGAAGACCTGCTGGCTGGATCCGTGGGTCTTGATTTCCACCTTCGAGTTTGCCACAAAGCCACAAAATAGCTGCTATAACCATCGTGTCCATGTTCCAGACAGTGGGAAGAGGAAAGGACTTAAAACACATCCCTCCGAACAGAATGTCACTGTTAAAGGACTTACTAGAAACTGTGGGGCCCAGGGCAGCCTGGACACACATGGCGCCCAGGCCGCACAGCTGCCATAGCAGGCAGCACCAGGTTCCAGGAAAAGCCAGAAGGTGGCACCACCAGGAACAGACCATCCCAAGGAAATTCCTAAAGTCACAACCTTTGCAGATAGGATCACCCGCTAGCACACACATATCACTTTTCACCAGGACACCTCTAGACAAATGTCAGCTAATCAGGGGTCCTGCACCTTAGAAGTCCCTCACCCCTACCTTTGCTACTCTAAAAACCAAACCCCAACTGAGCTCGGGGCTCTCAGATCACTCAGATACTTTGAACACATGGGGAGTCTGAGTCTGCAAACTTATGTAAGAATGAAGGCTCTTTGCTTTTACACACAGGACTTGGTCTCCTGGCTGGTTTTGGGGGGGACTCCGTCATCTGGGCATAACAGAAACTTCCTTCTGTTACCTCCCACATGTATTTCATTAGATCCCAGGCATCTAGTGTTTTCTTTTTCTGTCTCAGACTTAATTTTATTATGTGTGTCTGTGTGTGTGTGTGTGTGTGTGTGTGCACATGTGTGTTTGGTGCCCTCATGGGTCAGAAGATGATGTCAGATCCCCTAGGAATAGAGTTATTTACAACCACGTGGGTTCTGGAAGTCAAACTCATGCCCTCTAGGAAGAGCAGGGAGAGCTCTTGGCTGCTGAGTCATCTCTCCTGCCTCCCCAGCTTGTTTACTGAGAGTCTCTCATTGGCTGAGAACTTGCCAAGTTGGTTAAACTGCCTGTTCAGAAAGCCCCAGGCACCCACCTGCCACAGCCCCCCCTCCACCCAACCCCAGCGCTTTAGGGCTGGCTTTTCATGTAAGTTCTGGGAACTGAACTCAGGCCTCGCGTTTGCACAACAAGTGCTCTCCTCTGCCCATCAGCACCATCTTTGACAGCCCATTGGCCAGAAGAGTCACAAGGACCTTGAAAACGTAGAGGAGAATAAAGGTTTATTCTCACTCCGAACATGCCAGATGTCTTCTGATTTTGTAAATGTGGAGAATTCTGGAAAATGTGAACTGAACACCAAGGCACTCATTGTCTGAACTGGAGAACAGGAAGAGAGAGACACTGGGCCTGTCTTCAGCATTTGAAATCTCAAAGCGCTGCCCCAGTGACACACTTCTCCCAACAAGGCCACACCCCTAAATTCTAAGTAGTGTCGCTCACTGATGACAAAACACTCAAATAAATGAGCCTATGGGAGCCATTCCTGTTCAAACTACCACATCGTGCGAATAAAATATTACACTCATTGCCTTATTTACAATGTACAGGAGGATTTTATCATACAAACAGGAGATCCTGCAGAGACTGGCTATAGAGGACAGTCTATATTTGGAGGGCTGCATGGTGATCGAGCCACCTGTTGTGAGGCCAACATAAAAAAAATCTAGGATTAAACAAAAGAAGGGTACCGTTTCACATCTACATGGATCTCAATTTCTTATTACAATAGATGGATATGTAGATTACCCTGATGGTGTTCATGCTGTGTATGCAAGGTGACAGAGGCTTGGACATAGTTTAAAAAAACAGAGTTTCGATGACAGGGATTTTTGTACCATATCAGAATAATTCATACAATGACTTTAGAGGATCAGTTTCATGGCCCTCCTGATTTATTAATTCATGATCAGCTGTCATAGACCTCACGTTACAGAAAATCAAAGAGAAGCCCACATGAAAAGGCCGGCTGAACTACAGCAAATACTCAAGTCCCAGCCTCAGAGAGTGTCTGCAGTTAGGCAAGGGCATGAATTGGTAAAGTATGGGATCCTGGGACTAGAGATGCGGATGTGTGGGAGGACTCTATTAGGGCTGAGAACTGTGAGCTCTCAGGTTCTCAAGGGTTAATCTCACCTGAGGGGGGGTGGGTAGGGGTAATCACTCCACCCTCATCCCCCCTTGAAATGTTATCATTGTCACCTGTGACTGAGGAAGTTCATTCTTCATTGTCTTCTAAACCAGCTGTGAAGGAAATGTCAGGCAACACAATACTGATGCCCCTCAGGGCCACCAATAGTTGCCTCTAGACCTATAACCAGACTTAAGGCACAGTAGGCTGGTAAGGGGAGGTAGAAAGTGTAGTTCATGACAGTGGGCCCATGATCACGGAATCCACTGGTCTCACCCTGTTCTCCGCTATCCCGAAGGAGCTGACCTGATGAAAGATGGAATGGTCTTCTGAAGACATAGTTCCAGTGTCCATTAGATGGCAGCAGCATGGAGGGCAGGGGCAGGGTTCTCCAGAAGGTGCTATATGCTTTGAATCAGCATCCAGTATATGGTACAGTTTCTCCCATAGCCAGGATCCGTGGGTCCAGGAGTCAAGGCAGGATGGAAAAGGCAATATGTACTCATTACACCCTAGTGACTCCCTAGAAAAAAAATTCCTTCCTGTTCCCACAACCTTAAGTTTTGCTGGCCTGGAAGTGTTGGCATCATATTGGGGAGCACTCCTGCCAGGAGCCACAGCAAACCTTCAATTGAGCTGGAAGATCAGGATTCCCCCGGCCACTATGGACTTCTACTGACCTTAAAACAACAGGCTATAACTGGTTTTCTGCCCAGAAAGGTGAGAACAGATGTGTTTAACAGCCTGGTGACCTTTGGGCTAACTATGTGGCCAAGACTACACCCAGACCCTCATCTCGAACTTGTTTTCTCAGTTAATCTATAGAATCCATCTTTATAGAAGATGGCATTTGTACTTCACACAGAGTTTTGATGTGGTCATGTCTTTAGCTTTGCTGTGCACATGAGATTGAGTGAATTATCAGGAAACTTCACCAAATTGTGCTGGGCTTAAAAATGCCTCAAATAAACTACTTGGCATCAGACTTGAAGTTTGAACCACCATTGGACTGTTACCCTGCTGCCCATGGTGTTTGCAGAGACTCACACAACATGACTGCATTTAAATCATATCAGGTAGATCAGGCCCAAGGACATACCAGACACTCCAGGTTGTGGAAAGGGCACAACTCCCTCACATGGGCTTCATAAAATGCTGTCCCCTCACACTGCAGTGGCAGGAGGGGGCACAGCTTAGTGGTGGAGCCCTCGCCTGGCATGTGTGAGAACTTGGGTTCGATTCCTCGTGATCCAAACCAGTAAAACCCTTTGACAGCAAACAAAAACGCTGCCACGGCATGACTGCACACCACCCTACCATCTGATGCTGTGTGTGCAAGGACTGAGGACCCCTGTTCTGCTCTTTCCCTCACGACTGATAGAGCTTACTTGACGGACCTGGGCCTGACCCACTACTGGTCCATGCTCCTGACCCATTTCTTGCTGTGGACTTGGTTCAGACTTTTCATCTCACAGATGAATTCTGCATCTTCATTCTGAAACCTGATTCCAGGAGCAGTAACACCGTATTCCTTCCTGACATGGGCCTCGTTCCTTATCTCTGTGGATCACGTTCCCAGCACACTGTTGAAACCTGTGCACTCTGCAGTGGCTTTCTTTCCTTAACCTGCCTGTATGTGGAGAGATATGCAGCCACATTTACAGTGTGATGTCTGATGTGAATTAATATTAGCATTTCAAATGGAAATAAAGCCAGGTAGTGGGGTGCACACCTTTAATCCCAGCACTTGGGTGCCAGTGGCAGGCAGAACTCTGTGAGTTTGAGTCCAGCCTGGTCCACATAGCTAGTTCCACAATAGCCAGGGCTGCATAGAGAGACTCTGTCTCAAAGTAAATAAATAAAAAGAAACAAAAAGGTTTGGAATCAAGAACCAAAATTTGCCTTGGCCAAACTGCTAAGATAGGCAGACTTAGACTAACTGCCATCATTAAAACTGCTCAGCCTTACAGCTTTAGTGTTACTCAATACATTCTGACATGGAGGAAAGATGTGAGCATATTCTTCTGTGAGAGGTTACAGGCCAGTGGCTGATGGATCTCAGTGGATTCTCCTCTTGGCCAGTGCAAAGCCAAAATGAAAACACACAGAGGGAAGCGAGGGAAAAAGGACCTATCAGCTGCAGCAGGAAGGAGAAGCGGGGCATCGTCTCTACAGCTGGGCTCTCCCAAACCAAAGAACAAGTGTGAATTTATAGGAAGGCCACACTTGTTCCTATGGGGAGGGCGCATTCCTGCACATGCCCAGTGTGTGCTGCAAAGCTTTATCTGGAAATAAAAGATCACCTGTCATTGACACAGCGACTACCCTTGAAGGTGCAGCTCTGCGTGGCTACTAACAGTGTGAAGCCAGTGAAGCTACATGAGACCTTGTTTCCAAACCAAAATATAGGAGCTGGGGCTAAAGCTCCATCTGGAGAGGCCCTCTGCTTCCTGACTGTGGATGCCATGTGAGAGGCCGCCTTCAGCTCCCATGGCCACAGCAGACTCTACCCTCCAACCTCCTCAAGTCACTGTTGTCTCAGCAACAGGAAAAAACCAACGCACCACATTACTGTGTTGAACACGGGGTTTCCAATGTTTCTGAAGATTTGGTGGCTGAGGACAACGCCTTGTGTTATCGATCTCCCAGGTATAAAGAAATGCCAACATTAGCACCTCAGCTCTCATCCTAAAGGGACTAAGAGATGGTTTATTCTGGAGTCATTTAGAGTGAGCACGGCCCAGGAACACAAATTTAGGTTACCCCAAAATTCAATGTTCCAATGTGGAAGCCTTTCGCAGGATTTTCACAGTTTTACACAACAAAGACATTCGTGAGTCAAGGCAGCTTTACCATACATTTGTGGGCACACCAGAGCAGCAGGTACATCGAGAAGTGGGGAGTGCTATTCTACAGGCGAACAGGCGATCTGATGACATTCTTAGAGCTCTCGGTTTGCAGAAGCTAACGTTCTGCTAAGTTAATAGCTTCAGGAGGTTTTTATTTATTTTCATGAGGTGCTAGTTTCGATAGAGTGACAGCTGGGTGGTGGCGGCAGACACCTTTAATCCGAGCATCCAGGAAGCAGAGGAAGGTGGATCTACAGAGTTCCAGTCCAGCCTGGTAACAGAGTGAATTCCATGACAGCCCAAACTAGACAACCAAACCCTGTGTGTGTTGAAATGTCAAAAAAAAAAAAAAAAAAAAAAGAGGGAAGGAAGACAGGAAGAAACTCAGATACTGAGTGCGGCAAGGAGCTAGAACTAGCACAAGGTAATTAGCCGCTGGACCTATCAAATTCAAACCTCTGCACAGTATTGAAATTCTGCCTAGTCTGTCTGTCTCTCTAGACACAACACAGACTCCTTCCAGGAGCTTTGTTATTGTTGTTGTTCACAGCCAGACAGCTTCTTTTCAGACAGTTTTGTTCACACAAACTAAGTAAACTATTTTTTTCATAATGCAAAGTAAATTAAACAAGGTATGGGGGAGTACACCTGGAATACCAACAGCACACAGGAGGTAGCGGCAGGAGGATTCCTATGAGTTTAGTGCCTGCTTTGGATATGATATATAGCAAGTACTTCTGATAGCCACATGCTGCGAATACATACACACATAGGAACTCACACACACATATACATAGGAACACACACATACACATAGGAACAAACACCCATGCACATAGGAACAGACATACACATAGGAACATATATACACTAGGAACACACGCAAAAAGAACTAAAAATAATAATTAAGAGAAATTTTGAAGGCAGTGCCAGGCATGGAATCGTGCCTACAGTTCAAGGAGTTGGGAGACAAAGGCAGGAGGATCAAAGGTTCCAGGCTATTTTTGTCTACATAGTAAATCTGACGCCAGCTTGGGCTACATAAAACCCAGAACCCTCCCATTTTGTGGGGAGCAGAGTCGATGTTGACCTTTTTCCATGACTCAGATTGCAACAAGGGGTCTATCTTCCACCTTCTGAGTTTTTGGACATAAGCTGCTCTTCTTCCCCTGTGAGCGCCCAGGTCTGCCTGTTCCGGGTTCTCCCTTAACAGCCTTCTCTCACCTGGTGTGTGCTTATGCTGCTGGGATAAGAAAGCATTGCTGAATCCAAAGCTGTGAAAATGTATTAAAATGTTTTCATTTCCTTTTTTAGAAAGGGTCTCATGTAGCTCGTGTTGTTCTTAATAGTCTAGAGATGACCTTGAACTTCTGATCCTCCTGCCTTCACCCCCATATGGTAAGATTACCACGTGTGCCAACATGCCTGGCGTCCCATCCAAGTGCTAACTGGGCCCAGCCCTGCTGAGCTGATGGGATGAGGCTGTATGGTCAGAGTCTGGGAATCCTGGAGTGTGATACAAGTTAGAGAGCAAAGCTCCCAGCTTGTAGAAAAGATAAGTACCAAGCAGTCACATAATCTGCTTATTATATATTTCTCATTCTATATAGGAATGATGCAGAAGGTAAACCTAGGCCACCAGGCAACACAGTCAGCTCTCTGCCCTGCTGATTTGGCATAAGGCCCCAGAAATGTCAGTCATTGACTTGACAGAAAACTAACTTTGAACTGTCACCCTCAGCAGTTTGAACTTTTAGGGATCTTGACTCAGGAGAAACCGGGATTTGTGGTTTTGACACTGAAAAGAATTTCAGGAGTGGCCTAGATGGCAAGGATATTTCACTAGGCTCGAGGGTGAGGAGATGTCTATGCAGTGAAAGCCCTCGCCCGAGGCCCTGCTGCCAGTGCCACCAGCTGAGCCCACCACCGTGTTGGTCTGATCCTCTGCAAGCCTGAGCCAAATAACCTCTGTCTCCCTTACACTGAGTCTTGGTATCGATGTGGGAGGAGCCATGAGCAAAGAACTCTAAAGCTATGCTGGCTTCTGGTCAACTGTGATTGGTGCATGGCTCCATGACCTCACAAGGAACCATTGTGATGAATGAGAGAGGCCCGCCTATATTAGGCACCAGCTGGGTCTAGACCTTGTTCTTAGGCTGCGGTGAAACCATTCGTTAGCTGATAAGAACTTGCTGTAGACTGTGATTTTTATAGATTTTGATTTTTAGTGTGCGTCTTAACATCTGTAATCACAACTGACCTGAATATCGTGAGTGTGCTTCCCAGTGGGGTCGGGTTTGTGCCTGAATTTTGACTGACTTGGTTTAGATTTAGTTTATGCCTTGCTTCAGTTTATTTTATCAGCAACCATTTTCTGTTATTCTCTACACATTCATCTTTGACATTTCATACATTGGTTTATTTCTTTACCTTAACTTTTGTTAAGTTAGCTGTAAAAGATAAGGGATTTGATTTGGTTGTGCACTTGGAGCATATCCTTGTTACTTCCCCTGGCATTTCCCTGTGGTTATAAATCCCCTTACCATGTAGAGATTCTTCTCCTGCCCACCAAGCCACTCACTAAACAGAACACGCTCTGGAAAGTCTTGAGGGACGACAGTTTCCTCGTGGCCTCGCAGTGTCACAGACAGGCCATCATCCCTTTGGTGCCCATAACTATGAGTTTAAGGGAAAGGAGCTGAGTGTCCTGAGGGTGGAGAGGAAGAGGGCTGCAGTAGTTGGAGTCGTCACAGAATTTGAGGGTCTGAGTGAAAAGGACTTTGAAGAAACCTGTGTGTTCACTATCTAGTCCATAGCCTGTCTCTAACCCAGGCTAGCCCAAAGCTGGCTGAGTCCACTCTTGTTGTTACTGCTGCTGTTATTAAAGTCCAAATGTCCTCAAGGCTGTGAGAGAGAGGTTTCACAGCATCTCAATTCTCTGGATTTCCGGTCTCTAACTGGGGGTGCTGTTCAGGACTTTGTAATGCCCCGTGGTGGTGGAACCCAGCAGGGGGAATTGAGTCATTAGAGGCAACAGGACATGACAAAGCCATGTAAGCAGCTGCTTCAGACCCATCTTCCCAAGTCCCCAGACATGGATTCCCTGTCCTCTGAGAGTCGGAGACATAGCACAACCCATGGAACAAATGTTGCTGTTTCTCAGGGAATTGGTCATGACAGTGAGAAAACCAATGCAGTTTTAGGAGACAGAAGGTGAAGGGCTTTTTTTTTTTCTTGGTTGTGAATAGCTGTGATTGGCTCATTTCCTCCTATGACCTCACTGGAGCCATTGTGAGGAGTTGCAGACTCCGCCCACATGAGGCCCTGGCTGGTTCTTCTCACTCTGCAGAGAAGCTGTAGCTTGGTTGTTTGCAGAGTTGTTGAGCTCAGACTTTGATTAACATAAACCTTGATATTACTGATGTACGAAAACAGACGCTGTTCATTTGCTTTGACATCCAAACAGTGAGTTTGCTTCCCAGGTTGTTGGTTTTGATTTTTGTCTCTGAGGTGGTTCTTGACTTAATTTGTGCTTTTCATTCAGTTTCTTCTAACTAGTCCTATATTTCTATTTTTAAACATGGTTCCTTGATAGTTTTAAATTTAATTTTTCTGGTTTTCAAAGTTTATTAGTATGAACAATCTGTAAAAAGCCATCTATTTCATCACCATGTGAATGTTTATCACATCTACCTGTGCCCTCTATTATCTCATAAATCCTTTGAAGCACTTAAATGTTCATCCACCCTGGTAACTATCTTCCACACTTGCTATGTTGCACCCCAACACCCTGCAAAAAAGACCAAAAACTGTCATGTGTACCATGAGGTACAGTCCATTTCATTACAGCATCCCAGTGTCGGGGAGGGCTAGCATCCTTTAGATGACCATCTATATGAGTTTTAGATAAAGGAATGGAATATGTGAAGTGTGGAGACAATGTCTGTAGTCATCAGAATACTTAGAGAACTTTAGCATCCTAGTGCAAAGGGCGTTGGGACAGACCATGGGTTCATTCTCTAACTAGTCCATACCCTTGTCCCTAGCAAAGGTCAGCACAGAGTTGCTGAGTCTGTCCACCTTGTTACTATGGCACTTGTTACCTTGTTACCATGCTACCTGCTTACTATGTTCTTAAAGTCAAAGTGTCCTGCTCAGGTTCGATAGGAATGGTCTCACACCTTCTCATATGTCTGAATGCCTGGGTTCTAGCAGGAGGTGCAGTTTGGGGAAATCATAAAAGCCCAGGGCCTCAGGAGAAATTGGGTGACTAGATGCACCATGGACCTGCCAAAGGCATGCACCCAGCTGCTTCAGACTTATCTTCCCAAGTCCCCAGCTCCTCGTCTGCCATCCCTCCCTGTCCCCTGAGAGCCTGAGAGGAGGGTTACCCTTTGCTGTTCAAGCTATATCTTGTTGGGGATTTGCTCACAGCCTTGACAAAAGTTATGCAGTCCCTGGAGCAGGGTAGAGAATCATCTTTTGGGCTCTTTGCTGTTACTGGTCCATTCCTTACTGTGACATCACAAAAAGCCTTTGTGTGAAGTTATTGAAATCTCTTCCTATAAGGCCCCGCAGCCGACTGCAGTTTGTCTTGATGCTGCAGAGAAACTCTTGTTGGATAGAGAGCACCGGACTTCTACACTTGACCTGATAAACTGGAATCTCCTAATCTCTTGGACCTTGACATTGGGAGATTTCCTCTTTGTTGGCTGGATTTTGTGTTCAGTTGTTCTTTTTGATACATACACTCAATGCTTTTTGTTGAGGCACAGATTTCTGCTTATGTGTTCATTTTATTTAATTGTTCCATTTAAATTTTTTGCCATGTTTTACTTTGGTTTCATTTTTCTTATTTTAAACCATATCTGTATGAAATAAAAAATCCTTTGTAACACTTCTATAGATGTAAACAGTGACCTGGGATCATTTTCATCTGCTCTGTGACATTACAGCTGCCCCTTGTGTGTGCCCCAAAGTCCCCCATTTCAATTAAAGCTTGAGCTACTGATCCATAGCTCTAGTCACCATTTCTCTGGAACTGGGAGGGGGGAGGGCATTGCAGTACGAAGCTCATGTCTATTTCTTCTTCAGAGAATGACAAAAGTTGATGTTTTTGTGGCCAAGTGTGGACCTCTTCACTTGATCTCCTTACATCCTTCTTAGTTTCCCCATAGAATTGTCCTAGGATTCCCTGTTGAACTCTCTGTGAATAGGAAACATCCTAGCTGTCATGTATTGTTTGAACTTGTGTGAAGAAGCAAGGAATCTGATAACAGATGTACAAGTGGATATTCCTCAAGAACATCAGAGTATACTCAAGCCTGTGTGTGTGTGTGTGTCTTGTGGTTGTTGTTGTTGTTATGGGTTAAGCCTCAGGGTTATACTGGTTTTCAAGACTGTGTTTGCAATGATCTTTCCTAGTATCTTTTTGAAGCTTCTGAGGAACACTGGTCTCCGCTATACAGAAAGACCCATCATGCACTCTGTTGGTCCTGGGATGTCCTTGCTAGCAGAAGTTGTGTTTCTCTTTCCATATCATCCCTAAATTGATCACATTGTATGTTTTGTAACATCCAGAATTGATCCTCATGCCCAGGGTGGAGTATCTAGCAGGCAGCAAGTGCTATGTAGGTTTAATAACATCTTATCAATGTGAGTGTCTCTTTTATGACTCAAGAAATCTCTTGTTTACAGGGGTATCAACTCTGTAGTCAGTTCACACCACACACACGCAGGGCTCCCTAGGTCCTACTTGTCCTTTCATACTTCATGTCTTGTCTCACATTTCAAGAATTTGAATCTTCTCTCTGGGTGACGCAGGTCAAGGGTTTGTCAGACTTCATCCTTTCAAATCACCAGATCTTGGTTTCTTTGGTCTTTGATTCAAACTCTAAGGAACCACTTATTTCATCTCTAATATTTCTTATGCTTTCTCATAACTGCTTTGGGGTTTGGGTTGGCATTTATTTTCTTTTTAACCTCTAACCCCAATATGTATCATAAGGAGGTCTGAGATACCTAATTTTTTTTTTGATGATTTTCATGATGTAGACATTGAGAGCCACAAACTTCTTTTTTAGACCTGGTTTTGTCTTTTACGTTCTAGATTCTTGTGGTGGTCCCATCCCCCACCTGTCAGGGTGGGGGCCATGGAGGAGAAAACGGAAAACCTGTGGCATAAGAGCTGGCCAGGTTTTTCGGCCCCACAGATTTCTTCTGAGGAGATGGAGAGTACGTCATCATATGAATCTGTCCTTGACAGTGATTCGGAAGACTATTTCTCCTGCATAGAGGATTTAGATATGGAGGATGACAGCAGAGAGGCTGAGATCCAGGAGAAGGGAAACATCACCATCCAGTCAGGCCTCCATCTACTGTCTGCCCTGAGCCCAAGCCAAAGCACAGGCTTTGAAGACACCATTGGTGCTCCCCTCAGCCAGAATACAGTCCCTGATGTCAGCACGGCCACTGGCCCCAGCAGGGATACTGAGTCCACCATGGGCCATGGCCCAGGCCACGACATAGAAATTGTTGAAGCCTCTTGTGCTCCCGAGAGCCAGAATACAGTCCCTGATGTCAGCACGGCCACTGGCAGCAGCAGGGATACTGAGTCCACCATAGGCCATGGCCCAGGCCACGACATAGCAATTGATGAAGCCTCTTGTGCTCCCGAGAGCCAGAATACAGTCCCTGATGTCAGCACGGCCACTGGCCCCAGCAGGGATACTGAGTCCACCATAGGCCATGGCCCAGGCCACGACATAGAAATTGATGAAGCTTCTTGTGCTCCCGAGAGCCAGAATACAGTCCTTGATGTCAGCACGGCCACTGGCCCGAGCAGGGATACTGAGTCCACCATAGGCCATGGCCCAGGCCACGACATAGAAATTGATGAAGCCTCTTGTGCTCCCGAGAGCCAGAATACAGTCCCTGATGTCAGCACGACCACTGGCCCCAGCAGGGATACTGAGTCCTCCATGGGCCATGGCCCAGGCCACGACATAGAAATTGATGAAGCCTCTTGTGCTCCCGAGAGCCAGAATACAGTCCCTGATGTCAGCACGGCCACTGGCCCCAGCAGGGATACTGAGTCCACCATAGGCCATGGCCCAGGCCACGACATAGAAATTGATGAAGCTTCTTGTGCTCCCGAGAGCCAGAATACAGTCCCTGATGTCAGCACGGCCACTGGCCCGAGCAGGGATACTGAGTCCACCATAGGCCATGGCCCAGGCCACGACATAGAAATTGATGAAGCCTCTTGTGCTCCCGAGAGCCAGAATACAGTCCCTGATGTCAGCACGGCCACTGGCCCCAGCAGGGATACTGAGTCCACCATAGGCCATGGCCCAGGCCACGACATAGAAATTGATGAAGCCTCTTGTGCTCCCGAGAGCCAGAATACTGTCCCTGATGTCAGCACGGCCACTGGCCCCAGCAGGGATACTGAGTCCTCCATAGGCCATGGCCCAGGCCACGACATAGAAATTGATGAAGCCTCTTGTGCTCCCGAGAGCCAGAATACTGTCCCTGATGTCAGCACGGCCACTGGCCCCAGCAGGGATACTGAGTCCACCATAGGCCATGGCCCAGGCCACGACATAGAAATTGATGAAGCCTCTTGTGCTCCCGAGAGCCAGAATACTGTCCCTGATGTCAGCACGGCCACTGGCCCCAGCAGGGATACTGAGTCCACCATAGGCCATGGCCCAGGCCACGACATAGAAATTGATGAAGCCTCTTGTGCTCCCGAGAGCCAGAATACAGTCCCTGATGTCAGCACGGGTACTGGCCCCAGCAGGGATACTGAGTCCACCATAGGCCATGGCCCAGGCCACGACATAGAAATTGATGAAGCCTCTTGTGCTCCCGAGAGCCAGAATACTGTCCCTGATGTCAGCATGGCCACTGGCCCGAGCAGGGATACTGAGTCCACCATAGGCCATGGCCCAGGCTATGACATAGAAATTGATGAAGCCTCTTGTGCTCCCGAGAGCCAGAATACTGACCCTGATGTCAGCACGGCCACTGGCCCCAGCAGGGATACTGAGTCCACCCTAGGCCATGGCCCAGGCCATGACATAGAAATTGATGAAGCCTCTTGTGCTCCCGAGAGCCAGAATACTGACCCTGATGTCAGCACGGCCACTGGCCCCAGCAGGGATACTCAGTCCACCATAGGCCATGGCCCAGGCCATGACATAGAAATTGATGAAGCCTCTTGTGCTCCCGTTAGGCAGAATACAGTCCCTAATGTCAGCACAGGCACTGGCCCCAGCAAGGAGAGTGAGGGCACCATAGGTGATGGCCCAAGCCAGGACACAGAATGTGATGTAAGCTTTGGTGGTCCTGTGCCTTCCTGTCTGTACCCTGAAGTCATCATTATCTCTGGCCCCCCCTAGGAGAGTGAGGAGTCCCTGTACTTTCTCCCGAGCTGGAGGGAAGATCATGAAGAATCCGAGGGCGTTCTGCCCAGCCCAAATGAAGACAACTTGAATAACGAGAAGAACCAGAACCCCGACAGGAGGAGGAAGAGATGGCGCCTTAAAGGGCTGAGGAGGCAAATCCATCGTCTCTGCCGCTGTTTCTTCTGTTGCCTCCTCACCCCAACGGAAGAAGCCCCAACCCCCAGGTGAGGGACAGGGAGAGGGGGGAAATGGAGTCCCAGTGAGACCAGGTAGACAAGCCCTGTGACTTCTTGTGTATTTCATCTTTGCTTTTGCCACGGATACGCGGCACCATTTAGAGGACACGAAC
This sequence comes from Microtus oregoni, assembly GCF_018167655.1. Lineage (NCBI taxonomy): Eukaryota > Metazoa > Chordata > Mammalia > Rodentia > Cricetidae > Microtus > Microtus oregoni. The sequence goes on from NW_024543073.1 coordinate 50,905,164, forward strand.
CCTAATGTCTGTGACCCTAGAAGGAGCTTTCCCATTCTGCCCCTTTATATGGATTCTGGGAAAGTTGAGCCTGAAGCAGACAAGCAGAGGATGCAACCAGGGGCAGTGGAGGGAAGGAGAGGGGTTTGGGCTTGGGGAAGGGAGATCAGGTTAGGCAAGAGGAATCACGTAGAGCGCTGTGGGACAAGAGGCTAGCCCAGTGGTGAGTCCTGCCTATGTCAGAGTCACTAACAGAGTCCTTTGCTTGTGTCTCCTTTCAAGGTCTGCAGAACAGGCCTGGGGCATGGTTCTTAAACCATGGGTCTCGTTCGGCCTGGTGTGGCCTACCAGCCACAAGAGGGGGCCAGGCCAGAACATTATAGAGCTATTTGTACCCGAAATCATCATGCCCTGTGACACACGCTGTGACACATGAGGACAAGCTCTATACCCCTCCTCTCCCTGCAGTGGGAGCTGTTAGCTCCCATAAGGTAAGCTGATACTTGTCCCAGCACTATGGCTGGACAGAAAAGTCGGACACACGGCCACCCCATTTTAAAGAGCCAGCCTTCCAACTTCTGCAATCCACGTTATGCAACTTCATGTTCCACACAACATGGGGTCTTCACCAAGTCGTCCCCTAATTTTTGAAGATCCTTATCGATGACCAGCTGTAAAGAAGTCCATGTACAGGGCAGAGAGGAGGAGAGGGGTGTGTGGGACAAGGCAAGAGAGAAGAAAATCAGTAAGACACTAGGGAAGGAGAGGAGTCTGCCCATAGGAAATTCCAGTTCCAGCCAGGCAGCTGAGAAGAAAGAGATGAGCATGTAGGGCAGGGACAGGGACCTTGGGCGGACTGATCCGGAGAAACTCCCTGGAGAAGAGATATATAGAGTTCAGGGCATGGGTTCCCGGGAACAGAAGACCATGCCTCCCTAGGGGGTTCAAACCAACCCCTTCCCAGGATCCTCCTCCTCTTTCTGCTCTAACCAACCTCAGGCTGATCTGGAAGAATCTGCGTCCTTTTCTTCACAGCCTCCTGCCACCAGGGTCCACACTGCCCTTCCCATGTTCCAGCAGTTCAGAAACTGTGGTAGTATTTTTATCCCAGTGAATGATTCTTTCCCTTTGACTAAAATTCCAGGACTTTTCTGGCTACTGTGAAAAGGTAACTAGGACTTGAGGGGGCTGTGGAGCATCACCGCTGGACAAGGCCAGCCTCCTTGGACGGCTTTGTGTCCAGTGGTGACATCCGGGGTCTAGATTGGGGGAACAGTCACTGTCATGGAGCTACAAGGTGTCAGCCAGTGTTATTGTGTTATTGTGTACATTCTGCAGAATCCTCATGGTTACCATGCAGGTTGTGAACAGCTCTCTGTGTCAGCGAGAGCTTCCCAGCTGTCAGGGAATCCAGGGTTCTTGTCTGAGGGGATTTTTTGGATCAGTGGTTCTCAATATTCCTAATGCTGCAACCTTTTAATACAGTTCCTCATGTTGTGGAGACCCCCCCCAAAAGACAGTTACCTTTGCTCCTGTTTCTGATCTTAGGTGAGCCTGTGAAAAGCTCATTCAATCCCCAAAGAGGTTGAGACCCACAGGTTGAGAGGCACTGAAGTGATGACTTAGTTTGAGTCCTCTGAGTGTCTCTGTGTGGAAGATGAGTTTCTGAAGCCTGGTCTTGATGGAATCCACCAATGAATCGGGCTTTCTTATGACTGCTGAGAATGCTGGCATTGGTCTTTCTGAATATGGGCATTGTGTCAGCTTAGCAAATAGCAGTCTACTCCCTCGGCCACCGCTGAGCACAACTTGCACACACAAGTCTCTGTGGCAGCCTACAGTGCCGAACTTTACTGGTATTGATGGTGCAATGGGTCAGCAGGTCATCCTGAGGAGAGCTTGACACTTGTCTCCCTGTGTCATGAATCATTTGCCAGATACCCTAGGGCCTTTGAGATAGGAACTTGGTGCAGACAGATACCTATTCTAGCATTCACTTACTGAATTTGCCCATTCTGCTGACAAAACACTGTAGCCACGGCCACTTAAGTGAGAAAGCGTGTTACTTAGGGGTCCACAGTTGCAGAGGGGGACAGCACATAAACATCCTGATGGGAATCTAGCAATAGGCAGACAGTCATGGCATTGGAGCTGGAGGTGATAGCTGACACTGATTCTCAAGCCACAGGGAGAGAGGGAGAGAGAGAGAGAGAGAGAGAGAGAGAGAGAGAGAGAGAATATATATGGAGTAGAGGGAGAGAGAAATTAGAGAGAGGGATATATACGTATATACACATAAACACAGACATATATATATATATATATATATATGGAGAGAAAGAGAGGGAGGGAGAGAGAGAGTTATTTGGAATGGGATTGGCTCTAGAATCCTTAAAGCTCTGTGACCCCCTACTGACACTTCCTCCTTCCAGGCCATACCTCCTGGTCCATATCCAAACATGTTCATCCATGGGGGCCATTCTCATTCAAACTAAGCCACATACTAACCAGAATGGGGAGAGGAAACTCTTGAGTAGCATCACCCTGAGCTCTGACTGCCGCTGTCCCCACCCTTCCGCTCTCCTTGCACTCTCAGAGAGCAGATGACACCACTGTCTCTCTTGAAACTTGCAAACCTGCACTTCCATTAAGATGTCTGGAAGACAGAAGAGACCCTTACACTCACTTTTATCCACAACGAAGTTTCTTTTGTGGAACTCCTCACCTAGAGGAGCCCTTTTTGCCTCTCTGCACCCAATTGGATGTTTGTGACCACCTCACACGGTCAGAATGGGCTAGATAGTCTCAGAAAAAGAACAAATAACAGGCACACCCCTCAATCCTCATTGGGAGACACAACATACAAAACCATCAGTGGTCTGCCTTATGTGACAATGGAAGCCTGACCACAGTGGCAGCCCGTCAACTAACCCATGCCACAGCCTCTTTGCCAACTTGCTGAAAGAGGTGGGGCATTCAGTGTTAGTGTCTTCCTGCCCCTGACTATCAGACACAGTAGTCAACGTGAACATAAGTCCTGGACCAGCGCAGGGCACCATGGAGTTTAGGGAGTGCCCTGCCAATCAGCTCCTTGTGTTGGGAAAGCCATCTAAGCAAGCAAAGGGCGATTTTCTCAGTTTTCTCATGAGACTTTGGAAAGCAGGGGGATTAGTAAACTCTGTGTGACTCTGACATCATGATCTGTCTCCTGTCATGGGGAAGCTGAATGGGAGGCAGGTGGGCAGGTGGCCAGAGAATTCAGGCTGAGCACCATGGAAGGTTAGAATGGGACTCACATGTCTGGTCAGCTCTCCCCAAGCAAAGGCTGTCTAGCCAGGGCCAAGGTGAAAGAAATCTGTCCCTGACAGACAGACAAGGTTACAGAATCCATTAGGGACACTATCCAGTAAAGCCAGGCCACTTCCTTTCAAAGACTTGAAGGCACCAGCCTCATGTGCCCTTTGGTCTTACCTCAGGAAAGCATGTGGTCACTTCTCTGCCCCTTTCAGACAGCAAATCCACACTGCTCATCTTCACACAAGTCAAGAAACCATGTGATTTGTTTTGTTTGTATTTTTGGCCAAACTTCCTGATCCCCAGGCTGCTCACCATGGCAGGAAATGGACAACTTTTGTTGTCCTTAGCTTGCAGGCACTCATGAACACATTCAGCCACAAGCTTTTCTTGCTTCCCATCCAGAGCTCCAACAGGGGATTGACCACCACACAGGGTCAATTATTCATTTGTTCTGTTGACAACACTTGGCTCCTGAGAGATATCATAAGATGAGAATGTAGCCATGAAATTGCTCTCCTAGTGACAGGAGTAACTCACTCCACCAAGTGCTCGGTCTTCAAACGTGAGGGCGTGAGCTCAGAACCAGCTGCCACATAAAAGCCTTGAAGGGCAGTGTGAGCATATCATCCTACCCCTGTGGAGGTGCAAGAGAGAAGTCCCCTTTTCATCCTTGTACAGGTGGTCTAGAGTTACTGACAAGTCACGGGTTTAAGGAGAGTGTCTCAGGAAGCAAGGTAAGTGCTCCAGAAGACACATATGAACCCAGACACACACACACAAGTTGGGAGACATGAAGAAAAGGGAATAGAAAGAAACATGGGTGAAGGCTTCATCTTTCATAAATGATTGTTCTTATGTGCGGGATCTATTTCTCAACCTACGTTAACTGTGATTTTGCCCACAGCATTCTAGTGAAAAGCCTTTTTCACGATGTCACGGTCGTATGGAACCCACTGCTATTTTTCTTTTGATGTTGGCACATCAGGACTATGTTCTACTCTTAAAGAACATATGCCAGGCTCTTTCTGTTCCCAGCGCAGCCATGGCTCGTGGTCCCAAGAAACATCTGAAGTGTGTAGCAGCTCCAAAGCATTGGATGCTGGATAAACTAACCGGCGTGTTTGCGCCTCGTCCATCCACTGGCCCTCACAAGCTGAGGGAATGTCTGCCTCTGATCATTTTCCTGAGGAACAGGCTTAAGTATGCCCTGACTGGCGATGAAGTGAAGAAGATCTGCATGCAGCGCTTCATTAAGATTGATGGCAAAGTCAGGACCGATATAACCTACCCTTCTGGGTTTATGGATGTCATCAGCATTGACAAGACTGGAGAGAACTTCGGTCTGATCTATGACACCAAGGGTCGCTTTGCCATTCATTGTATTACACCTGAGGAGGCCAAGTACAAGTTGTGCAAAGTGAGAAAGATCTTTGTGGGCACAAAAGGAATCCCACATCTGGTGACCCATGATGCTTGCACTATTCGCTACCTGATCCCCTCATCAAGGTGAATGACACCATTCAGATTGATTTGGATACGGGCAAAATAACCGACTTCAAGTTTGACACTGGTAACCTGTGTATGGTGACTGGGGGTGCTAACTTGGGAAGAATTGGTGTGATCACCAACAGAGAGAGACATCCTGGCTCTTTTGATGTGGTCCATGTGAAAGATGCCAATGGCAACAGCTTTGCTACCCGGCTTTCCAACATTTTTGTTATTGGCAAGGGCAACAAACCATGGATTTCTCTTCCCAGAGGAAAAGGAATTCGCCTCACAATTGCTGAAGAGAGAGACAAGAGGCTAGCGGCCAAACAGAGCAGTGGGTGAACGGGTCTCTAAGAGACATGCTGGAGACGTATTTGTACTCTTGCTAACAAGCCTTTCTAGGCAACGTGCTAGATTAAACAACATGATGAAAACTAAAAAAAAAAAAACAAAAAACAAAAAAAAACATATGCCATATGTTTATTATTTCATTATTCAATAAAGAAATTCCTCTGTTTATTATTTACCTTATTAAATGTTGACTTGATTTTTATCCTGACCCGTGGGGCAATATTATACAAGCCCTACATTGTATGGCAGCCAAACTTACAGACCAGCTCATACCTGGCCACACGGAAGGTGGTCACATGACTTTCAGACAGGATGTCGCCATCCTAAAAAGATTAAGATATGCTAATATTGTTCTGACTCTTTCTTTGCCATTATGGAGATCACCTGGAAAGTGTTAATCCAGGCTACCTGACAGAGCAACCATACTTGTAGCAACTCGTGTGTCAGGATACCTATGTCTTATTGGTAGCTGTTTCTGACACCCACAGACATGTCAAGTCTACAGCATGGCCACAGGGACACCCGATACCGTTTTTTTTTGTTTTGTTTTTATTGTGGTTGTTGTTGTAGTGGTGGTTGTTGTTGTTGTTTTGGGAGAGACAATATTTCTCTGTACCTTTAGAAACTTGCTCTGTAGAGCAGACTGGCCTGCCTCTGCCTCATGAGTACTGCATTAAAGGCATGCGGCGCCACCACCACTCAGCAAACTGATGCTCTAATTGCATTGACATGAGCAGTCCAGGAAAAAGCTAGGAAGGCCTTTATACAGCCTGATATACAGATAGAGTTCCAGGACAGCCAGGGCTACACAGAGAAACTGACTTTAAAACAATAATGGAAGAAGTGGAGAGATGACTGAGGTTGAGAGCAGTGGCTACTCTGGCAAGGACCCAGGTTCAACTCCCAGTAACCACAAGCAGCTCACAGCCGTCTCTAGCTCCAGCCCCACAGGGTCAATGCATTCTGACCTCCACAAACACTGCACACATGACAGGCCCTCATACACATTCAACAGGCGCACACACACTTGACAGGCACACATGGCCAACACTCAAACAAAATGAAAGTAAATACATATTTAGAAACAGAAAGAAGATAAAAGTAGGCTCGAAATATAGCTCAACAGTATAGCGCCCTGGCCATGTGTGAGGCACCAAGTTCAACTCTTAGCAACAAAAAAAAACAGTATCAAAGTCATCATTATTTCTTTGAAAAATAAACTGCTGCTGCATGTTAAATACATATCTTCTCTACACAGTGGACTTTACTGAAGTCTCTTCCTATATTCTGTATACACAGTAAATGAACTGTACTATTTATATGGCACGTGGGCTGCAGCAGAGGAGTTCAGAGCTCTGTCTAGAGCCTGAACTCACTGAGGACCTTAAAACATTGCTGAACTAGCATCACTATCTTCTCTTTTAGAGATGTGCCAAAATCCCAAACACCGACACTGTGTGGGCCAAAGGACTCCCTCTCCTACAACTATACTCAAACAAGGTCACTCATTCGCCTCCCTTCCCGTCGCATTCTTCTCTGTAAACCTTCCTGGTACACACAGTGCACACCATGTGTACACCACTATAGAATGCTTCTTCTTGTGTTTCTCTCCAGGTATACAGACATACTCCATCCTCAGGACTCAATGCACCTCTTGAAATAGTGAATTCTTAATCAAACTTGAGTGTTTTACTCGGCTTACCTTTGGTTGCAGAAGTAAATGCTCCCATGCATGAATTAAACTCCCCACAATTCCTTCTCCAAACACACCTGCATCGACAGTTTCTGTTACAACTAGGGACACTCTATAGAACGATGTTTTAAAGATACGTGTGAGTAAAATGACATGCTACTTATTTAAAGCTGTCAAAGCTAAGACAACAGAAAAAGGCAAATACATTATAGAAAATCCTGTGTAAAGTTTCCTAATGCATTGCATTTTAGCACCTTCCCCTGAACCCTGCGGTGCTGCTTGGGTTCCTCTCTTCATCAGTTCTCTTCCTTCTGGTCATAAAAGGGCTACCTTCTCAGACGTTCATTCACTACCTAAGTCCTGAAGAGTAAGGGGTGCTCACATCTTTCCTGGTCCCTTCATTGACATCAAACATTTAGCATCTAACTCTAACATTCCATACAAATGTTCTTCTACCAGCCTGGAATGATGCCTTATGTCTGTAGTCCCTGAACTTGGATTGTGGAACCAAGAAGATCACACAGAAGTTAAAGGTAATCTTTGACTGTGTAATGGGTTTGAAATCAGCCCAGGCTACATGAAACCCTGCATTAAAGAAGCAAAAATAAATCAGGGAGAGATTACATCCACAGGTTCTCCTCCATCAGGGAGGGACTATATCCACAGGTTCTCCTCCGTCAGGGAGGGACTATATCCACAGGTTCTCTATTATCAGGGAGGGACTATATCCACAGGTTCTCCTCCATCAGGGAGGGACTATATCCACAGGTTCTCTATTATCAGGGAGGGACTACATCCACAGGTTCTCCATCAGGGAGGGACTACATCCACAGGTTCTCCTCCATCAGGGAGGGACTACATCCACAGGTTCTCCTCCATCAGGGAGGGACTATATCCACAGGTTCTCTTCCATCAGGGAGGGACTGTATCCACAGGTTCTCCTCCATCAGAGAGGGACTATATCCACAGGTTCTCCTCCATCAGGGAGGGACTACATCCACAGGTTCTCCTCCATCAGGGAGGGACTACATCCACAGGTTCTCCTCCATCAGGGAGGGACTACATCCACAGGTTCTCCTCCATCAGGGAGGGACTACATCCACAGGTTCTCCTCCATCAGAGAGGGACTACATCCACAGGTTCTCCTCCATCAGGGAGGGACTACATCCACAGGTTCTCCTCCATCAGAGAGGGACTACATCCACAGGTTCTCCACCATCAATGACGCTTCTTAAAATGAACTTTTATTTTGTTTTTGTTTTCATGAAACAGGATTTGTCTGTGTAACCCTGGTTGTCCTGGATCTCATGCTGTAGACCAGGCTGGCTTCAAACCCAAAAATCCTCCTGCCTCTGCCTCCTGAGTGCTGGGATTAAACTCAGGACATCAGGTTTGCACAGCAAGTGTTCTACACATTGAACTATCTCACTAACCCCTAATTGTTTCTTTTCCAGACAGGGTTTCTCTGTGTAGTCCTGGCTTCCTGGAACTCTCTCTGTAGACCAGGCTGCATAATAGGCGAGCACTCTAGGAACTGAACCACACCCTAGTCTGTTCTCCAGTGCAATCTTATCTTCATTTGCCTCTTGTTACAACCCTTATACGCTTATGTTGAAGACACTGAAATTTAGAATATAATTATCTATTTTGGGTTTTTGGGAACAGAGACTCAGTGTGTAATGAAAGTTGACCTGGAACTACAAGTCCTCTTGCCTCAGTTTCCTAGGCACTGGGATTACAGGTACACGCCTCTTGCAATCTGAAGGTTGGGGTAGAAACATACATTCTTCAGGGAGGGATGCCATTCAACTCACAGCAGCCAATAACCAAGCATGTCGGTGACCGGGGACTCACTGTCCAGTGGGAGCAGCACGGAGAGACAATGACTCGCATCGGATCTGTCTTCTAGATGTTAGATGCCCTCCAAACCTTGGGAACTCAGAGGAAGCCCAAGAGAAAGGACAGAAATTTCCTCTTCGGATTGAGGTGAAGAGGGGGTTTGAACTAGTCACGAAGCTCAATGACAGGACACGCGTTACCAAGCCAACAGCAATTCTTTTGCTATATTCTGCTTCTCTAGCACATTAGCTTCCTATTGTACTGAGGCCAGTACAAGCAATTTCCTTTAAGCCAGCATATCTAAAATTTATTTTTGTCTCCAGCCCAATTAGGAGAAAATCAGGATTCCACCTGCTCCCACTTCCCGGTGGAAGACGGTTAGGTGATAAAAATGGAACGATGTCCTAAAGCCATCTGAAAAGCCGGGGGATTGCAAGTACATCTGTTTTGACTTCTGTTCCATGCAATGCATGCATAGCTTAAAGCCCATTTATTGAACAATTATAGGCCAAATCTCTGCTGAAACAGATGTATTATTAAACACTGTGGGGCTCGCCAAACAGCCCACAGTCGGTGAACTTGACAACGTGAAGCTGAGCCTGTAGCATGAGCTGAGCAAAAAGCGCAGCAGTGGCAAGTTATGGTCAAGTCACAACGTAAGGACAGAATGGGCTTCCAGGGCCTTCTAGAAACTTCTCTTGTCAGCAACGCCCTTGTGCACTGTGGTACGGTCCTACCTGCTGGTCATCTGCTAAACAGTCAATTTTTGTCAGTGGTGGTGGTGTACGCCTTTAATTCCAGCACTTGGGAGGCAGAGACAGGTGGATTTCCATGAGTTTGAGGCCAGCCTGGTCTACAGAGTGAGTTCCAGGACAAGCCAGGGCTACACAGAAAAACGCTGTTTCAAAAAACAAAACAAAACAAGTCAATTTTATTCTTAAAAATTTTTAGTACATGTCTTTTAATTAATTAATAAATTAATTAATTTTCAACTTGATCACAGTTTCCTCTCCTTCCCTCCTCTCCTCCCAGTCCTTTCCCCAACCCCTGTGCTTGCTCCACCATCTACTCATTCTTTCTCTACAAAAAAGGCCAAGCCTCCCACGCATATCAAGTTGTAGTAAGACTAGGCATCCCCACTTCTATTAAGGCTGGATGAAGCAACTAAGCAGGAGGAAAAGGTTCCAAAATCTGGCACCAGGTCAGAGCTACTGCTTTCTCCCACTGTTAGGAGTCCCATAAGAAGACCAGGCTACACAACTATAACATATATGCAGAGGGCCATAGGTCAGTCACGTGCAAGATCTCTGGTTGGTGGTTCAGACTCTGTGAGCTCCTATGAGCCCGGGTTAGTGGATGCTATGTTTTTGTTTTGTTTTGTTTTGTTTTGTGTGATATCCTTGGCCCCTCTGGCTCCCACAATCCTCCCTCCTGCTCTTCCGCAGGATTTCCCTGAGATTCACCTAATGTTTGGCTGTGGGTCTCTGTATCTGTTTCCATCAGTTGTTGGGTGAACCTCTCTGAAGGCAATTAGCTAGGCAGCAATCTATGAGTATAGTAGAATGTCATTAGGAATCATTTTATTTACTCTTTTGTAATTGCTAGGCATGTTTGAATCTTAGGTCTCTGGGTTATCTAGCCTCTGGGTCCTGGCCCTCCAGGCAGTGACAGGGGTGGACTCGCTCTCGTGGCATGGGTCTCAAGCTGGACCAATCATGGTTGGTCACTCCCATAATTTTTGCACCACCTTTACCTCAGCACATCTTGTAGGCAGGGCAAATTGTAGGTCGGAGGTTATGTGGCTGGGTTGGTGTTCCAACCCCTTCACTGCAAGTCTTTCCGGGTTACAGGAGATGGCTGATTCAGGCTCTGTACTCCCCATTGCTAGGAGTCTTAGCTAGGGTCACCCTCACAGAGTCCTGAGAGTTTCCACTGCATTAGGTTTCTAGTTCATCCCAGAGATGCCCACTGATTCCAGCTGCCTTTCCAGTATTCTCTCCTTCCATCTCCCCCCACACGATCCCTCCTGTTTTCACACCCACCCACCCATCCAGACCTTCCCCCTCCATCTGTGATATCTATTCTATTTCCCCTCCCAGTGAGATCCACGGTCTCTCCACCCTTGTTACTTAACTTCTTTGGGTCTGTGGATTGTGGCATGATTATCGTCTACTTCATGGCTAGTATCCACCTATAAATGAATGCACACCATGCTTGTCTTTCTGGGTCTGGGTTACCTCGCTTAGGATGATCCTTTCTAGTTCAATCCATTTGCCTGAAGATTTCATGGTGTTATTGTTTTTAACAGCTAAGTAATACTCCATTGTGTAAACATACCACATTTTCTTTGTCCATTGTTTGATTGATGGACATCTAGGTTGTTTCAGTTCCTTGCTATTATGAATGAAGCTGTTATGAACATAATTGAGCAAGTGCCCTTGTGGTATGGTAGAGCATCCTTTGGATGTATGCCCAGGAGTTGTATAGCTGTGTCTTGAGGTAGGCCAATTTTCAGTTTTCTGAGAGATTGCCATATTGATTTCCAATTGGCTGTAGAAGCTGGCACTCTCACTACCAGTAGAGAAGAGTTTCTCTTGCTCCACATCCTCGCCAGCGTGAGGCGAAGAAGAGAGGAGGAGAACAATAAAGAACCTGCCCAAATTCACACCACCAAGTGCCCACCTCTTAAAACTAATTTCATCCAGGCAGGCCTTTTAAACTGCACCAGGGCCTTCTAGCTGACTCCGCTACCACAGCCTCCAGGCTGACCCAGGGAGACCCGGACAATCCAACTACTGTGTAACCAGGTCAAAAACAAGCTCTGGCTAACTCTGAATAGACTTGGAAGAGTCTATTCACCACTCAGAGATACTGGGTTAGAAAAAAAACCAAGCAGTGCTTAAGCAAACACTGGGGCTGGGTTTTATTTGCACTCTTCCACATGCAGACATCCAGTTAGACCAGCAGCATGTGTTGAAGGAAGTTTATTTTTTCCATTGTATATTTCTGGTTTCTTTATCAAAAGCCAGGTGATCGTAGGTATGTGAATTAACACCTGGGATTCGATTCAGTTCCACTGATCAACCTGTCTGTTTTTTTCCCCAATACCATGTGGTTTTTATTACTATTGCTCTATAGTACACCTTGAAATCATGGATGATGATACATCTGGAAGTTCATTTATTGTACAGGATTGTTTTTGCTATCCTAGATTTTTTGGTTTTTCCATAAAAAGTTGAGCATTTTTCTTTCAAGGTCTGTAAAGAATCATGTTGGGATTTTAATGGTATCTGCACTGAATGTATAGATTGCTTTTGGTAAGATGGCCAATTTTACTATGTTAATCCTACTGATCCATGAGCATGGGGGATCTTTCCATCTCCTGATGTCTTCTACAATTTATTTTTTCAAAGACTTGAAGTTGTCATGAAAGTCTTTCACTTGCTTGGTTAGTGTTACACCAACCTATTTTATATTATGTGTGGCTATTGTGGAGGGTGTTGTTTCCCTGGTTTCTTTCTGAGTCCATTTATCATTTGTATATAGGAGGACTACTGATTTTCTTTTCTTTTTCTTTTTCTTTTCTTTTTTTTTTTGTCCAGTCACTTTATTGAAGTAGTTTCCTCATAGAATTTTGGAGGTTTCTCAATGTATACTATCATAACATCTGCAAATAGTGATACCTTGACTTCTTTCTTTCCAGTTTGTGTTGTCTTGATCTATAGACAGAAGTTTCTGTTCTGCCTGGTCCCGCAGCTGTTCAGTCCCATCAAAACACACAGAGGCTTATATTAATTATAAACTGGTTGGCCTATTAGCTTAGGCTTATAATTAGCTATCTTTTACAACTTAAATTAACCCATAATTCTTGTCTATGTTATCCACGTAGCTTGGTACCTTTTCTCAGTGGAGCATTTTCATCTTGCTTCCTCTGCGTCTGGGTGACGACTGCAGACTGACCTTTTCCTCTTCCCAGAATTCTCCTAGTCTGGTCACCCCGCCTATACTTCCTGCCTAGCTACTGGCCAATCAGTGTTTTATTAAACCAACACAAGTGACAGATCTTTACAGGGTACAAGAGCACTGATCTCCTTTTGTTGACTTATTGCTCTAATTAGAACTTTGAATACTATATTGAATAGATATGGAGAGAGTGGACAGCCTTGTTTTATCCCTGATTTTAATGGAATTGCTTTAGTTTCCCTTTAATTTGATGTTGGCTTTTGGCTTGCGGTAAAAAGCCTTTATTAGGCTTATGTATATTCCTTAAACCCTGTTCTCCCCAAGAGTTTTATCATGAAGGGGTGTTAGATTTTGTAAAAGGCTTTCTCAGCATCTAATGAGATGATCATATGGCTTTTTTCTTTCAGTTTGTTTATATGGCAGATTACACTGACAGATTTTTGTATGTTGAATCATTCCTACATCTCTGGGATGAAGCCAACTTGGTCATGAAGGATGATCTTTTGGATGTGTTCTTGAATTTGGTTCGCAAGTGTTTTATTGAGTATTTTTGTGTTAATGTTCATGCAGGAAATTGGTTTGTAATTCTCTTTCTTTGTTGAGTCTTTGTGTGGTTTGGGTATCAGGGTGTCTGTGACCTCATAAAATAAATTTGGCAATATTCTTTCTGTTTCTATTTTGTGAAATAATTTGAGGAGTATTGGCATTAGTTCTTATTTGAAAGTCTGGTAGAATTATGCACTGAAACTACCTGGTCCTGGGATGGTTTGGTTGGGAGCCTTTTAATAACTGTTTCTATTTCCTTAGGTGATATTGGTCTATTTAAATTGTTTCTCTGATCTTGATTTAACTTGGTAGGTGGTATCTAGTGAGAAAATTGTCCGTTTCTTTTAGACTTTTCAATTTTGTGGAGTACAGGCTTTTGAAATATGACCTAAACCTAAAGATTCTTTGGATTCCCTCGACATCTGTGGTTATGTCCCCCTTTTTGTTTCTGATCTTGTTAATTCAGCAAGAGCTGGGCACTGAAGTCTCTCCCCCCTCCTCTCTCTTTCGCTGTCAACCATGCAGTGATGCAGCAAGAAGGCTCTCATTGACAGGAGTGGTAGCACATGCCTTTAGTCCCAGCACACGCAGAGGTTAAGGTCTGAGATGGTGAGACAGGGAGGCGCCATCAGTATTGTCTAAAAGGGGTGATGTTAGGGATGTAAGGACCATTGGGGAGCTTCTACCAGATGCCTATACCTAGAGTTTGAGAGACTGTGATAGGTACCCTCTTTATTTTGATTGTGTCTGACAGGCAGCTATGATAAATATTTACCAGACGTAAAGTTCACTGGTGATCCTCATCTCCCATCTGGGGTGCCATGGGTCATTAGTTAGAATATCAAAGCCTGGTATGCATACAAGGAGACCTTCCTGAGTATGTACCCTGTCTCCTACAGGACCAGTGACAGCCTCCATAGTCTCTGGCCAACGTCAACAGTACTCTCTATTTTGATCATAGAGAAAGCAAGCACAGGGGATGGGTGCTTTAGAAGTTGATTTAGGTGTCATAGGGACAAGTGTCCCCTTTTGGCAACCTGCTGGTGAGCAGTCTCCACCATGAGAACCATTGAGCATAGGTTTCTTGAATCTTTGAAATCCTAATATAACAGTAGCATAGAAGGGGAAAGAAATCTGAACGTTTCCCATCACCCCAAATCACTCTCCTCTACCTCCAGAACCTTCATTCACACACCACTTTCTTGGACCCTCAGAACTTAAAGCTTTCACATTCTCAGACCCCATTGCCACTGGGCTGCGTTTTCACCCATAGCCTCTCCTGGACTCTCTAGGGAAGTCAGTCCTGTCACACAGAGCCAAGTCTCAAATTCTCTCCATGACCCCTTCGTGTCTCTTTAAAACAAATCCACCTATGCGTCCCTTATGTTACCAAGTTCAGCTACCAGCACGAGGCACTTCCTGTATGAGCACATGGAAGGGGGTGCAGCTTTAATTCCTTGTTAAACATGCAGTTTCTCTTAAATCTTACCACGAACTTGTCTTTATGGTTTTTGTTTTCAGGACAGGAATTATCTTACAAAAATAGAAAAAACTGGCCGGGCGGTGGTGGCGCACACCTTTAATCCCAGCACTCGGGAGGCAGAGGCAGGCGGATCTCTGTGAGTTCGAGGTCAGCCTGGTTTACAAGAGCTAGTTCCAGGACAAGAACCAAAAGCTACAGAGAAACCCTGTCTCGAAAAATCCAAAAAAAAAAAAGAAAAAGAAAAAACTGGCATGGGGTAAGGCCCAGTGAAGGAGAGATGGACAAGGGAGTTAGAGGGAGCTACCTTTGACAGCCTGACGTAGAACAATTCCCTTACTCTATTAGGACAGGCTGCTGGTTAGAGGTGGGGAGTCTCCATATGTAAGAGGTACCTCAGACAGGCTGTTGTTAGAGCTGGGGGGGGGGGTCTCCATATGTAAGAGCTACCCCAGACAGGCTGTTGTTAGAGCTGGGGGTCTCCATATGTAAGAGCTACCCCAGACAGGCTGTTGTTAGAGCTGGGAGGGTCTCCATATGTAAGAGCTACCCCAGACAGGCTGTTGTTAGAGCTGGGGGGGTCTCCATATGTAAGAGGTACCCCAGACAGGCTGTTGTTAGAGCTGGGGGGGGTCTCCATATGTAAGAGGTACCCCAGACAGGCTGTTGTTAGAGCTGGGGGGGTCTCCATATGTAAGAGGTACCCCGGACAGGGTGTTGTTAGAGCTTGTGGAGGGTCTCCATATGTAACAGGTACCCTGGACAGGCTGTTGTTAGAGCTGGGGGGTCTCCATATGTAACAGGTACCCTGGACAGGCTGTTGTTAGAGCTGGGGATCTCCATCTGTAAGCGCTACCCTGGACAGCTGTGGTTGGAAACAGAGGAGGAGAGAGCTAGTTTAGCTCTAAAGATTTTCAGATTATTGGTGCAATTGCAGAAGTTGCCACCATTAAAAACTGAGCATGCTAATTTAGGCCATCAGAATGTACTGAGGCCACACTGTTTGTAACAACAGGGCAAGGCTTTCATAAAATCCATGGCAGTGGCGGGAGAGAGGAGGGGTCACGGAATAAACTCCACTGGAGAAAGTTTCTGTAAGCTCCAAGTGGGAGTTGAGAAGCAAGAAGGAAGCCCGGGAGGGCATGGAGAAGCTGTGAGACTTCCAGGACACAGCAGAGAAACAGGAGGTACAAGGTCACAGAGGGCTTAAGGAAGCCATGGGACTTAGCAGGTAGCTCCTGGGAGGCAAGGAAAATGACAACATAGAGGCCTAGGAGGGCAAGGAAAGTCGCCGAACCTGGGACATGCAGGCAGCTCCTCAGGGAGGGGAGAAGTAGCACAAATTCTAGTTGGTCTTAATAATAAAAACCAGGGTCAATATGGGGGTTAATGCTGAAGGTCAGAGAAGCAGAGCGCCAGTCACTGGAGTTACCTCTACCGATGCCCAGACTGAAGGGGCGATCCTGTCCTCAGACTGCATCTCCAGACTCCCTCTGTCTCCACCAAACCTCAGGCTTTTCAGACTTGTCCTGCCCTATATTCCTCTCTCTGCCCAGCCTGTGCTCTCTGTTCTGGAATTAAAGATGTGTGCCACCATACTCTGACCTCTAGGGGCTTAACTCTGCACTCTGATCTTCAGGTGAGCTTTTGTTAAAACACAAAATATCACTATAGTGAGGAAGTTCCAGAAAGAGCTGAGAGGAACCATGAGGGAGCAGAGAGGGTTAGTGTCGTGGTTACAAGAATTTCAATTTGGGGCCTCTCCAAGCAGACTGAGGGACTCGTCAGAGAGAAATGTCCTAAATCATAAAGAAGAGTCATTCCTTTTCACGGGATGGAGGCCCAGTAGGGGAGAGGAAGCTTCCTGGCACCCAGGTGAGGCTTTTGTAGTAAAAGTAGACAAAGCGGAGACCTCCATAGTGACACCCACCCTGTAGAAGGGGAGAGTCAAGTGATTAGAGCAGGCAGGGGAGAAACAGCTGGAGAAGCCCAAGGGTCAAAAGGGCACAGCAGGGAGAGAGGATGCTTACTGAGCAGGCGAGGGAGAGATGGATGGTTGTTAAGGTGAACAGAAGTGGCTGAAGAGGCGGACTCCAGAATTGAATTTGGTGGTTGGCAGAAGCCGGCAGAAGCGAAGTATTCGTACATTCCTCGGGGGAGTCAGCCCAGCAGCTTGAGTCAGTTTGAAATGTGGAGACGAGGGCATGGCAGAAAGGTCCACGTAGCATTTTCTGCCAGTGCTACCCAAAGAGAGGGAACTCTGGAAGGGGGTGGTGTTTGGAGACCCCGTAATTTAGGGGATGGGACAGTGGTGAAAACGAGGACAGTAATGGGTGACCCGAAGGGTAACCCTTTTATTCACATATAAGAAGTTCAGCTGTGGCCAGAGCGCATAGGCAAGGTGCCATCCTTGGACAACATGTCCTAAGTTTTTGATAAGTATGCAACACGTGTCCCAGCTAGTGACCAGGAACCCGAGGGCATATCCTCCTTTCCTGTAACCTGGAGAGACAAAGGGCAAGTTAGGTCCAGAAGATGCCAGGCTGGAGCCTGGAGGGGGCCTGCTGAAGCCTATGAAGTGGCTTAGCAATGGGTGCAAGAGGAGTTCATGCAAGGGGCCAAGGGCCGCCTCATATAGCATATGGCAAGAAGAGAGAAGGAATCGAAGAGCATGAGAAGCTGGCCATCCCTCGGAAGGACAGGATTTCATTCTTGGTGGTGGCGGCTGTCAGTGACTGAATTAAGTGTTTTCTATCTAGGGTAAAGGCCTTGTGCGTTAGAGCAATAGCTAACCCCAGATAAGTAACCTGGGGAGTTGACTGCTGGACCCGAGAGGGTGAGACCTTACAACCCCAGCTGGACAGAAAGTTTAAAAAGGCAGAGGTGTCTGTCTGGCTAATTTGCAGGCATGGACTACGAAGAAGATTGGTAATGTACTGTATAATCTTGGATTTAGGAAGAGTAAGTCAGAGGATAGGGCTGGCCAAAGAGATGTGGAATGTCCCGGAACCCCTGGGGTACGACAGTCCAGAAGAGTTGGGGGGAAGATAAGTATCCGGGTCAGTCCAAGTTAAGGCAAGGGGTATTTTGCGATTGGGGTTCAAGAGGTATGAAAAATAAGGCATCCTTGGGGTCTAGGGCAGAGAAATGGAAGGTCGCTGAGGAGAATCTGATCTGGGCCTTTCCATATCAATCATTGATCAAAAATTGTCCTACAGACCCGCCTACAGGCAACTATCTCAACTGAGCTTCCTCTTCCAGGTATGTGTAGGTTGTGCTAAGCTGCCAGCCCTGATGGCCTGAGGTGCATGGTAGCTGCAGAGAGCTGACTCCTGCCGGCTCTCCTCTGATCTCATATGTACATTGTGGCATAGGCAACTTCCCTGCAGAAATAAATAAACAAAGGTAATTTTTAAACATTTAAGATTCGGAAGAGGGGGATGGTGTCATATGCCTTTAATCTTAGCACTTGGGGGGGTTGCATAAAAATAAAATACATAAAGTCAAATTAGGACTGGGAGAGGAGGTTAAAGAGCCTGCTTTGGAAACAAAAGAACCTCAATCCAAGTACCAGAACCCAAGTGAAACAATTAGTCAGCGTGGTATTGTCTGACCTTGCCAGTGCTGGGCAGGAGGAGACAAGAACACCCCTGGGGCTCACTCAGTGGCCTCCTAGCCTCTCGCTGCGTTCCAGGTCAGTGAGATACCCTAGCTCGACAAATGACAGGAAGCACGTGAGGAGTAACATTTGAGACTTCTGGCCTCTTCATGGATGCACACACATGAGTACACACATGCGCACAAAAGAAAAAATAAAGACAAAACAGAAAGAGTAAAACAGCACTGGACACAGTAACATAGATGCAATTCTTATTTTCCTTATTACTGTGACCAAACGCTTGTACACCATGATGCTTGGGAGGAAGACTGAGTCTCCCTTGGTAGAAAAAGGTGGGTGGAGTTCACAGTGGGAGTCAAGGCTCCTCACATCCTGGGGTCAGGAAGCCAAGAAAGGGGAATGCAGACTCTCAGCTGGCTTTCTTCTTTTTCTCGATTTATTGAGTGTGAACCCTGAGTTCGTGAGACGGTGCTGCCTACCTTCAGGGTGGGTCTTCTAAGGTAGACCAGAATGCTCTCCACTTAGAGTGATCCTCCAGCCTCTGCAGCCAGAGTGTTGAGATTAAAGGTGTGCACCACCATGCCTGGCACAACCGATACTATTTCATGAGCATTTCCCCAAATTCTTCTGGAACTGTAAGCAATGTCTAGGAGTGAGCAGCATTATCCTCAAACATTGCTCACGGCTGCCATGGCTGCCCACAGACGGCTAGCTGCCATCACTCATCAGAGAATCCTCTTTGTTCAGCAAGTGGAAACCACAGCTGGACTCAGTGCAGAGAAGAGAAGACTGCGGTGAGCCCAGCCCTGATGGGTACATCTACATCACTGCTCCTGCATCTGTGGCTCAGGGACCATGGAGGAAGAGGGGACAGAAAGGTGGTAAGAGCCAGAACACCAGGAAGCCTGCTGTGAAACTAGCTCTCCTAGAAATGGCTGCATAAAAACCAGAAAGCGGCAGTATCAATAGACCCGCTAACATGGAAGGGGAACAGTTTCACTTGGTCCTACCCCTAGGTGAAGAGCTTTACGCATCTAATGTCTTCTGATTTAGTCCCTCCCAGGGATGAGCTCCCTCACTGTTATCTAATACAACAAAAATGGCCTCATTGGGTTATGTTAATATATTTTTGCATACATATACACATACAGACATACATATACACATATGTATGCACACACATGCATACAATGTACACACATATATACACATACACACATATGCATACACATATGCACATACACATGCATATATGTGTATACATAGCATAATGTTTCCAGAAAAAGAAGCTATTGATTTGAGAATGACGGGTGTAAGAGGGTTGGAGGAAGGAAAGGAGAGGAGAAAGTGATATAGCTCTGTGTTAAAATTGCTTGATAGAAGAGAAAACAGACTAGAAAGAAAGGAAGTGTCACTGCTCCCACTGCATGCAAAGCAGACAGACGGCGAGGGCTGTATCTGCTTCACCACAAAAGCGACCAGATCCACCGTGTTCAAAGGAGAATTTAGTTATCTATTTATTTGTTTACTTTTTTCTGATTTTTGAGATAGGGTTTCTGTGTAGCTCTGGCTGTCCTGGAACTCACTCTGTAGAACAGGCTAGCCTTGAACTCAGACAGATCCCCCTGCCTCTATCTCCCGAGTGCTGGAATTAAAGGTGTGCGCCACCACCGCCCAGTTTACTTATTTTATTTGAGACAAGGCTTCTGAGACTGCCCTAGAACTCACTCTGCAGCCCTGGCTGGCCACCCTCGTGTCTTGGACTCTACCTGGCTTTCCTGCGCCCGAGTTTTGTTTTCTTTCATCGTCATGATCGCCGTGTGATGAGGTGGACTTTGTCCAGAACGCGGAAGTAGCAGTTTGCTCACCTGGACAAACAGAAGAGGTGTCCTCAGAATGATGGCTGCCAGGTGGCACAGTTCCCAGCCAGGGCCTGTGTGTGAAGCTGTCAAACTTGGAGCAAGCCCTCTCCCTCTGTGCTGGCTGTTATAAGCACAGCTGCCCTGTCCCTTGGCCAAACAACATGCATGCTCTCCTTTCTCTGGTGGGTAGCTCAGGATGATGGTGCCAGGAATGGAGATGTGTCGTAGGGGTTTCTCCTGGAGAGTCATCACACAGGCTTCTCTGGGATCTGCTTTTTTTTCTCATCCTGTATCCTTTGGTAGCAAGAAGAGAGTAAGATAATGAGATGAGTCCATAGCCAGCTAGTGAGAAAGACTGCCTGACCTGCAGTATCAGGAAGCTGGGGAGAAAAAGGTTGCTGTTCCCTGGACCTGGTGCCTCACCTGCTCAGTTCCTGGAAGAGGTGAGCAGATCTAAGGTGCTTCCTCCTGCTGCCCTGGTTTCCGAGAGCCTCGTGTATCCTTCTGCTGGGGGCCATGCCTCCTTCTCCTTCTGTCTGCATGTTCTGGAGACGTCTCATTGCTCTTTCAAATTTTGCAGCAGTTGCCTTCTGTGGACATCACGTCACCCAGCTAGCACTATGCTTGTTGTGAATTTAAGTGCTTTGAAGGCTGATCATCAGTTTCAGGTGTGGTCTGCTTTCTGCGAACTCTGGTGGCAAGGGGATCCCACTCTGGCTAAGGCTGCACAGCAGCATACACAGCAGACACACGTGTGCTGCTTCTCCATAAGCCTGGGATGGAAATGTGGGCCTATCATGGACATGTTGCTGACTGCAGAGCTGAGCCATGGAGAGCTTTGTGGGTTCCCGAAAGTCTCGGAGCTGGTAGAAACATAGGCACAAAGTGTCTAATGCAGGTTTTCTGGGTTCAGGCTTTAACCATTCTTGTTGTTCTGAACTTTCCTAAGAAATAATGGTTATGGTGGAGATAATGGGGACAATGAAGATCACCGTGATGGTGATGTGGTAATGTTGGCCATGGTGAGATGAGGGTCGTTGTGGTGATGACTGTAGCGATAGAGGTGACGATGGTGATTGTCATGGTGGAGATGGTGGCCATGGTGATGCTTGTTGGGATGGTGGTGATGTGGTGATGGTGGTCATGGTGGAGATGGTGACCATGGTGATGCTGGTAGGGATGGTGGTGATGTAGTGATGGTGGTCATGGTGGAGATGGTGGTTGTGGTAATGATGGTCATGTTGGTTAGTTGGTTAGTTTTATCACAACTTAACACAAGCTAGAATTGTTTGGGATAAGGACTCTCAATTTGAGAAAATGCTTCCATAAGACTGATCTGTAGGCATGACTGTGGGGCATTTTCTTGATTAATGATTGACGTGGGAGAGCCTAGCCCACTATGTATGGTGCCATCCCTACATAGGTGGTCTGTAAGGAGTGTGTAAGGAAGCAGCTGAGCGAACAGGGGGAACAAGCCAGTAAGCAGCGTTCCTCCATGGCCTCTGCTTCAGTTCCTGACTCCTGGTTCCTGCTCTAGCTTCTCTCAGTGAAGGACTAAGCTGTAAGGAGAAATAAACTCTTCCCTTCTCAAGGTATTCTTGGTTATGGTCTTTATCACAGCAATAGGAAGCAAACTAAGACCATGGTGATGGTGATTGCGATGGTGGCGAAGATGGAGGTGGTGGTGATAATGGTGATTATAGTGGTGAAGACGATGGTGGTGGTTATAGTGGTGGTACAGGTTGAAGTGGTGATGATAATGGTGATGATGTTGGTAGCGGTTACAGTGGTAGTGATGGTGGTTATAGTGGCGAAGACGGTGGTGGTTATAGTGGTGGTACAGGTTGAAGTGCTGATGATAATGCTGATGATGGTGGTGGTGGTTACAGTGGTGGTGATGGTGGTTATAGTGGCGAAGACGGTGGTGGTTATAGTGGTGGTACAGGTTGAAGTGCTGATGATAATGCTGATGATGGTGGTGGCAGTGATAGTGGTCGTGGTGGTGGCAGACACAGTGATGACTGTGCTGGTCATACAACCTTACATTTGGACAGGACCCACAGATGCTCTCTGGTTGAATAAAACTCAGCAATATACAAGTAAATGGTCTCCCACGATGCCTTTGAACGACCCAACCAAGGCCTTGGAACACAACATCCCACCTGAGACACGGTGCTCTTCTGAAAAATCCCTTCACAGACACACCTAACAATCAGGTCTTGCCAACTATGTGGGTATCTCTAAGCTCAGTCAAGCTGACACCTGGAATGAGCCATTACAGCCATATTCTAAACTACTCCAGAATGCAGTGACTTGAGCTAGGCATAGTCACATGTGCCATTCATCCCTGCAGTCAGGAAATCGGAGGCAGGGGGAATCACCCGTTCAAGGCGAGACTGGGTTTCTTAGTGAGACTGTGTTGGTTGCTTGGCATATATCCAGTTGGGTGGAGCTTAGCTGGGTGACAGCTCAGATGTCTTCATTCTTTTCTGGGGACACTTGTTCTCAGGGTAAGTGCAAGAAGACAGGCCATACCCACACTTCAGGATGGCTATGTGCCATCAACTAAAGCAATTCATAGGGCCATGTCCAAGCCCAAGGGGTGGGAGAGCAGTGTTGCCCCACTGAAAATGCAGCAAGGCTCTGTAAACAGGAAGGAGAGAATAACCGAGCAATTGTTCAACCTAAAAAGCCACAGGAGTTAGAAGAGAGCTGACTCGGGCTGATCTCATTCGCGTGAAGGAAATTCAGAACTTTTTGACATTTCCAAAGGACTTCTGAGGAAGCTGGGGTGGCTATTTATGTTCACAGAGTGACTCACAGGAGTCATATGGCATGAAATAGGAAAATTTGATGCTAATTGTGCAGCCCTAGGGCTCCCTGCCTAACAGTAATAACATCTTGTGTTGTTTGGCCTTTTCCAGCTCACAGCGCCTCCAGCCGTAGCATCTGACTTCACAGTCAAAACAACCCTTCTCAGGTCTTAACCGGGGAGGGAACACAGGCGGAAGGGACTTGTTCAAGGTAACACACTTGATGGGTGTAAATGTTTGTATTCCCCAGTTGGTAAAGCGCTTGCTATGCAAACCTGAGTACCCCAGAAGCCGCGTGAAAACTGGAGGGGTGGTGGGGTAGCAACAGCCTGCCACCCTGGGCTGAGGTGGGGAGGCAGGTGGATCCTTGGGGTGCATTGGCCAGCTAGTCTAAGCTAAACAGTGAACTCCAGGCCAATAACTGGGGGTGTTCTTTGGGCTCTAGGAGCATGCGTGTGCACAGAAAGACACCCACATACACACACACATACACACACACCCAGAGATCGCTTTGTACAGTCAATGCCTATTCATTCACAGACCCTGGCTGCTTCCACGGGGCAAAAAGAGTGGAAGTAAAGAAGCCGCCTCTGCTTCAGCAACCTCATCCACCTTCTCACTTTGCCGCTGAGTCAGCCCTGGACCAAGGCACAGAGGGGCTCCTTCCCTCCTTCCCTCTCCCTCAGCAGTTGACCGGATCCCACCAGCCTGGGGCTGTACTCTTCTCACTCCGCTGACCTCCACACTTCTTCAGATAGAAACAGTTTTTGTTGTTGGTAAAGATGTGTGTGTGTGTGTGTGTGTGTGTGTGTGTGTGCGCGCGCGCGCATTGTGTGGTAAGCATGGAGGTCAGAGGTCAACCTCAGGAGACCTTCCTTTGTAACTGTCAGAAAAGCTTCTTCCCTCCCACCACAGTGTCTCAGGTATGGAACTCAGGTGTCAGGCTTGGCAGCAAGCTCTTTATCTGGCACCATCTTGAGGGCCCCCAAACAGAAGCAAAGAGTGAGACAACCCTGGTGCGGAGGTGTTCCCAACATCTTCAGCAAGCTTTGTTTCCTTGTCTGTTCTTGTCCCTCCCTTCTTTTGTGTGTGGGATATTATTTAAAAAGATGCATTTTTGTTTCTATATATGTGCATGCACACACAAGTGCAGCTGCCCTCAGAGGCCAGAAGAGGGTGTTACATCCCCTGGAGCCACAGTTAACAGAAGCTGTGAACCACCTGGCTGGGTTGTTGGGAAGTGAGCGGTCCTTTGTGATAGCAGTGTTTGCTCTTAATTACAGAGACTGGCATTCGCTTAAAGTGTGTGTGCGTGTGAGTGTGTGTGTGTGCACCAGCGTGTGTGTGTGCATGCACACGTGCATGTGAAGAGGTTAGAGAACGTCTTACAGAATCGAGGGCTGGGGTGGCCCTATTAAATATTAGTCACAGATTTACCATGTGGTCCCAGGGTTGAAGTTGTTAGACTTGGAGGCTGGCACCTTTACCCAGGGAGCCATCTTGCTGGCCCCTTGCTGCTTCTTATGGGAAAAACAACACTATCAACTCTAAAAAGAAACGCAGGTGTCCAGTGTGGCAGCCGAAGTCTGTGATCCCAGTACTGCGTCGCGCTGAGGCAGGATGTAGAATCCTAAGCTAGCCTGGACTACATAGTGAGACCCTGCCTCAAAAAGAAGTAAGTAGGATCTGGCAGTGATAGCACACGCCTTTAATCCCAGCACTCGTGAGGCAGAGGCAGGCGAATCTTTGAGAGTTCGAGGCCAGTCTGGTCGGGTTCCAGCACAGCCAGGGTTCTGTAGTGAGATCCTGCCTCAATCAATCAATCAAACAAACAAACAAACAATCAACCACTCAGTGAGTAAGTAAAGTAAATCGCGGGAAGCGTTGGTTGGGGTGTGGTACACCCCTTGCCTAGCATTTCTAAGCATTTTCTAAATCCTGGGTTCCATTCCTTAAAGAGGAGAAAAAGATCTTTAGTCTCACTGCTCAGTTGCAGACAAGCGCGATGCACGCAGTCCATGACCCTGAGCCCCTCGAGCCGCTTTCCCCTCTCTCTGTCCTGCTGCGGCAACGTCGCTCTTTGGCGGGGGGGGGGGGGGGGGGGTCAAAGCAGAAGAAACCTGTTTCCAGGGCATGGATTAGCAGTTGCACCCTAAATACTGTTTTTCTAAAAGCATGAATTATTTAGGTCGCCATCGGCAAAGGGGACGTGGCTGAAATTCCGGACAGCCTCCTGCCTTCCTACCGCCTCGGCAGGAACAGGTAGGTGGAACCGGGGTTCCACAGCTCTGCTTCTCAAAATGCCAGCCCCTCGAAAGCCCTCCCTTCCTTAGTTCTGTTCCGTATTGAGAAGTCACCTTAAGGGACACAGAAAACCAAGAAAAGCCCATTGCAAGGAGCGATGGGGGATGCTTGCTCTCAGCTCCTGGTTGGAAGGTCACTTGGCTGCGAATGATCACAGGGCTCGGTCTGTCCAGCCTTCCTCCTAGCTTCGGAGAAGCCTCCCCCTCCTTCGCGCCACAGCTGGAGCAGCTGCCCTGTTCCACACTGGCTTCGCTGCGCAGGTCTCCGCGACCCACGCAGCTCTTTTATGCACCCCTCGGGCTAGTCCATGGGTCGGTGTACCACACGCTGCTTGCAAGCCTCGGCGTTGACCAGGTGGGATCCTCGCGACTCTGGGAGAACTGGCCGAGGCACCCACTAGATCCGATGCAGGTGAGCAGGGCTCTTCAGAGTGGGGTGCCTGGGGTAGGGCCTGGCGTTCGACTAGGAGCTCGGTTTTCCTTTATATTGCAATAGATCTTCAGCCCTCTCTGTGAATAAGTTTTCTTTTGAGTTGATTTCCAAATTTTATTTGATTCTCTGAAAAACAAAACAAACCACGTCTTTCTCTGAAGAGTTTCTCTTGAAGTGTGTGTAAGTGAATAGACTTATTTCTCTCTTTAAAATGGTTTTATGGGAGGGGGCGCGTTGGGACCCAGGGCCTCGCACATGAAAAGAACTCTGCCATTCAGTCACATCCCCAGCCCCCAAATCCGTTTTCTTCTAACTATTCTCAGCTCTGGGTCTGCAGCCCCTGGCGACCAGTGTCTTTGCCACCTGCTGGGCACACGTGACTGAGCTGTGAGAGTTACTGGCCCAAGTCCAGAAGGCAGCCTGTCCTTTCTCAGCCTGGTAGCTCCCAGGGCGTCCCCGTGGCTGGGGTTTGGGGGTCCCCAGCTCAGGCTCCCTGACCACACCGGTTCCACATGGTCTCTGGTGCTGCTGGGTCGGAGGTCCTTGGGACTTTGGACAAGAACAACTCTGAATGGCCTCTCTCCTCTCTCTCTCTCTCTCTCTCTCTCTCTCTCTCTCTCTCCCTCTCTCCCTCTCTCCCTCTCTCCCTCCCCCTCTCTCTGTTTCTCTGTTTCTGGCCTTTACTCTGTCTTTTTTTTTCCCTCTCTGTCCCTCTCCTCTGTTTTTTCTCTTTATAGCTCTCCTGTCTGTCTCCGACTCTCCTCTCTTTCCTTTTCTCTTTACCTGTGAATTTTTTTCTCCTCCGAGTTTCTCCATGCTGACAGCCTCACACACATCCCCTGCAGGACCTGGGACCAGGCCCCTTGGGACTGGGATGCACATTCCCCCAGCAATCTCATGTCTTTGTTGCAGGGTAGGGGCATGGGATGTGTCCCTGAGATCTGGCCCAAGAAGCCAAACCAGAATAGGACTGGAGCACAGCAGCTTGGGGGAGCAGGAATAGCCAGCACACCCTGAACCCTCTGCTCTTAGCCCAAGGCCAAGGGCACATCTGAATAAACCCTGCCCAGAACCTGGTCTGGTTTGGGGTTAGCGGTTTCACATGGCCTCCTTATGTCCCTTGCAACTTATTTCTAGGGTGATCTCAGGTCATTAGGTGTGCTTAGCTGTCACACCTGTGCTCCACAATTATGTGGCCTCAAGTTTCTCCCCTCCTCAACATCTCACCCATGGCTGCAGGGAGATCCCCCCTTCCGGAATGCTTGAATTTATCTCTGTTGTTCTGTTTTCCCTTAAGACGCAAAAACCTACAGAGGATCATAAAGATGCCACCCTGCGCAGGCGCCAATTTCCCTCCATGTAAGATGGGTTAGTTCAATGTCATCTTTTCCCAGAGAGTCCATATAAGTGGTCCTTGGGGGCAGGAGGAAGAGGGTGAATTTGACATTGAAAGAAATGATGGGGCAGTGTCCAGCAAAGGACTGTTCTGCATTGTCTGCGGCCACTTTAGGCTCTAGCATAGGAGTTGAATTATTTAGTTTATTTTTTTGCTTAATTTATTTATTTATTTTTATTTTTTTTCTGAGACTGGGTTTCTGTGTAGCCTTCTGAGTTAGGATATGGATGTGTGCTAGTCCTCCTGGCTATGTTGTTGGTGGTGGGGGTGGTGGTAGCTTATAGGCTCCAAGGAGGCCCCGGGAAGGGCCAAAGAGGAAGGTTCTATTCTGGGATCTTTCAATCCAGGCTGTCTTCACAGTACTAGACAGTTCAGAGCTGCCAGGCAGCTCACTCTGACCCCTCAGGCAATGCCAAGTTCATCTTGGTGGTGAAAGGGTTGCTCTAACCAGTGGGTGGAGCCACCCTTCCCCAGTCCCCAAACACTGCCCTGGAAGGCAGACCTTGGACAGCAGCCCAGGCTGGGAGATTGATGGTGAGTGGGGGGTTTCTTGAGGATTCTTGTATTCTACCAGGCCAGGGTGAGAACCGCCAGGATTGCTAAGATACCGAGTAGTCTCGCTGGAATGGGAGACCCTGGAGGTCTCACAGTCACCCACCTATGCATCAGGGTTCTCTGTTGGGGACAGTAACAGGGCACCTGGGAGGCTTGGGGTGGGCAACCCGAGCTCCATAATCATAGGCGACTTTTAAATTTACTCCCAGGAGAATGTGTGGCTTCCTTCCTCTTCCTTCTTTCCACATAGTTCAGGAGTGTGTGCAATGTATGAAGCTGCATGTGCACATGTGTGCACACGTGTGCCCATGCGTGTGGAGGCCAGAGGCTTCCTCAGTCTGTCTGCCTTGTTTCTTGAGACAAGGCCTCTTGCTGAGAGCTTGCAGATTCTGCCAGGCTGGTGGCCTCTGAGTTCTAGGGATCCATGCGTCTCTGTCAGCTCAGGTTGGGATTACAGATGCTACTGTGCCTGACTACTTTTGTAGAAATTCTGAGGAATTAGACTCAGCTCCTCATGCTTGTGTGGCGAGCGCTATACCAGTCGAACCATCTCTGATGTCCCTCTCCCTCTCCCTCTGAGCCACGACACCTGGCTTGATTTCTCCTCAAAACTGTTACAGTACTTAGGACACCCGTGAGGTGCTGCGGCTGTCACCCTACGTAGCCTTGGGAATCTCCCACCACCCCAGACAGGAAGCAGAGACCAATCTGGGTCACTCCTGTCCCCACCCGGGCTGCAGCAGCAACCACTGTCTGCCATTGGTCCTGTGAGTCATGTGTGCTCTGTTTCCGTACATGGAACCTCATAGTGAGTGGCCTTTGTGTCTGGATCCTCTCACTTCTGATGGATTTCTTCCTAAATGCATCTTTACAGATTTTGGATGTTAACTGCACACACATGAGCTGTGCGGTTGATGGTGGTTTTCATCCTGCAATCTAGAATCACCTGGGAAGAGTTCCAGTCGGAGGCTGTCTGGATCTGGTCAGCCTCTTTGTGGGCTGTCTGGATTACACTAATTGATGTGTGAAGACCCAGCCCACCATGGGTGGCGTTGTTCCCTAAGCAGGGCACCTTGGACTGTATAGACTTAGAGGAGGCTGAGCATGAGTGGGCACGTTTATGCTCTCTGGACTGTTATGTGACTGGCTGCTTCAAGTTCCTGCTTTGACTTCCCTACTGTGCTGAACTGGTCCTCAACTGTGAGCTAGAAATGAACCTTCTCTCCCATACATTGCTTTTATTAACAGCAGACTTAAAGCCAGGACAAGCATGGGAGACGCTCTTACTCACCTCACAGCTCACGTTTCTTTCTTCCTCTTTTCTCGTGACTGCCCCTTTCCCTACACAGACCAAGGCAGACATTCGAAACAGGACCATGTTCTGGCTCAGGCACTGTGGTGCATTCCTGTTATCCTTGCACTCAGGAAATGGAGGCAGGAGGATTAGGAGTTGAATATAAGCCTTAGCTACAAGGCCAGCCTGGGCTACATGAGACCCTGACTCAATAGAACAGCAACGAAAAAGAAGGGGTGACTAGACTATGCACACTCCTAATTCTCCCCAAGACCATTTGTGTGTTTGTATTCACGTGCATGTGTGCAAACCAGTGATCAAATGCAGCTTTTCATCAGAAGTCAAAACTTTTTAAAAGCCTTGGTTTAAAAAAAATATCTTAAATTTATTCTTTGATAATTTATACAATATATCTTTTAATTTATATATTTTTAATTCTGATCTTTATCTTGTATGTCCTGTGTACACACAGTCACAGGCAACTGCTGCCATGTGCTGTGGAGGTCAGAGGACAATTTATGGGAGTCAGTTCTCTCCTTCTACTGTGTGGGTTTGCAGGGTGGACTTCAAGATGATCAGTTTTGGTGGCAAATGTCTTCATCCACTGAGCCGTCTCACCAGCCCTGTATACTGCATCTTGATATAAGTTATATGATCCCAAATTTTGACAACAAAGAGGAGAAGGGAAAGAACTGGGGCTCTAGAAGCCGTTTCAAGGGTGCACCCATAATGGCCTGACTTCCTCTCACTAAACCCACCCCTCTAAGTAGCCCTTACCAATGGATTACCCACTGATGACATCATAGCCTCACAAAGCACACCCCCTCCTCCCAGGCCCAGCTCTGCTCATAGTTCACTGGGGACCAATCCTACAACACATGACTCTTGGAGATAACTCAGATCCAAACCATAGCAGCCATCAATAAATGCTTGCTCAAGGCTGGACACTGTGATGCACGAGGTTTACTCACGTGGGAGGTAGAGGCAGGTGGATTGCTGTGAATTCGAGGCCATCATGGTCTACATACTGAGACTCTACCTTAAGATTGATAACGTAAAAATATTTGTTCAACAAACAAAGGAGCCACCAATCCTCGTGGCCACCTTAACAAATTGGCAGGTTGATTCATCAACATTTCAGTGGCACAGAGACGCCATGCCATCTAGCCAAAGGGGCAGCAAGAGCGAAGAGATTGGCAGACATCTGCCAATGCCAAACTCCGAGGATTCAAACGCAGAGCCAGCAGAAGGAATTTGAAAGACAAAGACATGCTATTAGCAAAGGTGCCTCCTGCTGCTGCCTGGGGCGACTGACAGCAGCTTCCTTGAGGAACAGGAAGAAACACCTGACTCCATAGACCAGCTGGCTCCTTGCTGCAGCCTAGAGCTGGGCTTACAGGTGCAGTCATCGTGCCTGGCTTGGGACACACGTGTGTGTGTGTGTGTGTGTGTGTGTGTGTGTGTGTGTGTAAGGAGCCCAGATGCCGGCCGTGGGTGTTGTTCCTGAGACAGCGTCACTCGGTTTTATGGGACAGTCTGTCACTGAAATCAGAGGCTCCCCACCCATCTAGGCCAGCAGGTCAGTGGCCCTCATGTGTCCCCCACCTCCATGTCACTGGCTGTGTGTACCACCAGGCCTGGCTTTTCCGTGGTTGCTGGGTATGGGACGCAAGTTCTAATGACCTTCTGGCAGGTACTTACTCCTATGCTGTCTCCAGTCCTCAAATGCAATTAAAATGTATTGTTTGTCTGTTTATTTTTATTTATTGTGTGGGGGTGTGCATGCATATGTGCACGCTGGTCATGTCTTGGCATGTGAAGGTGCGGATGTACATGTGTTTACATGCATGTACAGGCCCTCGGTTGCTCTCTTCCTTGCTGAACCTGGAACTCACTGCTCAGCTCTTCTCCTTGTCCGCTTGCTCACCGTCTCCCTGCTCCACCTCCCAGGGCTGGGGTTGCAGGCGGCCTCCACATCCACACGGCTTTGACATGGGTTATGGGTATCTGAACTCTGGTCTTCATGCCTGTGCAGCAAGTACTTTTGAGCCTCACAAGCAATTTTAAAGAAAGCATTGTTAACCCATGCTTGAGTGAGGAACCCGAGGATACAAAGGGGACTGTGTTTCATTCTTGTGTGTGACTCTATAAAGTATTTCTGTCTCTACTGATAAGAAAATAGGCTCAGAGAAGTGCAATTGTTTACCAAAGTCACACAGCAGTCAGTGGCAGACTTTGGCAAGGCACCCAGGCATTCTAGGAAGGAGACATCTGTCTGCTCTGCCCACCAGAGGCTGAGGTTATCCCAGGTGTGTGCGTTCCTTCATCGCCTCTGCCCTGTGACCTGCAACTGGACCTGGCGTCTGTGCTTAGAAGAGGCACAGAAAGGGAGATGCAGATGCACAGGCAGGCAGGGATGTGGCCAGCATCTTCTGCAGCGTGGGGAACGGAAGCATGTCGAGCTAGATGGAAGGGTGAAGAGGAGAGAGGACCTTCAGGGAAGTGAAGGCTGGTTTGTGCCAAGCAGGAGAATGAGGAGATAGTTTCAGCCCAGCGCACAGCGGGTGTTCAGCATGCATGGCCGCTGGGCGGATGCGGGGGGGGGGGGGGGGGGGGGGGGGAGTGGAGCTGGTGGTAAGCTGGGACTCAGGGACCATACGCCCCATGACCACTAGGCAACTGCCTGGGGTCTCCCCCACTCTGCCCTGAAGTCCATGCCAATGCCCTGAGCCCACCTATGTGTGTGCCTGTCCTAGGCACACTGAGATCACGCCATCTGGCTGGGGACGGGCACGGATGGAAAGTGTACCAGCTGTGACCAGGTTTCTCCTCACTAGGGCCCACACTTTGGCTGATGCCCACCTGCCGGTCTCAGCCTGGCATTCAACTTTTGCCATCTGGTCTGGCAGTTTGTTTAGCTCTGCCCTCATGGGACTTTTGCCCCAAGCCATGAGAGCGCTCATTGACCCCAATTTGATTTGATTTTTTTCCCCTCCCACCTTGCTTTATGCTGTCTGAACAACGGTTCTACAGTGCCCAAGATGGAGCAGCTATGAAAACAGGGCTTAAGTTAGATTCCCCCAGCCAGCGTGTTCTGTGGCTGCAATGCTCTGGAGAGGTCCAGACGCGAGGGTGGGCGGGGCTTCGAGGGTGGGCGGGGATTACTGGCTGCCAGCCTGGTTTCAAGAGAAGGAGAGAAGAATGAAACAGTAGATTACCCAGGTCCTCTTCTAGCTTCTGCTTGTGAGTGCGCACGCGCGCGCGCGCACACACACACACACACACACACACACACACACACGGCTTAGGCGTGCACACAAAGATGGGTGCACATTTTTTGAACACTTTGTAAAAAAAAGTTTTTTACACATTAGAAAACTTGTAAATATATATACATGAAATTGAACATTTTGGGCTTGTGAGCTGGCCCAGAGAGCAAAGGTACTTGCCACTGAGCATGAAGATGAGTTCGATGCCAGAACCCACATGGTGGAAGGAGAGAATCATCTGCAAGTTGTCTGCTGACCTCCATACGCACATCATAGCATTCCTGTGCCTACACATATGCACGCACAAACATACACATGTGTTCTACATGCATGCATGTGTTGTGTGTGGTATCTTTACATATGTATGTTGTGTGTGTGTAAATGCCTGGTATATAGGTGTGTTTATGTAAATGGCATATGTACATGATACATGTATGCATGTGCATGCTGTATAAACATATGTGGATTTGTTGTATATATGTGTGCTGTACATGTGTGTGCTGTATATGTATACACGTGTATGTTATATATGTGTGGTACATGTGTGTGTTGTATGTGCACATGTATGCATGTGTTTCTGTGTATATTGTAGGTACATGTGTGTGTTGTATTGCACATTTATGCCTTGTTCCTGTGTATATTGTAGGTACATGTGTGTGTTGTATGTGCACATGTATGCATGTGTTTCTGTGTATATTGTAGGTAAGTGGGTGGGTGTGGGTGTGCGTGTCCACGCACACATGTGCAGAAGCTATGGGAGGCTCTTGGGCATCTGTTCTCTCACTTTCCACCTTAATCCTTAGAGACAGTTTCTCATTGAGCCTAGAGCTAGGCGGGAAGCCAGGGCCCTGAGAGCCTCCTGTGCCCTCCACCATGGCACGAGGTTTATAGGCTTTCATTGACACTTTCGTTTTCTTGTCAAGGGAATGCTGGGAATTTGAACTCAGGTCCTCATGTCCATGCAGCAAGTGCTCCTACCCCCTGTGCTGTCTCCCCAGCTTAACAGATGCTCTCTTTAAAGAACACCTGGGTTGCACTAGTCAGGGTTCTCTAATAGAACAGAACTGATAGAATATATATATATATATATAATATTTGATCTCTCTCTTTTTTCTGATTAATTATGCATGCACACGTCACACTCACACACAGTCAGCACAGACACAGAGACATTACATCACACAGACACATTCACACAGTACAGACTCACCTGGGACTCAAACCGGCAAACTCGGGCTCTGCAGGTGGCACTCCATTCCATTCAGCCAGCTCTTGGACCGTTTTGATCTCTCTCTCTCTCTCTCTCTCTCTATATATATATATATATATATATATATGATTTATTGGACTGGCCTACAACCTGTAGTCTAGGTAGGTCATCAATGGCTGTCTCACTATGGGTGGACTGAGAAGCAACAGGACAGATGCGCTTGCCAGCAGGAGTGAGGGCTTGCAACAAGAGGCACAGCTTCCTCTTCCATGTCCTTTTACGGGGGCTGCCACTAGAGAGTGTGTCCAGATTTAGGGTGGGCTTTCCCACCTCACGTGATCCAACTAAGAACTCCCCTCATCCATCTGCTGGAGTTTTATTAATTCTGATGTGGTCAACTTGACAGTTAAGGTCAGCCATCACACATGTTCTCAGCAGAACCCAAGTCTGTCATGCTCCAGCGCCACCTATAAACTGGTGTGCAGCCTTGGGCCAGGTCTGTCAAACCCCAGCGCCATCTATAAACTGGTGTGAAGTCTTAGCCCAAGTCTGTCAAACCCCAGCGCCATCTATAAACTGGTGTGCAGCCTTGGGCCAAGTCTGTCAAACCCCAGCGCCATCTATAAACTGGTGTGCAGCCTTGGGCCAAGTCTGTCAAACCCCAGCGCCATCTATAAACTGGTGTGAAGTCTTAGCCCAAGTCTGTCAAACCCCAGCGCCATCTATAAACTGGTGTGAAGTCTTAGCCCAAGTCTGTCAAACCCCAGCGCCATCTATAAACTGGTGTGCAGCCTTGGGCCAAGTCTGTCAAACCCCAGCGCCATCTATAAACTGGTGTGAAGTCTTAGCCCAAGTCTGTCAAACCCCAGCGCCATCTATAAACTGGTGTGCAGCCTTGGCTTGCCGCTAAGCTTTGTCTGCAGCCGGCTTAGGACACCCGCTGCTTGTCACGGTGTCAGCTGGAGAATAAAGGCAGACGACGAGTCTGACCCTGTGCTGCACAGAAGCCATTTTTCCAAATAACCTGAGTTTGACTGAACCTGGACACTGCGAACTCACAACCATGTATCAGGGCATCGCTCTGCACAAACTCCGTTGTTGATGCTCTAACTCCCAATAGGGTGGTGTTAGACAATGCTCCAGGGAACTTTAAATTGTGCACTCTTTGAAATAGCAAGTCTCCTCCAGGAATTCAGGCAATAGCAGGTGGCATATCTCTGTTTAGGGCACTGACTGCAACATTTGGACAACAGAAAAAAAAAATCCAAAACCACTGGCCATTCACAGTGGAGAGTGCTGTAGTTCAGAAGGGTGAGGTGGGAGGGCAGCTTCAGTCCAAGAGTTCAAAGCCAGCCTAGAAAACATAGCCAGACCCCCTCCCTAACAAGAGAGAGAGAAGGAGGGGAAGAGAGGGGGGTGGGAGAGGAAGGCAGACAGACAAATAGACAGACAGAGCAAGACACAGAGAGAGAGAGAGAAGGGGGGAAAGGAGGGGGTGGGAGAGGGGGACAGACAGACAAATAGACAGAGACAGAGAAAGACACATGGAGAGAAGGAGAGGGAGAGAGACAGAGAGAGGGAGCGAGGAAGAGAGGGAGGGAGGGAGAGAGACAAACAGAATCAAACACACAGAAACAGAGACACACAGATAGAAGGAGAGAGAAAGGGACAGAAAGAAACAAAGAGAGACAGAGACAGAGAGACACACAGTGAGATACAGAAATAGACAAAGAGAGCAACTAGGGAGAGAAGAGAGAGAGAGAGAGAGAGAGAGAGAGAGAGAATATGCCGGGACTTGACTTGGAGGAAATGAAGAAAACACAAACATGGGGACCCACAGAAAAGTGGGGATCCAGCAGGTTGGACTCTGATGGAGAAGCTACAGCATCCCAGAACTCAGTGTGTTTGTTATCTACAGATGAATCCTGGAGTGAATGAGGTCCTGAGTGAATATGTGCTGTTGACATGGGCACAGCCATGACAAGGACTCCAGTGCCTCAGATGCATGGAGAAATGGCAAAATCTTCCCGGGGCGAAGCTCAGAGGGATGGTAAAGCCTTCCTCAGCTCTGAGTGAGAATGTTGACAGTGTGTACGGAAAACATCTACCATAGCTTCTCCCCTAGGTGCTGGCAGCCTGCAGACTGCCCCTACAGAGACTAGCTAAACCAGCCCCCTTCATCCAGCTGCACGCCACAATCCCGCCTCATTGTATATCTATACGTAATAACCCTGGTCAGGTACTTCTCCAGGAGCCATCTGATCGCTGGAGCCACACAAGACGGTCCAGGCTTGACAATGGGCATCAGCCCCATCTCAGGTGTGTCTAACATCATATGGGCAGGCAATAAACCCTACCTATACCGGGCACATGGGGTCTGGCCTGTGAGGCTGTCACATTCATGCAGTGGATTCTAGCTTATCTTCTCTCTCCACTGTCCCTTCTCACACCCAGCTGCGCCCAGGTGAGGCATGTCCCATGTGCTCTGTCTTTTTCTCTGTCGGACAAGCACAGTCGGTGAGATGGGCACACCTGCTTGCCAGGTCCTCAGGTGCCTGTACCAGCTCCAGCTGCGGAGTGCCTATTGGTGGCCAGGGGTTGCTTGTCTGCTGTGTGTATACACAAGACAGCTGGGGCTGCTGAGCAGCTCATGGGGGTGGGACGCCTCCTTTCTGGGACAGCGATTCCCAGACCCTGCAGGAGCCTTACGCTTCCTGCACAACATCCAAACTCCAGGGCTACCCAGCATTCCTCACAGCCCAATGTTGCTCCTGTCTCCAGAGCCAGACCGCCCTGAAGGCTCAGGATTCTGCATCTGGCACGCCCTCCTTGCTGGCAGCTTCCATGTCTTTGGAACCAGGCAATCATGAACTAAAAATGTTTTAAAAGGCTGGGTCGTGGCTCAGTGGTGAGTGCTGGGTTCCATCCCTAGTACGATGTAAACCGGGTGTTTTGGAACCTGCCTTTAACCCCATCACTTGGGAGCAGAGGCAGGAGGATTAACCTGTTTTGGATTAACATCACTTGAGAGCAGAGGCAGGAGGATCAGGAGTTCATTGTCATTCCTAACTACACAATGAGTTCAAGGCTAACTCTGACTGCATGAGGCATCACCTCCCCATACAAAATTTTTATTTTTTTAAAGATTTGTTTTATTACCTTAAATTATGTATTTGGGGGAGCATGGCAAATACGTACACATGTGAGCGCAGGTGTCTGCTGAGTCTAGAAGGGGCCTGGAGCTGGAGTTACAGGCAGCCACCCCTCCAGCATGGTTGCTGGGAAGAGAAACACTCTCAACTGCTGTGCCATCTCCGCTGATGCCGCCCACTTAAACGTAAATGGCATCGGTGGTGGATATGGACATATTCTGTCTCCATCACTCTTCCCCAAGCCATGCACACTAACAGCAATGGACATGCCACCCGTGTCAGAATGCAGGCTGTGTGCAGGCCAAGTGGGCTTTGTGGAGAGGACTGGATGCTCGTGCATTGCGATCACACAGGTCCTGGGAGCAAACTCCTGCGGACACTGAGGGACCCCATTCGTATCATGGTCCTGTGCTGATTCCGAGGCTCGGAAGCTGAAAGTGTGCAGGGTCCCAAGCTAGTTGTTACATTCTGGGTAAAGATGGGCGGATGGCCTTCCGGGTGCACCATGTCTCTTCTCCTGAAGAAGGGTCTGGATGCCACGTGAGGGCTTGGAGGATGCCTCACGACGTCTCTAGGTGAACTTGTTCCTAGGAACACTGGAGGATGTCCCATTTATCCACCATCTACTCTTTCCCCTCCCATTTTGGCTGGAATTGGAAGTTTGCGCATGCTAGGCAGGGGTTCTACCTCTGAGTCAAGTCTCTAGCCCCTCACTGGGGGCTGTCTGTGACTGAGCCACACTCCCTAGCTCCTGGTCTTTTCTTTGTTAGTTCAGGAATAGATACGTAATCCACAGCACACTACACCTGTGAGAGTCTTCCTTTTGTGTGTGTACAGAGAGGTTAGTTAGGGACAGATAATTCTGCCAGTGGGCTGGAACTTCGTTGCAGGGGTCAGTGGGACAGGTCCACGCCCCCACCTCTCATGCTCAGTCACATGTTTGTAAAACAGCACACTGTCGCAGGGGTCAGGGAGACAGGTCTATACCCCCTCCAAAACAGTTGGTGGCTATTAAAGGAATAGTGCTTGGGGTGGGGGGCAGTGGGAAAGTATTTGACTCAAACACAAAGCCTTCAGAGATGCTCACAGTTTAGAATGAGGGTGCAGAGGCAAGAGAGGGAAACACGAAGGCACAGGAAGGATGGATCTAGTAAACCCCACAGGTTCCAGGATTTGAAGAGACTAGAGGGTTCCTGCCCTTGTCATGGAGTATGATAGAATTTAAGAAGGTGAATAGCAAGGAGCAAGGTCTTGTGATCTGGGGCTGCTTTGTTCTCTGCATTTATGTATGGAACATGCATAGATGCTGGAGTTGCTTGTGTCTTTGCGAGAAGCTTCCGAATTGCGTTAGCTTGTGCCAAGTTTCTAACTGGTTCTTAGAAGCTCAGGTGGGGAAATGAGTTTGGGCTTGAAAAGACACCACAAGGAAAGAATTGATTCCAAACAGCACGTCCTGCAGCACTCTGAGAACTAGAGAAGTCTTCCGTATGGTCCGCAAGGCCCTGAAGGATCTCCTCATCACCTTCCATGCTCACATTCTCCACTTTCCTCTTTACTTAGGCCTTCCCATGAGCCCCTGCTTGGCCTGTGAGCAAGCCCCACACAGTTCTGCCTCAGGGCCTTTGCACGCTGCTCTGGAGGGATGGAAAGCCTTTCATTCAAATGCCTGCGTGATTTCTGCATCACCTTCAGGTCCCTGCTTGGTGGTCACCGCCACAGCAGCCTTCTCTGGGCTTCACCTAATGCGTAACTGGCTCCCAACACATCCTGTCAAGACTTTGTAAAGGCTAAATTGAGTGCTGTCTGAAATTGATATATTCAAGTGTAATCCCAAGTACCTTCAGACAAGGCTGCATTTGGAGAAAGGGCCTTTTAAATAGGTAATCCACAAGCTGGGGATGTAGCTCCGTTTGGTGTGGTGCTTGCCTGGCATACGCAAGGCATGCTCAATCCCCCACCCTCCATACACAAGGCATGCTCAACCCCCCACCCTGCATACACAAGGCATGCTCAGCCCCCAGCCCTGCATACGCAAGGCATGCTCAACCTCCCACCCTGCATACGCAAGGCATGCTCAACCTCCCACCCTGCATACACAAGGCATGCTCAACCCCCAGCCCTGCATACACAAGGCATGCTCAACCCCCAGCCCTGCATACACAGGGCATGCTCAACCCCCAGCCCTGCATAAGCAAGGCATGCTCAACCCCCAGCCCTGCATACACAGGGCATGCTCAACCCCCAGCCCTGCATACACAAGGCATGCTCAACCTGCCAGTCCTGCATACACAGGGCATGTTCAACCCCCCAGCCCTGCATACACAAGGCATGCTCAACCCCCAGCCCTGCATACACAAGGCATGCTCAACCCCCAGCCCTGCATAAGCAAGGCATGCTCAACCCCCAGCCCTGCATACACAGGGCATGCTCAGCCCCCAACCCTGCATACACAAGGCATGCTCAACCCCCAGCCCTGCATAAAGCCAGCCGAAGAATCACACATCTGTAATCCCAGCACCCAGGAGGATCCCTGCAGACTGGAGGTCAGCCCAGGTATCAGAAGGAGAGCGTCTCAAACAACAGCCTCCCCTGCCCACTGATGCTCTGTGCTCTTGGCATGGTATAAGGGCCAGTCGCTTCGACAAAGGCCAGGGAATACGGTAGCCCTTGTGGATGGGGAAAGCTCTCCGTCCCCATGGCGAATCTGTCCTGAACATACACTTATGATTTTCCTTGTCCTTATTCCCAAACAACAGCATGTCAACCATACTCACAGCATCCCCACTGTGTCCCAGGTCTCCTAGAGAGACTGGAGTCTGTAGGACTGTGTTCTCCACTCTGTAAATCTATGCCTTTTCCCTAAGGAGACCTAGCCTCTGTAGGACTTGGGGTCTCTGTCAGTCCTGGGTGACAGTGGACAGCTGGCCTTGCTGACAGCAGCCCAAGGTACACCCTGTCCCTGCTGATTCTCTCCATCGTACTCTTCTGCTCCTGCCTTATTCTGTCCCTGTCCGTCCCTCTCTCCCTGGGATGTCTTCTCTGCATGGGAAGCGGCTTCTCTGTGTACCTACAGCATAGAGGCCACATCCCCAGTACCCAGCCCAGAGCCAGTTACAAACTCAGTGTTTGTTGAATGAGTAAATGAGAGACCACAAAGATGTTAAGCCCCCGGTTCCTCTGGTTTTGAGACCCCAGCAACTCATAGGTGTGGCAGTAGAGTTTATTGCCTTCCCTCCCCGAACAGCGGCTGAAAAGAAGACACGTGTTTTCACACTGAGCCTTTCCGTGCAGTCCAGATGCCCATCAAGCTCTCCATTCCCCTGCCTCAGCCTCCTGAGTGCTGGGCTTGCACATGTGAGCCACCTTGCTCCTGTCCTCCTCAGTCTTAAAGCGCTGTGCTCATCAGAGTGGCTGGGATGTTTCAGCCCATGTAATGGTGACTTGAACAGGCTGACCTCTGGCCTCCACACACATATGCGTACATGTCCATGTGCGATGTGCACTGCATGAACATGAACACAGGCGACACATTAAAAAAATGAGATGAAAAACCTAACCGTTGGTCCCCCTGCGCTCTCTACACCCCAAAAGGAAGCAGATGGGGACCAGACGTCTAGCCCAGCACATCTGAGCTTGAACTTGCCATCAGGGGTCTGGAGTTCACAGAACTCAAAAAGTAGGGGCTCTAGAGGGTCCATTCCGCAGAAGGAAACATCTAGATGCGAGAAAACGCCTCTACCCCAACCCACCCCAGTCTGGCTGGCATCTGGAGCCAGGTGGTCCAAGTGCTCAGCATCAGCCACACCCTTGTGGCCTTTCAACCCACGGCCTGTGTTGCCCGGCAACTGCTAGAAGTGTCTTTCCTGTCCCCTAGTTGCCAAGGGAATACTCAATCCTGGCAGCCAGGCCCGGGGTGCTGAACTTCCGGGTACAGGGTGGGGTGGCCTCTGCTGCCCACACCTGCTCTCGTGGCCCTGGCTTCCTTGTAGCTTCTCTCACTCTGCTCTTCCCGTCTTCCTTCTCCCTCCAGTTTCCTCTCCTGGGATTTCTGAGTGAGGTCCATGGATGCCGAAGGCCTCCCGGGGCTCTGACCCCATGTTTCCTCCACTCAGTCATGAGGTCCTCCACCGCCCAAGCTGCCGAGGCGCGGACTGCACTCTGGCAGGCTCACGCAGGCCCCTGCACGTCTCGTGGTCACAACAGATGAGCGGCAGCCTTGACGGGCCAACTCTGAAACGGCGTGGTGGCGTGGTGGACCACCGGGATGTCATCTTGGCCCACCAAGCGCACAAAATGCATAGCACCCCTCAGGCCAGAAGGAAAGAGTGGGAGTAAGTATGTGGGGGTCGGGGTGTTCGTGGGCTCGTAGGCCAGTCGGGGTGCTCAATGTGCTGATAAGCTATGCGATTACTGAAGACTCACGTTTTCCCTTATGAGTCGCGATCAACATTCCACCTGTGGGTTGCCTTGAATTCTCTGAGCCGGCTTTGTGAAGGATGCAGGTCTCCTGCAAGCAGTGCAGCCAGAAAGGGCTGGCAGAGGGGACAGATGCTTCTGCTGGGGATGTGGTGGGGAAAGGCTGAGAAATGTTGCCTTCTAGAAGCAACCCCAGAATCCCCATCAGCTCTCACTGCAGTTTCCAGAGCAAGGGATAGACCTTTGCGCTGAAGGCAGAGTGGGAGGCCAGCTTGGGTTGGGAGAGTGTGGTGCTTTCCTGACTTGGTTTGTCATCCCCAAGTGGGTCTGGGGGGATGGGGAGTTGGGATGGGGTGGGGAGAGCAGCTACCTGGTGCTTGGGACTGAAAACCTCTTCCCAGGTTCCTTCAGTG
Organism: Microtus oregoni; assembly: GCF_018167655.1. Lineage (NCBI taxonomy): Eukaryota > Metazoa > Chordata > Mammalia > Rodentia > Cricetidae > Microtus > Microtus oregoni. Next base: position 50,946,535 of record NW_024543073.1, read on the forward strand.
GTTGTGGAAACCAGCGGCGATGAGATGCTCCATTGCCAGTTGCTTTTCTAGGCGGATTGCTAAGGCTTACTAAAAACGTTTTTCCCCCAAAGGTGCAAAGCCGGGGGAGGGTTCCTGGGCTGACAATGATGGCTGTGATTTGAACACCAGTAACAGCACAAGCAGCTGATGCTGGTGGGACAGAAACCATCAGCTCAAGTCTTAAGGGGTCCCTCCATCTCCACACACTGCCTGTCTCAGAGAGGCTCAGTGTGGGGTCAGCCTGCTTCTCTGCAGCTGTCTCTGTTTTCTTCTGTTGCTGGAGGAGGCTGGGGTGCTGGGTGAAGCCAGTGGGTGCTGGTGCGCGTGTGCAAATACAAGGGCCTGACCACGTGTGGCAACTGGTTTGAAGTATAACTTCTGGGGAGTGGCTGCTGCATGGGACCTCTCAGGTGGTCCTAGAGATTATGTCGACACCTGGTGGCATATTTGAGCATCTACAGGCAGCAACTATCCGACCGTGGTCTACCCATGCATCAGCTGTCCTATCCATATATCATCCCATGCACCCCTGATTTCCCCCTCCCTCCTCCACACACACACCCATGTCCAACTCATGCACTCTTCAGCCCATCTGTCAATCCATCCATCCATGCATCCATCCATCCATCCATCAATCCATCCTTTCATAGGTGCCCGGATAGGACCTTTCCAGGGCTTCTCCCCAACCCCTTCCTCTTCAGCTCTCCCCATTCACACTCTCCCTTGCTTGGCTCTCTCAGAAGCAATGAGACTCTGAGTATTCCTGCACACTTGCTGCAAGGAAACATTTTTAGGAATGGAAAAGTGCTTTGTGTGCATATGGAGAGGGGTGGGCCATGGCACGCAGGTGGAGGTCAGGTGACTCCTTGCTGGAGTGGTTCTCTTCTTCCACTGTGTGGCTTCTGGGAATTGAACTGAGGTTGTCAGCTTTAGAAGCAAGTGCCTTAACCTGTTGAGCCATTGTTTCCGTGCAAGGAACGTGGTTTAAAGAACTGAAACACACTGTGGTCCCAGGAAAAGGATGTGTGCAATAATGAGACTGAATACTCACTTAGCCGCCGTGAGCTTGACCCAGGGCTCAGCTCTTTTGGCCTTCCTGTGCAGGCTCGGCCCTGGCCTAGGCTGCTTTCAACTTCTCCCCAATGTGAGCCCTTTCTGTTGGCCACAGTATAGCTGGTAGACTTTACTGATCCCTGGTCCCTGATCTACTGCGTGATCTGAGCCAAGTCCCTAGTCTCTCACTGGAGGATTCTAGGCAGGGTCTCTACCACTGAGCCACACCCCCAGGCCCTCACTGGGGGATTCTAGTTAGGTGTTCTTCTGCTATGCTTTCTGTCCTTGTCATGAAGACAATTTTTGGACAAACCCCTGTCATATTTACTTTTACTTATTTAAACATATGTTAAGCTAAACTTAGCATGTGCATTGTAATATACATAAAAATAAAATTAGAAAGGAGGACATCAATAAAATACATAATATTTTGAAATACCTATTTTGTAGACATTTTGTTTGCTTTTTTTGAGACAGAGTCTATGTAGCCCTGGCTGGCCTGGAACCTGCTAGGTAGACCAGGCTGGCCTCCAACTCACAGACCACCACTTGTATCTGCTTCCAGAGTGCTGAGTTATGACTGGAGGCAGATATTGATGTATAACACAGGCTGGCATCACACTTGTGACCCTCCAGTCTTGGCCAAACCTCAAGGACTCCAAGCCTTCCTGTGAGGGTTAATGTTAACTTCCAACTTGACAGAATCTGGAGACATCAGAGAAAGACCTCCGGGTGGTTATGCTGGTTTTGTGGATTGAAACATAAGATCTGCCCTCAGCAGATGGTACTTTCTCGACTCTTCATTGGTCCCCAAACTGTATAAAATGGAGAAAGCAGATGGAGTGCCAGTTCACACATCAGTTTACCCCTCTCTACTCTTCACTGGGGCACAGTGTGAACCACGGCCTTAGCCATCTCTCTCTGCCCTTCACTGGGCACAGTGTGAGCATCTGCCTTAGCCATCTCTCTCTGCCCTTCACTGGGGCACAGTGTGAACCATGGCCTTAGCCATCTCTCTCTGCTCTTCGCTGGGCACAGTGTGAGCATCTGCCTTAGGCTCCGCTGTAGAGGTGATGGGCTGCCCTTATGAACAGGGAGCTGAGACCCACCTTTCCTGCCGAAGTCTTCGCAGAGCATTATGGCACTGCAACAAGACACGGCTTCTAAGTCCATCCCCCTGCCTTGGGGTTTGCTTTCCCCTAGGACACCGCTCTGTGTAAGTTTTCGCTCTGCACATGTTCGAGTAGAAGTCACCCAAACCCCACAAGTCCATGATCACATTCTATGGTTGCCAGGATTTCCGCGTTTGTGTGACAAAGCCACTCTTCTCTTTCTTATTTTCTGAGAATCGTAGAGCAGATCTCAGCTCTTAGCTGGCTTTATAAGCCCAGTCTACGTCTCTAAAGCACACGACTTCCCCACCCCACCCCCCGTGCTATCATCACACTGACGGCATCAGTCACGATGCTCACAGCCCTTGTAGCTGGTGGGCCTTCCGCTTTCCTGAATCTTTTTTTTTTAAACACTGATCTCTTGGAGCAAGGGGTCTCTGTGTTATGTTTGATTATTGATTCTGCTTTTGCAATGGAGAAGGACACAGAGAACCTAGCTGAGCCAGCGGAGGCTCCCGCACCATCACCATCCACCCCCGGAGCTTGCTGTCTTCCTAACTGGAATCAAATCCCTGTCCCTATGTGGCCATTGATGTAGGGGGCTCCTAGGGATGAAGTGTGAGAACGGTCATCTCTGGCTGGATCAGTCTGGGCTATGGAATAGCCATATCAGAACATCCTTACTTGCCTTCTCCTCTCCCTTCTTTTTCTCTCCCCTCCTTTCCCTGTCCTTCCCTCCTATTCTAGCCTTGACCTCCTGATATTCCTGCCTCTGCTTCCCAAGTGCTGGATTACAGGTGTGTGCCACGAGGCTCTTAACCACTGAGCCATCTCTCTCCAGCTGCCCCACCCACTTTTTTCTTAAAGTTACATTGATGGGCTGTGTATGGGAGCGGTAGGGTGCTTGCCCAGCCCCAGGCTCCATCCCCAGCCCCTCAGGAAAGCACAAATACTGACTTGTGCTCTCTAGGGAAGCCTGTGGTGACCGCACTTGCTCTTCCTGAGCTCACCGAGAAGTGAGGGAAGTGGGTGAGTTACCATAGCCATCAGTTTAGATATATTATGTGGTGGGAATATGTGAAATCCTTTCTTTTAGCCATTTTCAGATGAAATTATTAACCGGAATTGCAGGCTCACAGCTTCTAAGGTTGCAGCCCATGGTCACCAGCTCCAGGTTCTGGATTATGTGGGCGAGGATGTCATGGGGGGCTGTGTGGTGGAGCAGAGCATCTCACCGCAAGGCCTGCTGGGAGGAGAGAGGGATAAGGATTCTAATCGCTTACTGGGGTCCAGCCCCCTGTGATCTCACTGGGCTCCACCCCTCAAAGGTTCCACTACTTCTGGATAGCACCACAGGCTTCAGCAGAAGGCCTTTGGGGGCGCACCTCAGGTGCAAATCATAACAGGAAGTGGCCTGGGACACTTCAAAAATACACCTCCAGTGACATGCCACCTCCAAGCAGTCCCCAGCAATTCAGTCTGGATTCAGCCTGGATGCATTAACTCATCAGAAGGGTGAGTTCTGCCATGATCCAGGCCCAACTCAATAGCACCACCTGGGGACCAGGCACTAAGCAATGAGCTTCAAACTCCTGCATCTGGTGACTGTTCTTACCCCCCCCCCCCCCCCCCGTTTTGTTTTGGTTTGTTTTTTTACGAGCTTTTTGAATGTTTTCTGGACATTCATAGACCCATAAAATTCTGTGTGTGCGCAGGTGCGCATAAGGACGGTCAGGTGTGCGATGTGCGTATAAGTGCGTGCAGGTGTGTGTTGAGCCAGAGGTTAACCTTAGGCGTCCTTCCCTTGGTGCCCAAGCAGGCCAGAAGAGGGCGCCTCTCTTCTGTTAGAGATACGGGCGCAAGGAACGCTCTCAACTAGGAGTGGTCTCTCTGCTTGCTGGTTTAGCCCCAGAGCTGGAATTAACCACACCTGATGTTTTACATGGGTTCTGGGGATAGAAGTCAGGACCTTCAGCTTGCATGACAAGCACCTTACTCCCTGAGCCATCTCCTCTGGCCCCTCCTTAGTGTTTGCCTGTAGTCGGACATGGTGTCCCTACTTCTTGAAACATTTGGAGATAGTTTTGTCTCATAACGCAAGAACTGTCTTTGAAACGGACTGTTTGGCTCCTGTGACTGAAAAATATTTCCTTTAGAGCCTTTTAGGAACGGGGTTTGCTGACTGGTGGGTAGGAACCGCTGGCTTCCAGCTGAAGGTTCTATAGCTAACCACCAGGTGGCGCTGTGGTCCACGAGTTGAGCAGTTGCCGGGCCCCCAAGCCTCAAATCTAGCTCTCCAGTTCGCATCTCCTGGTCTTCTGCTTCCAGCCTTTAGGGGGCAGGGTTCTGAGACACTAATGGCAACTCCCTCAAGATGCCAATTCTTACCAGATTATAACCGATCCTCACCCAAAAGGCCAGCTCTTTTTAAATGCACAGCGAGTCTGGCAAAAATCTGTTGCAGGAAGATGACCCAGTGGGTAGACGGGCTTTCTGCACAAGTCTGGAGAGCTGTGTTCAATTCCTGGAACCCAGGCAAGTGTTCCAGAAGACACTCAGTTCTACAGAGTTATATTCTGGTCCCCACATGCATGTTGTGGCACAGGTGTGAGAGCGTCCATACACAGTAAGGGCAACTGGAACATTTTATTTTTAATTTTTAAAAAATTATTTATTATGTATACAGTATTCTACCTGCAGGTAGACAGGCAGGTCAGAAGGGGGCACCAGATCTCATTGAAGATGGTTGTGAGCCACCATATGATTGCTGGGAATTGAACTCAGGACCCCTGGAAGAGCAGCCAGTGCTCTTAACCGCTGAACCAACTCTCCAGCCCGCAATTGGAACATTTGAAAGATCAGTTGGGATTGGGGTTGTGGCTTAGTGTCAGAGCTCTTGCCTAGCAGAGTTTGATTCCTGATCCTACCACTCACTGATCCTGACGGTGGGAGGCCCCTCCCTCTCTATCCCCAGTTTCCTGGCTGTAAAGTGAAGATAGCCACAGCATCCAGCTCTGGGGGGCAAACATTTCCTTCTTGTGGGGTGTATGCATGTTTGTGTGTGCAGGTGCGTATGCACATGTGTAAGCATGTGTATGGAGGTCAGAGGTCATCACAAGTGTCATTCTTCAGGAACCCTCCACTAGCTTTGTTTCTTTAGCAAAGGACTCTCTTTGTAGCCTTGGCTGTCCTGGAACTCACAGAAATCTTTCTGCTTCTGCCTCTCGAGTGTTGACATTAAAGGTGTGTGCCACCATGCCTGGCTTCCACTCTCGTTTTAAACACAAAGTCTCTCACTGGGTCCTGAGGCTCATCAGTTAGGCTAAGCTGACTGATCAGCAAGTCCAGGGATTTTTCTGACTTTGCTTCCCTCGTGCTAGGGTTACATGGGTGCAAGAAGCCTGGCTTTCTCCGTGGGTTCAGGGATGAAGCTGAGGTCCTCATGCTTGGAAGGCGAACACTTTCTGCACTGTTTCCTCTCCACAACCTGAGGCGGCAGCTTCTCTAACAGAGCAGGCTCACAGGCGATCTGTGTCTGGTCTCTGCACCTCAAGGCGGAAAGGACAACTGGTCTCAGTGCCTCGTCCCCACAAGGAAAAGAAAACAACCCTGACCAAACTGAAACCTGACTTTTAAAAAGGAGCTGCTTGGGAATCAGAACACTTTTTTTTTTTTTAAGGGGAAGGCAGGTTGAACAATTCTAGCCTAGTTGATATTAAAAAGAAATAGGTCTGGTCCCAGGACACTGCTTTTCCAGTGCAGCTGGCTGGCTTGCAGGGCAGAGAGACCCTCTTTTTGTCCTTTGAATACTGGCCTTGGCTTCGAGCCACAGAGGAAGGTCTGCAGAGGCTCTGGAGTGCCTGCCCCTCCCACAGTGCCTGGCAGGCTCTCCATGCTAGCTGCTGGCTCCTCAGTGTCTTATTAGCACATGTCCCTGAAGTCACCCTTCTGATTTTTTTTTTTCTGAGACAGGGTTTCTCTGTGTCCAGGACTGTCCTGGCTGTCCTGGAACTGGAACTTGGTTTGTAGACCAGGCTGGCCTCGAATTCCTTGAGATCCTCTTGCCTCTCCCTCGCAAGTGCTGGGATTAACAGACATGCGCTACCACCACCCAGCCACCCTTCTGATCTTATAGGACTTTTGATGTAGGATTCAGCTGTGCCTCCAGTTGCAAGTCTCCAACAGCCGCAAGCCATCCCTTTTTCATGGGGCTTGTGAGCTTGAGCTGTTCTGTCCCTTCCTGTCTCTTACAGCCAGGTAAGATGCTAAGCTTTCAACACCCCACATTTATGTTTTGAGACAGGGTCTCTGATTGGCCTAGAGCTTGCTAATGGGGCAAGGCTGGCTGGCTAGCGAGCCCCAGAGATCTGCCTGTCTTCATACCCCAGTGCTGGAAGTGAAGGGAAAGGTGTCAGTTCAGGACCCTCAAGACTAAGTTCTCAGGTCCTCGTGTTTGCATGGCAAAAACAGGACTTTACCACCTGAGCCATTTCCCCAGCCCCGTCACACTTTCTGGATGGTGACTGTGCACACGAGCAGACCTGTAATTTTGTTTGTTTTGTTTTGGTTGTTGTTTCTGCAGAGACTGACTCTGCAGTGCAGACTGGGTTGGAGTCATGCCCCTCCTGCCTCAGTCTCCCCAGTGTTGGGATGATTCATGTGGCTCACCACTGGCCCCTGCAGGATCTGCTAGTGGCTCTGCCTCTGGCTGTTCTTTCTCCCCTGGGTCAAATCCCACCACTCCATCTGTAGTTCCTCGTGTTTTGTTGTTTTGGGGTTTTGTTTCCTATGGTTTTGGGGATGGAACTAGGGACCTCATGGGTATCAAGGGATCTGAATGGATTTTAGATGATTCTGCCAGACAGAAGGAAAGCGACCATGTTAAAAGTGTTTGAAATCCTAGAGTTGTCCCGAAACAGGCTTCTCTAAGAGCTGTGCAGAGCAGAACCAGCAGAGCTAGCAGAGCTAGTGGCGATGCCAAAGAAGACATGAAAGCCAATGGGCTTCCCGGATCTCTTCCGGGAAACATAAACACAATCTCTATTGGCAATAAAGTTGCAGTCACATGATCACTGCTGAACGCACTATGATCTATTGCTTCCAAGTGTCATTGCAGTTAGAAATGGTGAAAAGAAAGGTGTGGCGTTGAGCGGTGGTGGCACACACACACCTTTAATTCTAGCACTTGGGAGGGAGGCAGAGGTAGTGAGATCTCTGTGTGTTCGTGTTCGAGGCCAGGCTTGTCTATAAGAGCTAGTCCCAAGACAGACTTCAAAACTAGAGAGAAACCTTGTCTCAAAAAACAAAAAACAAAAACAAAACACACACACACTGACAGAGATGTGGCTTTTTATTCCCATCCAACTTGCAGATTTTGTGAATTAAAAGCAAAGTGCTTGCTGGGAATCCAGGCTACCATTCCAGCATTTGGGAGTCAGAACTAGCATGGCCTAGGTAAGCAAGACTCAATCTCAAAAACAACAATCAAACAATCCCCAAATAAAGTGAGACAGGTGAAGGAAGAAGTGGATTCAGAGAGCACACTGAGATTTCTTGACGGAGTGTGTGTGTGTATCTGTGTGAATATCTGTGTGAGTGTGTATATGTGTGTCTCTGTGAGTATGTGTGTCTGTGTGTAAAGAGGTACCTAGGAGACTATAGCAAGTTGGGACACAGCTGGAGAGAGGGGTCAGAGGTTAGCAGCATCCACTGCTCTTGCATAGGACCTCAGTTCAGTTCCCAGCATCAATGTCGGACACTCACAACAGCCTGTGACTTTAGCCCCAGCAAATCTGAAGTCTTTGGCCTCTGACATCTTTGGGCACTGAATTCGCAAGGCACACCCCAACAGAGATACATATAACTTAAAAAAAAATAGAAACCAGAGGCTAGAGAGATAGTTAAGGGGTTGAGTGCATGCTTCTTCCACAAAAGACCTGGGTTCAGCTTCCAACACCCACATGGTGGCTCACAACCACCTGTAACTTAAGTTCCAGGAGATCTAATGCCTCTTCTGGCCTCCATGGACACAAAGTATTCATGTGCTGCACAGACTTACATGCAGCCAAAATACTCATACATATAAAATAAATAAATATTTTTAAAAATTTAAAAATCAGACTGGAGAGATGGCTCAGAGGTTAAGAGCTTTGCCTGCTCTTCCAAAGGTCCTGAGTTCAATTCCCAGCAACCACATGGTGGCTCACAACCATCTGTAATGGGGTCTGGTGCCCTCTTCTGGCCTGCAGGCATACACACAGACAGAATATTGTATACATAATAAATAAATAATTTAAAAATCTTTGAAAAAAGAAATCAGGGGAAAGGCAAAAGGGGCCAAGAGCTAGAGCTTGGGGAAACTGAGGAACAGACTGCAGTATGCCTTGGGCTCAGGAACGACAGCGTTCAATACCAAGCCTTGATCCAAGTTCTCACCAGATTTGTAATCTTGGTGTGCTTAGTCACACCCCACTCCTGGTACCAATTCCAGACTCCAGTGACTTCTGCGGCACCTCCCCGGTGCTTTCTCCTTGTCTGTGAAATTGCATCGCCTGCTTTAGAGTGGCGATGTCCGGGTACAGGGAGCTAAAGAAAACCCGAGACCACTCGGGGCAGTAAAGTCCTGCAGCGGGGTCCCAGACACTCAGCCCCAGGACCCCTGTGACTACCAGTGTCTGCCAAAATAAGCAAGTTCTTCTGTAAAAATGACACTGTGTACCTTACGCCATCTCTAAACTACTTAGTAACGCCCGATACTTGTCTGCTCTGCAGACAGCTGTGTTGTATTGTGTGGGGAGTAGTGACATGACAGGGGCTTCTGTATGTTCCGTGGAGATGCAGTGTTCCCTCAAATGTGTTCAGCGCTCAGCTGGTTGAATGGGTGCGTGTAGACTAATGCTGTCCTAGCCGTGTGACTCAGGATGGGTGCGTGTAGACTCTGCACATGTGTAGACTAATGCTGTCCTAGCCGTGTGACTCAGGATGGGTGCGTGTAGACTCTGCACATGTGTAGGGCTAATGCTGTCCTAGCCGTGTGACTCAGGATGGGTGCGTGTAGACTCTGCACATGTGTAGACTAATGCTGTCCTAGCTGTGTGACTCAGGATGGGTGCGTGTAGACTGCGCATGTGTAGGGCTAATGCTGTCCTAGCCGTGTGACTCAGGATGGGTGCGTGTAGACTGCGCATGTGTAGGGCTAATGCTGTCCTAGCCGTGTGACTCAGGATGGGTGCGTGTAGACTCTGCACATGTGTAGGGCTAATGCTGTCCTAGCCGTGTGACTCAGGATGGGTGCGTGTAGACTCTGCACATGTGTAGGGCTAATGCTGTCCTAGCCGTGTGACTCAGGATGGGTGTGTGTAGACTCTGCACATGTGTAGGGCTAATGCTGTCATAGCCGTAGGATGGGTGCGTGTAGACTCTGCGCATGTGTAGACTAATGCTGTCCTAGCCGTGTGACTCAGGATGGGTGCGTGTAGACTCTGCGCATGTGTAGACTAATGCTGTCCTAGCCGTGTGACTCAGGATGGGTGTGTGTAGACTCTGCACATGTGTAGGGCTAATGCTGTCATAGCCGTAGGATGGGTGCGTGTAGACTCTGCACATGTGTAGGGCTAATGCTGTCCTAGCCGTGTGACTCTAGGCTGGACGGGAGCAATGCTGTTCATAGTCACACGGATGTTCAATGGAAACCGTTTTAACTTGACTTGATAAACAGTAGTGCAGAGTGGAGCCATGCTATGTGGTGTTTTGATCTGAGCATGCGCTATCGGGAGAGTCAGAGCCGTTGTCGTGTCCAACATCTCCCGAGCTTCACACTGAAAACCGAGGCACTGAATAAATGAACAACTTCTGCTCTTCCCCCCTCCACTCCCTTTCTTCCTTTCTTCTCTTGTGTGTGTACACGTGTGCATGTGTGTGCACATGCATGTGGAGGCCCAGCTTCTGTCCCTCGGGCTCCTTATTTATGAGGCAGGGCTTGTCATCGGAGCTTGCCAGGTAGGCTAGGCTGGCTTGCTAGTGAGCCCCAGGAATCTGCCCGTCTCTGCTGGGACTACAAGCATGTGCTTCCAAGCCCAGCTATTTCTCATGTGGGTGCTGGGCTCTCACTCGGGTCCTCATGCTTGTGTGGTGGGCTCTTCCCCACCACTTTTATTTAAGGCATTTTTATGCTTCCAAGAGGAAGGAAATCCCGTACTTGCTGTTTTGGCTTTGGAGGCAGGCTTGTGTTGTGCAGCCAAGGCCAGCCTCATGCTTGTGCCCACGCTTGGGGGGCGAGGTGTCTGGCACCACACCTGGCTGCTGTTGTTTGCCTTTGTTGGTTCTCAGAACTGCAAGAGGTGCAGCTTCTGGCTCAGTGTGAGCAAGGCTCCAGCTAGCCCTCCAACGTCCCCTGCATTCTCCTTCTTTATGGACTATCCTGGACTGGTTTCTCCTGCAGCCCAGTGATACTGTCTTCTTGGTCACGTCTACTAAGAATGGCGGCATGAACCGACGTCAAGGGTGCCACATCACATCCCTTTCCCCTTCTTTCTTTCTCTCTTTTCTTTCTTTTGGAAACAAGGTCTCATTCTGTAGCCCAGGACAACCTTAAAGATACTCGCTTAAATCAAACTTGCAGTTATCCTCCTGCCTCAGCTTCCCTAGTGCTTGGATGACAAGCAGAACCACAATGCTCAGCTCAAGAATGCTTTCTCTAGAAGACAGACATGCCTTCCCATAGTCCCCAGGAATCCTTTTGGAGCCCACTGATCCACACCTACCCATCCATGGACAAATTGCTGGTAAGTGTAAGCACTGTCTCTCCCTCTCTAACCTGAGTCGGAATTTGCACCCCTGCTCCAGTAGCTCCTGGGCGTGTGGCTCTGCAGCTGCAACTTGGTCTCTCGTCCTGAGACACGGAGCATCCTGACCTTTGTACAGTTCTAAGGAGGTAAAAGGAATGATGATCACGGTGTCCAGAGAAGCCTCTCCCTCACAGCCATGGACTCCGTTGCTCTTTTGGACAACGTCAGGAGGCACTATTTACATCCATGGTGTAGGCAACAGTGTCCTCTGGGGGCTTTTCGGAGTAGCAGGTTTGCTAAATGCCTCCCGAGAGTCAGCGAGAACGTAACAGCATATGCCAAGTGTTAAAGTTGTACCATTTCACAAACAAGAAAACAGAAACAGAGAGGCTTAGTAATCAGTCTGAGATCACACAAGATGTAAGTCGACTTCAAGTCCTGAGAGCCTGGCCCCAGCTTGTGCCCTCGTCTTCTCAGCCGTTAGTCTCTTGCCTCTTGCAGTTGCCCGAACTGTGGCCCAGCTTCCCATATTTCACTTCCTATCTGGAGGCTCTTCAACACAAGTCACTGCTGAGCTAGGGTTGAACACAGGTCTGCCTGAGCCCAGCTTGAAGCCTGTTGGTGCTAATGACTTGGCTAGCATGGACACCCAGCCACTATCATGATCCCTGCAGAAAGTTCTAGTGGTTTGGATTTTAGCACTGTCGGCGGGGTCTCGCTCTCTTCTGGGTCGTCCTTGGCTGAGAGAGCAGCTGGTGAGAGTGCGGCCTGCCTTGAAGGAGCAGGGAAAGCAGCGTGAAGTGTAGGAGGCTCAGAGGAGACAGGGCCAGGGCTGGAAGGAGAACTCACCTGATTCCTGGCTTCCCCAACCCTGTCTCTATGAGCCACAGTGTGAAGCAGCCAGAATATGTTCGGGCTCACGGTTTCTCAGGCTCAGTCCATGGTCACCTGACTCTGCTGCTTTGGGTGTGTGGTGAGGGCAGTGGCCGTGAGTCAGGGAGCAGGAAGCCACAGGCAGCCTAACTCGCAGCAGGGTGTGGACACCAGCCAGGTAAAGAGCATCTGGTTAGCGCACAGGCTTCCTTTCAGGATAATCCCGTCGGTGATGAGTTGGCACCTCCAGCCAATGTGGCGGCACAGGCACACAGCTGCCATCCTACTGCCTTGGATACCGAGACAGGAAGATGACGGTGTCATAGTCCATCTGGGTGACATAGTGAGACCAAGAGCTTGGTGTGGTTTGATGTTCCTGCCTGGATTCCTCAGTTGAGGGGCTGGAGGTGTGGCCCAGGGGCAGATCTTCTATCTAGTATTCATGGGACTCCGCACTGGAGAAACAAGTTAGCTGGTGCCTCCCCTGATACCAACTTAGACCAGATAAATTTGCCCACTTGTCCTCTCTATTGAGAGATTGCCCCTAGGATTATCAAACTTGGCATCTGAGTCCCCTGTGGTTGGTTACCCTAGAGACCTTCTAAGGTGCCCCAACTGGGTCAGGGAGATGTTCAGCTGTGCAAGGCAGCAGACGGCCTCAGGCACCCGCAGTCTGTATAGAGACAGAACTCTGGACCTGAAATACACTATCCAAATGAAGGGGGTGGGGGAGAGAGAGAGAGACAGAGAGACAGAGAGAGACACACAGAGAGAGAGAGACACACAGAGAGAGAAAGACAGAGAGAAAACAAGACACTAGGCCCAGAAAGATGGGCCTGAGAATTTCCTCAGCGATTCATGTGCAGATTTCAGACCCAAGAAAACCCCCAGGGTAATTTGAAGAGACCAGGGCCGCAGTACTAACAACATGGGGTCCAGTCTAACAGTCAGTTCCCCAGAGAACTCACCCTGTCCCCAGAAACCTAAGCCACTCCTGGGAGACATTGCCCATTTTTGGGCTGGAGTCTCACTGGCAAGTCCTTCCCATGAGCCAGCCTCACCTCTTAAAGGTCACACCACCTCAACCCCACATGCTGGGGCCAAGCTCCAGGAAGCAACCGCATGCATAAAGATGGTTGGTCAGGCTTCTAAGGCTTCTGCTGAGTTTCCTCTGGTCAAGTGACCATGCTGAACTGCAAAGCCAGCTGAGAAATAGCACCTGTACTCAGACTTCAAGTGACATGGGCAGCTTCTTGAGTAAAGATGACTGATTTGGGACACACTTGACAACCTCTCTCCGTGAAACACGCCACTCCCAGTGATACCATCATGCTCACAGCCTGTACTCCCCCATTGCTTCCTGGCTTCCCCTGGAGCTGTGCTACCTCCAGCCCTGAAGGTTTGCTGTTCCACACACTGAAACACAGAGAAATGCACCATTTTCTGGCTTTCTCTTTAGATGAGACTTCTCTAGGTCCTGAAAAGGTCCTGGTCCAGTCCTAAGCCTGCCAGACACAAAGACAGGCTTGTCTCTCTCCTAGGAACCTGTTGGGGCTATCAGACAGTTTTCCTGGTAATACTTTCTGGTCTTTTTGCTTTGTTTTTCTTTTGAGGAAGTGTCTCGTGGAGCTCGAACTCACAATCCGCCTGCCTACCTTGGTGAAGGGTTTGTACCACCATGCTCTGTTTAAAGGGTGTGTGTGGGTTCACACTCTGTGTTTGGATACATGCATATGTGTGTTTGGGTGTCGTCCTCAGTCACACCCAGCCTTGTGTGTTCTTTCCTTTTTCTCATCTGTTTGTGTGACCCCGCAAGGGATGGGGATGGGATGCCACAGTGCACATGTCTTCACCTTCCACCTGGCTTTGGGTAGGGTCTCTGTCCTTTGCTTCAGGGGTGCCAGCCAGAGTTTCTCTGCCTCCACTCCTCATTTCTGTGGGAATTCTGAGATACAGATGTGTGCCGCCACATCTGGCTTTTCACACACATTCCAGGGATCCTAAGGAACCCGAGTTCCCCAGTCTGCCTGCACAGCCAGCCTTTTGCCTGCAGAGCTGTCTCCAAGTCCTGCCACCTGAGTTTTTGAAACAGGGTCTGTCTTTGAACCTTGAGTTCACTGATTCATTGGCCAGCGAGTACTTGGAATCCTCTCACCTCTGCCTGCAGCAGGAATGCAGCCAGGTGCATGAGGCCTTGCTAGGCTTTTATGGCTTTACCCACTGAAGCTCTGACTCAGGTAGGCACGTTCCTAAGGCAAGCACTTCCCTGACTGGGCACTTTCTCAGCCTGACACAGACCGGAGCATTAGAATCTACTTTGAGTGAGCTGGATTTTCTTTTTATCTTTTCTTTTATTTAATCAGCATTTTTTCATTTATTTTACATACCGACCACAGTAGGCAATGGCAAGAGTTCCTGCAGCCCTGGGGTGTGTACATAGCCCGGCAAGCCACGTCCCTGCCCCTTTTGTCTTAGAAGCATTTTTCCCCAGACTCCAGCATCTTGCCAGCCAGTTCTCATCTTCCTCCCCCAACTCAAAAAGGCTTTTTCCAAAGCGTTAGGCTCCAAAAGTGCTGAGGCCAAGGCTGCGTCTCAGAGCTGTGCTCCTGTAGTCACTGGAAGAGAGCCTGCAGAGATGTGGCCACCCTCCCGCTCAGGTCAGTCACCCTGCACGCTGGGCCCAGAGCCCCGGGCAGCTCTAAAAGCAGTCCTAAGCCTGTGACATTTCTGTGACTCAAAACACTTTAAATTTGATAAGGTTTGTTTATTTGTTTGTTGAGACAGGGCAAAACTACGTAGCCCAGGCTGTTCTTGGCCTTGAAGCCCTCCTGCCAGCCTCCCAGGCATTGCCAAAGGATGCCAAGCTGTAGCTCCCACACGAGCCTATAAGGGTAATGTTAAATTCACCCTCATTTCCAGATCTGGAAGCTCAAGCACAGAGAGGGTGAATGACCCGCCTAAGGTTCCTAGCTGGGGTTGGCCCGGCTGCAAGTCAGACCCAGCAGTCTGAATCTGGAATTAATAAGGAAATCTTCATCTTGGCTTTCTGCAGGTGCTGGCAGCCTCCAAGCCTGGTACCAGCAACCACACTTCCTGGCCTCCATCACAGGTGCTGGATTTACCAATTCTCTTAGTACAGCTGCAGCATGGCAGAGGGGCGGACAGCACTTCCTGGTTAGGTCATGAAAGGACACAACGCTTGCCCTGCTCTGCTATGTGCAACTGTATGTGTATTTGTGTGTATATGCACAGGTGTATGTTGTGTGTGTGAATGTATGTGTGTATGCGTCAGTGTGAATATGTGCATGTATATTTTATGTGTGTATGCTCATGTGTATGTTTGTGCCGAGTATGTACATGTATGTGTTGTGGGTATATGTATATGTGTGTATATGTGTACATGTATATGTTGTGTATGTGTGCATGTGTGTGTATGTACATGTATCAGTGTATGTGTCTGTAGGCGCATATGTGCATATATATGTTGTTGTGGTAGTTTGAATGTGATTGGCCCCCATAAGCTTATAGGATTAGGAGGTGTGGTCTTGTTGGAGGAAGTGTGTCACTGTGGACACAGACTCTGAGGTCTCATATTGCTCAAGTCAAGCCCAGTGAGGCACACCACTTCCTGGTGCCTGGAAGATGTAGGACTCTCAGCTGCTTCTCCAGCACCATGTCTGCCTGCACACTGCCATGTCCCCATGATGATAATGGACTGAACCTCTGACTGTAAGTGAGTGGCCCCAATTAAATATTTTCCTTTATAAGAATTGCAGTGGTCAGGGTGTCTTTTTACAGCAATAGAAACAATAACTAAGGCAGTTGTATATGTATATGTGTGTGTGTATTCGTGTGTATGCATGTGTATGTTATGTTGTGGATGTATGCATGAATGTGTGAGTGTGTGTGTGTGTGTGGATGCGTGCAAGTCTTTTCATTCCCAGGGATGGGATCCAAGGCCTCTTGCATGCCAGGCCAGCTAGCCACATCTCCAGGCCCAAGACAACAGTACCTGTACAGAATGGGCTGTTTAAACCTCTTTGACATGAACTCAGACAAAATAGTTGCCGACTTTCTTTGGGACTCGGTTTCTTCACTTATAAAATGTGATGGGCGGGACACATCAGCACCTGGCTGTAAAACTACATTGAAAATGGTTTGAATAGTTTTGAGCTTGGATTTAATGATGGTATGAGATATGATTGCTATTTTTAGAGACATGATCTCACTATGTAGCCCAGGCTACCCTTGGTGTCGTAATCCTCCTGCCTTAGCCTCCCAAGCACTGGGATTAGAGGTGTGTTTCACCACACCTGGGAACTAACACGTTTTTCTTTTTTTTTTTTTTTTTTTTTAAGTTTTTCGAGACAGGGTTTCTCTGTGGTTTTGGAGCCTGTCCTGGAACTAGCTCTTGTAGACCAGGCTGGTCTCGAACTCACAAAGATCCGCCTGCCTCTGCCTCCCAAGTGCTGGGATTAAAGGCGTGCGCCACCACCGCCCGGCACTAACACGTTTTTCTGTGGAAGTCCACAATGAATAGGGCCAACCCCTATTGATGGATACGCAGATTCTTGACAACATCCTCCCAGAAGGAATGAAGGCATCCCTTGTAATGGATACTTAAGGGAATATGTGGAGTGGCAACTAAAAAAGAGCCATTTGAGGGATCAAATGGGAACCGACTACTGTGACATCGCTCTCTCTTCCTTTCCCCCATTTAATCCCCCTGTTCCAGTCTCCCCATAATTATATATTCTATTTCCCCTTTCTTGAGAGTTCATCCTCCCCTCCTCGTCTCTTACTCTACACCTAACCTCTGTGTTTGGATGAATGTTAGCGTGTGTATTGAAGGTTTAAAAGCTAATATCACATATAAGGGAATGCATAAAATATTTGTCTTTTGAGTCTGGATTACCTTATTCAAGGTGTTTTTTTCTGGCTCCATCCATTTACCTGAAAATTTCATGATTTCTTTTGTTGTTTTTTTTTAACATCTGAGTAATATTCTATTGTGTGCACGTACCACATTCCCTGATCCTTTCTTCTGCTGATGGACAACTAGGTTGTTTCCTATTTCTGGTTGTGTGTAGAGGAGCAATGAACATGGATGAGCCAGTGTCTCTGCAGGAGGATGGAGGGTCCTTGGGTATCTGCCCAAGAGTGATGTAGGTAGGAACAGCCACACTGGTTTCCATAGTGACCACACAAGTTTTCACTCCCACCATCAGTGGATGAGTGTGTTTACCCCACATTCTCACCAGCATGAGCTGCCATTTGTTTTATTGATCTTGTCCATTTTGACTGGTAAAAGATGAAATCTTCAAGTAGTTTTGATTTGTGTTTCCCTGTGACTAAGGATGTTGAACATTTCTTTAAGGCTTCCTCAGCTGGTTGTGTTATTTGAGAACTTTTTTTAGTTCAGTAGCTTTGAGTTTCTATCTGTTTGGATTGATCTTGGCTATGAACTTGCTGTATATTGCCTTTATTTTGTTGAGAAATGTCCCTTGTATCCCTCCCTGTTCTCTCCAGGAGTTTTATCATGAAGGGATGTTGGAATATGTCAAAGGCCTTTTCAGTATCTAAATAGATGATCATGAGGTTTTTGTCTTCCAGTCTATTCATATGACAGATTATGTTTATTGGTTTTCATATGTTAAACCATCCTTGTATCTCTGAGATGAAGCCTACTTGATCATTTTTTATGATGATCTTTTTTGATGGGTTCTTGGATTCTGTTTGCAAGTATTTTATTGAGAATTTTTGCATCTATGTTCATGAGGGAAATTGGCCTGTAACTTTCTTTGTTGGGTTTTTGTGTGGTTTAGGTGATTGTGGCCTCTGAAAAAAATAGCCAATATTCTTTCAGTGTCTATTTTGCAGAGTAATTTGAAGAGCATTAGTGTTGATTCTTCTTTGAGGGTATTGTTCTTTTGTACTAAACCTGTCTGGTCCTCAACTTTGTTAGTGGGGGAGACTTTTAATAGCTGCTTCTATTTCACTAGGGTTCTGGGTCTGTTTAAATTGCATAGCCGAAGCAGGGCAGTGGTGGTGCATGCCTTTAATCCCAGAACTCAAGAGGCAGAGGCAGGTGGGTCTCTGTGAGTTCAAAGCCAGCCTGGTCTACAGAGTGAGTTCCAGGACAGCCAGAATCACACAGAGACACCCTATCTTGAAAAAACAAATGAAGACATAAAAAAATAAAGAAATAAAACTGCTTAGCTGATCTTAATTTAACTTTGGTAGGCTGTATATATAAAGAAGTTTATCCATTTCTTTTATGTTTTCTGGTTTGGTTACTTACTTGGAAACTGGGAAAACTGATTTCCAGTTTGGGGTACAGATTTTTAAAAAATGTCCTTATGACTCTCTGCATTGTCTGGGTGTTTGTTGCCCCCCCCCCCTTTGCCTCTGTTAATTTAAATCTTCTCTCTCCATCTTTTAGCAAATTTGGCTAAAGTTTTATCAATGTTACTGATTTTCTCAAAGAACCAATCCTTCATTTAATTGATTATTTGTGTTGTTTTTGTTGCTTCTATTTTATTGATATCAGCCTGAGTTTTGACTCTTTTTGTCTATCCATCTTTTCCTTTTTTTCCTTTGTTCTTTTTTTGGTTTTTTGAGACAGGGTTTCTCTTTGTAGCCTTGGATATCCTGGAGCTCCTTTTGTAGAACAGCCTGGCTTCGAACTCAGAGAGATCCACATGCTTCTATCTCCCAAGTGCTGGGATTAAAGACAGGAGCCAGCAATGCTTGACTGAGTTTGACTGTTTCTTGCCACTACTCTCTTTGGAAGTTAGTTCTTCCATTTGTTCTAGAGCTTTCATGTATGCCATTAAGTTGCTAATATAAGATCTCTCCATTTTTTTTTAATGTAGGCACTTAGTGCTTTGAGCTTGCTTCTTAGAGCTACCTTTGTTTTGTCCCATAGGTTTTGATATGTTGTGTTCTCATTTTCATTCAATTATAAAAAGTTTTAGTTTCCTCCTTAATCTCTGCCTCGACCCATTTCTCATTTGGTAGTGAACTGTTTCCATGTGTTTGCAATCTTTCTGTTGTTGTCAATAGCCAACGTTAATCCTTGGGATCAGATACGATGCAAGGGATTATATCAATTTCCTTATCTCTGTTGAGATTTGAAACTTGCTTTATGTCCAAGTATGTGGTCAGTTGTGGAGAAAGTTCCATGAGCTGCTGAGAAGAAGTTGTATTCTTCTGAGTTTTAGCAAACTGTTCTGTTTGGTCCATTTAATTTATGGTGTTATTTAGCTCCAGAATTTCTCTGTCTAGTTTTGCCTGGGTGGGGATCTCAGAGTTACCTACTATAACTGGTTTTAGCTGTAGTAGTGTTTCTTTCATGAGCTTGGGTCCCCTTGTGTTTGGTGCCTAGACACTGAGAACTGAAACTTCCTCCTGGTGAAGTTTGTCTTTGATGAGCATGTAGGACAGTTCTTCACCGCTTCCAATTAATTTTGAAGTCTTTTCGTCAGATATGAAAATGGCTACACCTGCTTGCTTCTTGGGTCCATTTGTTTGGACTATCTTTTCCTATCCTTTTACTCTGAGATGATGCCTATTTTTGGTAGTGATATTTCTTTCTTGGATGCAGCAGAAAGATGGATACTAACCAGGCATAGTGATGCATGCCTTTAATTCTAGCACTCGGGAGGCAGAGGTAGGCCGATCTCTGTGAGTTTGGTTTACACAGTGAGTTCCTGGGCATCCTGGGGCTACATGATTAGACAAAAGAAAGAAAGAAAGAAAGAAAGAAAGAAAGAAAGAAAGACTGAAGGAAGAGAGGGTACTGTTTTCTAATCCACTCTGTTAGTCTACAACTTTTTAAATCAGGGAATTGAGACCATTACTATTGAGAGTTTTCAATGAGCAGTGTTTATTGACTCCTATTCCTTCATTGTTATGGTATGGGCTCCCCCTACTTTTGAATTTGCTGGTCTGGGATTATTTATTCCTAGTCTCTTCTTGTATGTGGTTAACCTCTTCAGATTAAAATTTCCTTTTTAGCACCTTCTGTAGCTTTGGATTTGTAGATTGATACTGCTTACATTTGGTTTTATTGTAGGATGTTCTTCTTTCTCCACCTATTGTGATTGGTAGCTTTGCTGAGTATAGCAGTCTGGGATGGAACCTGTGGCCTCTCAGAGTTTGTGGAACATCCATCCATCCAGACACTTCTGGCTTTTAGGGTCTCCATGGAGAAGTTGGGTCTAATCCTAATGGGTCTGCCTTTATATGATACTTAGTCTTTATCCATTATTATTTCTTTCTTAGTTCTGTTTATTTAGTGTTTTGATTATTATGTGTCTATCGACTTTCTTTTCTATTTGGGATTCTGTAAGCTTTTTGCACATTTAAAAGCACCTCTTTCTTAGGTTAGGTAAATTTTCTCCTATGATTTTGTTGAAAATATTTTCTGTGCCTTTGGCCTGGGTTTCTTCTCCTTCCTCTATTCCTATTATCAAAGATTTGGTCTTTTCATGGTGTCCTGGTTTTCCTGGATGTTTTGTGCCTGGAATGTTTGCTTCACCATTTTCTTTGGCTAAGGAATCAATTTCTTCTTCCTTGTCTTCAATGCCCAAGATTCCCTCTCCTTGTCTTGTGCTCTATTGGTGAGACTTGCCGCTGAGGTTTTTATTTGATTTCGTAAAGTTTTCATCTCCAGTTTTATCTTAGTTTGGGCTTTCCTTAGTGATTCTACTTCTATTTCCATGTCTTGAATTGTTTTCATCATCTCATTCCACTGTTTGTGTGTTCACATCCCCCCTAAGATCCTTGGGCGCACTCATCATCGCTGTTGTGAGGTCCTGGTCTTGGGTCTCAGCTATACTGCATTTCTCAGGGCTGCTGGGTTCTGGTGGGGACACGTTGTCTTGACTGTCAATGTTTGTGCATTTGCACTGGTGTCTGGGCATCTGGGGTTGGGATGACTGAGCTAACTCTAGGTGTTGACATCTGGCCTGTTGGGTGGTGTTCCATCCCTTGGTTTCTGTTGCTCACTCTGGATCTTAGGAGAGTGTGGTAGGGAGTTACCTGGTGAGTGCTTCTGTGCACAGTGGGTGGGAAAGGATGTTAGGTGTTTGCAGGAACCCAGTTGGCTATGACCACAGAGTGGGGACATGAAGCTAGGAGATGGGGAGGAGGCATCTGCAGGGGAGGAGGGAATGGGCACAGGACGTGCATCCTGTGGGAGCCACTTCTGGGCCTACTTTGAAGACATGGCTGTAACTGGAGGCTTCTCTTCCACCCACCAGTTCCTGAATAATCACAAACTGTTTAGCCTATTAGCTCAAACTTACTGTTAGCTCGCTCTTACAATTTAAATTAACTTATTTCTATTAGTCTATACTTTACCACAAGGCTCGTAGCTTGTCACCTCACATCTTGCTTCCCCAGTGGCTGCTGGCATCTTCCAGATTCTGCCTTCTTTCTCCTTGTCTCTCTGCTTGGATTTCCTACCTGGCTCTATTCTGCCCTGCCATAGAACAAATCAACTTCTTTATTAACCAATGGTAGGTAATAAGACATATTCACAGCACACAGAGGGACTCCCACATCACATGGCAGATGGAGGTGGCTTAGGGTTTGGGTGTGGAGGAGAAAATCCAAACACGCCCTGGAGAATTCTATGGTGAGTGGCTCAGGACAGGCCACTGAGGGTGGGGGAGCACTGGGAAGACTGTGAGTCCCTGAACACTCATTGTGTGCCCGTCCCCTTGAATTAGAGAATGGCCTCACAGCTACATTCATGAAGAACAGAATGCAAACATCTATTAATAATTACTCGAAAATGCTACATATTAGCCAGTTTAGATAAACTCTGCTCTCTGGGAAGTTTGCCAGAAAAAAAAAATCTCCAATGATCTTTCTGTAGCTATCAAAGTCAGCAAAATGGCACTGGGGAGTTAGTTCACAGCTGGACAGGAAAGCAGATCTCCTGTAGGAGTCTGGTCCTGTAACACTGATTCCTTCATCTTTCCAGTTCCACTGATTGGAAAGGTAGCTATGCCAGAGATGATGGAGGATGGCTGGGGGAGAACAAAGATCTGCAGGGAGAACACACTAGGCTGGAGCACAGTTCCAGCCCTGCCTAGAATCCCCAGTGTGGGGCTGGGGTGTGGCTCAGTGCCCCTGCCTAGAATCCCCCAGTGTGGGGCTGGCGTGTGGCTCAGTGCCCCTGCCTAGAATCCCCAGTGTGGGGCTGGGGTGTGGCTCAGTAGTAGAGCCCCTGCCTAGAATCCCCAGTGTGGGGCTGGGGTGTGGCTCAGTGCCCCTGCCTAGAATCCCCAGTGTGGGGCTGGGGTGTGGCTCAGTGCCCCTGCCTAGAATCCCCAGTGTGGGGCTGGGGTGTGGCTCAGTAGTAGAGCCCCTGCCTAGAATCCCCAGTGTGGGGCTGGGGTGTCAATCAGTAGTAGAACTCCTGCCTAGAATCCCCAGTGTGGGACTGTGGAGTGGCTCAGTGGTAGAGCCCCTGCCTAGACTCACCCTTAGTTCTGTCCTAGTGCATTCCTGTAATCCTAGCCCTTGGGAGGTGGAGGCAGGAAGATCAGAAGTTCAAGATCAGCCTTGGCTATACAGCGCATGCAGGGCCAACCTGACCTATGAAGCATGAGGCATTGTCAGAAAGAGAGGGGCTAGCTAAGAAAATTTTAAAAATCATTAGTGTGTTTTGGGAAAGACATAGAAAACATGTCATTTTGTTGTTGTTGTTTGTTTATTTTTTGTTATTTTGGTTTTTTGTTTTGTTTTTTTGAGACAGGGTTTCTCTGTAGCTTTGGAGCCTGTCCTGGAACTAGCGCTTGTAGACCAGGCTGGTCTTGAACTCACAGAGATCTGCCTGCCTCTGCCTCCCGAGTACTGGGATTAAAGGCGTGCACCACTGCTGCCCAGCCCTGTCATGTTTTTAAAACTTATTTTGATATGAATGGGTGTTTTATCTACATGTATGACTGTGCATCACTCATGCTGGTACCCACAGAGGCTGGAAGAGGGTAACAGCTCTCCTGGAGCTGTAGATGGTTATGAGCTGCCATATGGGTGCTAGGACTTTGTCCTGGGTCCTTGGAAGAATAGTCAGTGCTCTTAATCGCTGAGTCATCTCTCCAGTTCCTTTTTATTTGCTTACTTTTGACAAATATTTAAATATTTGATTTAAATATTTAAATCTAAATTTTAAAAATTTACTTTAAAAGATACTCACTTTTTGTTTTCATATCTGTGTTTGTGAGTGCAGGTCCCTTGGAGAGCAGGATCAACTCCCCTGGAGCTGCAGTTATAGGTGGCTGGGGTTACTCCATGTTGTGGGCTATTGGTATGCTGTGTGAAGAGGTGCTGTTGGGGTTGGTGTATAAAAAGCTGAATGGCCAATAAATAGGCAGGAAAGATAGGCAGGACTTCTGGGAAAAAGAGAGGAAGTCGGGATGATTCTAGGCATGCCAGGGAAATGCGAACTAGACACAGAGGGAATTGGGCATACAGAATGAAAGAAAGGTTTTAAAAAAAAGTCACAAGGCGAACATAGATTAATATAAAAGGGTTAATATAAGTAATAAGAGCTAGCAGGACAAGCCTAAGCTAAGGCCAAGCTTTCATAATTAATAAAAAGTCTCTGTGTCGTTATCTGTGAGCTGGTGGTCATTTTGGAGATTAAAAATTACTCTGAGGCGCCGGGCGATGGTGGCGCACGCCTTTAATCCCAGCACTCGGGAGACAGAGGCAGGCGGATCTCTGTGAGTTCGAGACCAGCCTGGTCTACAGAGCTAGTTCCAGAACAGGCTCCAAAGCCACAGAGAAACCCTGTCTCGAAAAACCAAAAAAAAAAAAAAATTACTCTGAGAGACAATTTCCAGTGTCTTCCTCAATCTCTCTCCACGTTATTTTTGGGACAGGATGTCTCTTACCCTGGAGTTCATCCATCAGTAGGCTGGCTGGCCAATGAGCTCTAGAGGTCCTTCTGTTTCTTCCCCAACACTGCTGGAGTTGCTCGGCACAAAACACTGCACTTGGCTTTTAGTGAGGGTGCTAGAGATCTGAACTCAAGTTTGTCAGGTCCAAAGTAAACTCTGCTCCCCCAAATTCTGATGCCTGTTCCCCTCTACCAAAGGAGCCATTTCAAAGGACTCACCCTTTGAAACTGTAAGTTCTAATAAATTCTTTCCTCTATTAAAAAAAAATTACTCTGAGACTGACTATGGTAACTCACTTGTCAGCGTAGCTTATACGCTCTTGCAGGAGGATTGCCAGAAGTTTGAGACCTCGCTGGGCTCTATACTGAATTCTAGGCCAGCCTGGAGTACAGAGTGAGATCCTGCCTCAAAACTAAAGGCACTATGAGTTAGAGACCAACACAGTAGGACCACGTGAGCTCAGGACACTGTCTCAAAACCAACAAGCAAGCAAACATGGGCGGAGGCGGGCCTCCGTCAGGAAAGTGCTGGCCTCACGAGCATGAGGGCCAAGTTCTGATCCTCGGAACCCTCATAATGCCACACCAGCAATGCCAGGCTATGAGCCCAGACCAAGAACAGAGGACAGTCCTTGGAGGTCTCTGGCTGGGCAGCCTCATAGACTAGACGAAGTTCCCTGAAAGACCTTGTCTCAGAACAGTGGAGAGCATCTGAGGAAGATACCATGTCAGCCTCTGGCCTCCTTGAACACATGCATCCTCACACCTACACACCCACAGGAACACGTGCACACCCACATTCGTAAATAAACATGCAGACAAATACTTTTATCACTAAAGAGGAGCGTGGAGACAGCAAACGTCCCTGATACCTGGGCTGGAGAGATGGCTCAGCGGTTAAAAGCATTGCCTTCTCTTCCAAAGGTCCTGAGTTCAATTCCCAGCAACCACATGGTGGCTCACAACCATCTGTAATGAGGTCTAGTGCCCTCTTCTGGCCTGCAGGCATACATGTAGACAGAATATTGTATACATAATAAATAAATAATTTTTAAAAAAAGAATGACTTTCCTGTTTTATGTGTAAGTACACCAAGACCAGAGAGGTTATTCACTTACCTAGTATCACACAGCCCCAGATCATACTGCCTTCTAACACAGCACTGAGCCCAGTTACATCTTTCCCTTAAATCTATTTTTAGAAAGGGGGGTGTAGATTTGCTTTTACTTGATAATTCTTTGAGCTGTGTTCTTAAATGGATGCCCCCCAGGAAAAGCACTTTCTGTCACAAAGGCTGAGACCATGCCTGGGAAGGGAGAAAAAGAAAGTCGGACATGGCACTGAATGCCTGCCTGCAGGTCACTCCATTGTGGTCCCTCTGTGGGGTGACATGCACTCAAGTCCCCAAAACACAGCATCTCAGCTTTGCTGTTTGTGTCCACACACAGTTCAGATGGGGCTCGACTCCCCCGGAGGGAGGGCTGTCAGGTTCTCTTGCTGTCACTTTGCTTGTCCGTGTCTCTAGTGTGTTGTCCTGTTTGTGTCCTCGAGCACTGTCAGGTCCCTGGACATGGCAGGCACACCGCCAAGATGGCCATCATGAGGATCGCTCACTTACCACCCCAGGGTGAAGGTGGCAGGGTGGGGTGTGCACACGCGTCTGCACACGTGAGACCAGAAGACAATGTCGGGCATCTCCTGCTCTCGCTGTCTAAGCTATCCTTGGAGACAGGATCTCTCCCTGAACCCAGAGCCCCGAAATCGTCTAGGCTGCTGCGTTCTGTGTGGCTTTGTCCTGATGGGGTGATTAGGGAATGAAGAAAGGACAGATACACAGACATGTATATAAGCTGGGATCCAAGCCCACCCTGCTGGAGTATCAACTACACAACCCTGAAAGGTGCTGTTGATTGGGCACTCACGGGGCTTGGGGCGATCTCTGTGGGAGATCTCTGCGGTCGAGTAGTCTCCGGATGCAGCCATCTAGGAGGAGGAAGAAGTGTTTGCTAGTTATTGCACACACAGGTCAGTTGTCCATAAACACTCCTGTGACCAGGGGAAGAAGGCTTTGCCACTCTCATGGGTCTGAGGAATGGGGTCCTTGTTATGCCCACGCTCATGTCAATGATACATACTGTGGACTCATTTATTCTTTACACACACACACACACACACACACACACACACACACTCAGGGCTTCCTTGGCTCCCCACCCTGGGCTGAGGGATCCAGAATCCTTCTGTTTCTGCTCCTCCCAAATTTAAGGTTATGGACACATGCAGTCACACCTGGCTTTTACTTGCATCCTGGGATTTGAACTCAGGTCACCTGAGCCACCTCTACTCCAGCTGGACTGAGTCATTCCCTTGTTCTAGGAGCAACTCCTAGGAAGGTGGGCCCACCCGAAGTCATGCTAAACCCATAGGCAGAATAATTAATCCTTTAATGAGATATGTACTTTTTCCTCCCCAGAATTCCTGCCCCAAGTGCACAGGCTTTACCAGACCACACGGCTGCACCCACGTAACTTGTACGTCTCTCTGATTTTCTATGTTGAGAAAACTGTAACTTTTCTTAAACATCATCATTGAGAGTTTCCTTCCTCTTTCTCTAAAGTGTCCCTCCGTGCCGCGTGGCTGCCCTCCCAGCTCCAGCGCCTTTCTCCCTTCGCTCTCCACCCACTCCTCCAGGAAGCAGCTCAAGTGTGCAGCTGATCTGCCCTGGGGTTTTCCTTTAAACACTCCCATTTGAGCCCACGTCTAAATTATTGTATTAATAAGGCCAATAGCACCAAGAGGGAACCCCAATTTCCCCTGTATCATTTGGTGAGCATGAAGGGACCCCAAAATTCCAGCAGCATTGTTCTGCAGATTGGACAGTAAGGGCCTTTGCCAGCAGAGCCAACCTTTAACATGGCTCTAAGGTTTAACATGGGTACAGATGCTGGGCCTGCGTGGTGGTGATGCTGGGCCTGCGTGGTGGTCACAGCTTTTACCTCAGTGTTCAGGAGGCTGAGATGGGAGGATGTTGTGTTTAGGGTCGACCTGAGTTACATGAGACAAAGTTAAAACAGGACTGGAGAGATAGGTCAGCGGGTAAAGGAGCTGGCCACCCACGGAGCTGGCCACCAAGCCTGATGACCATCCCCAGGCCCCACACAGTGGAAGGAGAGAACCGATTTCCCCAGTTGTCTTCTGCCCTCCACTTGCATCCCCCACATGCCCAACACAAAAGCGCATAAATAAATATAGATAATAAAATTGAAGTGCAGGCGTTGGAGCCAGCCTTTCTGGCTTGAACTTGGGCAGTGTTCCCTGGCTATGGGAACACAGGCATTACACAACTCTTTGGGCCTCGGACTCTGGGAGGCTCAGCAAGTTAGAGCAAATGACATCAGTGACTTAGTGCCAAACACAGTTGTCACCACCTAGACAAACTTCCACATCAGCTCTTCTTCTTTGCCTAAACTATGTCTAGGTTTTAAGAATTTTACTTCACATACGACATAGTCCCTGGAAGGCCCCCACGCCAAGTTGGCTCCCTGTCTCTTTGGGGTGGAGCCACACTGAGCTGCAGTGCAGGGATTGGGGTGAAGAGTGCTGTACTGTTGAAGGCGTGCTAGCCATGGATGGGGTGCTTCTCGGGGATGCACGAGACCCTGACTCCATCCTGGGCACGGAGAAAGGCAGAGAGCAGGGAAAATTCAACCGAGCGCAGCAGCCCCCGTGTAGTTACCATTGTGATGATTGTACAGCTGATTTAAGAAACTGGCCTCAGAATGACATTCTTGGCTATTTATACATAGATGTAACCTTAGTTTTCCATGTATAAGAAAATGGCCAAAGCAGGTGCGTTTGCCACCTCAGGTTGATATAACACCTGAGATAAGCCACAGTTTCCCGTGTCTCCAGATTTGGAGGGTCCATGGAGCGATCAAGCATCTCCAGCGCTCTGAGTCCTAGAGGAGGAAGCTGTGGCCCCACCGCTCCCCATAACCCACTTTCCTCCCTCTGGGCCTCAACTCTAAAGCCTCCAATACTTCCCGATAGTCCCCCTGGGGGACTAAGCCAGACTTCTAGTTCAACGCTCTAGGTCCACATGAATTCAGTGCTGGTGGAGGCCAGAAGAGGGTGTCGGCTTTCCTGGAGCTGGAGATTTATGTGCTTCTGAGTGCCCAGAGTGGGTGCTGGGAACTGAACTCAGGTTTTCTCCAATAGCACCCAATGCTCTTAAGCCTTGAGCAGCAGCAATCCATCCACCGGGATTATTCTTTTGCAGTCTACTGGTGAGACCTCACCAAGGTCCCTTAAGTTCCTTTCAAGGACAGTGACCCCCAATGATCCCAGCTAAGCTCTGCTTTCCCATCACCCCCTACATATGGGACCAACTCGGACTCCGTCCAAATCACCGCAGATGCTTTGGAAGGCCTGAGGTCTTCAGTGGGTGCACACCACAGAAGAAGCCTTCACGACAGCCTTGAAGTTTCTGTGGCTGTGGCACTATGGAAGCTGGCTTCTCGCTTACCCAACACATCCCAACACGTCCTTAGGAGTTGACAGGGACCTCTCCATGACATTTACACATAGAGCCAGTCTGAAGAAGCCCTTGCCATCTGGAGCGTTGCAACTTCCTCTGCAGTAGAAAGGCTTGCTCCAGAGGAGAGCTCGCCACCCAAGAGAGCATTCCAAACTAATGCACCGTACCTGTGCAGTCCTATAAACAGCTACTAGATGTGTGGTGTGTTTTAAATTTTCCTTTTAAGAAATATGTAAATGATGTTTAATTATGTGTGGCAGGGTGGGGGCTGTGTGCACATGCCACTGTGTGTGTGTGTGTGTGTGTGTGTGTGTGTGTGTGTGTGTAGGTCAGAGGTTAACTTGAGGCTTGAGTTAGTTCACATGGATCCCAGGGGTTGAACTCAGGTCATCAGATCTGGCAGAAAGTGTCTTTATCTGGGGAGCCATCTCTCTGGCCTTAAAAAAGAAAATCCCTTCTTTCTTATTTATTCATTCATTTACGCGTGAGATTTGAGTAGAAATGTGACTATTTAAATGATTTATCCCTCTTCCTTTTATGTGCACTGGCATTTGATCTATGTGTATGTCTAGGTGAGGGTGTCAGATTCCCTGGAACTGGAGTCACAGACAGTTGTGAACTTCCATGTGGCTGCTGGGAATTGAACCCAGGTCTTCTGGAAGAGCAGCCAATGTGCTTAACCACTGAGCCATCTCTCCAGCCCTGAAATATGGCTTTTATGACTGAAAAACACATTAGGGCTGGAGAGAAGCTCAGTGGCTAGGAGTGCTTCCTGCTCTTACAGAGAACCTGAGTATCCAGATCCGGCGGGTGCACTACCACAGCCTGTGATGCCAGCTTTGGGAGATCCAGCGCCCTCTTTTGGCCTTCACTGGTACTGCACTTTTTGTGCACATGCTAACTCAGACACACCTACACATAATTTAAAAATAAATGTAAATCATTTTCTTTTTCTTTTCATAAATATTTTTGAGGTTATACTATAATTACATCATTTCTCCCATCCTTTTCTTCCCTTGAAATCTTCCTACAAATCCTTCCTTGCTTTCTTTCAAATGCCTCTTTTTCTAATTATTGTTGCATATGTGTGTGTCTCTATCTGTCTGTCTATCTATCTATCTATCTATCTATCATCTATCTACATATATGTTCCTAAATATATCTAAATATATAATACAACCTGTGAAGTCTGTGTACTGTCTCTTATACGTATGTGTTTTCAGGGCTGAGCATCTGGTACTGGATAAGAAGTTGGTATTCTCTCCCCTGGGGGAGACTGCTTGACAGCTCTCAACATCCCTAAGTTGTCTGTGGTTCTCTGTCTAGGGCTCATGAATTTCCCCTTCCACACTAACATGGCTTTTGGTGCTGCCCAAACAAATTTGTTTTTTAAAACTAATGACACATTCTAAGCCAGATACAGTGGTGCATGCATTTAAACCCAGCACTTGGGAGGCAGAGGCAGGTAGATCTCTGTGAGTTCAAGGCTAGCCTGGTTGACACAATGAGTTTCAGGCCAATCAGGATTATGTAGTGAAATCCTGCCTCAAATACAAACAAACAAACCTAAGCCAAAACCAAACCAAAACAAGAAAACTCACATTTTAAATCTGATTTACTTTTGTTTGTGTGCATGTGTGTGCATACGTGTTTCCTGGCTAGTTTTATGTCAAGTCGACACAAGCAAAAGTTTCTGAGGAGGGAACCTTAGCTAAGAAAACCTTCCATAAGATCAGGCTGTACACAGGCCTGCAGGCATTTTCTTAAAACCCATGGAAAGCCTGGCTGATAGCGGCTGTAGGAAGTGGGAACACCTGGCCAACAGCGGCTGTAGGAAGTGGGAACACCTGGCCGACAGCGGCTGTAGGAAGTGGGAACACCTGGCTGACAGTGGCTGTAGGAAGTGGGAACACCTGGCTGACAGTGGCTGTAGGAAGTGGGAACACCTGGCTGACAGTGGCTGTAGGCAGCCCCTCTGTGGCAATGGAAAAGATGCTGTGGCAAGAAGACAAGCCAACAACGGGCTACACCTTCCCTTCTATGAAAATTGTCCATCATTCCAACTGCCCATGTCATCATCAACTCCTCTCAATACTTGGCTGCAGCTTGAAGTATATAATTTTAATTGTCTCTAAAAATTTCCCTAGGAGAGGCAGGGTTAAAAGCACTGGCTGCTCTTCCAAAGGACCTGGGTTCAATTCCCAGCACCCACATGGTAGCTCACAACTGTGTATAACTCTAGTCCCAGGGATTCCACTCCCTATGTCCTCTGCAGACACTGCACACTCATGATGAAAAGACATATGCACAAGATAAAATAAAACAAACATTTGAAAAACAATTTACCTATGAATTTGATAATCTTTGAAGCTGTTAGAAACCTTATTTTCAATTAACTTAATCTTCTGATCATGCAGTGGTGATATTTATTTGGAGTTACAATGTAAATTATTTGAGTCGTCTACTATTTCATAACAAATTATCCCAGATCAGTCCCTTATAGTACCAGTTTTTGCCAGTCAACTGCCAGGTGTGACTGAGTGTCTTTCCTGATGCTGTACTTGGGTGTTGGGGACCTCTGGTCTCATCTGGAGGCTTGACCATGAAGGATTTACTCCTAAGCTGTAGCATGTGGAATTTGAAGGCTCACTCATGCCTCGGCATGGGGCTGTGTATGTGTGTGTGGGTGGGTGGATGACAGAGACAGAAAGATACACACACATACACACACATAGACACACACACACATACATACATACACACATACACACACACATACAATAAGGCTTCTGTGGCCCGACCTCCTGATTGCCACCCACCACTGTCACTCTCATTGCCATTTACACATTTGAAGTCTGTGTCTGTGCCCCATCCGCTCTCAAGGGGACACGATGGTGCACAGTTGTAACCACAGCACTGAGAGACCAAGGCATCAGTCCAGGAGCTCAAGGCCAGCCTGGGCCACACAGTGAAACTGTGTCTCAGAAAAGCAAAGCAAGGAATGGGGAAGCTGACCTGTGGGCAAAGGCGCTTACTTACCACCGAGACTGGCAATCTGAATTCTGTCCCCGGGACCCACAGGGTGGCAGGAGAGAGGTGACTGTTGGAAACCCACACACAAGCAAAAAATGTAATGTAAAAACAAATCAGTAGGTGACAGTGGGTGAGGGCCACCGGTCGCCATGAAAGAAGCCACCTTCCACATTGGCAGAGGAGAGTTTATTCATTATTTGTTTCTTTAAGGCAGAATCTCATGAGCCCAGGCTGGCCTCAAATTCTCTATATAGCCAAGTATGCCCTTGAGGTCCTGATCCTCCTGCTCCCAGCTCCTGAGGACTGGAATCGAGGCGGGCACCACTAAAGTGCGAGGCAGGGAACTAGCTCAAGGCTGCAGGAACACTAAGCAAGGGCTCCACCCACTGAGCCACATCCCCATGCTTTGAGGGAAGAATTTGAAAGACATTTAGTTGACAAGTTTTTGTTGAAAGCAAATAGTTCCTAGTTTCCACATATAATCCAGATCAGGCCAGAACTACGCACAAACATTGTATTTATCAATGGTCTATTTACAAGAACTTTCTATTTTGTTTTTCTGGAGAAACAAGTTTAGAGGGAATACAAAATGTTACTGGAAATGTCTCAGCCTGATCTTTTAGGAGAGCTCCCTCAACAGAACATATCTACCCCTCCCATGAGCCTCTTCAGCTGTGTGCATGTCCCAAACAGACAAACGAAAGGAAGACATATGGACAAAGGAACTTCCAGACACTGCTGTTGTGAGGTGGCTGGCTGGTTAAGATCATTGGCTGTGTTTGCAGAGGACCCAGGTTCAGTTCCCAGCACCCACATGGTGGCTCATAACAACCCGGAACTCCAGTACCAGGGGACCCAATACCCTCTTCTGGTATAGGGGAAACTGCTTTTCTGTGTGCATACCCCACATGCTTACAAATAAAAATAAAACAAATCTTAAAAATACATGAAATAGCCGGGCGGTGGTGGCGCACGCCTTTAATCCCAGCACTCGGGAGGCAGAGGCAGGCGGATCTCTGTGAGTTCGAGACCAGCCTGGTCTACAAGAGCTAGTTCCAGGATAGGCTCCAAAACCACAGAGAAACCCTGTCTCGAAAAACCAAAAAAAAAAAAAAATACATGAAATATTGTTAATACTACTGTTAGGAATGCACAAAAGTATAACCATGAAGCAAGAAAATACTTCAGAAAAGGGATGCATTGAAACTGCGAATCATACTGAAATAAAAACGCACAACTTCAAACCTCAAAGGGATTAAAAGGTAAAGGGGAGAATGACCTCAAAGAGAAGAGAAAAAGTTAAGGCGATCAACGTGGAAAATAATAAATAGAAGGACCAGTTTACTTATAACGGGAGTTTAGGAGGCTAGAGAGCACAGACAGGAAGAAATCCTCAAAGAAATGATTCAAGAATGTTTTTCAGAACTGAAAGACCTCAGTTCTACATTGAAAACCATTCTAAGCATGCAAGGGCTGAAACAGAATGAACACCGTGACAGTAACTGTTTCAGAGCACAGTGGGGCTGAGTAAAGGAACCAGGGACAGGAGATTTGAAAAGTCCTGAGGTCCTCTCTCTCTCTCTCTCTCTCTCTCTCTCTCTCTCTCTCTCTCTCTCTCCCTCTCTGTAGGTAGGTGGGTGGGTGTTGCCCTTGGAGTCCAGAACAGGGTGTCAGATCCCCTGGAGCTGGAGTTACAGGCACTGTGAGCATCCCGCGGTGAGAGCTGGCAACTGAACTTGGTCCTTCCGGAACAGTACAGGCTCCTTCAGTGTGATGTCTCTCCAGCCTGTCACGCTATTCGTGCGGTACGAGGAGAGACTTGCAAGCACACACGTCTCAAGCTTCTTCTGGGGGCAGACTGCACTTTTCACAGCTGCCCGCATGTTGTTCTGTGTTTTCTCTTTTATAATTGCTGCTTTCCCAGAAAAGAGTGACAGCTACATTCTCATCCTTCGATGCGGTTTTCTGACTCACTGGACAGAACAAGCAGAACAGATTCTTCACCACTTCCCAGTATTAAATCACAGCCGAGGCTTCAGAGGGGACTTCCTCCAGTGAGGTAGAAACTTCTGGCATTTTTATCCCATTTACCCTGAACCCACAGTGTGGAGACCCTAAACAGAGGGACCACACAAGACAGAGATTCTAAGAAATCCTATTGTTTGGGCCTTTCCAGGCTCTGAGACAGCCCGTGACTGGGGAAACCTTTGATGTGTCCATTGCCCCCCACCATTTGGTAATATTGGCTATGGGGAGCACAACCCAGCAGACTCCCAGCATGAACCAGAGGCAGACACAGTTCTGTGTTATGAAGTTTGCGCAGCAACAAGTAACTAGGGGGCCTCTCGCACATCCTCTCTCAGAAAACTACTACAGGGTGACTCCATCACAGTGAGGGAGTGAACTAGTAGACAGGAAGCCAGGGTCCAAGAAGGAGCTAGGAAGAGCCTCTCACAGATGATGCCAGAGGGAATCTAGGTGCAGGCTGTGAGCCAGACAGGGTGCAAGGGAAATTTTACTGTCAAATTAAAAGTTGCTGGCAGAGGAAGAAAAGTTTTAAATTAGGACAAAATGGTTAACTGCAAAGAAGAGCAAACGAGAAGCAAAAGTGGTTGCTGTGCCTTCCCTTGAGACTGAGAAGCAGCTGGAGTCTGCTCAATGGCACCACCGCAGTCTTTTCCATCTGGATCCTTTTTATTTACTGTCTGGTTGCGGTGGGTGTGCGTGTACAAACTTGTGGGGGTCAGAGGTTGACATTAGGTTTCTGCCGCTACTGCGCTCCTCAAATTTTTAAATTTTTGTTACTTTAACTTGTGTGGCTGTTTTGCCTGCATGTATGTCTGTGCACCTTGTGTGCACAGTGCCCAGGGAGGCCAGAAGAAGGTGTCAAGTCGGCTGAAGCTATAATTACATGTAGTCGTGAGCCACCTTGTGTGCTGGGAATGGGACCTAAGTCCTCTGACACAGCAGCCAGGGCTCTTAGCGGAGGAGTCGTCTCTCCCGTCCTCTGCCTAGTGTTTCAGTGGTCAGGCCCAGCTTTCTTCTGTGGGTGCTGGGAATCTGAACTGTGGTGTGGGCCAAGTCTGGACAGAGGCTGGCTTCTGGCATCAGCTCCTCTCCTCTGGAATGCTTCCTAGATATTCCTCGCTGCGACATATATGTTCACGGGGAAGCAGCTTGCACTCCAACCTGCTTCTAAGCCTTTTGAAGGTCAGCGTTTGGCCCTATGTTCTATGCCACTTGGCCTCATATGTCACATTTTGTATAAGATCAGTTTAGGGGCCTGTGAAATGGCTCAGTCAATACAGGTGCTTACCACTAAGCCTGGTGACTTGTGTTCAATCCTTGGGACCAACATGGTCCTGAATGTTGACCTCCACATATGCACTGTGGCACTGTGCCCACCCACATTCTCCCTCCCCTCGTCTCTCTCTATCTCTCACACACACAAATCAATAAATGTAATAAAAAAGTTAAATACAATAAATGTTAACATGTACAATCAGTTTAAATACAATAATGATGTTGAAAAAAATAATGTCTAACAACTGGACAATTTAACATTGTTAAAAGAACGAAGTTCATTTACAGCGTGGTGATCATAAGGACAGCAGGGCAACAAGACAAGGAGAAAGGGCTGTCGTTCTGAGTGACAGCGCTCCACACAGCTGCTCACTCTGAGTCCCTGTGGCTCTGCGCAGGCTCCTCTTTCTTACCCCTCATTTCTCCAGACGTCTAGTGCCTTCGTGCATCCCACACGCTTGCTTCATTCTGTTTATTTATGTATTCAATCACCATTCTCAACTTGGGAGCCACCATCGTGGTCCATGCCTGCAGAACCACTGGGCACACAGCAGGCCCCCAGGAGGACAATGAGGCTGTGCACACAGAGTTTTATCTTGCTAACTGTTGACATATCCTCCTTTCCTTAAAGTTCAGACTTCCAAAAAATTGTACAAATAGCACAAAGAATTCCTGCATGCCCTTTGTCCAATTTCCTCAAATGCCAGTCTTCCCCACTTAGACTTAGGATCTCTGTGCCTCTCTTTCTCCGTCTTCTTGGGCCTCTGAGAGACCCAGTGGCCCTTTATTTAACCTTAGAAACAGAGTTTCCTGAAATAGACCAGTCTCTCTCATAAGCACAGAGAAAATGACCACACCCGGGAATTAGCATCAATCCATCATTATCCAATCTGCAGGGCACCAGCTGCGCTGTATAATATCCTCTGTCGCAGCATAAGGTCCTGCCCTGTGGCTGGATATGACATTATGTTTCCTTTCATTGGGATGGGTCACTCGGCCTTAAACTGTGCTCTTTACTGTGTCTCTTTACAACACTGTTCTGCAGCACATCCCTTCGTCTGACCTTGATTGGAAGCAAATTGTTCAAATTGGGCATTCTTGGCAGAGGGATGCAGAGCGGTGGCCTCCTTCCTAAGTCCCTGCTAATGTTGATCATTTGCTTGTTGGGTTGGGGCACCCAGCAGTAGAGCCCCTGCCGAGAATCCCCCAGTGAGGGGCAGGGTTGTGGCTCAGTGGTGGATCCCCTGCTGAGAATCCCTCAGTGAGGGGCAGGGGTGTGGCTCAGTGGTAGAGACCTTGTCTGGAATCCCCCAGTGAGGGGCAGGAGTGTGGCCCAGTGGTAGAGACCCTGCCTGGAATTCCCCAGTGAGGGGCAGGGGTGTGGCTCAGTGGTGGATCCCCTGCTGAGAATCCCCCAGTGAGGGGAAGGGGTGTGGCTCAGTGGCAGAGCACTGAAGGCCTGTGTGAGGACCATGGGCATTTCCAGCGCAGGTGGAGGCACATCTGAGGGCGCAGCTTTGACAATGTGCGCATGTCGTGTTATTTCTCGGTTTCCTATTCGTGCTTTTTAGACATTCCTGATAGTTCTTCCACGTTTTCTTGGTGGTTGCCCAAGTGCCTATTTTCTTTGATCAAACAAAACTCACGATGCTGTATGGCCCCCAGCCCCAAGATGGTTTCAAACTGTCTTTCTCTAGTGAAAAGAAGCCAGGCCCCTTGGAGATACAGCTTGTTCTAGGGCTGGGTGGTGAGGAAAATGTTGGAGAGACTTGTTTTGCCTGGAAATAAGGAAGTGGTTAGAAAGGGGTGAGGGGATAAAAAAGGAAATGGGGCAATGGCTCAAATCTAAGAGGCGAGGCAGGAGGATTGCTGAAAGTTCAAGGCAACCCTAGACTACAGTGAATTCACTATGTAGACCAGACAGACTTCTAATTCACAGAGATCTTCCTTCTGCCTCCAAAGACTGGGATTAAAGGTGTGTGCCCCCACATCCAGCTGGCTTTATCACACCTCCAAAGACCCTGAGGGTTAATACTGGCGGGTACCCAGCCAGAATGGTAGAGACCAATGCCTTTGGCCTGACCCCTTCTTGCAGCACAACATGGCTGGCTTTGCTGGTTAATTGTGTTAGTAGGCAGGGGAATGCAATCTGGGCTCATCTCATGGGAGCATTCATTTCAGGGCTCTGTTCAGTCACAGAAGAGCCACAGACTGCCACCACCTGACAGACAGATCCCAGCTGACGAACCAATGGTTGGGGCTTCTGGCCACCTGCTAGTCCAGCTAGGGGCAACTGACAGTCCAAGTCTTTCTCCCTGGTCAGCAGTGGTCACTGGTGTTGTCAAAGGCCCAGAAGTGACCTACAGTAGCCATTGAGATTCTGCAAGAAATTTATCCCTTTAGTTTAAAGAATGCTTTCATCTATGCAAAACCAATATCTGGTGATAATGTACCCAGAGCCCATCACTTTTTTTTTTTTTTTGAGACAGAATTTCTCTGTAGCCCTGACTGTTCTGGAACTCACTCTGTAGACCAGGCTGGCCTTGAACTCACAGAGATCCGCCTGTGTCTGCCTCCTAGTGCTGGAATTAAAGACGCGTGCTACCACATCTGGCCCTCGATGAATATTTTTAACACAAGGCTGGAATGTGACTGAGTTGGCAGAACACTTTCTCTGTATGTATGGGACTCTGGGTCCCACCCCAAGAACTGGGCTTGGTAGCACACACTCATAATCTTGGCACTCAGGAGGTAGAGTCAGGAGGATCAGAAACGTAAGGTCATCCTTGACTAGCTACACAGTGAGTTTAAGGCCAGCTTGGATACATGAGGCCCAGTCTCAGTAAACAAACAATAAATAAGCCAAGAAATTGAAGAAGCCAAGCGTGTTTACCTCCTGGCTGTAACTCCCACAGTGGAGGGCTGAGGCAGGACAGTTAAAGATAGTCTGGGCTACATGAGATCTCGACTGAAATAAAAAAGAGCATTTTTATTTTATTTTTAACTTCTTCTTAAATAATGTGCATGTATGACGCATGTGCATAGGTAGGGGTGTGTGTGTGTGTGTGTGTGTGTGTGTGTGTGTGTGTGTGTGAGAGAGAGAGAGAGAGAGAGAGAGAGAGAGAGAGAGAGACAGACGGGGTACACACATGGAGGCCAGGGAAAAATTTGTGGGGCAGCTTCTTTCCTCAGTCTTTATGTGGCAGACTTCAGGGATCTGACTCAAGCAATCATATCAGGTTTACAGAGAAAGTGCCATTACCTACAGAGCCATGTCACTAGCCCCCAAATCTGCAAAATAAACACCTTTGTACAATTGTCATCCATAGAGAGATGCCTCTTAAAGATCCTTTCAGGTCGGTCACCCCTTTACCATCAATGTGGGGACCACTTCAACCTCCCAAATGACAGAGCTTTGATTTGAACTTTATAGAGTAGAAATTATACATGGGAGCTGGAGAGATGGCTCAGCAGTTTAGAGCACTGGCTGCTCTTCCAGAAAACCTGGGTTCAAGTCCCAGCACCCACATGGCAGCTCAAAACTGTCTGTAACTCCAGCTCCAGGCTTCTGGCACCCTCACACAGACATGACGCATGTGCATAGGTAGGGGTGTGTGTGTGTGTGTGTGTGTGTGTGTGTGTGTGTGTGTGAGAGAGACACCAATAGGCATAAAACAAAAATAAATTGTCCATCTATGATCTATATATTATCCATGACTGGACTGACTAGATGGCTTAACGGGGGGCGGTGTTTGCTGTCGAGCCTGACAACTCGAGTCTGTTTTCTTCTGACTGCCACACATGCATCTGGGCAGGTGCGTGTCCCCACACAGACAGCATCCTGGGCATGTCTGTGGACATGTGTCCTCTTTCTTCTTAGACACACAGAGAATGGCTCAGCAGGGAAAGGCACTTGCTGTGAGAGCCTGATGACCCAGTTCTATCCCTGGCACCCATGGAAAGGTGGGAGGAGAGAACCAATGTCACGAAATTCTCCTCTAAACCCCCCCCCCCCCATGCGAGCCGTGCCGTTCGTGCCCACACATTCTAACAATAACAGTAATGATAAGAAACACAGATCCCGGAGCGTTCCACTGCTCACGGTCAGCTCAGATGTTTAGCCCTGGTAGACATATTCCATTTTTCTGAAATGCGTTTCGGATGGTCCTCTGTGCAGCATGGTGTCTAGGGGTTTGAGACTCACGGCAGTGGCTTAGATGAGGTTTTCAGTCTTTCTCAGCCTCAGTGTTTACAAGCGAATGGGGCTGCTGGACTGGGGAGCTGGCTCTGCTGGTGACTTCCTGGCCTCTCAAGCATGAGGACCTGAGTTGATTCCCCAAACCCTGTGTAGGAAGTAGGGAGTGGCGCCACACCCCAGGGCTGGGGAGGCGGGGCTACTGGGGAGGCGGGGCTACTGGGGAGGCGGGGCTACTGGGGAGGCGGGGCTAGATCAAATTTTTTGCTGTGCTTTGCTTATGCACGGGTTTTTGAGGCAGGGTTTGACACTGTCTCCCAGATTAGCCTAGAATTCACCCTGCAGCCCAGACTGTCAGCCATTGAACTTACAGCAACCCTCCTGCCTCTGCCTCTTGAATTCTCGAGAGACAGGTGTGTACCACTACATCTGGCTTGTTTTGACAAATTAAAAAAAAAAATCT
Source organism: Microtus oregoni (assembly GCF_018167655.1). Lineage (NCBI taxonomy): Eukaryota > Metazoa > Chordata > Mammalia > Rodentia > Cricetidae > Microtus > Microtus oregoni. The sequence continues at coordinate 50,985,828 of NW_024543073.1, forward strand.
TAAAAGTGCCCCTCCAAAGGCACAGAATTAAGAATTTATATACAGAGATTTTATTGTTCTAGAATATCCCAAATGAACTCAAATACTAATGTCCGTGTGGGCCAAGCAGGCTTTAACTAGCCGAAGACTTGCCTCGTTGTCCTGTCTCTACCCTTTTCACAATCAGCTTTTCAGTCTACAGACACTTAGCAAAGTTCATGATAAATCCCATCCTCCTGCCTCAGCCTCAGTGCTAGGATGATAAGCCTGCACCTATCAAACATGCCCCTTTATAATTGGTTTTCTCTTTCCTCCATGTGGGTCCCGGGAATTCAGTTCACGTCCTCAGGCTTGGTGGAGCCATCTTGCTCTTCACTGAAATCAACTCCTTCTTTTAGAACTTTTAAAATTTCATTTCATGGGCATGGGCGTTTTGCCTGAATGTGTGTGCATGTACCATGTGCCTTCCTGGTGCCCAAAGAGGCCAAAAGACAGCATTGGATCCCCTGGAACTGGAGTTACAGCTGGTTGTAAGCCACCATGTGGGTGCTGGAAATGGTACCCAGGTCCTCTGGAGGAACAGCCTGTGCTCTATGTGCCGAGCCACCTCTCTAACTTCCAAAACTATTCCTTGGTACATCTGCTTTAGAAGACAGTTTCGCATCTCGTAATCCTGAAGATACTAATGATTAGAGACAGAAAGGCCACCTATACGTAGCCTCACTCCACAAGCAGGCATGCTCGCATGCATATGGTGTCCCAGGCAATGCTGTGCTGTGGCCCCATCTCGAAAGAACCCAGATGCCCATAGAGAAGAAAGTGGACATACTGTGGGCTGATCTCTCCACAGAGTAGTACGCAGCAAAGAAAACGTATCACCCACAGCTATGGATGACAGCAGGCGAGTTTGAAAGTCGAAAAGATGACCCCAAGGAACCAGGTCCTGCAGAATGATGCTTATTATGGGGTCGAAGGGAGCCAAACCGCAGCTCCTGCTGAGGAAGGCGTGCTAAAGTCATAAAGCTAAAAGAATGATCAGGCAGTGGTTATAATGGAGCCAGCCCCCGTGTGGGCCTGTGGTCCGGTTTCTGGGGCGCTGACACCCACAAAGGTGGTGATTTCTCAGCTTGTTCATTTGTATTTTATTGTATGTTTCTCTGTGTTTATGGAATTTCCAAATGGGGGGGACAGAGGGCAGGTGGGGGTGATCCAGGCGCCTGGTAGAGATGGGGCCATGCCAACACCAGGCCAGCCGCCCTGTCTAGCATGCTAGGGCTCAGTTAGCGGTCTGCTCCTAGGAGCTCACAGGTGCTCCTGCCAGGGTCTCCAGGGTGACCTAAACATCAGCTTGGAAGCACCCCTAAGATCTGCAACCCTCCCAGAAGTGCTCTGAACCTTCCAGCTCGCAAAAATTGTCTTTTGCTCAACAGACCCTCATTTGCTCAGCGACGGCCACCCACACTAGTCCCTACACCAACCCTCCGTTCTTTAAGTTCTTCCTTCCAACTGGGCCCGCCTGGTTCTAGGCAGCAACACGGACCTGGGGTGGCAGGCAAGGTCCTCTGTGCGGGAGGATCTGTCCCGACTTCCCCCTGTGCCCAGCCGCGCCTGCTCCCGCGCCGGTGATTGGTTGCGCGCATAGCCGGGTGGGTCTTGCTCCAGGGCGCAGGGCCCAGGTCTAGCCCCGGATTCTGGCTGGGCAGCTCTCCCCTCGCACCTCTACTTTCAGCGGAACTGAGGGAGGGGGAAGGGGACGGGGAGAGAGGCGCTCGGGGGTGGGGATGCTGCCAGGCTCTGCCGCAGCCCGAGCCGCTGCCGAGCGGCGCACACCGCCCTCCCTCGCTCTTTCGCTCGCTCTCTCGCCTCCCCCCCCCCCCCCGTGGGGAATTTTCAAGACTGCGCTGCTGCAATTTCCCCCCGGCCGAGGCTGTGCCGCGCCTGGCTGCGCGCACACACGCTTCCGCGCGCAGAGGAGCCGGCGGCTGCTGAATCAGGAGGAAAACAGATCGGCTTTTTTCAAAGCCGGGGACCAGCGGCTCCCTGACGCCTCCGAGCCCCGCCGCGCCCCTGCGCCCCGCTCCTCCGCCCCCCGCTCTCCAACCGGGTTGGATTTGGGGGAGGGGCTGCAGCGTTTTCAGGAATTTTCTATTCTTTCCAGGTCTAGGAAAGTCAGCAAAACAGACGGACAGATCCTTCTCTGCCACCCTCCTCCCGTAGCAAAGACCTGGTTTTGGCTTTTTTTTAATTATTTAATTTTCTTCTTCTTTTTCAAATGGGCCGAGCCCACGCCTTTAGCAAGATGCCAAGCTGACCCGAACCTCCGAGGAATCTGAAGCTTATCGCTGCGTCCCAGGGAGGGGGGGGGGACGTCCTTCGCTTAGACTTCGCGTTTTAAAGGGGGTGTGCATTGGAACGTTGCTTTAAAAAAATCTTTTTACACTATATATTTTTTAACTGATTTTTTTTTAACTGAAAAAATTTTTTCCTCTCCGGAGTGGGTGGCCGGGGATCGCCTGGATCGCGTCCCCGGTTATTTTTGCCGCGCCCCTCCCCCGCGCCCCGCCCCCGCGCCCTCCCCCGCACCCCTCCTCCCGCCCGGGGTCACCGCCTCTGCCGGCATGTCCCGAGCCGCGCTCCCCGGCTCGGCCGGGCCGTCCCGCTCGTGAGCCCCCGAGCCGAGGCCGGGCGCCGCCGCCCGATGGGCTGGGCCGTGGAGCGTCTCCGCAGTCGCAGGTGCAGCCGCCGTCCCCACAGCCCGGCCAGCCTGAGAAGCGGCGGCGGTGGTGGTGGTGGTGGTGGCGGTGGCCGTGGCTTCCGCAGCGCTCGCCGCAGCAACAGCAGCCGCCGCGTAACCCGAGGCCCTTTGCTCTTTGCAGAATGGCCCGCTTTGGAGACGAGATGCCGGGCCGCTACGGCGCAGGCGGAGGAGGCTCAGGGCCGGCCGCCGGGGTGGTCGTGGGCGCCGCGGGCGGCCGAGGAGCCGGGGGCAGCCGGCAGGGCGGGCAGCCCGGAGCGCAGAGGATGTACAAGCAGTCGATGGCGCAGAGAGCGCGGACCATGGCCCTCTACAACCCAATCCCCGTCCGCCAGAACTGCCTCACGGTCAACCGCTCCCTGTTCCTCTTCAGTGAAGACAACGTGGTGAGAAAATACGCCAAAAAGATCACAGAATGGCCATATCCTTTGCCCCAGCCCGGGCGGCTGCGCCTCCCCTCCTCCTCTCCACCTCCTCCTCTTCTCTTTCTCCACCTCTTCCTCCTCTTCCTCCTCCACCCTCTGCGGGGCTGAGAGACCTGGGGGCTGTGGGAGCTGGGGGTCTCCTCGGCGGCTAGGGGCTGGAGATGAGGGCCCCGGAGCTGTGCGAAGCAGCCTCCCGGCCTGCTGGGATGCAGCTACAGAGCGAGCCTGCGAGTACTTAGGAGGCTCGGGACTCGGGGGAGTGAGTGGTTCCTTGCAAAGACTGAAGGTCTGGGTCTTGGGTCGCGCAGGGACACTGATGGGGGCTCTTCAGATGGGGTCTGATTTCTTCCGTTGGAGCCCTAGTTGGGCCAGTGCCTGGACGCTTTAGGGCCCACACGTGGGCCCTCCTCAAATCCTATAGAAAAGGTCCTCGGCCTCTCCATCCTGGTGTTTTACCTAAGGTGGGAGCCTCAGGCCTAGGGCATGGGACACCATGTGGCTTGGTGGTGGAGTCATCCCAGCCTCAGTGGCTCTGGGTGGGCCGCCAGCTGTATCTGGGGACTGTCCTGTTTCATGGTTTGGGGAACTGTTCCTCTGTCTCCGTGTATGCAAGTCCTGTTCCTCCCGTCACAGGTCAGAGCCCCTTCAGCGTTATCTTTTGGGGTCTAAACCTATCCAGCCGGTGAGGCCCATGGCCTGGGAAGACCTGAGGTGGGTTGTTCCAGGATGAGAGAAGGCAGAAGGAAGGAGAGGAAGTGGGCCCCTTTGAAGGGCTGCTTGTGGGCTTGGTGGGGTTTAGCTTCTCACACCCTGGGGAGCGGGGAGGGAACACCAGGAGGATCAGTCTCCATATAGGCATCTTGGACAGGTAGTCCCCCCACCACGAAAGACCAGAGGAAAAAGGCAAAGAGCCCTTTTTCCTCTGCTGAGGAGTGATTTCACACACACGGTGCCCCGAATTTCTTGAAGTCCTCCTTTGCTGCCCATAAACCTCGGCATCTGTGAAGACACAGGCAGGCGCGGGTGGATAGAGTCGAGGTTTCTCTGTCATCTAAGCATGACCCAGATTCCCGGTGTGGGGGGGGACACACCCTGCTCCCCAGGCTGGCTGGCCACCCCGCCATGCCCAAATGTACCTCTTTTCAGGCTCCAATTCCTTGAGGGCCAAAATGACACGGGCTGGGCAGATCCCATGAGTTTGCCAGGGGTCGCTAGCTTTTGGGTAATGGGTGGGGCCAGTCTGTCTCAGCCAGGACTGGGCCCTTTGGGCTCTTGGAGTCCCTGCTCAAAGAGCAGGATGGGTGCGTTCTCTTCTAGGGGCTCCAGATGGTTGGTTCCTGGGGCTGTGAAATTACACCGGGGGAGCATGAGGTTTTGGAGCAAGTGGCTTCTGTGGAGTCTGGTGAAAATTAAGATCTATGTAGTGGAAGGCTTCTTTCTGAGGGGTGTCTCCCTAACCATAGTGCTGTTGGTGCTTAAGGTAGGTGCCAGAATTTTGCTCCCTGAACTCCTCCTTGCCAAGGTTGGTCAGTGTGTCCTCCCAAACACTTCTAGCCCAGTAAAATGCTTAGAGGACATGTGACTTTAGTACCCAGACTGGAATCAGTAGCTGGGGCTTAGAGGACGCCAGAGGATGAGAACAGGCCTTCGGTCGTTCTAGGGACTGTCCGGGGAGCGACCACCGTACTGTTAAATGACTTCTGAAGCCTTCCAAGAGGAAGGAGAGGAGTTGGGGAGCCCTTCTGCTGTCCTCAGCTCACCCCATCCATCCCGGATGCTGCAGCTCTGAGAGCTGTCATAGCTGAGCTGAGCCTCGGGCACCGGAGAGCACCCCAGCCTTGTCTGTTGGCTAGCCCAAGCCTCACTCCCTCTGGGGAGCTTTGGGATGAGTGTGTGCAGTTTCCCGCCCTCTCTGCAGCGCTTCTGTTCCCTTTCTGGTCTGAAGAATTATACAGCCCCACTCCGGAAGGGGGCGCTTCCCATCCCAGGCCTAACCAGCCTCCAAGCCAGGTCATCATGCAAGGAGCTGCTTCCGGGAGGGGTGGGAGGGAGGGACGGAGGACCCGAGGCTGTTCCATCAAGAAATTCAGGCCGGTGGGAGGAGATAAAATAGATTTGCCTGGGAGTCAAGGCACTGCACAAAATACTGACTTAAAAAAAAAATCCAAATACTATTGGTATTGAAAAAATAAGCAATTAAGCAATTTCTCTAAACTTAAAAAAAAATGTTTCAGTGGTGCAGGGTCTTAGGTAGTTCAGGATAGCCTCAAGCTCACTATGTGGTTGAGTATTAGGTGAGGCACCACACCCTGTTTTATGCTGTGGTGGGGATGGAACCATGGGCTGCACACATGCTGGGCAAACACTTTAGCAGCTGAAATACATCTAGAAGTTTTTAGAATAAAATCTAAGATGCATACAGGCAAGCACAAGGTTGGAACTGGCATCCTTGATAGCTGCTCAGGCCAAAGGACCTCTCCTCCCATTCCTGGCCACACCCCAGCAAGATCAGCTGACCTACCTGACTTCTAACCTCCTTGTGAGCCTCATGCAAATGAGATTGGAGCTGTATTCTTTTGTGCCTGGCTTCTCTGTGTCTTAGAGATGTTTTGGCATCTAGAATGTTACTGCGTGGTGGCCTCACGGATATTGATCCTAGAGCCCTTAGGGGTGTTCTCTGCTATGGAATTTCCCCCTCTGAGCTCGTCTTCAAGTGGACCAGCCCATGACTTTTTGATGTGTGGAGCCCAATTTAGAAATCTGTTTCCTGGGGGTCTTGGGGCAACATGAAAAGTGTCTTTGCTGTCTGTGGAGGGGAGGGTTTACAGGGCTGTGGAGTTGACTGCCACGGGAGACTTCCTTCCACCTGCCAGGTCCAGGGTGGCTAACTGCTTGAGGGTGGAGCCTTGCTTTCTCTCCACCCTGGGACAGTTTGCCACCTCAATCCCATCCTTCTGTCTCCCAGCAGCTCAGACTGGAGGCCAATCAGGAGAAGTAAGAGTTGTCTTTGCATCCGGGTCAGAAACTCCAAGGAAGTTCTGTAATCTGCCCTGTTTGCTCAACAAGCTGCCCTAAATGCACACGCCTTCACCCTCGGTCCCACTCACTGTAGGTCTGACTGGAGCGTAGAGAAGAGGGGCCTCATGGCCTCCGCAGAACTAGGATCTGTTGACTCCATAAGGGGCATCTTAGCCTTCCTAGAGCGTCCCCTCATGATGCCACCTGCTCCACCAAATGTCAGTGTCATCTTCCTGGTCCCCTTATGCTCGTGCCTCCTCTGCACTGGCTGTGAAATTCTGACTCTGCCAGTGCTGGGCCCGGCCTGTGTGCAGATGCATCTGCCCTCATCATAGAAACTCAGAGACCCTGGAGTCACCGTGGCGTCAGGGGCCTGTGGGCACTGGCAGGCTCTCCTCCGGAACTGAGAAGTGTGGTGGGACCGCCCCTCCCCCCAGAGATGTAACGTCACATGTTCAGACGCTTGGCCTGACCTGAAACATTCTGGACAGTTCTGTTGAGATGGAGGGATGTCCTGGGTCATAGAGTTTCTCTCTCTGCTACATCTACTTGTCAGGAGTTCCCAGAGGAGCACCCTGGGAAGTAGGAGTTAACCTGGCCTTGCCACTGGGAACCTCCACAAAGGTGTGGTCCCTCATCCACAGTTTCCAAATCCAAACATCTCAGAACCCCAAGAAAGATCTGCCCATCCGTAGGCAAAGCCAAACAGGCTCAGGGTTTATAGTGGCCTTTTGAGGTGCTCATGCGTGCTAAGCGTGGGCTCTGTCAGTGAACCCGAAGCCCCAGCTCCTGTGCAGCCCACTTGGCAAGAGTCAGGACAGGTTTTGAAGAAGAAAAAGCAGGGTGTTTAGTGAGCTCCCCACCCCACCAGGAATACTGCAGAGAAGGCGGCGGGGCGCCGGGGACTCCTGACTTAGCTATGGTGTTCAGCTTACAATTTGCTGTCTTAACCAGAGAATGGAGAAGGGGCACGTAAGCGATAGGTACCATATTCGGAGTTGTGGTCTATCCTGGGCTAGCAGCGTATGGTCTGTTGACAGTTTGTGTTACCAGGCAGTTGAATAAACAGTAGTGCCAGGTGGGACAGTGATAGCAAGGGTGACGGCTGTTGTGTGGACATACTGAGGGGCAGCAGAATTGATCGGGTGATGTCAGTTTATGGTTTGGTGTTTCTTTGGTTGTGGTTCCACCATAAGCCAAGGAGTATTGGTCTGGTAGTGGTGTGGGTCTCGTGCTCATAGAGTTCATTTCATTAAGATGATAGTTCTTGTCTGGCCCTAGGATGTGGGTGAGGACTCTGCCTTTCCACCCTGGAGCACTCCTGTGCCAGACAAGTCTTACTCTATAGCCTATGTTGATCTCAAACTCATGGCCCTGATATCTCAGTCTTCAGAGCGCTAGGATTGTATCCAGTGTGCTTCTGGGGAACTGCTAGCTGCCAGCTCGAGGCTTGGGGTCTCCAGATCATCCTGACACACCCTGTTGTCTTTTCCCTTCTACTTGGAAAACAGGTTTGAGGAGGTGTGGTCTCTTTGTAGCAGGCTTTGTCTTCCGTGTGTACTGCTAGATGAGTTTTGACAGGTGTGTGGGGCTGTGGAGCCAGCGCCCTACTTGACATAGGGAACAGCACCATCTCCCCAAAATATTCCCCATTCCTCTTCTGAGTCAGCACCTCACGTCTCCCGTCTCTTGTGACCTGTGACCTCATCTCCATGCTGTAGTTTTTTCCTTTTCTAGAAGGTTCTAGAAATAGAATCATGCAGTAGCTTTTTTTTTCCCCTTCAGTGCTATGGATGGAACCCAGGGTCTCCTGCATGGTAGCCAGAGCTCCACCACTGAGCTACAGTCATAGCTCTTGATTATTTGAGACCAAGGCTCTTGATTTGCCTGACTTCTTGATCCACTGCATCCCATGGTTGGGAGGCAGGCAGCAACACTGTGCCTTCGGAGGTGAGCTTCATGTAGGTCTGTAGTAGCCTGCGTGTCATTAGCTTATCCCCTCCCCAGCCACCAAATCCTCATCTCATTAGATAGCCCTGGCTGTCCTGAAAGTCACTATGTACAGCAGACTGGCCTCAAACTCACAGAGATCTGCCTGCCTCGGTCTCCTGAGTGCTGAGATTAAAACACCTCAGTTTTGTCTCTTTGACTTGCTAACCAGTACTCAGTGGCTGGGCTACAGTTTGTCCCAGGTCCCAGCCGAAGGACATTTGAGCGTCTCCAGGGTGGGCAATTATGAACAGAGCGGCTGTCAATGCTGGTGTCTGGGTTTTACCGGGAGTGCTGGGGAGCTGTGTTTCATTTCTCTTTGGTAAATACACAGGGGTGGGATGGGTGGGTCTTCTGGTAGGAGCCAGCGTAACTTTGCCAAAGGTGAGGTGGCTAGACTGTCCTCCACAGTGGCCACAGGAGACTGTTCACTGTCTTCACTTGAACCTCAGGTCCTGAGCTCCAAGTCATGGGGAGCCTCAGGGTGAAAGGTGAGACACTGAGCATCATGGGAAAAAGTGGTAAAAGTGGCTATGTTAAAGGTTGTACCAGTCTCTGTGCTCACACTAGAAAGGGTCCAAGCCAGACTGGGTGGCTCCTGTCTTCTTCGTTACAGTGGGGCTATGCTGATGTCACCTGACGTGTTTGTTGAGTGACTGCAAGAGGAATCAGTCCTCACTCAGAAGTTCTCCGATACCCCGTATGATTCCCCTTATGCTGACATTTCCATGTTTGGGGGTTTCTTGGCAGAGCACCTGGAGGCTGTGAATGGGGCTGGTAAGCCAGGGAAGGTCTCCCAAGTGGTGCTTGGAGTTGAAAGCGGGGCCTGTGGAACCGGAAAGCTGCCTTCAGAGCCTTGGGGGCTACCGCAGGTGCTTGAGGTGTGCACCCTCGTTTCCTGCTTCCCGCAGAATTGAATGTGCTTGTTCTGTGATGAAGCCCAGCTAGGAGGGTTTACCTGGCCCGCTCTCATACAGCCAGTGTATCTCCAAGAGTCAGCTCTGAGGAAGGGGCCCTGTGTCCTGCAGAGAACAGCGGGAGAAGAAACCCTTCAGGGGCTGGGGATGTGGCCCAGCTGGCAGAGTACTTGACCATGCATAAGGCCCTGGGTTCCATCCCCAGCACTGCAGAAATTAGGGGTGGTGGTGCATACCTGTGATCCCAGCACCCAGGAGGTGGAGGCAGGAGGATCGGAAGCTCACAGTTATCCTTGGCTACATAGCCAAACTGAGTCCAGTCTGGGCTACATGAGACCCTGTCTCAGACAAACAAAAACTTCAGTAGACCAAAACAATAGCCAGAAAATTCTTTAGCATGTAGGTAGATCAGCCCCGAGTGTCAGACTCCTTGAGGCCACTCTGTCTCTGGTGTTGGGAACTCTGTTTCCACATTTTGGGTGGTGAAGGGACAGCTTCTGTTTGTGTCTTCAGAGGGTCTTGAGGATGGGGGGAGGGGCATGCAGGGAAAATGGTTGGCATGTCAAGAAAGTTCCAAAACCTAAAAGCAGAATTCTAGAGTCATTCTTTCTCCAGTGGGTTGTTTCGTTGTGTGGTTTTGTTTGTGTAGCTCAGGCTGGCCTTGAGTTCCATATAAAGCTGAGGTTTGCTCTTGAACTTCTCCCACTCTGCCTCCTGAAGGCTGAGATAATAGCCCAGGCGTCCATGCTCAGCTTCCTGGTGTTGTGTTCCCAAGATAAGCCATTGTGGATTTGTTGGGCAGAATATGGCTGTTTTGAATATATCCCTCAAACATGGTGCATTCTTGGTTCTTTCTAGAAGCTTTCAGGGAAAGAGGAAAGAACTCATGTCTTTTTGGCCCACTTTTCGATTCCCATCGGTCTAAGAGAAAATTACTTCCCTTCCGCTGCTCAGTCCCTCCCTCAGGGGTGACAGGGTGAGGGTTTGATCTGTGTAATTAGCTTCCTGGAGCCTCCCTCCCACCCCTTGTTCTGCCCTTCAGAACTGCTCAGGAGACTGCTCAGAATGAGACCAAGGGCTCGGGCCACTCTGTGGCCTTCCCTGGGTGCACACCGCACACCCACCAGAACACTGCTCAGATCTTGAGTTAGAATTTGGGAACTTTCTTGGTGCTTATGGACCAACTGTCTGGAGGATCATGAGTTCAAGGTCAGGCCGCGCCCTCAGTGAGACCTTGTAACAGAAACCCAATCAAAACAAAAAGTGTGTTGTGTGCACCTGCCCAAATTCCCAGCTCTGTTTCCCCTGATTACCTAAGAGAGTGATGAGCTCAAGGAATATTCTTGGGGGGTAGGGCAAGATAGGAAGACAGTGTGAGCCACCACCCCTAGTTGTTCTGGGTTTTTGAGATGTCCATTGGTTCTGAACAAATGAGGATGTTGGTCTCTTCATTAATGCATTCTGGGTATTAATGTTTCTGGGTACTGGGAATTGAGCCCAAGACCTCACATCCTGTGGTGTGTGTGGTGTGTGTGTGCGTGTATGGTGTGTGTGAACGTGTGGTGCGCATGTGTGTGCATGTGGTGTGTGTGTGTGTGCATGTGTGTGTGTGAGCGTGTGGTGTGTGTGTGCATATACATGCGTGTATGAGTGTGTACTTTGTGCATACAGATGCATGCGTACGCATGTGCGTGTGTGAGGTGTGTATGCGTGTGTGGTGTGTGTGAGCGTGTGGTGTGTGTGCGTGTGGTGTGTGTGAGCGTGTAGTGTGTGTGTGCATATACATGTGTGTATGAGTGTGTACTTTGTGCATACAGATGCATGCGTACGCATGTGCGTGTGTGAGGTGTGTGTGCGTGTGAGGTGTGTGTGGTGTGTGTGAGCGTGTGGTGTGTGTGTGCATGTGTGTGGTGTGTGTGCATATGTGCATACACATGCGTGTGTGTGGTGTGTGTGCGTGTGGTGTATTCATATGCACGTGTGGATGAAGTAGTGGTAGACGCCAGGGGACAACCTTGGATGTTGTTCCTCAGGTGCTGTTCACCTTTTTGTGAGTCCGGCTCTTGGGTTCTCCAGTTAGGCTAGGGTGTAAGGCCTGTAAGCCCCAGGGAGCCACCCATCCCCACCTCCCTAACATCAGGATTAAACGCTACTGCCCCTGATTTTATGTGGGTTGTGCAGCTATCGTTCACTGATGGAGCCATCTCCCCGGTTCAGCTCTAGGGCCTTACACCTTCTAGGCTGGTGATTTGTTTGCTGGTTTCTACTGTTTACTGTTTGTTTACAGTCCCACTAAATTGCCTAAGCTAGCCTTGAACCTGTGATCCTCCTGCCTCAGCTTTCTGGGCACCAGGCCAGCAGATGTGAGCCTCCACATCCAGCTCAGTGGTGGGCATTCATGCCCAACAGAAAGGACAGGACTTTATCCAGTGACCGCTAAGTGACAGAGGCACCTGTCCAGGTGACAGTGACCTCCCTCTGAAAAGCCAAGTCGCTTTGTGAGGAGGCCCGCTGCCTTCCGGAAGCTGCTGAGAGATAGCTGTGAGAGAGGCCATTGCCAGGAAGCAAGTGCTGACGTCAAGTTTGGTCATCTGGCTTCCATCAGGCAAGGCCTGGATTTTGTTCTGCATGGGTCTTTTACTTTTTGTTTCTTTATTTGTGTGTTTATTTAATGTGTGTGGAAGCCAGAAATCAACCTCCGGTGTAGTTCCTCCGGCGCCGGCACATTGTTTAATGAGACAAGGTCTCTCACTGACCCGGAGCTTTCTCAGTAGGACAGGCTGGGTGGCCAGCGAGCCCTGGGGACCTTCTGTTTCTACCAGCCTAGTGCTGGAGTGACCAGCACAGGCCACCACGCCTGGATTTTTATGTGGGTTCTGGAGGCAGGCACTTTACCAACTGAGCCGTCTCTTAGACCCCCGCCCCTCACCTTTTCAGCCCAGTGATGGGCGTGGAAATAGGGTCTCACCAATGCTCGCCATGTGCTCTACCAGTGAGCAGCACCACCAGCCCTCTTATTTAGCTTTTATCTGGGAGGGGGAGGTCTTACTCTTCCTGCCCTAGTTTCTGAGTGCTGAGTCTTAAAAGTGTTTGGCGGTTGGGTCAGACCTGCCACGAGGCTGTGCCCACTTCCAGCCCCTGGAACCTAGGACAGGTCCGGCTCGGACACCCTGCTGGTGACTGGCACTCACACCCCCAAGTGGTCTTTCCGCTTTGGGCTGTGCATTTCATATGAATGAATGTATAAAGTGAGTATAAAACCAAGCTTTAGGGTGTGGTTCAGTGGTAGAGCGCTGGCTCCATGCAGGAGGCCCTGGCTTTCATCCTTAGCACCTCTCATTATTCCTAAATTAAGGGAGCAATGCTGGTACTAAACCTTGCTTCACAGGATTAGGCAGAGCCTGGCCAGCCAAGCTCTTGAGGCCTTCACACCTGCAGTTTTCTGTCCTTATAGACCTGAACATGGGAGGGGCCTTGGGGTTTGTACTTGCTGCTGTGAAGCCCCATTTAGAGGGGACCGGATTAGGAGGGAAGGAGCACAGAGAAAATAGGGTAGAGCCGAAACAAATGTGGGTGGGTCAGGCTGCAGACGCCACCCCATCCCTTACACCTGCTGCCTCAGGCTTCTTGTTTTCTCAGTGAGGGCAGGGCTTCTTTGTCCAAGGAACTGCAGAAGGAATAAAGAGACGAAGGGGGTGTGGATGGTCTCCTTATACAAAGTAGAACCGCACAGTCTGAAGAGTGAGGTGGTATTAATTAATTGTGGTCACTCCTCTGCATCTCTGGGGACTGAATACATGTTATTGCATTTGCTGGTGCTACAGCCACGCTACTCATTTCATTTGGGCATGGTGGGAATGAATTCCAGAGCCTCGTACACTCTAGGTCAGGACTGCGCTACCGAGCCACACTCCTGAATAGAAGAACTAGCTTCTCCCTGTGGTTCACTCCCAGTCCCAAGCTCTCAAAAGCAGCTGGTCTTTTGACTTGCACTATTAACCGCCGTGTGGGTGCTGGGAACTGAATTTGGGTCTTGTGCAAGAGCAACAAGTGCTCTTAGTCACTGTGCCATCTCTCCAGCCCCTGCACTCTGTTTCTGAGCTTCACTTCTGGCTGTATATAGCTGCAGGTCTGTATGCTTTCTCTCTGCTCACATGCTCTGGGTGAGTTCCGCAGTTTATCCATCCTTGGTGATGTCCATTTGGGATATTTCCAGTCTGGTGTGACTCTATCTCGTTTGTTTGAGGGAGCAGTGCTAATGGGGGTACTTACCAAGTCAGGGAATGAATGAGTTCAGGATGTTGTTTGAGTCTATGCATGGGCATCAAGTTTCGGCTAGAATCAGCTGAGAGCTGCCAGCGTTTAGAGGACACCAACCATCACATGGGCTGGTCTTCAGCAACCTCACAGTCCACCAGTGTTTCTTCTGCAAGACTGGATCATTCGGTCAGCCCCATGCCCACCTGCGGGTGTGGGAATCCACAGTTCGGGCCTTGGTAGTGACGATGGCTGCAGAGGAGTTTAGGGGCCGAGTCAAGTGGAGAACTTGAGGCCAGCAGTGACTCAGACCCCAACTCTGAAGGCCTCTGACTTTGTCTTCTGCTGTAAATGAGTGTGGAAACTAGAGTTCACACGCAGAAGCTTAATCCTCAGCACAAGATGGTTGAGAGGTGAGGTCTGTAAGGGATAATTCGGGTAGAGATGGAGGCATGGCTGAGCCGAAGAGCTCTGGCCTGGAATCCTCCAGTAGATTCTGACTGGGGCGTAGCTCAGAGGTAGAGACCCCGCCTAAGATCTTTCTGCAAGAGTCTGTGGGTGAACTTAGTGGTAGAGTACCCCCGGACTAGGATCCCCAAATGAAGGATTAGGGCCTGGCTTCTGAGGGGAGTGCTTGCTCTGGACTCATCAGATGAACAGGTCCTGAAAGTTCTGCCCTTGCGGATGGGTGAATGTTGTGGTTGGGGTAATGGGCTCCCAAACGGCAGGAGGATTCTCCTGCTGCTCCCCGGCCCTCTCTGTCTTTGCTGTCTCGCCGTTCCTCTCTCTGCTGTGGGATGAGGTGGCGTGATGACCCTCATCGACGTGCCTTGATATTGGGCTCCAAAGCTGTGAGAAATGCATTTGTTTCCTTTATATGTTACTGAGCATGCGATAGATAGTCCATTGCAACATCACACAGTGGGCTAAGGGCATCAGGATTTTAATGGCTCTCCTCTTGGATGATGGACTGACTGACTGACAACTGCTTTAGTGCATGTGATGCTTTCCGTGGTGTTTTCACGGGGAGATACCCTGTCCATGATGGATGTATGTGGGCTCCTCTGACCCGGTGCTTGGATTAGCATATGGCACATAGTAGGTCTGTGTGTTTCTATTCTGCTTTTGTGTCTCTCATCTTATTCTGTGCCCATCCACTGTTGCTTCAGGATCTAAGCTGAGAGGAAGGCAGGTATAGCCTTCTCTTCTTTTCCCCCAAGTGCTGTGGAAGGAGCGCAGCACCCCTACACACACACATGCTCTGTGAGTGCTCTACCACCGAGTTATGCGCCAGACCTTGCTGAGTGTTAATACTAGAATCTCTTGGTTCCCAAGCCCAGGCCAGATTTTCCCCACCTCTCAGCCATCTGTTTGTATGTTCCTAATCATCTCCCTCCCGTTCCCTGTGACCCAATGCCAGACTCTCCTCGCCCCCCACTGCTCCTCCTTCCTCTCCAAATCCTTTCTCCATTGCTCACCCTGTCCTTATGAGTGCCTCTTCTCAAGGCATCTGACACTTCAAATTCCTAAGCACAAACCATCTTCTGCAAGGGTGTGACAAGGCTTCAAACTGTTTGGGCATTGGAGAAATTGGAAAGAGTTGGAAAGGTTCGTGGCTTTTAACTGCTTTTGCAAGTTTTTCGTGTGTGAACTTTTGACAGTTCTGACTGTTTTAGTCACATTGAAGTGGTCTCTGTAGTGAATCATGGCTGCATGGCTTGCACTCCTGTGCAGTTACGTTGGATGATTGCATTGATGGGTGGACAGTGTCTTGCCTACTTTTCTGGTGCTGTGATAAAACGCCATGACCAAGGCATCTTAGAAAAGAAAGCATTTTGGGGGGTTTACAGTTCCAGAGGAATAAGAGTCCATCATGGCAGGGAGGCACTGCAGCAGGAACAGGAAGCTAAAAGAACACACCTTCAAAAACAAACTTGAAACAGAGAGCAAACCGGAAGTAGGACAAGCCCAAATACTCTCAAAGCCCCCACCCCCAGTGGTGTGCTGTCTCCAGCAAGGCTTTATCACCTACCCCTGCCCCCAAACAGCATCACAAACTGGGAACCAAGTGTTCAAATACTAAAATCCATAAGGATCATTCTTATTCAGACTACTACAGACAGGTGCATGGATGGATGAGTGGATAGTTGCCTGGATGGATATTTAGATAGATGTGCAGTGGATGGATAGATGTTGGTTGGTCAGTGGACAGATGAATGGATGGTTGGATGGACAGGGGAGTGTGTGGGTAGGTAGGTCAGTAGATGGATGGGTGGGTGGGTGGATGAGTAGATACCTGGGTGGGTGGGTGGATGGATCAATGGGTAGATAGATGAGTGTATGAATGGATGGTTGGGTAGGTAGATTGGTGGACAGATGCATGGATGAATAAGTAGATAGGTGGGTGGGTGGATGGATGAATGGATGGACACAGAGTAGATGGATGGATAAATGGATGGATGGGTAAATGGGTGGGTGGATGGATGGATATGGAGTAGATGGATGGATGGGTAGATAGATGGGTGGGTGGATTGATGGGTAGATAGATGGGTGGGTGAGTGGATGGATAGATATGGAGTAGATAAATGGATAGATGGATGGATAAGTAGATGGGTGGGTGGGTGGATGAGTAGATAGCTGGGTGGGTGGGTGGGTGGGTGGATGGATCATTGGGTAAATAGATGAGTGTATGAATGGATTGTTGGGTAGATAGATTGGTGGACAGATGGATGGATGCAGAGTAGATGAGTGGATAGATGGATAGGTAGGTAGATGGGTGGGTGGATGGATGGATGGATACGGAGTAGATGGATGGATGAATGGGTAGATAGATGGGTGAACAGATGGATGGATTGATGGATGGATGGATGGATGGATAAGTAGATAGATGGGTGGGTGGGTGGATAGATGGATGGATGGATGGATGGATGGATGGATGGGTAAATAGATAGGTGAATGGATAGATGGAGGATAGATGGGTGGGTGGGTGGGTAGATGGATGGATGAGTGGATGGGTAGATAGATAAGTGGGCTGGTGGATGGATGGAGAATAGATAGGTGGGTGGATGGGTGGATTGGGAGGTGGATGGGCTGGTGTAAGGATTAGTATGTAGATGAATGAGTAGATGTAATGATAAAGGAATTAGCTTGAAAGGTAGAAAATGAGTGGGCAGGTGTATGGGTATTTGTTAGATGTCAGAACATGGTCTGGGCAAGGCCTGTGTGTGGTCTCTGACATATGCTCTTCTCATTGACTTGGGACCATGGCATTCCCTGTTTCTGCCCGTCATGCCTTCTCCAGTACCAATCCACTCTTATTTGCTGCTTCCAGAAATTCAGTAGGCTTGGCTGCTCTTGAAGATCAGAGAGCAGGCTCTTGCCTTCATTGTACCTGGCACTTCCTGCACCATCCACCTGCAAGTGTTCAGTTGAGATGTTGAGATGCTGTGGGGAAGGCTAACAGAGTTATTGACAGACATTATTAAACTCTGGAAACTTGTCACCTGTTTGTTTCAGTCATGGGACTGAAAGTGGAAGTCCTTGGCTTTTGCTGTATGGGTAGAAAAATTGGGACCATGTCTTCTCCAGGGAGAACAAGGAAATGCCTACAGTGGTTACTCAGCAGTCAGAACACACAGATTACAGAATCACAGACTTCTGTGACATGTTGAGGCCTGATTCCTATTGTATCTTTGGTCTCACTCTTCCGTTCTGCTCATTTGCATAATGGTGTCCACTCCGCCTCTGTTGCATCCTACAAGTCTTCCATAGATAGCTCCTCCCCAGGTTACCTCTTCCAAGAGGCTCAGCTTCGTCACTATTGGGCATCTAATGTACAAAGAAGAATGTGAAATCCATGGACATTCTCCCATACTCAAAGAATTCCCAGAATACTTCGATGCATCTCATTCTGTACATTTTTATGGATACAGAGTTGTGAATACAATTCCTTGTCGTCCTTGGAACATGTCGGACCACCATGTGTGGTCGGGCAGGTTGTACAGTGAGCAAAGGTAGCAGATCACACGTCAGAAGCATCAGAGAGCTGTATATTTGTTGGTGGAACTTAAGAATCTTGCTCTAACAAATTGAAGATATTATGACAGTTTTTGACAGATGGGCTTAACAACCCGAGAAAGGGGCGTCTTGTTTAAATTCTCACAACGGTGCTGTATGCATTGGCAGAAACCCCAGAAAAGATTTTTGTTAATATCTTGGTGATATTCTGCTTTCTGGGGTGTGGCGAGCCTCCTGCCACTGTCTCCTCCATCTGACTGTTTGAAACAACACCGCAGGGGACATCTTTGTGTCGAGGCTCTGTCCATGGTGCTGACACATTCTCAATCGTCTCCACACCCAATACTTGTTACCATTGCCTTTGGATCTGTGGGGTGGATTTTGAGGCAAGGTGATTGGCAATTTCAAGATGCAGATGGTGCCGAAAAGGAAAAGGATAGCATCTGGAAACCATTGTGGTCCATATGTGAATCTGCCCTTTTGAACTTGAGGTGACTTTAGTTGTCAATGTCTAGAGACGTTTTTGGTTGTCACGGGTGTGGGTGGTGGGGTTGGATGCTGCTGTTACCTGAGTAGGAGTCAGAAACATTGTGAAGCACTCTGAAATACCCAGGAAAGCCCTGACAGTGAAGAGTTCTTCAGCCCAGGGAGCTAGGAAAACAGGCAGAGAAACCCTGATGCTCTGGGATGCTTTGAAGGAAGTGGGTGGATTTAGGATTTTTGGGTGACTTAAATTTCATTTACAGCTTTTCTTCCCTGCTGGGTGTCTAAGCCAGTTTTCTGTGAACCTCAGATCTCACACGATCAGCCACAAGCCTGCTACCGACAAATCCGCTGATATAAATATAGATGAGTGTGTGGAAGGGGGTCTCAGCTGGAGCTGGGGATGTGGGAATGTAAGCTGCTGGGCCTTCTCCTATGCTTGCAGCCTCCTTCTGGTGCCCAGCTCTTAAGTCGTGCCTCACTTTCTTTGTGTTCCTGGTTTGGATAGCTCTGGTGTCGGCTGTGGCTCCGGTGTCCCTTCCTTCTGTCACCAGGGTGCCCTGTAGGCATCCCCAGGAGGCAGAGGACAGAGTGATGAGGGTTGAAATTCAAGGGGAAACATATTCATTCATATCCAGCCATCTGCTTTTATTGAACACCTATTGTGTGCCATCGAGAGGGATGGGAAGATGGGGGCTGTGTGGGCCTTGTACTCCCCTGGAAATGGCACCATCTGTCCTTATTCCCCTGCTCTGACATACCTTACACCTTTGGCTGTTATGTGTGGTCTCTGCGCTAAGACTTTCCCCCACGAGCACCAGTTGGGCCTGGGCAGACATACCTGCTTTCCTGTTTCCTTAGGTAGACTCCTGGAACTGACGTGGCTAGCTCATTCTTCTCAGTGTTGTGTCAGAAGTGGAGTCTAGGTAGGGGCTGGGAGATGATAACGTGCTTGTTCTGCCCAACAAGGATGTGAGTTAGAATTCTACCACCCATGTAAAAAGCCAGGCACCGTATGCTGTGTGCTTATAATCCCAGCACTGGGGAAGCAGAGACAGACAGGTCCTGCATAGCCTTGTTGGTGAGCCTAGGCTAGTAAGAGATCCTGTCTGAAAGGAAGCAGACATGGCTCCTAACCTGTACATGCTCATACGTGAGTTAAAAAAAAAAAGAAAAAAGAAAAAAGAAAAAAAAAGAAAGAAAAGTGGTAGTGTCTGCATCCCACTCTGCTCTGGCTAACAACACAGAGAGTGTGGTTCGAATCCTGTTTTGCTCCAGCTAACAACACAGAGAGTGTGGTTCGAGTCCCTACAGGTTGTTTGCATGGCTCTGGCTCCGTGTCCTCAGGAGCAGTCTGTACAGAGGTCTTGGGAGGTGGAACTGGGTCGTGTAGAGGCTGCCGGCTTTTGCGCTTGGCTTTTGGAATTGAGGCTTTGCATCATCGTGGTGTAGGGTGCAGAAGCAAGCATACAGACTCCCTGTGTTCAGATCCCAGCTCTGCTTCCCAAATGATACCCATGTCGCTTTGCCAAAGTCGCTTTGGCCCTGAGACCATGTAAAGGAGGTGCTCCCTGAGAATTCAATACTACAGAAGTCCCCAAATGGGTGCTGGGTCCTGGTTTGTGTGCTACTCGTACAGGCCAGGCGCTGGTTTGGAAGAGAGTGTGGAGGTGCGTGTGCTCCTTGTGGCCGGTGGAGGATAATAGCTCCTCCATTTCAACAGCTCTCAGAGAAAAGCAAACTCTTGCAGCCCCCAAATGGCCTGGTCTCCTTTAAGTGACCAAATAGGCTTTCTACCACACCCCAAGCTCCAGAACTTGATTGTTGATGCCGAATCATTGGTATGACGCGTTGGTGTGTGAGGGAGCAGAGAGGCTGGGATGGGGTATAGAGGACTGGGCTGCCATCATATGGCGTTGCAGTGACAGCCAGTGGAGGTTCTCTTACTCCTCCCCAGAGAGGCAGGAGCTCACTGAACTCTCACAGTCTCTCACACACACCCATGCCCCTCTGGCACGCGGTCTTGGCAGTGCTATCGGAGGTGGAGGGTATACCAAGGGTGCTCCTGAGTTGATTGTCCTACCCACAGTGGGGTAGAGGTGGATGGCAAGGATGCTTGGCTTCACCATTGTCCCAGTGTCATTTCTGTGGCTGTGGTAGAATATCCTGACTAAAAACAACTTAGGAGAGAGAGGGTTTGCTTGACTCACACTGGCAAATTAGAGTCCATTGGGAGAAGCTGCAGAGAAAGGAGCCTGAGACAGCCGGTCACACCGCATGTACTGTCAAGAGCAGAGAACTGAATGCCCCTGTGTCACCTGCTAGCTAAGTATTCAGCTAGCTGTCTCTACTCATGTGACTCCCAGACCAAGGAATGGTGCCAGCTACAGTGACCTGGGGCCTCTCACATCAGTTACAAGGTAACCGTCCCCACCCCCATAGACATGCCCAGAAGTCAGCCTGCTCTAGACAGTTCCTCAGTGGAAATCCTCTTTCCAGATGGTTCCAGGTTATATTAAGTTGACAGTTCAAACCTACGGGCACAATCTTGTCCCTGTTAGTCACCAGATGGATTCAGTTCGGCAAGCGGACTCAGGCAGACCCTGTCTTTAATTTATCACTGCCCTCTGTGTCTGGGGTGGATGTTCCTTTCCATCCCCCATGGATGAAGAGCAGCTGGGCCGTTCTTCTCACCCCCGATGGCGATCCCTTTCCTCAGCCCCCGCTCTTCCTCTGTTAAGATTGTCACTCGATCACTGGTGCCAAGTGAGGGCATGGATGGGCTGTTGCCAGTATAGTCTCTTCCCGAAGGACCATGGAAGAAGTGCCTGATTCCACCTTAGGTTTCGTGGCAGTTCCCAGGGGTTGTGGGCATTGTATCTGTCCTGCGTAACAGATCAGCAGAGAAGCTATATGGGGACTGTGATGGCAAAGAAGGGAGTAAAACCCATTGGTGGAAATACTCATGTTTTCTCAAGACACCTTTAGTGCCTGGTGAGGACAAGGCAGGGTAAGGGACAGAGTGGAGGGCAGCTAGGACTAGATTCCTTCTCATCTGTGATGACCTTTGAGAGCCACTTGACCTTAGTGACTCTCAGTTTATTAGTCTTTAAAATGGGCACAAGAGGAACTTCCTCTGTGATAGGGTGACAATTGCATTTTGAAACACCACAGCAGACTGGCAGGTGGCCCCTCTTCCTTTCCCCCTTTATATCATACCTAGACACAAAAATGCAGGCACGTATCCACAGATGTTCAAAAACCCTTGTCCAGGGTTGCTGACCTCAAACTGCAGAGAGCTGCACCAAGAGGCAGAGGGACAAGCAGACATGCTGATAGCTGAGAACATGGGGAATCATCTGGAAGATTTGAAAGTGCTCTTGTCCAGTTGGGTAATGCACACCAGGCACCCAGATCTTGAGAGGCTGAGGTGGGAGTAGGGCATAGAGTGAGCCTTGCAGTCAAGAGTTCCAGGCTAACCTGTTGCTACATAGCAACACTGTGACATAATATAGCATGTTAAGTGTGTTAAAATGTAACTTACAGAACAATATAATATCATAACAACAATGTAACAAAAATAGTAGACAGAATAGCAAGTGACAATATGTCATGACAGTGTCACAATGTAACGGAACAGACTGCACCTTCCAAAAATGCTCAGGACCCAAC
This sequence comes from Microtus oregoni, assembly GCF_018167655.1. NCBI lineage: Eukaryota > Metazoa > Chordata > Mammalia > Rodentia > Cricetidae > Microtus > Microtus oregoni. The sequence continues at coordinate 51,007,340 of NW_024543073.1, forward strand.
CTTACTCCATCCCATACAGGGTATTATTGTTCTATAGCCCGGGCCAGCATTAAACTCACGACCCCTAACCTAGAATCTCTAGTACCTGGATTTCACACATGTACCATCACATCCCAGTAGTCATCTCCCCAGGGGTCTAGGTGGGCGGTGAACTGAGCAGGTAGGTGGAGGCTGGAGCTGTGACCCTCAGAAGACCACTCACTCTTTCTGAGCCAGAAGGTCCTTTTCTATCAAACTGGGGATCTGGCACCTCCTTGCCAGTCTGTGAGAGGAGTCTGAAGTTGCGGTTCCAAGGGCTGCGTGGGCTGCCTGGGTACAGACAGCAGGCGCTCCTACATGTATGAGTACTTTTTGTTGTTTTGAGACAGGGTCTTACTGTGCAGCCCTACTGGTCTGTGTAGACCAGGTTGGCCTCAAACTCCTAGAGACCTGCCTGCCTCTGCCACCCATGTGTAGGATTAAGGCGTGGCTGCCACAGCCCCAGCGAGCTCATTGTCTGGGCTTTATAGCTAATAGTTGGAACAGTGCAAGCATCGACTCTTTAGGAAATAGCCTTTGCATTCTTTAAAAAGAAATTTAGGCTGGGAAGATTGTTCAGTGGTGTTTGTTGCTCTTGCAGAGGACTCAAGGTTGATTCCCAGTATCCATTTTAAGCAACTCATATCTGCCTATAATTCCAGCTCTAGGATATCAGATGCTTCTACATTCAGCCTTTAACACTTGCACATGTGTATGCGCGTGCACACACACACACAAACACATGCACTAGCACCTGCATATGTGTATGCACACACACACATAGCACCTGCACATGTGTATGCACACACACACTAGCACCTGCACATGTGTATGTACACACACACTAGCACCTGCACATGTGTATGCACACACACACACAAGCACCTGCACATGTGTATACACACACATGTTCATGCTTGCATAATTTTAAATATATAAAAAAGAAAAACAGAAAAGAAAATAGAGGCACGTCAGAAAGATGGCTCAGTGGAATAAAGGACTTTTGCTACAAAGCCTAATTACCAGGGATCTGTGCCTGGAGGACGTACAGGTGGGAAGAGAGAAACAGTCCCACAAGGTTGTCCTCCGTCTCAGTCACTGTCCTGTGGCTGTGCAGAGACACAATGACCACGTTGGCTTAGAGGAGAAACATGTAATTAGCGCTTGCTCACCATTTTAGATGGAGAGTCCACGGTTATTGTGGCGGGCAGCAGGCAGGCATGGTGCTGGAGCAGTAGCTGAGAGTTCACATCTGATCCACAAGCTCATAGGGGTGGGGAGCAATCAGGCCTGGCAAAGGCTTTCGAAAACTCAAAGCCCACCCCAGTGACACACCTCCTCCAGCAAGACCACTCCTCCTAATCCTTCCCGCAACAGTCCACCAGCGGAGAGCCAAACATTAAAGTGCCTTAGCCTGCGGGGGGTCAAGTTCATTCAGACTACCATATTCACCAACCTCAGTTACCTGCTGGGTCACGTGCACCTCCAATAATAAATGAAAAGTAAGAAAATTGAGCCAAAAATGCTTATGCCATTATGACCACTGGTGACCTTTCATCTGCAGTGCTGGGGACAAAACCCAGAGCTTCATGCACGCCAGGCTAGCCCTCATGGCGGACTTCATTATAAACTGTTTTTAATGAAGCAGTTTGGTAGCATTCCTGGTGCAGTGCCACCATCACCTCTGCTGAGCTCCAAGACATTCTTTTCATCATCCCAGAACTCTCTAGACCCCTGATTCTAATTGCTGGTGACAGCCCATATTCATAGAATGGGCACTGGGTTTACTTTTCTAGTTTTGGGGATTTGGAGCTCTCTTCCCTGGTGGATGATCTTGGCACTCGAGTGTGGATGTGGGGATGCCCAGCTCCGTGCCTACTTGGGTCTCTGTGTCTCCAGAGTGCTCAGGCAGCTGGTGCTGTTCCCTATAAGCCTGGTCCCTACCAGCAGTCTCTGCTAATCAGAGCAGCAGGTACAGAGTCGGCCCTCCAGGGTGGCCGCAAGCCGGATTCATCTCGGCCGGATGTCTTCCCCGTAAATATTTAATAAACAAGACCTACAACTGGCCATGCTGAGAATGTTTGATAGTAAAGTTAATGAGGGATACTAGTGACAGGCAGCCACAGTCCCCTCCCGAGCCCGGCAGAGGCAGGAGCTGAGAGACGGCCCTGAGGACAATGGTGACCACTTCTCTTTCTTTAGGCCACTTGATATTTATGTGGTGGTTGGAGAGACACGAGGACAGGGAAGGTGGACATGGAGGGAGGTGAGGTTGGGAACAGTGATGGGTGCGGGGGGGGGGGGGAGTAAAGGAGATGAGGGAACTGGAGAAGGGAAGGAAGGAGAAGTGCTGAGGTGGAGAAATCCCACCGCCGCTGTCCCTGGCCACTTCATCCTGGCTTCTTATTTCCTGTCTGTTTCTCATTTCCTCCCTGCAGGTTCCCATCCCAGGCCTCACCCTGTTTCATTTCCTGAGTCTGTTTACTTTCTGCTCTAACATCTGCTCTCTCTCTCCCTTTCTTTTACCCTCCCTTTGTCTTTTTGTTCCTGCTCTTTCCATAAACTGGTTCTTGATCTGTATCTCTTTGTGATGGGACTGTGGGTGGTTCCTATCTCCCAAACCCCCTTCCCAGAATGCATAGAAAGACACAGGCAGAGGCCAAGGGGGAAGAGAGAGAGAGAGAGAGAGAGAGAGAGAGAGAGAGAGAGAGATCAATACAGACCAGGGAGCAGGCTGGATAAGGATGGAGAAACAAAGAACAGTTTGGTATTTTCAAATTTTTATTTTTAATTATGTGTCTGTGTTTGTGCGCACACATGAGTGCAATTGCCTGAGAAGGCCAGAAGGGGGCATTATATCCCCTGAGCTGGAGGGACCTGTTGTTGGAGCCACACGCCATGGGTGCGGGGAACAAAACATGGCTTTTTTGCAGAAGCTGTCTGTGCTCTTAATCCTGAGCAGTTTGAAGACTAACAGTGACTTGGTCATTTTTGTTGCCCAGGGGTTCCTCATCACCTTGGTACATTACCAAAGCCTGATAGCTCAGTGCGTTTGAACTTTATGTAAATGAAGTTGTCTTGTGCAGGAGGAACAAACATGTCTTTTTTTAGATTTGGCCCCTCATTCCCCTCCCCAAGCACCACTCTGGTTTCCGATGAGGAAGATGGTTCCTTTGGAGAATTGTTTGTAGATCTGGTTGCCTCTGTGGGAAACTGCCGGACCCTCAGTTACCACAGACTCATGTGAAATGCTGCTCACGTGGAGTAGGGGGTCAGCTTGCACTACACTCTTCAACACGTGGTTGTGTTCTTTGTTAGGAAAACGAAACCAAACGTGGCCTTCCTACAGGTAGTGGGTGATTTCACTTTGTTTGCTCTCTCGTGATCCTGCCTCACATCTTGTCCATCTTTCCAGGTATATTTGTGTGTGCATGGCCTAGTGCGTTGTGTGTCTTCCTACATGTGGAGGCTGGAGGATACCCTCCATGCCATCTTCGGGGACACCATCTACCACTTTTGGAATCTCTTACTGAATCTGGAACCTTCCAAGTCAGCTGGGCTAACTAGCTTGGATCCTCCTGCTTTCCTGGCCCTGGAATTATAAACTTATGTCACAGTATCCAGACTTTTTTGTGGGTTTTGGGAATCAAACTCCAACATCTAGATTTTTATGTGGTTTCTGGGGGTCAAATTCAGGTCCTCATGCTTGCACAGGCATTTTAGCTGCTTACTGAGCCATCTCTCCAGCCCCCCATCCTTTTTTTAGTAGTTTATTTTTTTGCTTTTCATTTTTTCAATATTGATTCCTAGGTGCTCTTTATATATTCTGGGAATGCCTTCATCATTTATCATATGCGTCCTCTTCTCTGTTTTCAGATAATAACTATCATAATATTACATTCTTCTAAACACTTTTCCACATTCCATGTCTTTTGATTGACAGCTGTTAATTTTAGAATGAGGAATTTAAACATTTTTTTCTTGATAGTTGTTGAGTTTAGTATCTTACTTAAGAAATCCATTTCCACTCTGGGGCCAGGACTATATTTTCTGTTATTTCTGGAGGTTCCACTTTTGCTCTCTTTTCATTGGCACGGGGTTGGCTTTTACTTGCAGAGTTAGGGAAGGGTCTGATTCCTCATCATTCCTGGAGAACTGTCCTGAATCATCAAAAAGGCCTCTGACCAAAGAGTTCTGCAAGACAACTTCCTCCAAACCTTTTAATCACATTAGGGGAGGCCAGAGGACAGCCGTGGGACTTGGTCCTCTTTTTCTATCACGTGGGTCCTGCGGAATGAACGCAGGTCACCTGACTTGGTGGCAGATGCCCTTGTCCTCTGAGCTCCTCACCAGCCCAGACAGCCTGTTCCCTTTCTGCTTCTTCCCTTCTGGTTTGGGTTTGCCCTAAGCCTTTTGCTCCATGACTTTTTAAAAGTTAATTAATTTTATTTGTGTGTTTGGTGCATGGTGGGGTTTGGTTGCAGAGGTCAGAGTAGACATAGGGGCCCTGCTCTGTCGCTCACCACCTGAATCCCTTGAAACACGGTCTCTTTCTGAACTTGGAGCTAAACTGATCAGCAAGCCGCAGAGATCCTTGCTTCTCTTTCCCCCACAACACTGCGGTTACAAGCATATGCAGCTGTGCCCAGCTTCTAATATCAATACTGGGATTTGAACTCAGGTCCTCGTGCTTCACAACAAGTGTTTTTATTCACCGAGCCATCTCTTCAGACCCTGGAGCATCATACTTTTTAAGTTATATTTTTGTTTATTTGCTAATTTATTTAGTGTGTTGGGTGTATATATGATACAGCATGCATTTGGAAGTCAAGACAACTTGTGTGTTTCTCCTTACACCATGTAGATCCCGAAGATAAAACTCAGGTCATAGGACTTGGTGGTGAGCGGCTTTATCTGCTGTGCCGGCTCCTCAAGACTTGCGTACCTACTATGTAATAGGCACTGGGCTACAATGGAGTACGTGACACCACAACAGTTGCTTTCATGCTGCTCACAGTGGGACAAGGAGCCTTGCTACTTTCTAGTCACAAACCCTGTAGGGAGGGTCAAGTTCAGGTTCTCTGAGGGGCAAATAAACAAGTCTCCTTGCTGGGCTGGCATGGCTCCACTTGTGTGAGACTCTGGGTTCAACTCCTGGCATCATGGAAATGGATGAATGAATAAGACAGTTTTCTCCGGCACAGTGGCCCACTGAGTTCTTATAGGTGTCCGCTGTTGTGTGGCCTGGGAGGGAAAAGCATGGGCAAAGGCCCTGTGGCAGCCTCTTAGGAGTCTAATCTTTGTCCTGAAGGCGGGCCACTGAAACAGCAGAATCATGGCCATGTGTCCGGGAAAGGCTCCCAGTGGCCTCTGTGTGGAGCATGGTTCCGAAGGTTGAATGCCATGAGACTAGGTTAAGACCTGACTGCTGGCTTCCCAGTCAGGACTGTGTGCTTGGAGCAAGGCTGGTGGCTGTGGAGAGGCAGGTGAGACCTAGAGCAGTCTAGCCATAGCCCCACCATCCCCCAGGCTCCTGCTTTCCCCCCTCCTCCCCTCCCCCTGTCCTCTGCCCCCCCCCCCCCCCCGTCATCTTGAACTCTGCTCCTTCTCTGGCAGAGTTCTCTGCGAAAGAAAGCCGTCTGAGTTCCCTTCAAGGGTCCGTGCTCTGGAGGGTCACCACAGATGGTCAGTGGGATTCTGGCCCTGAGAGGCTCTGGTCAGCCCCTGGCCTGCAGGGCTTCCCGGTCCGTCACCTCTGTTGTCAGTAACAGAGCCGAGCTGATGGGCTTTGCTTCCGAGTCTCTTTCAGCCATGTTGTTCTTGTTGCTCCAGTGCCACCATGCCATCCCAGTAGGTGTGAGACTGGAAAACTGATCTAGTCTCAGCCTCTCTCTCTCTCTCTCTCTCTCTCTCTCTCTCTCTCTCTCTCTCTCGATTGTGCCGGGAATAAAACTTAGGGCCTCAGGCATGCTAGGCAGGCACAGCACCTCTCAGCTGTGGGTCTACCCCATTATGCTTGTTTTTAAATTTTTAAATATGGTATTCAGAGATGACTTGGCCTTGCTTGCCACCAAACCTGATGGCCTGAATGCAGTGCTCGGGATCCATGTACTAGAAGGAGAAAACTGACTTCCAGAAGTTGTCCTCTGACCTCACATATCCCCTCATGCAGACACATAGGTAAATGCAAAGTAGTGTGTGTAGGTCAGGTCTTTGTGCATGTAAACAGTATGCAGAGATCAGACCTTCAGTGTGTGCGGGGAGCTGTGGTCAGGTCTCCAGTGTGTGTGTGTGTGCAGTGAGCTGTGGTCAGGTCTCCATTGTGTGTGCAGGGAGCTGTGGTCAGGTCTCCATTGTGTGTGCAGGGAGCTGTGGTCAGGTCTCCAGTGTGTGTGTGTGCAGGGAGCTGTGGTCAGGTCTCCAGTGTGTGTGCGGGGATCTGTTGTCAGGTCTCCAGTGTGTGTGTGTGCAGGGAGCTGTGGTCAGGTCTCCAGTGTGTATGTGTGTGCAGGGAGCTGTGGTCAGGTCTCCAGTGTGTGTGCGGGGAGATGTGGTCAGGTCTCCAGTGTGTGTGTGTGTGTGTGTGTGTGTGTGTGCAGGGAGCTGTGGTCAGGTCTCCAGTGTGTGTGCAGTGAGCTGTGGTCAGGTCTCCAGTGTGTGTGCACTGAGCTGTGGTCATATCTAGATCACAAGCATATTAGTATATGCACACATTTATCATCCTCTGAATTCATCTGTCTATTTAGAAACAAGGAAGCTGTGCAGTGGTGGTGCACACCATTAATCTCAGCACTCAGGAGGCAGAGGTAGGTGCGTCTCCGAGTTCAAGGCCAGCCTGGTCTACAAAATGATTTCCAGAGTAGCTAGAACTGTTGCACAGAGAAACCATGTCTTGAAAGAGAGGAAGGAAGGGAGAGAGGAAGGGAGAGGGAAAGGGAGGGAGGAAAAGAAGAAGGAAGGAAGGAAGGAAGGAAGGAAAGAAGGAAGGAGGGAAGGAAGGAAGGAAGGAAGGAAGGAAGGAAGAGATTAAAGAAAAACAGGGTTTCACTCTCTAGCCGAGGTTTACTTATAAGTCTCAATCCACCTACCTCAGCCTCTCGAGTGTTAGGATGTCAGGAATTTGACACAGTGCCTTGTTGTCGCATTTCTTTATTCAGGAAACACTCAAATTCCTCTCTTCCAGCTACCCCAGAAATAGCAAAGATTATACTGTATCTCATGAACACATGCAAGTGTTACAGTTGATATTTATGTTTTTATTTATTGTGTGTTCTTGAGTCACGGCACTCACAGGAGGTTTAGGGGACCTTTCTTTTTAAAATTCAGGGTCTTTTATAGCCAGGCTCACTCTGTAGCCAAGAATGACCTTGAACTTCTGATCACTCTGCCTCTGCCTTCCCACGTTAGGATTATAGCTGCGTGCTCCGGTTTAACGCACTGACAGGATGGAATCCAGGGATCCCGGAATGCTGGGCACGTGTTCCAGCAACTGGGCCACACCCCCAGCCTGTTTCTGTTTCCTGGCTTTTTGTGGCTGGCTCCACTGTGGTTTGACTGAAGGTCCTGCATTTGTCATCGTGCTGATGGTCCAGAGAGGGTCTTGGCCTAAGGCAGCTGAGGGTGAAGCCTGAGAATGGCTGGCCTTGGCTGAGACAGGAACCACGGCCACGCCTTCACCTGTGCCAGCTGGGCTTTGCCAGCCATGGGCAGGTGCAGCGGAGAACTTAATAATGGCTTGAGATCTAGCCGTGCGCAGTGACTCCTCCCTCTGGCTCCCAGGGTCCATCCGGCAGCTGTGACAATGGCTGGACCCTGCCCATATCTTTTATCTCCTGGAAGCCCTGTCCCCACTCCTTCTGTTCTGGGGCTGACTGTCCCTCCCCTCCAGACAGAGCGGAAGAGCAGGCCTTTATTGCCCTTGGCATCTAGCCAGCAGGCTCCCTGCCTCCCCTCTTCTCCATCCAGCATGACACAGTGAGCTGAGGACCAGGACCACATCTGCTGGGGTGGTGTGGGGGGGCCCCCCTTTCCTGAGTCCCAGGAGAACTGGTTTTCCACACCACCTCCCAGCTTTACTGACTTCCCACCCCTCAGCAGGGATGGCTGCACGTGAGGGTCAGTTTGCTTGCATACCATCCCCAACGCTCTCCTACTCACTCATTCTGTGGTCAAGATAGTTAAAATTAGGGAACGGGCCATTCCAGAAATATACAGGCTCTAGGGTTTTAACTGTAGGCAATCCTAAGTGTCATCACGACAACTCCCTCAACTCTACCGATGTATTTATCAGTCAGAATGCTAAGATTTCCAGGCTGTGCATGGTCCCTGCGTGTTGCATGTCCACGTTACCAACCTGGCAGTTCCTTCCTGGCCGTCTGCATTCTAGACAGGTTAGTGCAGTTCACAATGCTTACGTTCGAGAGACTCTTACTTAACGGTGGGCCCCAGGAGTGCTGAAGCTGGCGGTTCATCTCAGTGTATGACTGTAGCCCACTGTCATGCTTCTTGGTCTCTTGCTAGACCCCGTCACAGTTATTTGTGCATAGAACACACACTTTACATGGGGTCACCTCTGTGGCTTTGGATATCCAGTAGGGTCCCATGGATAAAAGGGACTGTGTGTGTGTGTGTGTGTGTGTGTGTGTGTGTGTGTGTATGTAGATGGGTGAATGGTGTGGGGGGGTACATGGGTGTATGGTGTGTGTGTGGTGGGCACATGGGTGTAAGGTGGGGTGGGTACATAGGTGTATGGTGTGTGTGTGTTAGTATGGGTGTATGGTGTTATGTATGGCGGTGTTTGGGGATGTTACTCTGTGTGTGTTAGTATGGTTATGTGTCTACATGGGTGGGTGGGTGTTTGGGTATGCATGTGTGTACAAATTGTGTTTGTTGGGAGAGAGAAGTTGAGTTTTTCTTTCTATCTTTGTTTTATTTTATTTTTTGAGAGAGGGTCTTTCTCTGAAACTGGAACTTGCTGATTTAAACTGACGACCTTGTTGTCTTCTCCACCCACCCATCCACGATTGGAGAGCTGGGATTACGGGCACACACCTTCTTGCCTGTTTATGGTTCTTTCTACTTATTTGTTATTCAATTGGGGTAACACGGATGCTGGAGATTCTGTCCCAGGTCCTGGTGAGTAAGCACTTCACTGACTGGCTGTCTCTCCCACCCTCCGCGCTGCACCTTGGTGTTACAGGACAGGTGCTGACTGTCCCACCCTCCGCGCTGCACCTTGGTGTTACAGGACAGGTGTTGACTGTCCCACCCTCCGCGCTGCACCTTGGTGTTACAGGACAGGTGTTGACTGTCCCACCCTCCACGCTGCACCTTGGTGTTACAGGACAGGTGTTGACTGCCTTTATCTGCCACAGGCTTGAGTGAGGGCCGTGGATTTCCGTGGAAGGACCGCCTCTGTTAGTTAATGTGCACATGGGGTCGTGGGTACTGTGTACATGAACACGGTGTGCCAGTTTAGAGAGGTTTCACAGGGAGGCATGAGGGTACGTCAGCACCATCTCCCTCGGTGTCCCCTCCCTCCAGTGCATCCTCTTTCTTCTCTGCCCTCCCCTTCTTCCTTTCGTTTGGGTCAGGACCTCACCGTGTCACCGAGGCTGGCGTGGAACTTGGGATCCTCCTGCCTCAGCCTCTGGAGTGATGGCTTGCACAAGTGGCTGTCCTGTTTTGATTCCTTTCCCGTCTCCCAAAGCCCTTCTTCCTGTCCTCTGTCCTGTCTTCCCTACAGCTGCCAGCCTTGGGTGTCTGATGACACGAGGGAGTGAGGTGGCGGGTCCACATTTCACTCGTCTTCTGTCCCCCCACCCCGACTTCTATTCGAGTTCCAGAGTTTTCCTCTCATTGCCTGCCGCTGGTTTCCCCACTCCCAGGAAGTCCAGGGCCTCTCGCCTCCACTGCCTCTTCATCAAGCAGGTGCACCAGGGCGGCCTCGGGGCTTTTGCACTGACTCCATTCTCTTCACCTCCCTCAGGTCACTCTGAGAAGCTTCATTCTAAGAACCCACCTTGGACATTGGACACTTTGCGTTCCCACCCCCCTCCACCCCTCATTTCTGTCTGGAACTCTAGACTGCTTGGCTTAGCACACATGTTTATATGTATGCCAACATGTTTATATGTATGTAGGCAGTGACCTCTCTAGGGCAGGTGGCCAGGGCTATTGCCTGTCCTCACTGATGTGGCTGGAACATCACCACACAGTGCAGTGCCTGGATTGCACCAGGTGCCCGGTAGATCCACAGGGAGTGTCCCTTTTACCCGTGACCTGCTCACCTACCTTTGTGTCTATCCTTGTCTCGACCATGAGGGGGTGAACCTGCTGTGGAGTGTACTTTTGCCCCGCTCCCGACTGGGGGTGGTTATAAATCCTCAAAGTTTCCCATTAAAGGTATACCTTCCAAGCCCGGGGCACTGCCTGTATTAGCCTCTGCCCTGATCGTCAAACACTTGGCACTGTAGTTTCTGGTGCGCTGTTTTGTGGTGGTGGAGGGCCAGGATTAGGCCAGCACTGTGTGACTCCGGAGTGAAAATATGGATGAAGAAATGAGAAAACAAAAGGTAAACATACCTGAAAGAGTTCCTGGGTGGCTGAGGAGAGGGCTTCTGGGAAGTGTGGCGAGCAGAGCTCCCTGTGAAGAACCATGAAAACCAAGTGTTGGGAAGACAGAGATCCTGGGGCTCAAGGCAATGGACGGGTGAGCTGCAGGCCAGTGATTCAGAACAAGGCAGACCGAGCCCAAGGAACAATAGCTGAGGTGAGCCTTGTGTCTCCACACCCTTGTTCCCCATCACACAGGGTCAGACAGACAGGCGGACACACACACACACACACAATGAAGGAGACACTCGGTACTCTGGGTTTCCTGAAAGGTAAAAGATTGGCTGGGGAAGAAAAGTCAGGTTGCTCCTTGGGAGTTGGGCTGTGACCGTTTCTTCACAAGCCTGAAAACATGCTGCGTTAGTTCGCTTCCTGTCGCTCTGATAAAACTCCGTGAGGAAAGGGGCTCAGGGGAGAAAGAGTTTATTTTACCTCTTGATTCCAGGCTACAGTTCATCATAACCAGGAAGTCAAGGCAGGTGTTTGCTGCAGCAAGTAGCATCCACAGTCAAGCGAGAGAGGGCATGGATGTGTGCCAGCTCATTTCTCCTCCTTATACAGTCCAGGACCCACGCCCGTGGCATGATGCCTCCCTCGGGATATGGGTCCTATCACCTCTTCTAACATACTCTCCCACAGTTCAGCCTGCTCCAGACAGCCCCTCACTAAGGCTTCCCTTAACAGTCATTGATTCTAGATTGTGCCAAGCTGACACTTAAGATTGACCACTGCTCCTGAGAATGAAAAGAAAAGGATGAGGAAGGTGTCTGCCCTTGAACCTTATACTGGTTGGGTTTTGTTAACGCAACACAAACCTTGACATACCTGGTCAGAAGTCTTCATTGAAGAATTACCTCTGCCATATTGGACTGTAACTAGTCTGTGGGGCATTTTCTTGATTAACGATTGATGGGTACCACCCTTGGGTCCTGGGTGGTATAAGAAAGTAGTCTGAAGGGGCTGGAGAGATGGCTCGGCGGTTGAGAACACTGACCGTCCTCTCAGAGGACCAGCAGCCACAGGGCAGCTCATAACTGTCTTTAATTCCAGCTCCAGGGAATCTGACAGCCTCACAGACATTCGAGCAGGCAAAACACCAGTGCACATAAAATAAAAAATAAATTTTTTGAAAAAGGAAATCAGTCTGGAAAAAAAAACCAAAAAGGGGCTGAGCAAACAAATTTGCAGCCCTCCTCCATGGTCTCTGCTTCAGTTCTTGCCTCTAGGTTCCTGCTATAGCTTCCTGTGGTGATTAGGCTGTTAGCTGGAAGTCTAAGATGAAATAAACTCTTTTCTTCCCAGGTTGCTTTTGGCAATGATGTTTGTCACAACAGTAGAAACCCAAGACAGATTGCAAATGCTGATGGACCTTCAGAGAGTTCTGAAGGCTCCACAGTTGCATGATGAGAAGATGGCCAACCTCCCTTCCAGAGTACTCCTTCCTAGTGGACCAGTGACCACTGGGGCCCAAAATAATGGCAGACTGAAACAGCTGGCTGGGTTCCTCGCCAGAGGGCAGAACATCTGGCTTTTCCTGTGCAGTACTGTTGGTTTTGAGCCACTGCCTGGTGCGCAGTTGGCATGGTATATACCACTGCGAGGGTACTAGTGACCCACCCATGCTTTTGGGGGTGTGGGCATTGAGCCACTTAACAGCTTGAGCAGCATCCTTGGTGATGTCTGTTTTCTGTGTCTAAAATGGACAGAAAGTGGCTTCCCAGAGCTACACCCTTGCCTATTGGAAGCAGATGGAAGGCACCAAGAGGGAAAGATACTGTTTAAGTCACAGGACACGAGTCCTCACCTTCATGGGACTGACTCCTTCTGAGGAGAGATAAGCAACAGACTCACAAGGGACATGTGGCACATGCTAAGTGACAAACAAAAATAATAAGTTGCACATTAGGGCCTGGAGAGATGGCTCAGCAGTTAAAATCACTTGCTGTTCTTGCAGAGGACCTGGGTTCAGTTCCCAGTTCCCACAGGGCAACTCTCAACCACCTGTAACTACAGTATGGGGCAGTCAATGCCCCCTGGCCTCCTCTGGTACCTGCACACACACAATTAATTAGCAATAATGAAAATAAACCTTAAAAGATGCATTATGTACAGATTATTAAGAAAGTAAGTTGTCTGTTGTCTACAGTTAGACATCAAAGCAAGCCACACATTACCTTGTGCAACCTCATAAGTAATATATTGTTTACTATATTCAAAGATTTTAAGTACAGTCTGTGGCTGTGGGAAGGGAGAGTGCTATTGGTGGAGGGCAGAAGGAAGGTGAGCAGGCTGGGCAGAGCCTGGGCCTTGGAGAGAACCTCTGCTTGGGTTTGGAACCACCAAGGGGCAACAGAAGGAAGTGGCATGGTCCAGAAGTCCTCGGTGGGAAACACGGGTAGAGGGCAGGAGTAAGGGCAGGAGCAGGGAAAGAAGGAAGTGATGGTGTGGGTCACATGGGTAATGCTGAGAGTCAACCTGGTGTGTGAGAAGGAGGGCTGCATTCTGGTGAGTGAGTGTTAATATTTGAATTGTGGCCAAACGTTTGCGAGTGTTTGCCACTTCGAGGTCTGCCATCGGATGGCGTTTTCTGTGTTCTGGGTTGTGCGGCCATCATTTCCTGCAACCTCACAGCATGTGGTCACCCCGCCCCTCCCCAACCCCTGCAGAAGACCTGCACCTGCTTAAGGTCATCTCTTCCCTCCCCAAACCCAGTTCTGGCAGCCACAGATTCCAGGTGTAATTTTAATTTGGCCAGTAGGATCCCTGGACATTGTTGGTGAGCGCTGATTCCTAGCAGGGGACAGAATGGAAGTGGCTGTGATGAGCTGACTGTCTTGCCTAAAGGCCCACCTGGGTTACCTGACTTTGACATCCTTCCCACTGCTGGTCTGAGCGCACAGCAGCCAGCTGGCCTGCGATAATGGTGGGGAGGAGCCGCTAGAGGGTACAGCCAGGGCCAGCCAACTGCAGTTCACATTTCTGGGAACTGAGCAAAAGATGACGTCCAGAGAGGGGCCGCACAGCTGACAAAGGGCTTGGCAAGCTCAGCTCCTGCATCTCTGAAACAGATGCCACTATGGCCAGGATTTGCTGTACCTTCAGCATGGTACAGATGGAAGTTTCTGGAGACAAAGAGCACCGAGTGTAGGGACTTGCTTTATCACCGTGCCTCCATCTCTTCATCCTGCATGAATTCTTATTATTGTGAGGCAAGGTGCTTCCCTCTGCTCAAGGGGAGTTGAGGCAGAAGGATCACAGAAAACCAGGACTTTGTGTTTAGTCTGAGTACCAGCTTGCTCTACAAGCATGAGGTCCTGGGTTCAGATCTCCAGCGGTCACATAAAAGCCAGGCACAGTGATGTGAACCTGTGGCGCCAGCACAGTTGGATTCCTGGGACTCGTGGGCACGGTGGTGTGAACCTGTGGCGCCAGCACAGTTAGATCCCTGGGACTCGTGGGCACGGTGGTGTGAACCTGTGGCGCCAGCACAGTTAGATTCCTGGGACTCATGGGCACGGTGGTATGAACCTGTGGTGCCAACACAGCAGGATCCCTGGGACTCATGGGCACGATGGTGTGAACCTGTGGCGCCCGTTGTCTTTTTTCCCTGCCTGCAATCATGGATGCATGAAGGCTCTATCCTGAGTCAGTGCTGCAGAGAGGAGGTGTAGTCTCCATTGCATCAGCAGCAGGCATGCTGCTTCGTCAGGAGAGCCATGGGCATTCAGCTGCTGTGGTCCAGGGCCTGCTTGTTCCTGCAGCAGCATGTGACCTGTGCTGACCACCTCTTTTGTTAACCAGGTTCATATATTAAAATTCTGGTTAAGTATGCCCCTCCCGCTCCCTTCTTTCTATAGGGCTCCTCTTTTTGGTTTCCAATCTCATTATCTTTTCCTCTTTCTGATCCCCAGGCTGTAGTCCCCTCACCTGCACCCCTTCCCTCCCCTTTTCTTTTCAACCTGCTGAAGGGTGGAGAAACCTGTGCCCGCTCCTTTTAGCTCTCATCCTCATCTTCTCTTTCCCTCTTTCAGCTTTTGATCTTTTTGAGGCAGGGTCTCACTATGTAGCCCAGGCTGGTCTGGGACTCACAGAGAGCGGCCCATTCGACCTCCCAGGAGCTGGGATTAAAATGTGTGCTCACACAGTGCCAGATTTCCACTTTAAAGGGTTTTCTGCCTTGTTCTGGTGCTCCTTTCCCAGCCAGGTTCTCAGACTGGGGTCTTTATCCTTTTCCTCTTTCTCTGTTGTCCCCTGCTGGCTTAGCATTCTGAAAACTCAGCCCTAGCTGCAAACTAACAGAAGATTCAAATAATTCGGAGACATCAGGTTCAAGGCCTTTCCTTCTGTCCACCGAAGCAGGATCTGAGAACCATGGCACACATCCCTTCCCTTCCTGTAAATGCCCCTCATCATGGGAAGAGATTCAGTCAGGGTCAGCAGAGACCCAGGCGGAAAAATCTTGGCCTCCCGATGTTCCTGCGGCCCTGGGCTGGTATTGATGGAGCTCCTGGGACTGCGGCCAGAGGCTCTGGATTAGATCAATAGTGTTTGCACAGTGAGCGCTTTTGGGAGTGAGGTGCAGTGTGGTGCTGTATTTTTTTTAATGACCAAGCAAGGAGAACCTTCATGCCTCACGGGGCTGGCGAGGGAAGGGCTGGGCAGATCCAGATACCTGGGGAAAATGCGGAGGAACATTTCAGCAGGGCAGAGTGTTCTAGAATATCTGTCTAACTCATATACAAGTGCAAATGGAGATGCTTCCTGCCTCCTCCTGCTCCTGGTGGCTCCAGGCAGCCTTTAGCTTGTGGTCACATCTCTGCAGCCCCTAGCTGACTTCACAAAGTGAAAACATGAGTAGAATCCTTCTTCAGTTCTAACCCTGCATAACCTCCTTAGTTTCCAACTCAGTTTATATCTGTAAAGACCCTATTTCCAACTAAGGTCACATTCCTAGGTCCCAGGTAAACCTGAAGTTTTGGGGAATGCTTTTCAGTCGATTACAGAACCAGGACCACTCTTCAGCTCCCTCCCTAAACCATCTTCTTCTCCAAGCTGACCTCACTGCAGTAGGGTCAGGTAAGGGAGGCATCTCAGCCTGCCACCACTCATGTGCCCACCAGGTCAAGTGAGCACTGCTTCTGAAGTCGGGCTCCATGCCCTCCAGCCAGCACTGCCACCCAAGATCAGGCTACCTTCCTCTCTACCCAAAATGTCTGGGATAGGACATAGTTACTTTCTCTTTGCTGTGACCAAAAATCTACTAAGAAGCAGATCAAGGGAGGAGAGATATGCTCGGACTCACACGTGAAATAGAGCCAGTCTGTTTCGGTGTGTACTCCACGGCAGTGGGATTGTGCTAAGACACAGCTCCGCAGACAAGCAAAGAGGGAAGACTGGAACTCCACCCCAGTGACCTCTACCCCTCCAGGCTCCACAGACTCCCAGAACAGTGTTCCCAGCTAGGCACTGAATGACCACATGGGAAACCTGAGGAGGCAGCTGGCTTGTGCCTCAGACCTCAGGTGCCAGGTCACAGTTCCCAGTGTGAGAACCCAGACATGCAAGTCACAAATTACAGGAGTCCACTCACATGACATGCAGAGAGACAAGAAAGAAGTGACCAGACGGCAGTGGTGGGAAGAAGGAAGGGGGTTCAGTTTTGCTGACATCGTAATTTTGGACAGCTGGCCTCTGGAACATGGAGAGGCTCAAGCTCCATTGTTTTGAGTTACTGTATTCATCAGCTCTCTATCACTATAGCAAAATACCCAAGGCAATTAACTTAGGAGGAAAAAAGGTTAATTTTGGCTCATGATTCCGTTGGTTCCATTTCAGGACTGAGTGGATGTGTGTCTTGGGGCCTCTGGTAAAGGAAATGGCTTACATCTGGAGTCAAAAATAAGGAAAGAGAGCGGGCCAGCTGAGTCCACAGTCCCCTTCAAGGGCACTTCTCCAGGGACCCAACTTTCACTAGGACCCAACTCTCTTTTTCTCTCCCCCTTCCTTCCTCCCCTTTCCCTCCTCCCTTTTTTCTTTTCTGTCCCCACCCCCATTCCTCTTTCCTCTTTATGGTTCACTCCAGTTCTTGTTCTTAGCCACAGCCCAGGCTGGTCTCGAACTCATGACCCTGATCTTCCTGCCTTACCCTGACTAGGGCTGTTGTTCCTAAAGAGGCCCCCATCTGCTAGTCCCTGCCCTGAAGCTGAGTCTTCACTTGGTCCCTTTGTAGATGTTTAGCTCATGGCCTCCACCCTGAGTAGTGGGCAGTTTGTTGTGGCAACCTTAGGAAATGAAGGCAGACATTGAGAGTCCGCTGAGAAGGCCCTAGGGGACTCGACCATCATTAGGACCACACTGGGCAGGAGAAAATGAGGAGACACTGGATCTTCTTTCCTCTAGTCTTCTTGGTGCTTCACTGTCCATACTCACCTGAAGGTCGGGGTGTGAGGGCAGGCTCTGTGTTCACTCTAAGCCTACCTCTGCAGATGCTAAGGGGAATGGTGCATGTTCTGTTTGGAACAGTAGAGAATGCCTACCACCGAAGTGCATAAGAGTCCCCAGAAGAGAAGAAGGACAGACTTAAGGATGGAGAGATGATAAATATAGTACACACGCACATGTAACTACACAGAGGAGTGAATAGATAGGCAGATGGATAGATGAATGAGCACATGGATGGACGGAAAGAATGAAGAGGTTGACAGACAGACACACAAGCACATGGGTTCACAGATACTCAGGGAAGGAATAATTGCCTAGGACTAAGGCTTTTAGAGATTTGGTAGAACAAAAGGAAGGGGAAAGGAAAAGTTGGGATGAGAGGCCAGGAGGATAGGAGGAGTGCAGATGAACACAGGAAGGCAGCAGTCAGAGCAGACATGTCATGAGAGCCATTGTGGAGCCCGGCCTGCAGCCCCAGGACCCAGGAGGCTGAGGAGCCTGAGACTGGCCAACCCAGGCAACACCAAGACCCTGCCTCAGATACATGGAGGACCAGTAGACTAGACTGAGCTTTGGCAGGTGACAAATGATGGGTTAAGTAGATAGGTGGTGAATAGAGGATCATTAGACGGTGGATTAGGTGGATAGATGATGGACAGACAGACGGCAGCTGATAGGTTATCCTCAGACAGATGACATGATGGTGGATGGGTGGGTGGACAGATGGCAGATAATCTAGCATCCTGAGGATTGGCAGCTGAGGTCACAGGTGGCCTCACTGGGCGGGAGGGTCCATGTGGCAGCTGGGTCTGCAGAGCACAGAAGAGTGGGAGGAGGCTGATGGTTACAGCGTGGCTGCTGCTTTATATGAAGGATGGTGGGGTAAGGGTGTGACTGGAGTCATGGGTGGGACTTGCACTGGTGGGAGAACCATGGTTTCTCCCAAGGTCACATTCTTGTCCCTGAGCACAGACTTGGGTTTCACCAGTGGCTGTCTGTGACCTAAGACTGTGTCTAGTATCAGCCTAGGTGGTTGGTGTTCTCTGGGAATGTTTGACAGCTTGAGATTAGTGGGTGCCTTCTGGGATGGGTGCTGTTTGGGAGGGAGAGCAGAGGTGTGGGTTAGAGGGCTCAAGGCTAGCAGGGAGGCCAGAGAAGGCACCTCATGAGTTCAGGTGGGATGCTGGCTTGCATTTAAGAGCAATAGAGAAGAGAAAGATGGCTCCAGAGAAGGATGCTGGGGTAGGGAGCCATGGAGGGAACTGGTATCTGGAAAACTGGGAGAGACACAGTTCATGATAAGAGGGGACTAAGGGAGGGAGCAACATGAAAGCTCTCATAGAAAGATGGGGGGTGGAGGGAGGGGACCCAACCAGATGCTGTTCAGTACTCATAGAAAGATGGGGAGGGTGGCCGGGGTACCCGATTAGACGCTATTCAGCACCTTAGTGCTACCAGTGGAACTTGCAAGGGATGATGCTGACCTTACTTGCTTTAAGTGGAAACTTCTAGACCATATGTGTGAGTGTGTCTGTGGGTGTGTGTAAGTGTGTCTGTGTGGGGGTTTATTGATTTTTCCATGTTTCAGCTTTTTTTTGTACAGTTGACTTATGGATTTAATTTCATATGAAGCACATGTGACCATATAGTCCCTTGGGGAGGAGGGGTTGGTTGAGGTGCAGCCCAAAGCCAGGTACGGGCTGTGCTCAGGAAGCACTGGTCCCCAAGCCTTCTTTCCCCCACCTCCTCATAGCACTACATGTCCTTTTCCTTTTTACATTTAGCTTGGTGTGTGAGTGTGTGTGTGCATGCATGCTCATGTGTGCACACACATGCAGGTGTGTATAGCAGAGAATGACTTGTGGGAGTTGGTTCTCTCCTCCCATGACATGGGTCTTTTGATTGAATTTAGATCTCAGGCTTGGCAGCAAGCACCTTTACCCACTGAGCCATCTTGCTGGCCCCTCATATAACTTTATTTTAATGGAAAAAATACAGCCTTATAAATTCAGGGATGACTCACATACGAATGGATGTCAGATATGCACTCCTCCGGACCCTCTCTTTGTATCTCTGAAGTTCTCACAAACACACAGAGATACAGGTGAGCAGTCAGACCTGCTTTGCCGTAATGGAGACCAGCTGAAGTTCTGGGGGAGTGTTAAATAAACTACGGGGCAGCCACTCATAAGATGCAGCCCTTTAAAACAGTGAGGCCCGTCATACGGTTTGGCAATAATGTGTCCAGGATGGTGTAAGCCCAGGAACCTAGAGGAAGCTGTTGACACCAGTTCTACAAGGTGCTTTGTGCTTTCATCTGGTTAGTTGTTTTTATTGAGCAACTGCTGTGTGTTCTACACTCAGAAAAAATGCCTGGGATGTAACTTAGAATGAGCCTAGGTCTTGCCCTAATGAGACTGTTGTTCTAATGAGAGCAATTCATCTAATTAAGCATTAAAATAAATGTTGCACTCAGTAGGGTGAGTGCAGTGCACAGCAGTGGGATGAAGGCAGTGCACAGCAGTGGGGTGAGGGCAGTGCACAGCAGTGGGGTGAGTGAGTGCAGTGTGCAGCTGTGGGGCGAGTGTTACGCACAGCAGTGCTTTGAGATCTGGTAGCAAAGACCTGGGAGAAGAGTCTCAGGGAGGGATGGGGCAGGGTAAAGGCAGGAAGAGCAGGGCTGATGCCAGTCCAGGCTGGGCTACAGGGGTTTGGGAAGGAAGAGGTAGAAAGAGAGAGGAGAAAGGGAAGAAAGGGAGTGGCAGAGAAAGGAGAAAGAGATTGGGGGAGGGGGAGGGAAAAGGAGGAAGCAGGATGGGGAGGGCTGGAGCAATGCTGGCACCGCAGCTATTTAACACAATAAACTCCATTGCTTGGTTACAATGGGATGAACCTCTTCTCTTTGTTCACAGTATTAAATGTTCTGGTCTTTGGAGGAACAGCAATAAGCAAGAGAAACCTTCCCTGACTATTGAGCACTCCACTCTGGCTGCTTTTTGCAGCTCACCCTGAGGAAACTGAGGCTCAGGGAAGCATGTTTTTAACCCAAGTCAAAGCCCCTTTGACTCACAAGCCCTTGAAACTTTTCCTGGGTCACTTCTTGGGAGGTGCGGTCGGCTGGGGGCACAGGCTTACTCTGCAGACCTCGAGGTCGGGCACAGACAGACCCATGACTCTCCCACCTCAGCATCTGTCCCTGCTCCAGGA
This sequence comes from Microtus oregoni, assembly GCF_018167655.1. Classification (NCBI taxonomy): domain Eukaryota; kingdom Metazoa; phylum Chordata; class Mammalia; order Rodentia; family Cricetidae; genus Microtus; species Microtus oregoni. The sequence goes on from NW_024543073.1 coordinate 51,027,620, forward strand.
TTTCCTGTACACATATTCCCAGCATTGCATGCACACAGGTATATCTTACCTTCAAGAACCAAGAACCTTAAAATCCCTTGGATGATATGAAACAAAAAGTATGTCAAGTCAGCTTAAAGTCTTCTTTTTTTTTAAAAGACAGAGTTTCACTGTGTATTCCTGCCTGCCTGGAACTGTCTCTGTAAACTAATCTAGCCTTGAACTTATACAGACACACCAGTCTCTGCCTCGAAAGTGCTGGGTAAGGAGTAGTAGCTGTGTCCCCACAACATCTGTCAACATTGTGTCCTTAAATACACAATGACTCTCTTCCCCCTTCTTCACCCTGGAGGTGAACTGCAGGTCTAGCAGAGCCAGCTAGAGCTCCTGGGCTGAACTCTATTCCAGCACGCCCTACCCACCCTCTTCAGCAGCAGCAGTTGAATCCGCCCGGGCCCGTTGGCTGCTGGCCATGGTGCTGAATGTCCCTGCCTGCCCTTTCCTTAGGCTGTCTCCTGGGACCTCTGCTGGATAGAGGGTGGAAAGCCTTTCTCTAGCTTTGCCTGTGACTGCTGGTGCGAGCTGAAGATTCCGCAGGCCTGTCTGAGAACTTGAGACTTTATGGGTTGGTGAGAGCCGGACTGGTCATTCATGGCGACTCATTTCCAATGGGCTTACGGTGTGGCCAGCACACAGTGATTGATCCTTGGGGAATTAGATTGTGAGCTGCGGCTTGGCTGTAGAGCATCTGCCAGTGAGTGCGAGGCTCCGGATTATCCCCAGTGTCCTTAATGAATGAATTAATAGTAGCAGCTACTTAAATCTTTGGTGAAATATAATCTGTTTGGCTAAGGTCTCAAGTGCAGGGGTTATCATGGTGGAGCATATCCCTGCACTTGAGAGGCTATGGCCTGAACACCACCAGTTCAAAGTCAGCCTGGGCTACATTGAAACACCTTGTCTCAAAAAAAAAAAAAAATCCAAAAACCCTCATTCTGATTTATAAACAGAGGCAAAATCATGCTTCAAAGCACGGCAAGTGAAGGCTGGGCTGCACCGTGCCAGAGTGCTGTTAGCATCTGTGAGGTCTCATGTCTCACCGTGGTCTAACTTACAAAACTATAGCAGTGGGGCTAGTGACAGACTTGGGGCGTGGCTCGTTGTCACCTCACTTAGCTGTGTCAGACCCTGGGTTCCATCCTCACACTGCAAAAAGAAAAAAACATGAGCAAAATCAAATTGTGGGGTGTGGGGTGTGCCGCCATGTAAGCACACCCTGCTGTCCTGCCTCTTCTGTGACCTTGACCAAGTTTAGAAAAATCATCCAAAAATGGGGCTAAGGGTCATTTCAAGGGACCCCAAGGGCAGAGCCCTGGTCACATTGCCTACTGCAGCGTCCCATCAACAGCTGTGCCATAGTGGCTGAGCTGTGACTGGACCTGGAATGTCTGGGCCCAGTTCCTCATTCAGTGATGGTGGCAGAGTGTGGCAGCTTCTGCTTATTGTAGCAAGTACCGGCTCTCAAAGGCGCTTGGCTCTGCTGGCATCTGAAAGCAGTGGAAGCTGGGTATCAGGTCGCTCTTGTGAGGACGGGTCTGGGAGCTCCTGCAGACCGGGTTGACTCCTTCCGTGTGCTTCCTCAGCACGTCCCTCTTGCCAACCTCTTCTGGGGACAGGGTCTTTTAAGGCTGGAGCTGAGGTAGGGGGTGGAGAGCATTGTGGGAGCAGACTGGAAGACCAGGGCCTGCTCCAAGGGCTTCTAAGGGCTGGGTACCCACTGCCATGTCCACTTTGGGAAGTGATTTTTCTTTGATGGACTGATTCCCCAAAGGCAAGACCCTGTGAGCCCTTGCAGCCTTGCCTTTCCCCTGGGCAGTTCTCGGCCATTTCCAGAATCTCCTACCAGGATGGTCTGTGGGGCCCAGGGGGCCTTTTGAGGAGGCTCTGGCCAGTGGGGAGGCAGCCTGGCTTTCCAGCAGACTGGCTTCTCTTCTTCCCTCTGCCTCCTCACTGCCCGAGGACTCTAGACCTGCTGACACAGTAACTTTGTCTCCAAGTGCCCAGGAGGCCAGTGCAGCCAGCACAGGCATTGCTCAGCAGGGCTGTGAGCTAGAACCTGTAAGTCAAGTGCAGGGGGTGGGGCTGAGGAGACTCCTCTCCTGCTCCTCCCTGGAGCAGCCTTCTGTCTCTGCCTGGGCCCCTTCCTCTCTCCTCATGGCAGAAACCCATTTACAAGGTCTTTAAAAGAATCCAGATTTTGATTTGTGTGTGTGAGAGAGTATTTTGCTTGAATGTGTGTATGTGCACCGTGTGCATGCCTAGTGTCCTTGGGGTTCAGAAGAGGGGATTGGATTCCCTGGAACTAGAGTTATAGGTGTTTGTGACCCACCATGCGGGTGCTGGGAACTGACCCTGGGTCCTCTGTAAGAGTAGAAGTGCTTTTAATCACTGACCCATCTCTCTAGCTCTACAAAAGCCTTTTTAAAAATCGTGTTTGCCTGTGTGAGCTCATGTGTGTGACCTTGAGTGTCATCCTTAGACACATTGTCCTCCTCCTTTTGGACAGGATCTCTTCTTGACCTGGAGATCACCAGTTCAGCCAACCTAGGCACTAAGGAGCCCCAGGGCTCCACCTGTCCCTGCCCCCCTCAGCACTGGGATGACAGACATGGCTTTTCCCATGGGTCCCAGTGATCGAACCCACACCCTCATGTTTGTGACCCGAGTACCTTAGCCAGAGCCATTTCCCCAGGTCCCCCCGATTGTAGATTTCTCATGTCCCTGGGAGCTGGGTCTAAAGTGAGGGGGGCATGAATGAGGAGCTGCAGAAATCAGTATGTAGGCTCTCCTCCTCCCTTCCTCTGAGGAAGTGTGTGCTGTACAGCACAGGCTCGCTTAGGGCAACCAGACAAACCCATGAACCAAGGAGGCCAGAGCAAACCCCTGCTGGTGTCACACCTGGTTAGTAAAAAAGACAGTGAACAAGATGAAGATGAAAAATACAGTGGTCTTTTAAATACAGTGTGGGGGGAAATTAAACAGAAAAGAGTGGGAAGAAGTGACCCTTGAATAGAAACCTAGAGGAAGCCAGGGAAGAAATCCTGTTGGTATCTGCGGAGAGTCTTTCAGAAGTGTGGGCAATGCATGCAAAGGTCCCGTAGAGGAAACGTGCCCCGGATGCTTAGAAAATCTGGAGACAAGGTGGGTGGAGTTCATGACCGAAACAGAGCATAGAAGAGACAGGCCAAGGGGGCAGTAAAGGCTCCTGGACAGTGGAGAGGACCTCAGCTTGTCTTCCAAGGGAGGTGAGACCTGCTGAGAGGCTATGCGTGCTTGCATGTTCTATAAACTGGAATCTTCTGCTTGCCTTCCCCCATCCCAACATTACTCATGCTTCGTCAAGATGCGGGGTGTCTTCTGGTCCCCTGGCCTGAATGAGGGAATCTAGGACTCTTGGGCTCACTGGGAATCTGGATGCGGAGATGAAAACTGGGAGGGAAAGGAAGGGCCCCTCCTCCTGAGAGGGCTCAAAGCCCAGATGCCTGGCTCCACCCACCCTGAAGTAGAGCACAGGCTCCCTGAACTGTGCCAGCACACAGCCTAGAAGCTCTAGAAGGCTCCTCCTGACTCAGAAAGTGGAGACAGGCCTTAGACTGCATTCTTAAAGGGCCATAATGCCCATGATGTTGAGCGCTTGCTTTGTGTGGCCAGAATATAGGACCCGTTGTCACTGACTCGTACTCGGGGTCTGTGAAGTGACATTGGGAGCTCGTGTGTTTAGATTTGACAAAAAGAAGAGGAAGTAGTATCAGGAACTGAGCCCGGGGGATGTGGATCTGTCATTGCAGGGATCAGGAAGCTGAGGCAGGAGAGTTGCAGGTGTAAGGCTGGCCTGGGCTGCAGAGTGACTTTGAGGCCAGCCCAGGTGACTCTGCAAGATCCTGTCTTGAGATAAAAAGTAGGAAGAGGGCTGAGGATGTGGCTTCTTAGCATGCGTGAGACCTAGGGTTCTCTCCCCAGCACTGCCAGAACTGATAAATAGAACACAATGAAGTTGCGAAGAAGAAATGGAGTTTCTCTTCCGCTCATCTGCATGCCAAGTCTTTCCTTCAGATCTCGGGGATTCTGGGTTCTGAAGCCCAGGCACTAGGAACCTTGCTGACACAGCAGGACCTAAACATGGTGCCAGCTGCTGCAAAGGCAGTTTCACGGCAGCCATCTGGGGACAGGAAGCCAAGGAATGCCAGAGGGAGATGGTGGCTCCACGAAGAAGCAGCCACGCAGGCGGGGAAGGCTGACTGAGAGAGAACGCGAGTCTCATTCAAATCGCCAGCGCCAGCAAGGGCTTGGCCTTGCTTTCTGTGTGTGCAAATATTGGCTCTTGTTTTCCAGGCTGCAGGGTGAGGCAGAGGGGAGTCTTTGTAGCGCTTTGTTCTGGGTCTGGTGCTGAGAGGCATGACGCCAGTCACGGATGGGCTTGTGAGTCGCTTTTGTTGTCATCCTGAATTGCTGTTTGCAGCTGGGCACTGAGACTGACACCAAACAGAAAAGGCCTGGCCGTCCCTTCTTCCTGAGATGCTTCCTCCTCTGTTTACTGTCTCCTCCTTTACCTTTCCATCCAGAAAAGGGGTTTAGGCTTCAGTTCCTTCCAGCCTTCTAAGGGGTGGTTTGACGGCACCTCCAGAATACCTAATCCAGTGACCTGTCGTCCCATCACTTGGGAGGCTGAGACAGGGGGCTCCCAGATCAAGGCTAGAGATTGAGACCCTGCCGCAAAAACCCAAGCAAACTGCCAAACAGATCTAGATGCAAAGCAGAGACCAAGCCAGTCAGCTTCTCCGAGGGAAGCGCCGAGAGGGTCCAAGCCCTCCCAGCCTGTAAATGGAGGCACACTGTCCTTGGGGACACACATGATGCATTTGGCTCTGCAGACGGCAACCATACATGCTTCGCCACTCCCTGCAGTGTCCAGGACAGTGCCCACTCACGTACTGAGTCAGGCTGGGAAACCGTTCTCCCTACCCTCAGGTGCTGTGGTTGCACATCTAAAATCCACTTGTTCACTCTCCGCCGTCTAGCTCCAAGATAGGTAGCTCCATCCACAAGCTGTTGGACTAGGGCTGCTTCTGAGGGACAGGGAACTCGCACTGTTCTCTGTGAACTAGTCTGTGTGTCAAGCTAGAGCAACAGACAGTTCCTGAGGTGAGGAAGAAGGGCAAAGGGAAAGGGTGTGTCCCTTCTCTCAGATATTGTTATATCTTCAGAGTCCCTCCCCTCCCCGCAAGATGCCTGTTCTGTCCACTTTTATAAAAGATTTGTTTTGGTTATGAGGCTTAGCCTTTAATGGCTATGCTGAGCCATTTCTCCAGCCCACAAAAGACGTGTGTGTGTGTGTGTGTGTGTGTGTGTGTGTGTGTGTGTGTGTGTACGTGCATGCTTGAGAGAGAGAGAGAGAGAGAGAGAGAGAGAGAGAGAGAGAGAGAGAGAGGGGTGCCCATGGAGATCAGAAGGTGTCAAATTCAGGCCTGAACTTGGGTCCTCTACACTCTTATCTGCTGAACCATGTCTCTAGCATCCCACCCCAACCCCAAGACTGAATTTCTCTTGTAGCCCTCACTGGCCTGGAACTGGTTATATAGACCTGGCTGGCCTTAAAATCACAGAGATCTGTCTGCCTCTGCCTCCTAAATGCCCAAGATGTTTTCAAGTGACTAACGCCCTAGAATTTAGTACAGTCAGAGTGTCGTGCAACTGTGCGTCTAATTCCCGCACGTGAAGCCCTCACTCTCTCCCTCAGCCCCCAGCTTCCAGGAAGCTGCCTTGAAGATCTGCTGATGCTGTGTGTTCCATACACGGTGGCCATGAGCCCCTTTGTGCCTTGCTCCTTCCTCTTGCCTCATGGTCTCAAGCTGTGTTCACGTATCAGGGCATCGCTCTTTGGGACTGCTGAATAGTCCACACGGGACAGAGACAACCTCCTTATTCTTACCTGCTTGTTTAGCGATACCAAATAAGGCATCTTCCACTTTTTGGCAGGTCGAGAACATTCTGCCACTTAGCAGTGTTTGTCTGACTTCTGATTTTCTAATTCTTTGAGCTCTGTTCCTCAGAGTAGAATCCCTGTGTGGGATGGTAATTCCGTATTTAACCTTCCTAGGAAGTGCCACACAGCTCCCTGCTCCCTGAGTAGTGCATAGGATTCCTGAGCCCCCAGCCCCCAGCACTAGGCGCTCTCTGGCTTTGTCTCACTCCACTCTGTGGGAGTGAGAACTGATCCTGCCCTGTGGTGCTTTCTAGAAATCTTCAGGAGCAGGGCTTTGCATGCATGGTGCACGTTTTTTTGGGTGTGTATGTGTGCGTGCGTGCTCATGCACACACACACATGCACAGTTCACGGATGGAGGTCAGAAAACGGCTCTCAGGAGTCATTTCTCTCCTATCATGTTGGTTCCGGGATTCAGCTCAGGTGGCCAGTATTGTTGCTATGCCTTTACCCACCGAGACGTCTTGTTGGCCCATGTCCATGTTTTTGTTAACTATGCTTTGGGTGTCATGGCAGACCACAGTTTGTTTTGTTTTTTATGTGTGTGAGTGTATGCACATGTTTGTGTGGGTGTATGCATGTATGGATAGGTGTGTTTGCACATGTGTGGGTGTGTGCATGTATGGATAGGTGTGTTTGCACATGTGTGGGTGTGTGCATGTATGGATAGGAGTGTTTGCACGTGTGTGGGTGTGTGCATGTATGGATAGGTGTGTTTGCACGTGTGTGGGTGTGTGCATGAGGTGTGTTTGCACATGTGTGGGTGTGTGCATGTATGGATAGGTGTGTTTGCATGTGTGTGGGTGTGTGCATGTATGGATAGGTGTGTTTGCACGTGTGTGGGTGTGTGCATGTATGGATAGGTGTGTTTGCACGTGTGTGGGTGTGTGTATGTATGGATAGGTGTGTTTGCACGTATGTGGGTGTGTGCATGTATGGATAGGTGTGTTTGCACGTGTGTGGGTGTGTGCATGTATGGATAGGTGTGTTTGCACGTGTGTGGGTGTGTGCATGTATGGATAGGTGTGTTTGCACATGTGTGGGTGTGTGTTTGCAGAAGTCAGAGGTCATCGAGGTCAGCGTCAGGCATCTTTTTCAATTGCTCTGCACCTAAGTTTTGAGACAGAGTTGCCCATTTCAGCTAGTTGCTGGCAATCCTCGGGATCCACTCCCCCTTCCCAGTACCTGTGTTTCAGATGTGTACCAATGTACCCATCTTTCCTGTGGTGGCTGGGGCTTCGTCTGGGACCCCTAAGCTTGCACAGCAGGCGTTTTACAGTTACAGTGTACAGTCTTCCATTCCCCTGACCAGTGTGATTCACCTCTTCCCTGCCTGCTCTTCACGGCACTCGCTGTCTTACTACAGGCATGACCCGTTGTCATCCTTCCATATGCACAGTGGGTCAGTTCCTGGACCCCCAAAATACCAAAATCTGCAGACGTTCAAGCCCTGCCTGCCAGGCTTGCACATCTCCTCCCAGAGATGCCAGCTCATCTCTAGGTGACCTGAGGACCTAACATAGAGGCATGTCCCTCACTAGTTGCTGCTGTGTGTTGTTTAGGGTCCGCCTGACACATTTGTCTTTCTCAGAATACTTTTCACCTCCAGCCAGTTGGATTGGTGGATGCTGGCACACGCATGCGGAGGGCCCTGCTCTCCTCACTGTGGTTCTGTCTGGTGTGCTCTGTGTGCTGGAGTCACTTCACCCACTCGCTTCTCCCTGAGTCGGTGGATTTTGCTCTCTTCTGCCCTTGGCCCTGCGGTGGTTGATGGGAATGCCGTGTGCCCCACAGCCGATGCAGAGCTGCGGCGCTTGCAGTGATTACACCGCAGGGGTGGAGACAGACCTGGCTAAGGGGTGGAAAGAGTGAGAGACCTGGAGAACGGGCTGGGGCACTCTTGAACTCAGAGCACAAGATTGTGTCGGCACCATGTCACGGAGGAAAGAGGGCCTCTCAAGGCGCCATCCTTCCCTGGGGATTTATACGCAGTTAGCGGGGTGACATTTTCTGCAGGGGTGTAGTCGCTGCCTGTGAGCAACCCTAAATGTATTGAGCCAGAGAGAGGGCGGAGGGAAGAAACCAGGAGAGGGACTAGGAGGGAAGGAGACAGAGAGGGAGGGGGCTTGAATGTGACCCTCATGTGTATCTAGTACATGCTAATAGAAACCTTTTAAGAGTCACAGCTGCAGGACTGGGAACTGCAGGGGCGCCCCCCCCAGACAGATGAGGCAAGTGACTGTGTGTGTCGCTGGGGTAGGGGTGTGAGGGGATGAGGGGATGAGGGTCAAGCTAGGGGTGTTGGGCTGGGTTGCCGGGAGAGGACAGGATGCTAAGCACAAAGCCACTGGTGGTCTGCTCCTTAACCCCCACACTCCCTTCGAGTACATGATCCTGGCCACCATCATTGCCAACTGCATCGTCCTGGCCCTGGAGCAGCACCTCCCTGATGATGACAAGACGCCCATGTCTGAGCGGCTGGTGAGCTTGGGGTGGAGGGGTTCTGGGTGCCTGGGCTGAAAGCTGTGTGGAGAAGGCCTGCCTTGCAAATTCACCAGTGACCTGGGGACACGGAAGCCCTCACTGCCCAGCCTCGCCCTTGAGGCCCAGCAGACCTGGTGTACACCAGGGCACAGTGGCCATTACACTATCCTTGAGGACGTCACACTCAGTCCAAACTCTACTTTCTCTTTCATGCCCGAAAACAAAATTGATTATGAAAAAAGAAATACGGATATACATAAACGTAGAACAGAGCAGTTAGCCACTGCGAACCCACACCTCAGATTCAGTCAGAGAGGCCCCACTGGCAGTTCTTCCTCAGCCTCTATTTCCCTCCGTGCTCCTCTTCCCCAGCAGAAGTAGGCCACGTCCAGGTCGGCAGCCGCATGCTTGTGTCTGCATAGCTAGAAATGCAGCTGCCTCGTGTTGCCATGATAATGCCTCAGAGCCAGTCTGTACCCAGAGTTCCTTGCTCAGCTACGTCATTTGGGGGTTGTTCGGTTCTACCAGGAGTCAAATACAGACCACATTGATTTGTTGCCTGTTTGCTATGTTGCTATACTAAGGAGGAACACAAAGCCTCACACATGCTCTCCTGGCTTCTCTGTCACTGAGCAATAGCCCAGCCCCTTAGTAGGATATTCCAGGCAAAATCTCTGCTCCTGGGCCACCCCGCCAGCTTCTCGCTGGTGGACCCTAGACCAGGTTCTACTTCTGGGTCATGCCCTCTTGGCATTCATAATCTCAACCAAGGCAACATCCATATGTCTAAGGGTAGGCATTCAGGGTTCCTAGCCCAGGAATGGGTTGTTCTTAGCGCTCTGTTGCTGTGACACGGTATCTGAGGCAGCTCAACCCCCGGTGTGTGTTCCTTTGGCTTAGTTCCAGAGGTCTTGGCCCTTGGTCACTTGGCCTGTTGGGAAGGTGTGCTGCCTTGGGGTCACGCCACCCTCCACCACCCATGCCACTGACACTGCCTTCTCTCCCTTTCAGGATGACACAGAACCATACTTCATCGGAATCTTCTGTTTCGAGGCTGGAATTAAGATTGTGGCTCTCGGCTTTGCCTTCCACAAAGGCTCCTACCTGAGGAATGGCTGGAACGTCATGGACTTTGTCGTGGTGCTAACAGGGTAGGCGACTACATCACGTTCTATAGCAGATATTTTTTTCTGAGCCTTGTCAAGGCTTGGTTAGTATTATGGTATGTGTGGCCCAGGCTGGGCTTGGAAATCTGTGCCCAGTGTTCTCCCTGCCACCTCTGTGTCTGTTGAAGCTAAAACAAAGACCTGTTGTAGGGGGCACATGATCATGTGGTCCTCAGCATACTGAGTGGGGCAGAAGATGTTCCCATCCCCAGCCCACCACTCTGGAAGGATAAATACCCTCCAGCTGCTCAGCAGCAGGGCTGGGCCTTAAACCGACCAACCAAGGTGTCTGAGAGCTCCTCCTCATTAGTGGATCCCATCCTTTGCTTGGAGATTGGTGCCTTTATTCCATGGTGGTGACTGTGCTGAGGGTTTCTGGCCACATGAACTGGTTTGAACTTTGGCAGGTTCTGCTCATGTCTTTAAGGGATTTTCAGATGTGGGTACAAGGAACAAACTGTGTCTGAAAAGCAAATGTCTGTACACTTCCCACACTGGCTGCCACAACAGATGGTTCCAAACTAAGAATGACTTCTACTTAATGGAAGTTTGTCAGTCACTGAGAGTCAAACATGGTGCTTTCTAGTTGTCACTCTCGTCTCCCTAAATGATTGACAGCCTAGAGCCCTTGCTGTATTGTGGCTCTTTACTGTCAAACTGCATTTTTCCGAAATTCTGCATCTGTTAACAATAAACCAGATGGTAAATGATAAGGGGATACTTGGATAGTTTGTGGGGCTGGAAAGGGCTTGGACCTTGTCTTCTCGTTCATATTCCAGTGGATGGGGCTGCGGTAGAGTTCTTGCCTTCCATGAAGTCCTGGGTTTGATCGCCAGCAATGCAGGGGAAAAAAAGTGTATGTTGGCTAGAAGTCAGTCACAGAAGCTGGGAAACAAGAGCTTGTGCTTAGAAGCAAATAGAGGTGGGTTTGGGGAGTGTTCTTTTCATTTTGTTGCTGTGATAAACTATCCAAAAGCACCTTAGAGGAGGAAGATATTTAACTTATGCTTCCAGGTCATAGTTCATCACTAAGGGATATCAAAGCAGGAACTTGAAGCAGAAACCATGGAGGAACCCTGCTTGCAGGCTCACTCTCTGGCTCCTGCTCAGCTGGCATTTCATACAACTCAAGACCACCTGCCCAGGGAATGGCACTGCCTTCCTACATCAATCGACAATCATATCACAAGGCTTGCCTGTTGACCAGTCTAACCTAAGGAGTCCCTCAACTGAGACTCCCTCGGTTGGCAGTTAAGGCTAACTAGGGCAGTGACTATGTAGCCAGTCTTTGTAGAAACTCCATGGACCCTTGTTAGAGCCCAGGGTGGACCTGGTAGTCTCGGACTGACTGGGGAGGGGCTTTCTCTCTGCCTTCTCTCTACTCGCCTCTGGGTCACTCAGTTGAGTCCCCTCTTTCCTGGACACCTTCCTCTCCTCTCTTTCCTTTGGGCATATTGTCCTTCCTAGTGGCTCCTGCTGCCATCCTGGTCCTGTTGCTTTTGGTGGATGTCACACATCTTAATTCCTTTCCTAGTCATTATAACAACATGTCTGACATGCCCAGCTCGAAGAGGAAGTCTTTGTTTTGGCTGCTGGGAGCGAGGCTCCATTCCATGGTTGCTTGTACTCTTGGGAGAACACTGAGTTGGTGGGAGCTAGTGGTGAAGGCCTCTTTTCGCTCTCCACAGTGTGGAAGAGACAGGTGGAGACAGGCTTGGGGGACTGCAGGATGGCCCTAGAGACCCCATTTCCCCAGACAGTTCCAGTCTTTGATAATACCAGCACATTAAAAATCCATCAGAGCGACTCTATTGGTTAGGACAGAGTTCACCTCTTTTCATTCTGTTGTCCCTGGAAACACCCTGAAAGATATGCCTGTTTCTTGCGTGTAGGTGTGAGAATGTATGGGTGCGTGTGAGTGTGTGCCAGTGTATGCATGAAATGTATACAGGTATGAGCGTAGAGGTGTCTGTGTGTGTCTGTGTAGGTACAGGTTGTGTGGGTGTGAATGGGTGTGTTTGTGGGTATGTGTTTTGGTATGTGTTGGTGTGAAGGTGTGTAGATGTGTGGTGCAAGTTTGTACCTTTGTAGGTGTACATGTGGATGTGTGTGGTTGCGTGTGTGTTGTAGGTGTGAGTGTGTGTTCCTACACCTCTGTGCACGGGGGTGTGAGACCGGGGGCCAACCTCCGGTGTGATTCCTCAGGCGGTGCCCACCTTGTTTTCTGAGAGTCTCCCTGACCTAAAGCTAATCAAGTCGACTGGACTAAGCTATCCAGGGAGTCCCAGGTCTCCCACTGTCTCTGTCTCCAGCATTGGGGTTGCAATCATGTCCAGATTTTATACGGGTTGTCAGAATCTGAACTCAGGTCTTGACTGTGTGACAGTCGCTTTACTGATGAGACCATTCCACCAGGCCTCCCAGACATGCCTTAGTGGATCCAGTCTCAGAATTGATCGCCCATCCTGGGCTAGCTGGGCTCATGCCCCTCAGGTCTGGAACACGTTTACCACCATCCCTGCCATCTTACTTGTGTTTCAAGATCCTGTCACTCCTTAGAGGAGTTCTTGCGTGAGTGTGTATCTGGTGCAGCTGGTGTGTCGTGAGAGTCCTGGGCAGGATTGCATAGTCCTTGTGTTTGTGGCGGGCATGCTGGTCATCATGCCAAGTCTTGTGGCTTGTGACTTGACATAGAATCAGGCAGTTTTCTCTTGCAGCAGGCCAACTGTGTTACAAAAGTGTGTGGTAGGGGCTGGGGAGATGGTTTGTTACTTAAGAGCATCTACTGCGCTTGTAGAAGATCCATGTTTGGTTCCAGGCATCCATATCAGGTGAATGTTTGTATCCACCAAACCCCCCTTTTTTTCTTTAGCAGAGTGGTTTACGTTTGTGTGTGTAGTCTATGTGTTTGCCTGTGTATATGCAATAGTATCGTGTATTTGCATGTGTGTGTGGTGTGCTTGTGTGTTTGTGTGTATATGTTGATGGTGTGTGTCTCTGTGTGTGTGTCTGTGTGTATGTCTGTGTGACTGTGTGTGTGTGTGTGTGTGTGTGTGTGTGCGCGCGGTGTGAGTGAACATCTTTGGTCCATAGTCCCTGACTGTGTACATGTGTGTATGTCTGTGTGACTCTGTGTGTGTGTGTGTGCAGTGTGAGTGAACATCTTTGGTCCATAGTCCCTGACTGTGTACATGTGTGTATGTCTGTGTGACTCTGTGTGTGTGTGTGTGCAGTGTGAGTGAACATCTTTGGTCCATAGTCCCTGACTGTGTACATGTGTGTATGTCTGTGTGACTGTGTGTGTGTGTGTGTGTGTGTGTGTGTGTGTGTGCAGTGTGAGTGAACCTCTTTGGTCCATAGTCCCTGACTGTGTACATGTGTGTATGTCTGTGTGACTGTGTGTGTATGGTGTGCCGTGTGAGTGAACCTCTTTGGTCCATAGTCTCTGACTGTGTACATGTGTGTCTGCACATGTGTCACTGATCTGAATTTCCCTGTGACTTGGGGGACCTACCCACTGCCCATCCCTGAAAGCTCCTCCTCCCACCCTCTGTACCTCCTCACCCTCTTCTCCTTTCCTTCCTGTGCAGTCTCTCTCCCTTGTTTATCTGGTTGGCCGTTCTTCCCTGTTGTCTGGTAACATTGTTTAACTGGGGCCCAGTGCTCACACCTGTCCCTGGGCTGCTGGTCTCTGAGTGCTGAGCTGCACGGGAGTGGTCCTGCAGAGCCTGCCCCCCACCAATCAGCCATGGTGATCCAGTGCTGAATTGTGCCCTGGAGGAAGGGGATGAGGCGTTTATTGAGCACTGAGACAAGTGGGGCTTTAATGAGCATTTGCTGATTAGCTAGCTGGCTGTCTTCCATTCCCGATCGGCCTGCAGCTCCGTCAGTGTTTGTGTCTTGTGGACTGCCAGGACCCTTTGCCTTTGTCTTGTGTGAGATCTGATGGGAAATGTCTTCGCTGTGGATTTGCTGGGTTTGTAGGATGGGAAGTGTTTTTGTTTTTCTCTTTGAAAAGGGAGAGAGGAGAAAAGGCCTTGGAGAAATTCTGGTTTTGTGACTTTTGTCAGTTTATTTTTAAGTATACTTTCATTATTTTTAAAATTCTGAGGATTAAAAATGTATGAGATGGACATTTAGGAAATGTGAAATGAGGGGTTGGTTTGAGATGACGGGGTTCATACTGTAATGTGCAGGGAGACAAATGATGTAGACAGATGATAGGCGGTGGATGGATGGGTGGATGGGTGGATGGATGGATGGATGGATAGATGGGTGGATAGACAGATGCAGCAGATGACAGATAGGATAGACAGGGAACAGATGGATAGAATATAGGTTGTTGGATAGAAAAGTAAATTATTGACAGATGGGATATAACATGAGACAGACAAAGGCAGATATTAAGGTATAAGTGTACCTGTTTGTGTGTATGTGTGTGTGTGTGTTACAGATACATGTGGAGGCCAGAAGTTGATGTCTGATGTCTCCCCAATCACTTGGCACCTTTATTTTTATGAGACAAGGTCTTTCACAGAACCTAGAGCTCACTAACCCACCACTCTCCGGGATCAGAGTCATACAGTGCCAATGCCCAGCTTTTTACATATTTGCTGGAGATTCCGACTCAGGTCCACACACTTGTGCAGCAAGTGCTCTACCCACCGAGCCATCTCCCTAGCCCCCAGGCAAGTTATTAGATAAATGGCTGAGATGCAGATTGAGAATAGATCCATGGTTGACAGATTGCTGGGACAACAGGGCAATACATAATAGATGACACCCTGGTGACTGTTATCCCTGGGCCCCATATGGTGGAGAAAGAGAGCAGACTAAAGGCAGGACCACAGACTTTAGCGGGAGAGATAGACACAGTGCTTGGTAGCCAAGGGCCTAGCATGAGTCTCACACAGGTAGGTTGTCAGCGAATAAGCAATTATGCATTTGAAACATGATACTTTTGACCATCGAACATTCTACAGCACAGTTCAGGACTAGGCTGCCATCAGCTGATGGAGACAGATCATGTAGTGTAGGGCTCAATCTCAGTGGGCTTTAGGCAAGTTACTTATTCTCAATGCATCATAGCATGTGGGGCAATGGCTCAGCATCCCCCAGGGAGGGGCTGGGAGCATGACTCAGTGAGTGCTAGGTAAATCTCTTGTCAATCATAAGCAAAACCCTGGTTTTCAATCCCTGTGCTTGGGAATGTATTTAAGACCTTGGGTTCCATCCACAGCACCACAAACCAAACCAACCAAACAAAAATCAGAAAGAAAGGGAAACTCAGAAAGTTCCCACCTCCTTTGCTCTTTCTGTTGCATGCTTGAGGAACAGATCCTCAAGCATCGAAGGAGTTGACCAAAGTCATAAAGCTCTAGTGTTCACTCCACTTTGTTCAATTGTGGAAGCACATCCTGAGTCCACGCCTTCTCCTCACTACTGTAGCTGCCCCGAGGCACTTGCACATGTAAACAGCATCTTGAAATCAACAACAAACGCCACCATCATGCTGATGCACAAGTTGCATCTTTGGTGATGTGTCTCTACAGTCATTTCTGGTCGCTCTGAGTTCCACGGGCTTCCCCACTGTAGGATAGATGCTTTGCATACTTCTCGATGCAGGCTGTATAATGAGAGCATTGCGCTTTCTGAGCTTTGGGCTGTGGTGAGATTTGTCCGTTCTCATGAGCAGTGTCAGCATGGCTGCCCTGGTTATCCCTGTCATCTTCCAGGCACCTCCTATGTGCAGGGTGTTCCATTAACAATTTTGTGCCCACTGTTGCCTTCCGGCTCCCAAGCCTTTCACAGTGGAATGTGTCAGGGGTGAAGCAGCTTGTCACTGTGCCTGAGCCCCTCAGTTCTCCAGTCAGTCTGCTAAGAGGCCGTGTTGAGCCAGGGTCACAGGAGCCCAAGGTAGGCTCCGACTCAGATCTGTGTTTAGCTCAATAGCCTGATGTCTCCTTTCTGGTGTTTGTGGTGCTAGAGTGGACCCAGGACACTGTGCCGCACCCACCCCACCCGCACAAGCAGGCATTCTACCCCTGGGCCCCATACGCACACCCCAGGCAGGCATTCTACCTCTGGGCCACCCCCACTGCCACCCCCTTTATTCTGAGACAGGATCTTACTAAATTTCCCAGTTTGGCCTTGAGCTCTGGTAGTCAAAGCTGGTGTTGAACTTGCATTTCTCCTGCCCTAGTCTCCCAGTATCCTGTGCCTCATGCCTGTCTCTGTCTGGTATTAGCTACAGAATCAATGCAAAAAAAAAAAGGAAGAAGAAGAAAAATCACAAGTTGTGTCAGTACAGTGTGTCTGTGTATAAACTGTTTAAGTCCTTCTGATTCCACAGGTGAAGAAACCGTGGCGGCGGAAGTATAATAGCTCCCACAGATAAGCAGCTTTTCACCTGGTGGTGGTGGATTTAAGCCAGGGCAGCTCTCTCCATCAGAATCGGCTGGTTGAGCCTTTCATGATTTCCTCCAAAATCAAAAATTCTATGGCCGTCAACTTGGGAGTTGAAGCAGCGCGCACTAAGAGGCAAAGCCCGGAGCTTCCTTTGTTTGTTCCCCTTATTTGGGTTGCATAAAGATGAGGGAACAAATGTGCAAAGGATATTACCAAAGGGGCTGGCGAGAGGGTCAGGAGGAAAAGGTGCTTGCTGCCCAGCCTAATAACCCGAGTTGCATCCTCAGGACCCCTGTGGTGGAGGAGAGAACCAGCTCCTTCAGATTAGCCTCTGATCTCCACAGATGCATGTGCCTACCCTCGTTACACACTGACTGTAGTAATTTAAATATATATTTTACTAGAAGTGACCAGTTGGTTGGAGCCAGGGATGAAGACATGGACTTTAGGGTCATGGGAGTCTGTGATCTTGGCTGTGAGCCTGGACCTCATCTTAGATGTTTGCTTTCTTATGAAAACAGCTGTAGAAATAGTGTCGTCTTGAGCTGTGGCAGGAGTCAGAGACTGGTAAAGGACACGTACCATGCATGGAGCCCCAGGCCTTCAGCGGGGAGCCCTGGAGGATGAGGGGAAAGGAAACTGAATTCTATGCATCTGCTCGATGGGTGGCAAAGCTCCCCCACACCTTGTTCAGGTCACACGAGTTTGGGCAGATTTCTTATTCCATCCTCGCTTTGTAAAGCTGTGCTTACCTGTCAACCAGCCCCTGAGAAGCTGAGGCAGGGCAAACATGAGTTTGACACCAGACTGAATAGTTCCCAGGCAAAGTACCATCTTGGCCACCATACCCTCCCATCCCTTCATCTACGCCATAAGGCTCTCTCCAGCACCACAGTGTCTGGACAGCCCATATATCTGATGCTCAAACTATGCTAGGACCTTCCTTAGCCTGCGAGCCAAACAATTGGTATACACATATCCAACTTCCCAGCTGCTCCGAGAGGTGACTAGGACTTTACCAAGCCCTTCCTTCATGCCTCCGCATAGCAACAATTCTAGGAATCACTTCCCCAACTAATCCTCTTGGTGGGGTCTTGCCAAGGATCTCCAGTTAACCCTTAGGAAATCCGGAGCTTTGGAAGGAACCAGTTTCAGCACGCTGGACAGCACCGTGCCCGCTGCTCGCTGCGCGGAGGGGTCTGCCAGCTGCTGTTGACCCTCTTGCTCATCATTGAGCTGTCTCGGCCAATGATGTCTCTGTGGGGCTGGAGAAGACCTTGTTGTCTGTCCGTCTACAGGGTTGCGCTGTCCTCCTGAATTGCTGTGACAAACGCCAGTCTGCCTCACTCGGGGCATCTGGCCAGTGTCCCTGCAGTTTACAGGCAATGATCTTCCTCCCAGGGCAGCAGGGAGGCCCCTGAGGCAGACACAGGAAATAGTGGAGCAGGAAGGAAGAGGGGACTGTTGGCTGCCAAGCCCAGGATACTGTACATTGTCGTGGTCAGAGGTGCTGGGAAGTAGGTCACCTCTGTCTTTGTGGGAAGGATCTAGTCCTGACCCAGAGACACAAGGCCCTCACCTGGGACAGGGCTGTGTGGTTCAGAGGTCAGACTGAGATGGAGAGAGGCCTAAGAAATGAGAGCATGTTTATCTCCTTCTCTTCCTTCCCTCCTCCTCCCCCTCTTCCTCTTCTCCCTCCACTTCCTCTTCCTTCTCCCCATCTCCCTCCTCTCCTCCATCTGTAGTATATAGCCCACCTGTGTGTGGTCTCTTGGAGACACGCAAGCTGCATAGTATCACCACACTGCTTTTCAGTGTTCTCACTTGGTAGCCCAACATGGCCTCTAGGCTGCGATCTTCCTTCCTCTGCCTCCTGGGCAGCTGAGATATAGATGGGCAACATTCCTGTCCAGTTTTCTTCTTTAACCAAGCAGGGCGTGGAACCCAGGACCTCCCACATGTCAGGCGCATGCTGACCCCTCAACCCCAGGCTCCTGTCACCCTGAGGGGCTTTGGTTCTACTGTGCACTCTGGTCTTCAGTTCCTCCTTTGGGAGACACACAGGTGTGAGCTGCTTGATATCACTCTTCTGAGGCCGCTAGAAGGCACCTTTCAGATGAAGGCTCAGCTCATGGCATTGGGCTATGACTGGTGCTGCTGGTGTATTGAGTTACTAGAAGCAGAAAACCCAATAGGAGCTTCAGATTTGAGGGGCTGGGATGCGGGCCGCAATAGAGCGCCTGCCTAGAAGCCCCAGTGAGGGCTCTGGTGTGGTTCAGTGGTAGATTTTTGGTCTATCATGTACAAGACCTTTGGTTCCATCGCCAGAAAATGAATAAAAATAAAAATAAAACAAAATCTGGACCAGGTGTAATTACTGCTTGTAATCTCAGCACTTGGGAGGCTGTGGCAGAAGGATCACACACACACGCACACACACGTTGATAGTAATACTGGAGGATGCAAATATGACACCTGCTGAAACATGCCCTGGTGTCAGAGTCACACCGTGTCCCTGTCATGCCCGTCCCCCACTTTATCGGGATCAAAACGAGAGAGAGAGAGAGAGAGAGAGAGAGAGAGAGAGAAGCTAAGACTCTTGATCCTCACAGCTCAGCGATAGGCACACACCGGTTTTAAATTGGCACCTTTGGTGGCCACATTCTTTCTTTTCATGCTCAGTAAGGAAAGGGATGGTTGCTGTTTGCCGTCTGACATAGACATCAGAAACATAAGTGCCAGATCCCAGACATCAGTTGCCTCTGTGCCCCAAGAGTACAGCAGTTTGGCTCCCCAGGGTACGGCAGTGGCCCCCAGAATACAGCAGTGTGGCTCCCCAGGGTACGGCAGTGGCCCCCAGGCACAGAAATACCCAGGAATCAGCTGAACTGTCTGCAGAGCAGGGACTGCCCTGGCCTTGGTGACTTCTCTTCTGTCTCCATCTTGGTGGTGTAGCTGAAGTCAGGGGCATTCTGGGGCTTCTGGGCAGACAAGACAAAGAATCCAAGCACAGCGGACCTGCACCCCATCAGGTTGGGCCAGCCCCCACCCAAGTCTCTCAGTACAGGTTCATTCGGCAGTTTCCAGGAATCTGTCTAGCAACTGATAGGTCCCTCCCTTGCTGTCACCCGGCCTCTCTCTCTTTCTTTCTTTCTTTCTTTTTTTTTTTTTTAGTTTTTCGAGACAGGGTTTCTCTGTAGCTTTGGAGCGTGTCCTGGCACTAGCTCTTGTAGACCAGGCTGGCCTCGAACTCCCAGAGATCCGCCTGCCTCTGCCTCCCAAGTGCTGGGATTAAAGGCGTGCGCCACCACCGCCCCTCTCTCTCTTTCTTGATACAGGTCTCATGTAGCCCAGGCTGGACTTAAACCAGTTATGTAGCCAAGGGTGACTGTGAATTCCTAATTCTGCCTTTACCTCTCCACTATTGGACAGTCAGATGATTTGATTAATAGGAGTCATTCTTGAGGGCTTAAGCTAGTCAGTCTCCTGCCTCAGTCTCCCTGTTCGCTGGGGTCACAGGTTTCTGCTACCACACCTTGTTCGACCATCACGTGTATTCACAGATTCAGCATGGTGCTTGATCCATATTTACACGGGGTGACAGGGCCAGTGACCTTGACAGCACGTGACAGAGCACCCCATGTGACTTCGCTGCTCCCATCTGGATTGACTGGATTGAAGACAGGATGGGTGCTATTCCCTTCCTCCTCCTTTCCCTGTCTTTCCCTTCCCCAGCTACTCCGATCTTCTCTCCATCTCCCGGCCCCTTGACTACATCCTTGACAGGGGACCCAAGGCCCCTTGCGTGTGCTTGGCAGTTTCTGGGGATGGAAGTCCTGGCCCGTGCAGGTCTCTTGCCTCTGCACTATGTCTCTGTTCCCTACCCCTATTCTGTCAACATCATCTTCCTAGACGCCATTCATCCCTCTTTGGCTTATGGTCCAGTTCTCACTCAGCCCTGTCCTGGCCTTGACTTTCACTGTGTGCTCTCTGAGATACCTCAACAGCCTCAAGAGGAAGCCTGAAAGTACCCAGCTCCCACTCTCCCATCCCTAGGTCTGCTCTATAAATAGCCAGTAGAGGGTATTAATGAGCGCTAGAGTTAGAAAAGACCCAAGTCCTGTGAAGTCCCCAGACCCCATCTCCTTGTCTCACCGCTCAGATGCAACCTCAAGCTCTCCCTGCCTGGAACATCCTTCTCCACATCTGCTAGGCTTCTCCTGCCCTTGGGCCTTTGCTGAGAAGCATCACTGCTCAAGCCAGTTCACAGCACATCTGATGGGCAGCCACCAAACCTCACTCTGTGTGTGTGCCTGTGTTTAGGAGTGGGGCACTGGACATATGCAGGCCAGAGTTGTTGTTGGATGTCTTCTCAGTTATTCGTCACCATGATTTTTGAGGCAGGGCCCCCCACTGGACCTGGAATTCAACCAGTTTAGCCAGGCTGGCTGCCCCGCAAGCTTTAGAGAGCTGTCTGTCCCTGTCTTCCCGGTATGGGGACTGCAGGTGTGCACACTGAACCTGGATTTTTACGTGGGTTCTGGGGGTCAAACTCAGGCCTTCGTACTTGTGGGACAAACACTTAGCGGCGGAGTTCTCTTTCCAGCCTCCATATTTACTTTTTTCTCTTGGTTCATTGGCTTTGTTCAGAATGTCAACCTGCAGAAGGCAGGGCCTTCCATGTGGTTCAGGACTGTGTCTCAGAGCTCATAGCCCAGCCTAGCACATGGCATGGATGCTCTCAGCAAAGTGTTGTGGACGATCAGAGTCAGGGGCAACAGCATTGCCCCATCACATCACTGTGCCTCCTCACAGCCACCTCGTCACCCTTCCCTTTGGGAAAAGAAAAGTAGAAGTTGGTAGAGCACTCATGTAGCAGGCAGGAGGCCCTGGGGTTCATCCCCAGCAGTGCACAAGCCAGGCATGCTGGCTCATTTCTGTGACCCCAGGAGGAGGCGAAGACAGCAAGATGAGGAGTGGAAAGTCTTCCTTGATTACATAGTGATTTCTAGGCCAGCCCGGGCTGCATGAGACCCTGTCTCAAAAAAACAACAAAGCCACCTCAGCCATTTCTGAGTGTGTAGTTGTTGAGCGATGTTCTACATGTTCCCACCCTCGAGTCTTCTTGGGACGGGTTCCAAGCTGTCCCCCAATTCTCCTCTCCTAGCCCTTTGAAACCACCAGGAATGTGTCAGCTGTGAACACTTGGGTCTGAGAGCCACCTCCCTATGAATGGACCTTTTGGCTCCCTATGCTGTTGGGAACATAGTGTGCCAGGTTTTGAGCCGTGGTGCTTCTGGCTGGGGAGGATGCTCAGGGTAAAGTGCTTGTTATGGACTCGAGGAGATGGGAGTTACCCAGCGCCCATGTAAATTCTGTGCGGGTGTGACCCCTGCCTGTACCGCATCACTTGGAAGAGTGCTGGAAAGGGGGATCCCTAGGAGGTGTTGGCTGGCGCTCTGGCTTTGACCGGAGGCCAGTGGAACCATGAGAAGAACATATCAGGCTTTAACTGTGGGGTCTGTTCAGGGTTGTCGATGAGGGCTTTCCTTGGACTTTAATATGGATCAGGGCACAGTGGGTCAGCAGCACTTATCTCAGCCCTTTCTCTTCCCCCTCCAAACATTTTGGTAAGCGCATATGAACTGCTCAAAACCGCTGACTTCACTGTGCTTGCACGGTGTTTTGGTAAGACCCCCTTTCCCTTTTCTGACAGCACCTCCTTACTCTCATTCTTCCTCCTCCGAATCCATATGTGAAAGAAAACACGCCTAACTCGTCTTTCTAAGGCCGGCCAATCACTGAGCAGGATTATCTCCAGTTCCATCCATTTTCATGCAGATGACATAATTCTGTTCTTCTTTATGGTAAATAATAGTCCTGTGGATAGAGGTCATATTTTTCTAATTTGTCTATTGATAGGAATGTAGTCTGATTTCATAGCTTGTTGAGAACAGTGCAGCAATGAACATGGCTATGCAAGCGTCTGTGTGCTTTGCCAGCATAGACTCCTTTGGTACGTGCATCTAGACATGCTATGCCCGAGTCCTGTAATTAATCAATTTCCTCTGTCTCTCCCCTCCCTCCCCCTCTCTGTCTTCTCTCTCTTCTCTCTCTCTACCCCCTCTTCTCTCTCTCCCTCACTCTGTCTTCTCTCTCCTCTCTCTCCCCCCTTCTCTCTCTCCCTCCCTCTGTCTTCTCTCTCTCCTCTCTCCCCCCTCTTCTCTCTCTTCTCTCTCTCCCTCTTCTCCCTCCTCTCTCTCTCCATCTCTCCCTAGCACTCTCTCTCCTCTCTCTCCCCTCTCTTCTCTCTCCCTCCCTCTCTCTCCCTCTCGTCTCTCTCTTTTCTCTCCCTCTCTTCTCTCTCTCTCCCTTTCTCTCTTCCTCTCTCTCTCCCTCCTCTCTCTCTCTCTCTCTCTCTCTCTCTCTCTCTCTCTCTCTCTCTGAGGGGGAGCTATGCTAAGTAAGCAATTGATCACTTAGCTCCATTCCCAGCCCTTCTTGTATTTTCTAGTTGTTTGAGACAAGTCTCGCTAAGTTGCCCTGGCTAGTCTTAACTTCTCTGTGTAGACCAAGCTGGCCTTGAATTTCTGACTCTTCCACCTCAGATGGGATCACAGGCTTGGGACAACTGCCTGGCTTGCATACTGACCTCCAGGGTGGCTAACAACACTCCTGCCTTCTGTGATAAGGCCTCCTGTTCTCACTTCCCCCTGCATGTGGTCTCCCGTCTCCTTTCCGTTGGTGGTGGTGTTTTCTGGCTGTGGACTTTTGACTTGCTTATCCCTGGTGGCCGAGGATATGGAACACTGTGTGCATTCATTGGCCATTTGTGGGTGTGGGTTCTTCAAACACGGAGGAGGAGGAAGATGTGAGACCATCCTCCCTCCCTTCTGGTGCCTCCAAAGTAATCCTTGCCTTAGGAAGTGGCGGTGGGGCAGGGAAGCTCCTGATGCCTCTGCAACAAAATATCCCAAGTTCTAGGAGCCAGAGAAACCAGGGCAGGTGCACTGGGGACAGGGACAAGGACAAGGCAAAGCTAATTTAGTAGGGAGGAGACTATAAAAGAGATAGATGGGGGGGGAGAAGAGAGGAGAGGGTGTGCCGAGGCTACAGAATTGGTGGAAGTGCTAGGAAAAGCTGAGCCAGGGGACCCTGGGGGTGTGGGCTGTGAGTCTAGGATGGAGCTCAGTGCCTGGTGACATTAGTAGAGATGCAAAATGGAAGTGAAGGCTCCATCTCGCCCCAGTGGCCGAGCATTGGATATCTGTATGTTTCCCTCTAAGAAATGAGGAATGCTCCATGCAGAGAGCTCCAGCTTTTCTCTCACTGCATATAAGGCCTCTCTGAACCTCAGTTTTCTTTTCTGTGAGATGGGATCATGCTTTCTGCTCTCCCGTTTTTCTCTTGTCGATGCCAGATGATGTTCTGCGCCCAGTGGGGATTTGGACTCAGGGCACTTAGCAGTGACTGCCGTCTCTGCTGTGACGTTTGGGCATGATTTGGGCCAGTAAGGAAATTCCTAGAATCCCAGCTACTCAGGAAACTAGGGCAGAAGAGTTGCAAGTTCAAGGCCAGCCTGAGCAATAGAAAGAGAGAGACCTTGTCTCAAAAGTAAAAATGGCACCATGAAGATAGCTCAGTGGGTAAAGGTGCTGTTGCCAAGCCTGCTGAGGTCAATCCCTGGGGTCCACACGGTGGAGAGAGAGAGCTGACTCCCAGAAGCCATCCTCTGCCTTCCACACGCACACGCTGTGACAAGCACACACACATAAATGTAATATAAGAATTGTGAGAGAAAAGGAAGTTGCACACGTCTCTGAGGGGGTGTACGTAACCCTAAGGCTGGGAACTCGCCAGGGGAAAGAGAAGCCTTAGTCGGAGCATGCGCCTTTCTAGAGGGAGTCGACCCCGGCTAGAGCTTACAGCAGTAAATCACCCCTGTTGTTTAGGCCGTTTCTTCAACCCCCATGTCACCTACTATCGGTCTTTATGTCCTGTTTGAGGGACCTCTTGGCCACCTAGAGCTAGCCTTCCTCCTTACAAAAGAAAGAAAGAAATCGGGAACAAAAGGGGTGTTTTTCCTCTTCCTCGTGCCTCTCCCTCAGGACCACAGGGCACTCTCGCTGCTTCTGTGCGTGTGTAGCCCTCACTCACCTGTCTTCTAAGATGTGTGTGTGCCTGATGGGAGGGTGCCAGTTCTTCACAAAGTCTCCTTCACAGACTGCCCCATGCTGGTGACAAACTGGTGCCCAAAGCTGAACTGCTGTGCTGGGTCCTGTGTGCCACACCCTTCAAGTGCACCTCATTGGGTCCTTCCAGCAGCTCTGTGAAGCCACACCCCTCAAATGCATCTCATTGGGTCCCTCCAGAAGCTCTGTGAGGCCATACCCTTCAGGCCCATCTCATTGGGTCCCTCCAGCAGCTCCATGAGGCCACACCCTTCAAATGCACCTCAGTGGGTCCCTCCAGCACCTCTGTGAGGGGAGTTCTCCATGTTCTCTATTTTATGCAGAATGCAAGACTCAAGAAAGGAGACCTTTAATGACTTTCCAATCATGTCCCAGCTGAGAACTCTGGCGTGAAAATCTAAAGTAGCTTTAGACCTTGTGCCCAGCTGCAGGGAGGCCATCAGGGAGGGCCTGGTGCATGGGCGTACGTGTTCCTGTGCATCTGTGCGTGGAATCCAGCGGCATCCTCAGTCACTCTACACTTTGTATTTTGAGGCAGGATCGCTCTGAACTTGGAGTTCTTTGATTGGCAGTGCTGACTGTCTATAGAGCCCCGGGGATCCTCTTGGCTCCTCTCTAGCCCTGCGGTCTATGCCTGGCTTTTTCCATGGATGCCTGGGATGGAAACCTCGTTCCTCATGTGCCTGCACAGCAGCTCCCTGACCCAGAAGGTGATGTTTGCAGAGGCCACCCACCAGAATGCTTCCTCTGCTTCTCTTTGCAGATAAATACCCCAGGCCCTGCATTCTGGTGAGCACCAGGCCCTAATCAGTTAATGGAAGGTCGCTGCTTTAGTGGTGAAAATGTTGTGTCCCCTCGGGTGCTGCTGCCGTGTGTGGAGTCCACATGGCGTCCCTTCTGTCAGAAGCTTTAGGGAAGAAAGAAAAATAGCAAGTGGGAAAGAAATTCTGAGATCAGGCAGGCTAAAAGGGCCATGTCCTTGGGCGTTGATGCACAGAGATGTTGTTACGACTGGGCTCTGATCCTGTCCAGGCCTGTATGCAATTTGTGCTCCAGTTAGCAAGACAGCGCCTCAGCGCGCGCCTCCATTTACTCGCTTGTCAAAGTAGTGTCCTTCTCTCTCCCGTTCACTCGTTCCGGCTCTGGCTGTGTCTCTTCAGCCTCTGGCCATCCCTGTGTTCCCAGTCCCAAGGCAGCGTTTCCACTCCTGCGGTGGACTGATCACGCTGACCCTGGTCCATCTTTTGTAGTGATGTCATGGCCTGCGATGGGGGGTCAGCAGCAGCGCCGTCATGGTTCTGAGCCTGTGGCCACTGCCTGGGAAGGACTGTTGTGCCGTTATAGGACGTATAGAAGTGCCACTGGCTGGTATGCATGAAAGGATAGTGTCCGGGGTATGGCGTGGTTACACAAGTGAAGGACCTGAGTTCAGATCTCCAGCGCCCATGTAAGCTGGGTGCATGCCTATCACCCCAGCACTGGGGAGGTAGAGGCAAGAGGATCCTCAGGGCTTGTTGGCCAGCCAGCCTGACCTAACTGGTGAGCTCCAGGTTCGGTGAGAGACCTTGTCTCAAAGGCTCCTGAAGAGTGATGCCTGCAGCTGACCTCTGACCTCCACACTCCTGCTCACCACCCCGTGCACACATGCATTTTCTGTGTAAGGATTTTTAGTATTCTATTAATACTTTGAGAATGCCATACAATGTGTTTTCTGATATTTGATTCCCGAAGCCACTCCCGCCTCCCTCTCCTAACAGCTCTGTACACTCTTACTTGTTATTTAACCTGAGTCGTCAAATTTATGCCGCTCATACACTTGTGGGTGCATCCAGGCACCTGGAGTCCCTTAAGTTTGGGGACTTTAAAAATGTACCTGGGGTAGGTAGAACTGGAGTTTGATCCTTGGGGATTCGATTTTAAAAAAAATCCAGGTGTGGGGGGGCCTGGAGACATGGCTCAGTCTTCAAGAGTTCATTCACTGGGACCCACTGGAGTGTGTCCAGCTACCAAGGGCCACGCACGCCGTTCTCCATAATCCACCAAGTCTATAGCTCCTCAGCTGGGCTGGGGGCTCATGAGCCCTTCCCTCATCCAGGATAGAGTACAGGTCATGTGCTGCCAACCACAGCAGATGGTCTGAGGTACTAATCAGTGAACATAGAGATGTGGATTCGGAGGGCAGTTTTCTAGTGTGCCCATTTAGCAAAATAATAGTAGCAGGCTCAACTCTGGAGCTTGTGAGCTTCCCAGTTATGGATCCTTAGCCAGTCTCACAGTACCAGACATGTTATTTTATTTTTAAAATGTATACATATGTATGTATATGTACATATATGTGTATATATACATATATATTATACATACACACATATTGTTAAAGGACTGCTGGTACCTTTCCCCAAAAAATTAAAAGGAAACAATGATCAAAAACAGATGCAGGTGCTGCCAGTGTTCCCTGCTGCTGCCCCACCCCCAGTGGAAGATCAAAGCTGTGCCCATGTTTAAACACTTCATGCATCTATGCATGATGCTGAAGATCTGTGACCCCAGCAGGCTGCAGGCTGGGGCAAGAGGATCACAAGTCCAGGACAACCTGGGCTACACAGTGAGACTGTGCTCAAAAACATATGTGTGTGGGGGGTGGCAAATGACAACACAGGCCATTAGTGCCAGCACTCAGGAGGCAGAGCAGGTAGATCTCTCTGAGTTTGAGACCAGCCTGGTCTATAGGGTGAATTCCAGGACAGTCAAGGCTACACAAAGAAACCCTGTCTCAATAAACCAAAAAAAGAAAGAAAAGAAAAAGCATAGGGGGTGGAGCTGGAATTTGATCCTTGGGGACCAATTAAAAATCCAGGTGCCGGGCCTGGAGACTGGCTCAGTGTTTAAGAGCAGTCCCTGGCTGTTCTTCCAGAGGACAAGGGTCAGGTGGGGTGTTCAGTTCCCAGCACCATTGTCAGGCAGCTTACAACTGTCTGAAGCTCCAGTTCCAGGGGATCTGATGCCCTTTTCTGGCCTCTGTAGGCACTGCATGTACAGCCATACATGCAGGCAAAACACCCATACATGGTAAACAACAATATCGACAGTCATACTGCACACCTGTGATCATACAGAGCTAGGATCTGGGGCTCACTGGCCAGCCAGTCTAGTCTCCATGTCCAATGGAAGATCCTTTCTCAAAAAGAATTTTGTGGAGCATACTTGAGGAAGCTCCTGGTGTCTGTGTCTGACGCCATTTGCACACACACATACACAAACAGCTGCATGCAGATGGTATTGAAAATACCAGTCTCTGAAGTCAGAGACCCGTTTGCCGACTCTTGTCTCCACTGGCTCTTGGGCCTGCATCTTCTGCTTCATCTTACTGTGCGTGTCTGGTTCTGTGCAGTGGTATTTGGTGCTCTGTGTGTCTGGTTCTGTGCAGTGGTATTTGGTGCTCTGTGTGTCTGGTTCTGTGCAGTGGTATTTGGTGCTCTGTGTGTCTGGTTCTGTGCAGTGGTATTTGGTGCTCTGTGTGTCTGGTTCTGTGCAGTGGTATTTGGTGCTCTGTGTGTCTGGTTCTGTGCAGTGGTGTTTGATGCTGTATGTGTCTGGTTCTGTGCAGTGGTATTTGTTGCTCTGTGTGTCTGGTTCTGTGCAGTGGTATTTGGTGCTCTGTGTGTCTGGTTCTGTGCAGTGGTGTTTGATGCTGTATGTGTCTGGTTCTGTGCAGTGGTATTTGGTGCTCTGTGTGTCTGGTTCTGTGCAGTGATATTTGGTGCTCTGTGTCTGGTTCTGTGCAGTGATATTTGGTGCTCTGTGTCTGGTTCTGTGCAGTGGTATTTGGTGCTCTGTGTGTCTGGTTCTGTGCAGTGATATTTGGTGCTGTGTGTGTCTGGTTCTGTGCAGTGGTATTTGGTGCTGTGCGTGTCTGGTTCTGTGCAGTGGTATTTGGTGCTCTGTGTGTCTGGTTCTGTGCAGTGATATTTGGTGCTTTGTGTGTCTGGTTCTGTGCAGTGGTATTTGGTGCTGTGCGTGTCTGGTTCTGTGCAGTGGTATTTGGTGCTCTGTGTGTCTGGTTCTGTGCAGTGGTATTTGTTGCTCTGTGTGTCTGGTTCTGTGCAGTGGTATTTGGTGCTCTGTGTGTCTGGTTCTGTGCAGTGATATTTGGTGCTCTGTGTGTCTGGTTCTGTGCAGTGGTATTTGGTGCTCTGTTTGTCTGGTTCTGTGCAGTGATATTTGGTGCTCTGTGTGTCTGGTTCTGTGCAGTGGTATTTGGTGCTCTGTGTGTCTGGTTCTGTGCAGTGGTATTTGGTGCTGTGTGTGTCTGGTTCTGTGCAGTGGTATTTGGTGCTCTGTGTGTCTGGTTCTGTGCAGTGGTATTTGTTGCTCTGTGTGTCTGGTTCTGTGCAGTGGTATTTGGTGCTCTGTGTGTCTGGTTCTGTGCAGTGATATTTGGTGCTCTGTGTGTCTGGTTCTGTGCAGTGGTATTTGGTGCTCTGTGTGTCTGGTTCTGTGCAGTGGTATTTGGTGCTGTGTGTGTCTGGTTCTTTGCAGTGGTATTTGGTTTTGCTTGGGCTTGAAGGAGCTCTTTGAGCCCTAAGAGGAAAATGTGTTTTTTGTGTGGGACTCACATTTTGTCCAGGCACCCAGGGTCCCTTACGTATGAGAATCTCGGTCACCAAAGTCTGCAGAGGCCCCACCACAGCTGAGAGTTCTTGAGCTTCTCTTTTGCTGCCTCAGGGTCCCTGCCGGTTGGGGGGAAGCTAAATGTATTCTGGGTCTCTTGCATAACACTGTGGCCTATTGGAGTCCCATCTAATTTTTGGGGTCTCCTGGTCTTGCCTCAGCCCCAGGAGGCTGTGCATTTTCTAGGTTAAGCAGATGCCCTCCAGCACAGGGGTTTAGTGTTCCAGTTGCCAGCTGGAAGTGCCTGACTTCACTTCTTTGGGGGGGCAGTTAATTTACCTATGGAATCTTCCTTCTTTCAGGGCTCTGCAAGGTGGTCTTCAGATTTCTGTGCATGGCTTGACGAGGCTTTCAGTGAGAGGGTCAGCTGGACTGGCTGGCTGAGTCCCAGCTGGTGCTGCAGCTCTCCTGTCTGTCCAGTGCAGGTAGAGAGTGATTGGAGGAAGCCAGAGTGCGGCTGGCCATGGCCCACAGACCAGGGTAGCTTTCCTCAGGTCGCCTTGGCAAGTCACCAGAAACGTAGTCACTCCAGGCTGACTTTATGAACGACCATGGTCAGCCTGGCACCTGGTGACTCTAACATGCGAGCTGCACCTCTGCTGGGCAGCCTGTTGCTCTGAGATTGCAGGCACCCTGGCATGTGTGATGCAGCTGGGTAGCCGGCACTGTGGGGTGAAGTGGAGTGAGTGTTTTAAGTCCCCACAGTTGTCAGGGGAGCATGACATCACTAACTGCAGTCATGGCAGTTCCCACAGTACAGAATGGATCTCCTGCGTAAGTCCCACCATCTGATTAAAACCTTGGACTTTGATTAGCACTTCCTTAGTACCACCCCCACCCCAGGTGACATCATTCCACACTCTGCTCCTACGAGTGTCTTTTTAAAATCGTGGATCAGGTCACTTCCTCTGCATGTATGTTGACCTGCGTGCAAGTCCCAGCATCCATGTAAAAAGCCAGGCACGTTCAAACACACCTGTAACCTCAGTACTGAGGGGGTGGAGACAGGAGGATGTTGGCTGCCAGCCTAGCTTCGTGTTTATTGAATCCTGATTGACTGTGGGGCCCCAATGCCAACCCATGTGACTTACTACAGGGCCACTTGGTGGAGGACTTTTTACGAGTGACTGTGCCTTGGGCTCTCCATACGCTGGTATACTTCTTTTATACTAGAGAGTGATATTGAGCATGTATGTGGAAAATCCTGAGAGGAGAGACTGAGCAGAGCTGCCTGTCAGAGACAGAAACCTCAGTAATGGGAGTCCTTGCCAGGGCCTGAGCATCTCAGGTAGTAAGGCAGGGAGGGATCAAGCCGGACACCCAGCATCCTTCTCTGGCCTCCAGGCACACGGGTGCACACACCACAAACACATGAACACACCTGGCAGTGAGAGTGTGCAGTGTTCATCTGGGACCGGCTTATATGATGCGGATGTCACCCAGGACTGTCATGCTCTAGTGACATGTCCCCTCTTAGCAACATTCTTTCTGTTTTATTTGGCTTCGTTTACGGAGGCAGGGACTTTTTTTGAATTCCAGACTGTCCTCTGCCTCCTGAATGCTGGGTGACAGCTGCATGCCTGCCCATCCTGGCAACTCTTAAAATCACTGGCCCATGTCTTTCTGTGCCAGCAAAACTCACAGACCACATAACTTCCAACCCAGAAGTTTCTTCCGTTTGCATCCTAATGGCCGTGGCACTAAACAGGCTGCTGACCCGACTGCCGCATCTGCTGGCTCTGGAGACCGCCCTTCCTGCCTCCTCCAGCTCCACGTAACTTCAGCTTGTAGCCATGGCCACCACTGTCTGCTTCCCTCGTCGCACGCTACCTTGTCCCGCCTCTCCTCAAGACTCCCTTTCCACCTGTGCTAAGGACAGCTGTGCCCGGGTTCCCCACAATAATCCAGTGTCTAAAGCACACTACTGAGACTTGTCTCAAAAGTGACAAATGTGCAGACTCCAGGTGCAGGTGTGTCTGTCCCCAAGACTCATTGATTTTGCCCTCTGATCTCTAGGGGCCCCTCTTCTGTTTCTGACACCTGCAAATCCTCCCCAGTGTATGCTGTGAGACCACTAGACCTCTGAGTCTGGACTTCTGAGTTTAAAATCTGTTATTTTTTTCACTTATTTATGTGTGTACTTGTGCATGTCTTACCATGCATGTGGAGGTCAGAGGGCAACTCATAGAAGTCAGTTCTCTCCTTCCACCGTGTGGGTCCCAGGTACAGATCCCAGGCTGCCAGGCTTGGCAGCAAGTGCCTCTGCCCACTGAGCCATCCTACAGGCTGAAGACCAGGCAGCCTGATCTCATACAACCCATGGCCGTTGTAAGAATCTTTTTGTCCATTAATTTCTTTCTACCTGCGGACAAAGTCTTTAAGAATCAAGGCACAGAGGGACTTGGAAAATCCCTGCAGAGCACACAGGGTAAACACTGTATGCTGTCACTTCTGGGTCTAATATATGTATGCACCTGTTCACGCAGAGGCCCCAGGAGGGCACTGGGTTTCCTGTGCTCTCCCATTCTGTCACCAGGAAGTGGCAGAACCGAGATGCCGGCCCACAAGGCCCAGTTTCAGATTAGTGCTCCAAAATCCACAAGAGTGTGGTCATAGAGACAGTGTGAGCCTCCACTGTGTGCGGGAGGAGGCTGAAGGGAAAAACAGGACCAGAAAGTCCGGCCCTAGCTTCCACACTTGGGGTCTCAAGTGCTCAGGAGACTGAGGCAAGGTTACTTGAGGTCAGCTGGGCAACATAGTTGAGACCCCGCTTCCCCTCCCTGGTATCCAAACATAAAATAATAATGAAAACTCAGTGCTAGAGCAGAGCGGGTAATGGACTGACCATGGGCACGCTGCCTGCTCACAGATGTCATAAGTTCCTTGTAACTGCTCCATGGAGAAACCTGCTTCGTGTCCCCAGGAAACCCAGGGTTTGCACCAAAGGCTGCAGAGGGAGGAGGGTGGCTGCCTGGTGGAAGAACTTCACCACCCCCACATGTACTGAGTATGCATTGTGCTGTTTTGATGGTCAGCGCTTCCCCAATCTGAGTCTTCAGCCACTCTCCTGCTGGTGCCCTGGGGCACACAAAACCCAGGCGTGACAGCCTTCGCTGTCCACCCCTGCCCAGACAAGTGGAAAACTCCCAGGGGCCAGCACTAGGCACAGGCAGCACTGCGGGTACCAGGCCCCTGCCACCCTCCGGATGCCAATGTGAGCTGACAGATGGACAGCTGGCTGCCAGCCAGAGGCCAGTGAGTTCTTGGCAGTTGCATTCTGACCTGGACAGGCGGCTGCCACCTCCTGGAACAATGAGCTGTTCTCCTGGTGACAATCCCACTTGTAAAGCCATGAGCTTTGAAGGGTCCCCGAGGCTGACCCTAGGAATTTTGGGAGCTGTGTGCAATCTGCAATTTGGTCACCACCAACTTCACACACGCAAGTTACATTTCTTTTATCTTGATGTAATTGTGCTAAAAAAGAAATATATATATGATATAATAAGATATCAATTTTATATAAAATTGGGGCTAGTGAGATGCCTCAGTGTCTGGTGCTTGCCCAAGTTCTATTCCTGGGGGCCACCCCACCTCTGCTGGAAGGAGAGAAACATGCAATCTTATATTGCCTCCTACGTACACACACACACCATGGCACACATACGTCTACATACACACATACGAATAAATAAGTATAACTTTTTAATTTAACATTTGGTGTGTGTGTGTGTGTGTGTGTGTGTGTGTGTGTGTGTGTGTATAGCTGCAGCTTGAACCCAGGGACTTACACACTGGTAGGTGTTCTGTCAAGTCACACCCCCAGCCCCTCGCTTGGGAATTCTAGGCAGGCACTGTACTGCTGGGCCATGCTCCTAGCCCTTCAGTGGAGGATTCTAGGCGTGTACTGCCAAGCCACACCTAACCCTTGGCCACCCTTAATGTGGCGTTTGGTGCTGTGAAGCACATTCACGGTGTGCCAACTCCATCACCATCCATCTCTACATCTGCATCTTCGCGAATGGACAAAGTTTATCCCAATTAAAGACTCACTCTTCATCCCTGAGTGCCTGGCCACCACCACCCTGTCATGATACCAGCCAGATAGTAAACTTTAGTGAATGAGTTTGGGGTGACATTTGGTCCACAACATCCACCCACTCCTGACCTTTTCCTCACACTCCCCTCTATCTTTAGCCAGACTCTCACGATTCATGGACTGCCTGCTGTCTTCCCACCCCACAGTCTCTGTCCCCACATGTCCCAAAGTCAACCTGAAAAACAGACCCCAGGGAGAAAGCGGATGTCCTTGGAAAGTGTCAACTTCCTCTCCCTTCTTCTCCCCCCTCTCTCTCCCTTTCTCCCCCTCCTTTCTTCCCTTTCTTTTCTCTCTCCCTCCACCCTCCCTGTCCTAAAACCCTGCTTCCCACTCCCACCTGAGATCAGGGTCATGCCCAGCTTCTTACTGCAGAGGATGGTCATTAGCACAGAACGGATAGCTGCTGAGGTATTGGGACTAAGTAATGGTGGGGTATTTGGCCCTAAGTTGGGACATCTGTGTTACCAACTCCAAGGCTCAGAGGACCTCAAGGAAGACAGAGCAGAAAAATGTGAGATCCAGTGGGTGGAGGAATACACTGCAATACGATGTCTTCTGGACTAGAACTCACACAATAGTGGCTACCCAGGTCCCTCAGCATTCTCTCATGCGTGGAGTCAGGACCATGAGACCCCACCGCTCCATGGGGGACTGCTGTCAGTTCCCAGTAGGGCCTATCTTGTCCTTAAGTGGTGTAGCCACTGGTAAGTTGCACTATCTTCAGCAAATACCTTCCCCCGTGCTGGGAAAAAACTGACTGAACTCAGTGACCATGAAGACCAGAAAGCAAGGAGAAGAACCCCAGGGAGAGGGGAGAAGAGGGTTGAATGAAAAAACTAAATTTCATTGTATGAAACTCTGAAACAATAATTGTTTAATTGAGGTAGCTGAGCATGTGGCTTAATGATACAGTGCTTGTGTAGTATGCACAGGTCCTAAGTTCAGTCTTCAGAGCGTGCGTGTGCGTGTGTGAGAGAGAAAGAGAGAGAGAGAGAGAGAGAGAGAGAGAGAGAGAGAGAGAATATGGAACGGGAATGCGGGAATGCTTGGGACCAGAAATACTTTAAATTCCTGAGACTTGGATTTCAGATTAGTGGATTGGGGATATTCAGGCTCTAATTTTGTCATAAAGGTCTTTTGAAGAATAGGTGAGGGGCTGGAGAGCTGGCTCAGCAGTTCAGAGCCATTTGCTGCTCTTGCAGAGGATCTGGATTCGATTTCCAGCAACCCCATCAGATGGCTCCCAACTCCATGTAACTCCAGTTCCAGGGGCTCTGAAGTCCTCTCTTGACCTCCGCAGGCGCCCGTGCACACATGGCATACGTTTGGCAGACACACACGTAAATGACAATTAAAATGTTTGAAGTAGATGAAGCAGAAGTGTTTGGAAAGGAGAAGAATCCAGTCGTATGTCTCCTCTGTTCTGTCACCATGAAAACACCTGTGCCCATCAGTGCTCCACGTCTGTCGGAAGTTTAACTAAACTGCGGTAGCAAATGCCGAGCTCGTCTGTAACGTAACAGGCTGTTGCTGAAATGATTCACCCCACCTCTCAGTGACGTACAGGAATAGCATTATTTCTAGCCTGTTCCACAGTCCACAGAGCTGGGCTCAGCTCCACCTGTCATGTAGGGCTCCAGGCTCCGTCCATCTTCTGGCTCCATCCATGGAACTGTGGGATCGTCCATTGGATCCTCCACAGTTGTAAGGAACTAAGGGTAGAGATGAAACCTAAGCTTTTAGCAAAAAGCTTAGGACACCATGTCCTGGGGAGGTGACTCGAAGGCCAGATGCTTGCTGTTCAAGCATGAGGACCAGCGTTTGAATTCCCGGAACCCATGTAGGAGCTGGGCGTGATGGTGTATCTGTAACCCCCATACTGAGGAGGCAGAGACAGGAGGTCCCTGGGCTTACTGGCCATCCAATCAATCCAGCAATCAGTGAACTCCAGGTTCAGCAAGAGACCTTGTCTCAAAAAAACAAGGTGAAGCCAGGTACAAGGGGACACGCCTTTAATCCCAGCATTCTGGAGGTACAAGCAGGAGGACCTCTGAGTTTAAAGCCAGCCTGGACTACATAGTGAGCTCACACACACACACATTAATAGTCTGATGATGGTAAGCATGCCTTTAATCCCAGCACTGGGGAGGCAGAGGCAGGTGGATCTCTGAGTTCGAGGCCAGCCTGGTACAAAAAGCAAGTTCCAGGACAGACAGGGCTACACAGAGAAACTCTGTCTCAATGTGTGTGTGTGTGTGTGTGTGTGTGTGTATACACATATGTATATATGTATATGAATATGTATTGTATATACTGAAGAGATATAGATACAGATACAGACTCAGAAGAACAATAGAGGAAAACCCCTGACATAAATCATAGGCCTCTACATGCAAATAGATACACACATGTGCACACACATGATATGTATGCATGCATATACAGAACACACACAGAAGAAGGAAAACTATTAGGGTACAGTTTCCATCCCTCCCTCCCATGTCTCACTGGCCAGATTTAGTCATGTGAAATCCTGTCTAGATGAAAAGGGTATTGGGAAATACATCCTAGCAAAATGCTGAGGCCGGTGAGAGCATGGGAACCGGAGAGCAGATGGCCAGCCCATGCTGTGACCACAGTTGG
The DNA here is from genome assembly GCF_018167655.1 of Microtus oregoni. NCBI lineage: Eukaryota > Metazoa > Chordata > Mammalia > Rodentia > Cricetidae > Microtus > Microtus oregoni. Next base: position 51,063,302 of record NW_024543073.1, read on the forward strand.
CCTCCCTTAGAGCTCCAGCGCCAACTACCTGGCACGGGCTGGGTCATGGTGCAGCACAGGTGGCCCCCACACAACACACAGAGCCCAGGCCTGTTTCCTCCCTACCATAGCAACGTGACGCCCACCTATTCCCAGGACCTTCAGAGCCATCCTGGCCACCACTCCCTCCTTGAATCTGTGGTCACCACATCCACCATTCTCAGACACACTCATTGTTTACCTCTATGCAGTGCCTGCCTTTGGCACAGTCTTGTCACCCATGATCTGTCCCCACTGTGGTCAGCGTCCTCTTGGGCCTCCACCGACTCTGCACTCCTGCTGACAGAATGCCCAACCTCCTCCTCCTTCTCCCCACTTCTTCCTCCTTCTTCCACCTCAAGCTTTTGTGGTAGGGGTTTCACTGTGTGACCCAGGTTGCCTTTGAGTTCCATACCCTTCTGCCTTATCTTCGTAAGTAGTGAAGTTGCCAGCATGTCTGGCCCAGCCAAACCATTTTGATCACAGAGATACTTAAGTTCAATCTTGTAACTTCCCACTGTAGAAGTGCCTACAGAGGTCATCTTCAAGCTCTTTTATGTCTGGGGAACCTGTTCCGGCAAATGAATCTTACTTTCCATTATTGACTGGAGAATAATCTCAGGCCCCTGGAAGGTTTGCAGAGAGGATGGAGCCCTACACACCTTCGCTCTTACTTCCCCTGCTTGGTCTCGTGTGTTCAGTGTGCATCCTCTCGCACGGAGTCACATCTTCTATTGGCCTCTTGTGTTATCATAGCTTTCTTTCAAAACTAAGGAACTGGGCAGGTGAGGCCGTTCATTTGGGGGAAGGCATTTGCCACCAGGCCGATGGCCAGATTTTGATCACTGGAACTCACATGGTGGAAGCAGAAAACGGATCGTACAAGTTGTCCTCTGACCTCCACACATGTCCTGTGACACATGCACACCTTTAATCTCAGCACTCGGGAGACAAAGGCGGGTCAGTCTCTGAGTCTGAGGCTACTCTCTGTAGAGAGCCCGGACCAGCTGGGGTGACAGAGTGAGACAAAACAAACACTGAAGAAAACGAGGAGAGGAAGGAGAAGAAGAAACAACGACTAGCAAGGGACGTGGTAGCACATGCCTGTGTTCCCTTGTCGGAGAGGTAAAGACAGGATCCCTGGAGCTCAGTGGCTGCCTAGCCTCGCTGAATTGATGAGCTCCAGGCTGCATAAGAGAGAGACCCTGCTCAGAAACTGCTCCCAGAGTTGGACCGCCACACACATGCACCTACACATGTGCCCAGAAAAGACCTCAGAGTTTTTTTTTTTTTGAGAGTTTTTTCAAAGGCTGAAAGAGTAAACTAGGTTGGTAACTGCAGATGGAATGGGATTCACACATTTACTTTCTTCCTTTCTTTTTTGGGGGGCGACAGGTTTTCCTGTAGCCTACACTGACCTTGAGCTCACTGTGTAGCTGAGGATGACGTTTGGTCCCGTCCTCTCTCTGGAATCCTGGGCAAACACCACCACAGCCTGTTTTAATTGTGCTGGGGGCAAACACCGAGCCTTGTGCGTATGAGGGAAGAAGTCTACCAATGAGCCACATCGCCAGGGTGTGGCTGTTTTCTCTTGTTTGTTCCATAGTGGAGTTCACTGTGTAGCCCAGGCTTTCCTGGGACTCACAATCCCCCTGCCTGTAATTACAGGCAGGCACTGCGTACCCAAGAATTAACAAGAGGGACACCTCGGTGGACAAGAAAGAATGGCATTTTGCGTACTAGAAAGCATACTGTTTTTCTTTACCATAGGAAATATAGTTGGATCATTTATAAGGATGGAGGTTTCCCAGACTCCTCATTCTGGAGACTTCAGAGTCTCAGCACGGTGCTGGCGACTGCAGAGGCTTCTTGCAGCATTGAACGTTGTAAAGGACCATGGTGACGCAGAGCCGTCCTGCCAGTTGTGGTCCACTTTCCTCTTCTTACAGCACTAGCACCTTCATAAAGGCCCCGCCTCAAGATCTCATCAGTAACCCCAATCACCTCTCAAAGGCCATGAACGTATAGATTCGGGGGTCAGGTTTCCAACCTGTGAGCTTTAGGGGACACATTCAAACACCAGAGTAGAAAAGGAAGGTTTCACGTTAGGTTAGCGCTTGCCCAGCAAGCAGAGACAGCAAAGGCGGCTCCCATGGGCCTGAGTGGGGTGGGGTGTGAGCATGGGGATGGAAGGTGTGCAGCAGGCTGCATTCTGATGTGTCTGTGTTTGACAGTTGTTCAAGGACAGGTTTGGGCACAATACCTTTAACATCCTCGGTAGCTACCGGTAGACTGTTCGCCCGGTTCTGAGCATTGTACTAGGGGCTGGAGACACAGACCTCAGGAAAGACCATGAGTCTTCTAGAAGGTGACCTGCATTGGTTGACCTCCCTCAAATGTCAAAAGAGAGACAGGTTGCCCTGGCCAGGAGTAGGATGTGGTGTATACTGTAATCACAGCACTTGGGAGACCGGCTCTGTCATGTGAGTTCCAGGCCAGCCAGAGCCACATAGCGCGGTCCTGTCTCAGCAACAGCAAAACCAACCAACCAACAACAACAAAAGAAAACACCTAGACTGGTAGCTGTTGCCTGCCACATGTCCCTCCACCACTTCCTCCTGCACGGTTAGTCTTTAGCTCCCCCAAAGCTCAGCCCAGGACTTTGCCACCCCCACCTCTCACTGCTCCCCATAATCCAGTCCCATCATTCAGGAAAGCCAAGTTCTCAAGCCTCAAGATTGTATCAATGAACCAGTCTCCATGGCAATAGTCATGAATGAGCCCGGCAAGGTAACCTGGGAGATGGCACCATGAATGAGATGTGGCCCGTTGCCATGGAGATGTGCCGGATGGAAAAGCCCCAGCTAGCAGGAGCACGTCACGGGGCTGGAACAGTCAGTGTGAAGTTGGTGTGTCTATTTCCAACCCGGAGTTACAAAAATACATTTTCATAAAGATCACGATCCAGCCCCTCCCTCCTCCCTCCACCCTCCTCCCTCCTCCCACCTGTGTGTTCGCTCTTCCCACCCTCAGCCAAGACTCACCAGGCATCCACCCCCTCAAGGACACCTTGTGGGATTAGCCTTCATCTCCTCCCCGGGTGAGGTGGTACCTCTTGGACCACTGACTGTCTTCTCCGTGGGGGTGATGAGCCATATCTTCTAAATTCATAAGTAGACTGGGAAAGAATGTTGTACTTTTTAGGGTAACAATCATAAGTCAGGGGCTGGGGAATCGGCAAAGTACTTGCCTCGAAAATAGGATGACCTGAGTTTGGATCCCCAGAACCCATGTCCCAGACATGGTACCACACCTCTGTAATCTCAGTGGTTCTGTGGTGAGATAGGACTTGGAGACAGGAGACTCTTCAGAAGCTCACGGTCAGCTAGCCTGGCACGGGGAGGGGGAATAACTGTCTTATACAAGGTGGGAAGGGGAACCAATGCCCAAGGTTGTTCTTTGACCTCCATGCCTGCAGTGTGGCACCTTTTCAACAGGAACACACACATGCACGCATGCACACACATACACACGGTTACTTTAAAGAAAGAGAATGGGCTTGAAGAGATGGCTCCGTGGTTAAGAGTACTTGCTAGTCTTCCAGAAGACTCAGTTCCCAGCATCTACATCAGACCTATGACTCCAGCTCCAGGGAATCAAAGACCTCTTTATGGTCTCCTCAGGAAACTGCACTCATGTGCATAAACCCACACACATATTGAAAAACAAAAATAGTCTTTTGAAAAGAGAGAGGGGGAATGGTGGTCTAGCTGGAAAGCAGTTAGTCTGTGTGAGGACCTTGTTGGGGAGATAGTTCCCATCTGTCAACTACAAGACTTGACATAGTGGCCCCCACTGTTGACAAAGACCTGCAGGACTCATGGTACAGGACTTGAGGCTTAGAAGGCATCTTTGAAGACTGAACTCAGCACCTCACCCCGTTTCTTCTTTTGCTCATATTCACATGTTCATCCCTTCAACTATATTTATCAAGATTTTCAGCAAAGGACTGGGAATAACTCCAGATTGGGTGGAGGGGGTGTGAATAAACTCCAGTGCACCCATCACTGTTATATCTTCAGAGACACTGAAGAAGGGGGACAAGCAGGGTTGGGCATGCATGCCCGTTGTCCCAGCACCCAGGAGGCTGAGGCAGGGGCATTTGAGACCACCTAGGCTATACAGCGTGAATCAGTCTTGGAAAACCAACTAAACCTAATCACATTTTTAAAGAGAAGAAAAGAAGGAATAAGCCAGTCCCTAGGTGCTAGTGGCACATTTAGGTCACCAACTGTATGCAACCCACCATTTCACTAAACTGAATTATTAGTTTGTTTGATTTTCCTGACGAGCCCTTAACAGGGAATGTATCATGTTTCCTTCACACACATGAAGATGTGGTCAAGGTTCAGAGTGCGGCTTCCACCTGTTTGTAAATGCATAGACTATCCGTCCTGAAGTCTCCATAAGAACTTGGTGGAAACGTTCAGTTACAGATCAGGTGGAAAGCCAAGGAATGCAACAGAGTCACACCGCACAACAAACCTCACACAAGAGGTTCATTGGGAGGGGAGAAACCCAGGAGGGCAGCTGCCTCTGCTTGGGTGAGAAACAGCAGGGAACTGTACAGAAGGCAGGGCTTATGTAGAGCTTCTTGGGGAGGAGGGTGGAGCTTTTAAGAGTGGAGATTTTCAGGGCGGGGATTGGTGGGACTTCAAGTCTGGAGCTTGAGCTTTTTAATCTGTAGGGCAGGGGCAGGGTCCAGCTCTTAGGACAGTTGAGTGCTCTGTGGGTGGAACTCGGCAGTTGGAAGTCGTCAAGGGAGGGACTTTGGCCACTGTGTGCCTCGGGGGGCTTTACACATAATGATTATGGGCTCCATGCAGTGACTCACCTGTTATCCCAGCACTGGAGAGGCTAAGGCAGGAGGATGGCTGTGAATCTGGAGCCAACATGAGACTCAGGAGCCTTATCTGAGAGAGAGAGAGAGAGAGAGAGAGAGAGAGAGAGAGAGAGAGAGAGAGAGACTAACCCAGGCTGCAATGGGGATCAGTTGGCAGAGTCCTGGGTGCCGTCCCCAGCAACAGCAATGCACTAGGCACGTGGTGCACACTGTAGTCCCAGCATTGCAAAGGTGGAGGCAGGCAGGGCATTCTCAACTGTGTATTGAGCTCAAGCCTAGCCTGGGTTACATGAGATCCTGTCTCAAGAAAAGCCACCCATGTCCCCTGAAAGCAGACACATTTTGTCCAAAGAGTGCTGAGGAAATACAGTCAACAACCGCACTCAGTCTGCCTGAGTTTTGTGTCCTCTCTGTGGGCTGTTGCCCTCAAAGTGGAGCAGCATGCCCTTTGGGTGTGCTAAGTGCCAGGTGCCCCTGGATTCCCAACCGGCGCTGGGGCAAGGTGTGGGTTGTTGAAGATAGTAGACACCCAACACTGCCCCAGGTGGCTAGGACACCGGATTTATGCAGAAAACAGTAACGGGCTTTGCTTGTGTGCTCTCCTATGCTGTGTGTGTCCTGCAGACATGTGTTTATGTCTGGAGAGAAGAAGATGGCAAGGAAACAAACACACTGAAGGTCAGCAGGGACCAGACAGTGCCTGGAGAGTGTTGACTCTGTCCTGAAACATAGGGGAGCCCCCAGAAAGACCGGGGCCAAAATCTGCAAAGTCAGGATTGTGTTCAAAGCCCTCGTCTTGTCAAACTCTTGTAAGTCTTAAAATGTGTGCGTATGTGTAAAACCCAGAATGTTCCAGAGTGTTTCAAAAGAAGCACTGTGTTCAAATCAACCTTGACCTCGTGACGTTTCAGTCCATGATGGGGTTTCCATATGATGGGACCCGTCCTGTGAGAGTGTTGACGCTACTCAGATATTCCTACCTGACTGGGGTGGGGGTTCAGTGACAAAGCTTTCCTTGAATGTGAGAGGCCCAGGTTCCACCCCCAGTGCCAGGGGGAGGAAAGGGAAGGAGGTGAGAAGATGGTGCTGCAGTTGCTAGGGAGGCTGAGGCAGGAGGATTGCAAGTCTTGGGAGTTAGTGAGATCTTGTCTCAAAATACAAAGTATGAAAAGGACTGGGAGCTGGGTTTGGTGGCATACGTCTGTAATTCCAGAACTAGGAGGCAGAGGCAGGAAGATCTCTGCTCGAGGAGCCTGGGATACATGAGACCGACAAAATGAGAGGCAGAAGCTGAGGTGTGGCTCTGTGGTAGAGCTCCTGCCTAGTTCGCACAGGCCCTGAACTCAATTCTTAGTATTGCAAGAATCAGCTTCCTTTTACCCAGTGACTCCTTAGTCCTCGTCACTCATGACTTGCATGTTTGTGGTGACACTGGTGTATATGAGCCACACTGTTCATACACTGTCACTTAGCACCGGTAATAACCGACTCTGCTTCTGGTTTGCACGACTTCCCGTCAGCATCACAGAATGCTCGAGATAACCAAGATTTGAAGAAGAAAGGTTTATCTGAGTTCACAGTTTTGGAAGTTTCTCTGGTGAGACAGGAGGTCCTGGAAGGTGGAGTAAGATCGGGCTCCTCACAGCAACTGGGAAGGGGGCAAAGGGAAGGAGAGGATCTTGAGAGACAGGAAGAGGAAGAGGTGGCATTGGGCAATTCCCAGTGACTGCACCTCCCAATACCGCCAACATGCAGATCGGCCCTCCCGCTTGGTGAGATCCCAGCCCTAGCCATCAACTTCCCTGCTCTTTGGCCAGATGTAGGATCGGTGTGAATGGAAACGTAGATGGGAAAATGCCGTGGTGCTGGTGGGCAGGGTCAGCCTCCTGGAGGAAGATCCTTACAGTGTACAGGGACTCAGAACTCACACCACCTCCCGTCGTCCTGCATCGTCTGCAGTTGGGCCCGCTTATGTGCATGGGAGACACCTCTGCCAGTTCAACCACCAGAAGTTAAAAGTGTCATCAGCATAAATCATAGCTGTGGCCGGGTGGTGGTGGCACACGCCTTTAATCTCAGCACTCAGGAGGCAGAGACAGGCAGATCTCTGTGAGTTCAAGGCCAGCCTGGTCTACAGAGTTAGTTCCAGGACAGGTTCCAGAGCTAGTGAGGAACCCTGTCTCTTAAAAACAAAAGAAAAACAAAGAAAAAAAACCTTGGCTCTGGCCCCAGCAAGATGGCTGCTTGGGTAAAAGCATTTGTTGCCAAACCTAATAGCCTGAGTTCATTTTCTGGGACGTAAATGGTGGAAGGAGAGAACCAACTCCTGCAAGGTGTCCTGTGACATGTACGTGCATGCGTGCATGTGTATGTGTGTGTGTGTGTGCGCGCGCGCGCGCGCGTGCACACACACACACACCACCTACTGCCTGTCTGGAGTGTAAGCCCATCTCTGAGCCTCCTCAGGGCTCAATGGGGCATATCTCCCTGCCACACCCTTCCCAGGGACAGGGGTGAGAGGGAGCTTGTTTGTCCTCTGCTCTAACGTCTCATGCGTGATCCGTCTTCATCTGTAGCTCTTGCACCTGTTTTTACTCTCCCCGAATTCTCCCAGAATCCACTGGGCCAGGCTTCAGATGCAGCCTGTCTTTGAGTGCTACCATTTTTGTTAGGTTTTGTAGTTCTGATAGTCCAACCACCAGAGTACTGTCTCTGAGCTACACCCCCAGGCCGGAGCACTGTCTCTGAGCTATACCCAACCTTCTTCTTTTTTCTCTGAAACAAGTAGGATTTCACTAAGTCACCCAGGTTGGCCTTGAACTCACTCTTGCTCAGTCAGCCTTTGAACTTGGGATCCTCCTGTCTCCAATTCCCAAATACGAGTAGCTGAGATTGTGGGCCTGGATCACCAGTCCTAGCTCAGGGACCATGTCATCATCAGCCTGACCCTGAAGGGCCTTCACTTCCAGGGTAGTCTCCCACCTAGTGGTCAGTTCCTGCTAACCACATGGCAGTGACTCCCCACAGAACAGGACCATCCTGTGTGTGAATTTAAAGGGGGTTGTGGGGCCTTGTGGGGAGACGGGAGAGTTGCTTGTTTGGGGTGCGGGAATAATGCTTGAAGTAAGCAGGAAGAGAGAGTGCTGAAGTAACCATGAAAGGCTGGGAGCAGTGAGAATGCTGTGCTCAGCGAGCCTTTGGCTAACAGGCCTAGAGGGAAGGGCTGGGGAACTATTTTTTGCTAACCCAAGAGCTAAAGCATCTCGCGCTGACAGTGCTTCTCAGGCCGAGTTGCACACCTCACTTCTTCCCCTCCCCGCTTTCTGATCTGCGCTCTGCTGACTCACTCTGTGGAGCTGGAAGGAGGAGGAAGCCAGACTGGCTCATTGACCGGTTTTTTTTTTTTTCTCCTCTCTTTAGTGACTCAGCTGTGATTCACATTTTAATTAATTGGGGAGGGGGGCTGCTGGGTCCGAGGACAGTCCACCCAATCTCACTTTACTCTATAGGGTACAAGAATCAGACCTGAAGAAGTGGGTGCCCTGAATGTACCTGAATCCCAAGCTCTCCTGATTCTGGGTCCCCACTGGGACTCCAAGAACCGGGGCGAGTGAATCTGAGCCCAGAGCTGCAGTTTAGAAAGTTAGTCTGAGGTCAGGATAGAACCAGGCCGGAACTCTCCTGGGACAGCTAAGGATCACGGGAAGGTGCTGTCATTTCCTGGGCAGCTCTTTGGCTAGCAGCTAGGGCCCTGTTCAGGCCTCAGGCCTCTGGTGGAAACATGTCAGAGCCAATCGCAGGCAGCTTTGCTCAGAGAAAGAGCAAAGTCACTTTTGGCAGCCTCCTGGGCCTACTCAGCACTTTTCCTGAGCAATCAAGTATAAGCCTTCTTCCTTATACCAAAAGGAATGCTTTTTATATCTTTCTCAGTCCTCCCTCGAAGGAAACTGAGGCTGGGTTTCCAGGGGAGACAATTAAGAAATAATTGGGAGGGAAAGGCCTGGGGAGATGGCTCATTTGGTAACGTGGTTGCTGAATAACCATGGGGATCTGAGTTCCAGTTTGCCCATATGTAGATGGCCATGTGGGTGGGTGTGCGTGTGAGCGTGTGTGCAACCATACATATGCACACTTGCCAGCACACACAGGTCTGGAGGGTCCTCAGGCTTGGCCCCCTTTCCCACAGAGCCCATTGCTTTGTAACGGATGGGTCACATTCCACTGTGTGTAGAAAACACATTTCCAGAAGGAATGTTCTAGATTCACAGCAGTTTTCTTCGTACCGAGGTAGGGCCCAGGCTCCTTAGTCATTTTGGCTTCTCATCTCCAGCCCACAGCTCCCAACTCCCTGTCCCTCTGTGGAAGATACAGGCATAAGGAAGGAGAAGTATTTCTGTCTGTTCTGAACAGAAAACAGTCCACGAGACACCCCACCATGCCGCCAGCAATGCCAGCTGAGCTTGCAGGAAGTGGTGGAAGGCCTGGCCTCTGGCCAGGTCCTCCCTGAGGCGCCCATTGTACACCTCAGCCACTTCTCAGGGGGAGTTGAGTTCTCAGGTTCCCCACAGAAAATGAGGCAGTCTGTAGGAGAGCTGCATCTACTGGGGAAAGGGATTTTTCATTTTTGTTGCATTTATTTACCGTGTGTGTATGTGTGTGCATATGTGTGTGCATGTACTTCCATCTGTACTTGTGTCCAGAGGTCAGAGAACAACTTGTAGGAGTTGCTTCTCTTTCTACCATCTGGGTCCTGGGCATTGCACTTGGGTCACCAGGCTGGGCAGCAAGAACACTTACCTGCTAGGCCACCATGCCAGCCCAGGAAGGGCTTTAGTATAGACACCTGTGCACACGTAGAAAAGGACAGTTGTACACCTGGAGGGTGTTTTGGTGGCCTTTGATGTTACATTGTTGAAAGAATTTAAAATATCCTAGTGTCCTATTTGCATCTAGGGAGTTCCTCTTGAGTAATGTGGTTTTTGAGGGCCAGTGGCTAAGACCACTCAGTAAAATCATACATCAAAGAACTCCCAGGGGCTTTGGATTAGTCAGGGCTCTCTAGAGGAACAGAACTTAGAGAATGGGTGTGTGTGTGTGTGTGTGTGTGTGTGTGTGTGTGTGTGTAGAAGGGGATTTATCAGAATAGTTTACAGACTGTGGTCCAGCTACTCCAACAATGTCTGTCAATGAAGGGAAGGTCCAAGAGTCCAGTAGCTGTTCAGTCCATGAGGCTGGGTGTCTCAGCTGGTCTTCAGTATATGCTGGAGTCCCGAAGAAGTAGGCTCTAATGCAGTGAAGGAAGGAATGGATTTGCTACTGACAGTGAGAACAAGCAGGCAGAGAGAGCAAGCTTCCTTCTTCCATGTCCTTATATAGGATGGCAGCAGAAGCTGTGGCCCAGACTAGAGGTGGGTCTTCCCACCTCAAAAGATCTGGATTAAAGATTTGTCTTCCCACCTCAAAGATCTGCATCAGAGGGGGATCTCTCCACTTCAAATGATTTAATTAATAAAAAAAAACCCTTCACAGGTGTGCCCAGTCATTTCTATAGTTTAGTTAATTCCAGATGTAGTCAAGTTGACAACCAGGAGCGGCCATCACAGGCTACCTCCTACCCAAAGGTCAAGGCACATGTCTTCACTCTGACATGGTTCTCATGTATGAGTGTGTGTGTGTGTGTGTGTGTGTGTGTGTGTGTGTGTGTGTGTTCGTGTTCATTTTTAATTATATGTGTGTGTTTGGTAACACGCATGCGAGGGCAGGGGCCTGTGGAGGCCGGAAGAGGACATCGAATCCTCTAGATCAGGAGTTGCAGACAGTTGTGAGTTAATATACGGGTGGTGGGAGCCCAACTCCAGTCCTCTGCAGGAGCAGTGAGCACTCTTAGCCTCTGATCCGTCTCTCCAGCCCTGAACATGGCTATTAATCTCCTGGTGAGATTCTCAGAAATGTAGCCGTTTACAGGTGAAAAGAGAGCAAAGGTCACTACATGTGCTTTATCCGTAAGCAGGGTTCCTGTTGCTCTAACTTATTTGAGAAAGAGGACCTGGGTGGCAGCTCCATCGAGAGTGTGCTGGTGAGGGCCTGGCTTCCATGCCCAGCTTAACACAGAGAAGCCTGGCATTGCAGAGTTCATCTCTACCCCCTGGGGAGTCGCCCTGGTTAGCTGGTCTAGCCGGTCACTGAGTGTGTCTGTGGTGGTCATGGAGCTTGGCTTTGAGCACCTTTATCCTTTGGGCCTTGTTGTATCAGGGTGTTGGTTCTCCCCCCCCCTTTTATTCGGGGCAATTTCTAGAGACAAGAGATTCTTCAGTTCACAGTTGGGGAGTCCCAAGGGCGGGATATACCATCAGCTGGGCTGGGCCTCCCTAACAACTCTGCATGCTTGGGTTGCATCATAGCAAGGGTGTGGGTGGGAAGAGATTGTATGCAGACAGGGGACAAGAGAAATTACTGGTCTTGCTGTGTTATACAGTCCTCTTGGAAAAATTAAGGACTGTCCAATGAGAACTATGACCTCCCACTAGGCTCTGCCTTTTAAAGGTCCCTTCACCTCCAGTATCTCATCCCTAATGTGTGGGTATTTGTGAGGCAGACTTCATGGAACCATGGCCTACATGATAGACTGTGAGAAGGAACTGCTATGAGGCCTCCACTGTATTCAGGGAGGAAACAAAAGCTAAGACCAGGAGGTGCAAGACAACGAGCCTGGGGGCCACAGGGACTGTCTTCTTCCATGAGGACAGCTTCTCTCCACATCTGCTGCACCTCTGACCACCCTTAGCTACGTCAGAACCTCCGCAGCAACCAGGCTCTCCCCACGTATGTCGTTAACTGTTGTTGGGCACAGTGACGGACACAGCTTTCTTTCCACTTCCTGGGGACTGTGTTCTACTTCTCCCTCTGTTCTGTAGTGTTGTCTGTTTTACTCTTGGGGGCCCACTACCCAGCTCCCAAATAAATCACACACAGAGGTTTATTCTTAGATATGAATGCCAGACCTTACCTTAACTTGTTTCTAGCCAGCTTTTCTTAACTTAAATTATCCCGTCTACCTTTTGTCTCTGGCCCTTTTCCTTTTCTTACTTCTGAATATCTTATTTTCACTCTTACTCCATGGCTGGCTGGGTGGCTGGCCCCTGATGTCCTCCTCTTCCAGAGCTCTCCTTCTGTTTGTCCTCTCTGCCCCCCAGCCCCGCCTATCCTTGTTCCTGCCTCGCTATTGGCCAGTTAGCTCTTTATTAGACCATCAGGTGTTTTAGACAGGCAAAGTAACACAGCTTTACAGAGTTAAACAAATGCAACACAAACAAAAGTAACACAGCTTAAAATAATATTCCCCAACAGTTCTGTCCCAGAGCAGGCCACACAGGCTTTCTCCTACTCTGGAAAAGGCCACAGCAGGCAGGTGGCCCTCTCTCTCTGCACAGCATCCCCTCAGATGGCATCTTCACTGGATGTAATAGTTGGAATCACCCATGGCTGGCATAAGGTCTGTGGGAGGGTACACACACCCTGAAAACACTTCCATCCTACAGAACGGACTTGAGTGTCTGTAACTAGCCCCCTCAGGATACCAAGGAAGAATTGTACTTAGAAGTTCATGAGAGGAGCTGAAGAGATGGCTCCATGGTTAAGAAATATACTGCTTCTGTAGAGGATGCCAGCTCTGTTAGAGTTCTGCTCCCAGCGCCAGTGGCAGGCAGCTCACAGCCGTCTGTAACTCCAGCTCCAGAGGATCCAGTGCCCTCTTCTGGCCGCCAACAGTGTTAGACATATGTGGCATACACAGACACACACACACACACACACACACACTCACACACACACACACACACAAATAATGCAATACTGTATACTATACAATAAAATAAAACTTTAAAACAGAACAAACAAAAAGAATTCCATGAGAGAGCTGGGTGTGGCAGCACACACCTATAATCCCAGCACTGAAGGCAAGGCAGAGATGGAGAGTCTTGGGTTCAGCCTCGTTTCAACAATAACCAAAAGAGAGAGAGAGACAGAGAGAGAGAAGGAGGAGGAGCAGGAGGAGTGAGCATTTCATCAAAACCCATCTGAACTGTGTATCAGCTTTGTGAGTTGGATTTGACCTCTCTGTCTTTAAACTAGAGCAAATGACTGAACTTGTCTTATAGGGTCATCTTGGAGGCTGGTCTGTAGTTCAATACATGTTAGCTACGAATTCAATTTATTCATTTTGTTTTCCAAGACATGGTTTCTCTGTGTAGTTTTGACTGCCCTGAGCTCACTCTGTAGACCAGGCTGGCCTCAAACTCACAGAGATCCATTTGCCTCTGCCTCCTTAGTGCTGGAATTAAAGGCGTGGCCACCATTGCCTGGCTCAGTTTATTTTTTTTTAGCCTCATGTTGGAGTACATATATCTTAGAGGTACAGCATGGACGGCTTTGTGTGCCTGGATCAGGACACATAATGTCTGCCGTTTCCAGATCCCCAGCCCACTCCATGCCTTTTTCCATCTCTCTGATGTCATCCTGACACCCAGCAGGCAGCACACAGGTTGGGCTTAGTTTTGAACTCAGAGCTCAGGGATCAAACAGTTGTCCATTGACCTTGTATGTGAGACAGCCGTCCCTGCCATCGGCACCTGTCATCCGTTCTCAGGCTGTGGGAACCAGACGACCTGCCTGTACATATCCACTGTGGGCATCTGGAGACTAGGCCCAGTGTGGGCTGTAGCAGAGAAGGCTGCTGTGTTCAGTGACCTGTTACTACTGTGCACCCTCCTAGGGAACCCCAAGGGGAGGAATGCGGGGTCATGGGTTGCAGGACAGTTGCTTCCAGAAACCGACTGATTTTCCTAAGCAGTCAAGTCAGCTTAGACCACACACACACACACACACACACACACACACACACTAGCCGTGATTTGGCTTTTGTTCTGCTCTCGGGAGGGTTTTGTTCCGCTTGTCTTCTTGTCATTGGTATTTTGTTTTGCTTTGACACAGAGTCTCAGGGAACCCAGGCTAGCCTTGAACTTGCTCCCCAGGTCATCCCTTCAGCCGCACCCCTCAGGTACTGTCCACTTCTTCTGAGACATTCTCAGTGGCCTCAAACTTCTTGAATCTTTGACTGGCCATCCAGCGTGCTGTTCAGTGGACTCCTCACCCTGTCGAACCCAGTGCTGGGATCCCAGGCACACACCATCACCCCTGGCTTTCTAGCTGTGTACCGGGGGTGCAAAATCAAGTCCTCTTGCTTTTGTGGGAAGCACTTCCTCATCGAAGCTATTCCCCAGAACTTGCTTTTTCTTTCTCAGTCTGGTTTTCATTATGTAATTAAGGCTTGGTTTGAATTTACAAAATCTCCCGCCTTAGCCTAGAGGGCTGGGATTACAGGGTGCGACACTGCATGGTGGGCTGTTTAAGTTTTTACAAGGATGGAAGACGCTTGTCTGTGAGCTGCTGCGCTGACTTGGCCGTGTAGGATGAGGGATGCTGAGCATCCCGTTTCCGTGGGCATCACTGTGTGTGTGTCAAATATCTAGGAATATAGTCGTCCATTTCTTTCTCTTTTCCCTTTTTTGGGGGTTATGTGCTTGAGACCGGGGCTCACTCTGCAGCTCATGCCTGATGAGAGCTTCTGTTGCCCTCACTCAGTGTCTCCTTTGGTGAGGACCACTGGCACTACACTCAACACCTATCCCTCTCATTGAGAGTTTCCTCCACACCGCATCCCTTACGGGTTTCTGGTCCCTATTGATTCTGTCCTCTGTGTGGAAAGAACCAACCCCATTCCTGCCTGTTCACAACACTGTCTCCCTCCTCCCCCTTTACCAGACTCCCCGACCCCTGTGACCCTACTCACTTCACCCTCACTCTGCAATCTAGGAAACCCCAGCTGCCTCTCGACCCCTGCCCCTTCTTAAGAAAACCCCGTAGCCTGAGAGGCCACAGAAACAAGACCTTTGGTTCACCTCGCTAATTTAAAAGACGAAGGGAGAGAAGTGCTCCCTGCTCATGGGTGCAGTGCTCAGGGGAAGGTGGGTAAGCAGTTGGAGCTGCCTCAGGTGAGGCAGAGGAGCCGGGACAGAGCCTCATGGCACAGGGAATCTCAAAGGTACAAGCTCTGAACCCGAGTAGTGACACAGTCCTGTCATCCCACCCCTTGGGAGGCTGAGGCTGGAGCCTCGTGAGTGCACAGCCTGTGTGTCTTTGGGATAATGACTTAGCCTCTCTGTGCCTCGGTTGCTTCATCAGTTGTATGGAGAGAGTCACCGCTAGGAGGCTGTTACAGGTTCTGAGTGACCCCACTATCATCGATCATTTGGATAGCAATTGGCACGAGATTAGAGGGAGAAGCACTGTCTAGATTGGTGGGGATACTGACAGGGTGTTAAGAGGGAGCCCACACACCCACATCACGGCACACTTTTATACTGGCCCACGGGCTTGGATGTAAAGGAATGATGGACTGCGAGGTGACTGTGGATAAAGACACTTGCCACCTTTATTGGGGACCTGGGTTCAGTCCCCAGGTCCCTCCTGATGGAAGGAGAAAACCACCCCCAAAATTTGTCTTCTAATCCCAATACACACAAGTGACCCACGCATATGCACAAGTACACATCAGACACATACACTCCCTAATCATAAAATGAGGCTTTAATACAATTCAAAACTCAGCCCTTCATTTGCCGCAGCTCCAGTACTCACTGCGACACAGTTGTCCCTCCACATCCACTCCAGGACCCTGCAATGCTGGGATCCTTCCTAGGCCATTCTGGAGTGCCCTCATAGAACTGTGCACATCCTCCCTCAGATGTCCAGGCAGCCTTAGAGGAGGCCCAACACCTGCATCACCTCATCACCCAGGTTATACGCATGCCTTCATGCTTTGTAAAATAGTTCTCAACCCCAGGTGAGGAGAGCGGCGACGTGAAACTGGGGATGCAGAAGATCCACTGTGCTTGGTGGCTTTGGGTCCAGGCCCCCTCTCCAGGAGCTGAGGGGCACTGTGGCCACATGGCCCTCTGCAGAGCATGCTCAGGGACTCCCAGTGTCCCTTCAAGCTTGACAAAGATACCTGCAAGGCCCAAGCCCAGTGAGAGCCCCAGACATTCTGTCCATCAGCTCCTCCTAGACGGCATCTTAAACGTGGTTCTGGGTGGAACCAGTCAGTGGCACATGACAGCTAACTTCATCCTGGGCATATCAGTTACAAATATATGCTGTCAGAGGGCAGCACGTGATTGTGCAAGGACACATTCCGGCAAAACCAAATTAAACTCAACATTGATTGCCTAACAAGACAGAAATATAAAAATAGAGTAGGAAGGGCTAAGAGCACAGCTCAGCAGCAGAGGGCCAGCCTTGTCTCCACCAGTGAGGGCCTGGGGCATGGCTCAGCAGCAGAGGGCCAGGCTTGTCTCTACCAGTGAGGGGCTGTGGCTGTGGCCTGTATGGATTCCATCCTCCCAGTACTGCAAAAACTAATAACCTTAAAAACTTGACTAGGTGCTAACATGTAAAAGACACTTGGGTGAGTGCCCTGTTCAGACACAAGGTGAAGCTGCTCTCTGAGCCCTTCTGCCTGATTAGTTTGACTCTGAAGGTTTTAGTAAAAGGATCTCCAAGACAGTCCTCCCGAGAGGAGAAAAGGCCAGGTGTCCCCCATCCATCTGCACCACTACAGTCTGCTCCCTGAGGGGAAACACAAGGGAGAGAGAAGTTCAGGCTGAAGGCTCAGAAACCCAAGGCCAGTTGGCTCTCCACGCACAAGGTGATACTCTTGCTGGCTTCATCCTCACAGGACAGGGTGGAGAGTTCCTCTTCACCTGAGTTCTCTTTTGACATGGTCTCACTGTGTAGCCTTGGCTGGCCTAGAACTCAGAGATCACCAGCCGCGGTCCCCCAAATGCTGGTATTAAATGTGTGTTTCACGCACCCCATTCGCTGTTGAACTCTTCGTGAGCACCTCTCTTTCTGTCCATTGAAGTGCTTTCTTCCTGGCTTAAGCCCCATTCCAGGGAAGAGTAGGGTCCCTCAGGCATATTGGAGGAGCCCGTGGGTCCTCCAAGTACCAGCAAGTGGATTTGTCCAACTCAGGAGCAGCCGGACAACCCCATGAGTGGGAAACAGCCATGCTCCCAGGCTTCACCTCCAGTGCTGGTACTGAGTCTAGGAAGCAGGTGCCTTGTGTGAGCTGGGGTGGGGAGCCATAAAAGCTCTCCTCAGCTCCACGACTTTCCACACTCACTCCGTTTTGCCCCATTTCTCAGCCGACAACCTCACTGCCCACTCCAAGCTCCAACCCCAAGACCTTGTCACGTGCTCCTTGCCTCATTCACACGTGTATGGTAATTGCCGCCTCTCATCATACTTACTGATGGGGCTGAGGACATGGCGTACAAGCATGAGGTCTGGAGTTCAGATTCCCAGAGCTCATGCGAATGCCAGATGTACCAGCTCTGTCTGGTGAAGAGACCGTGTGATAGTAAATAATGTGGAAGGGAGATGCATGATGACCTCACCCTCTGGCCTCCCCTGCATGCGCACCACATGCAGGTGGGAGATGGAAGTACACACTTGCATCCCACTTCCGACCAGCAGAGAAGAGCTGCAACCTGATGGGAGCAAATTCCAAAAGAACCTGGCCACAAATAAGAGATTGAACAAGGCCAGGATGAGGGAGGGCACATTCCAGAGATTGTTCCATCTATAGAGGAAGTACTGTCACCATCTCCATTTTACTCAGGGAAACTGAGGCACCGAGAGCTGAGGTGAGCTGCCCAAGGCCACACAACGCGTGTTCAGAAGAATTTGGATTCGGACCCTTTGAGCCCTTCATTGCAGAAAGTGGAGGCTGCTTGGTTGTGGGTTTGGGTCTATGCTCAGCCACACCTGTAGAGGTTTTCCTACTCCTGCTCTTTCCTCGCTGTCGGGATTTTCTTAGTTCCCCTATGACCAAGAGCCGTTCCTTTTCCACCGCACCTGTCTCCTCGGGGACACTCGGTTGCCTGTCACCCTGCTGCGTGTCATGCTGTACCACTCACCTACCAGATATTTAGGAAGCTTGCGGTACCGCGGGCACTGCCAGAGGAAAGGTGACTGTCCTCTTAGGGCTGGCACTGGGGAAGTGACTATCAGAAGCAGTGCATGGACACACATCTGAATTTGGACCAGAAGGATTTGAAGTGCAGCTCAGTGAAGGAGAAGAGACACTGTCCCTGATGCCTGAACGAGAAGACATTTGGGAGAGTATTCAATGAGGGCAGCAAGGGCCCAGCCCAGCGAGCGCTCATGACTATGGTAGGGTTTCGATTTTCTCGCAAGTTTCATGAAAACTACTGGGAATTTTTGTTTGTTTGTTTGGTTAGCTGTATTGTTTTGGTTTTTTTTTTTTTAAAGGCAGGATCTCACTAAGCAGACCAGCCTGGCCTGGAACTTACAGAGATCCACCTGCCTCTGCCTCCTGAATGCTGGGATTAAAGGTGAAGTCACAGTGCCTGGCACTACTGGAAGCTTTTAAGTTAGGTATTTCTGACTCAGCATGCCCACCCTGGAGTCCTGATACCCTGCGAACCTCCTCTTTCCGAGCTCTCCCCATCTCTGTTGGCACCAGCTCTTTGACCCACACCTAACCCTGGAGTCACCTTAGTGCCCCCTTTCCCACACAATGCTTACTTCCTCATTGGATGCAAGGGGCAGCGGGTGATGCCACTCCTCCCCTCCACCAGCCTCTCCGCTCAGGTGTTCACTGTGGGCTCTAGGCTGCTCCCTGAAAGCCTGGTAGCTAAGTTTCTGTTGACCAAACAAATGAGTGTCTTTTCCTTCCTACCATGACCCCTTCCTCATGCAAATAGTCCCTTGAGGGTCAAGCTCTGTGAGGTGGGGACCTGAGCTGTCTACACCTGTGGTTCTGAGTTTGAGTTTCTTCTTGGTGTGACTCAGATCTCTGTACACTGATTTCTGTGAGTCTTGGCATCCTCCTCTGTCAAATGGGACGTGAGCGGCTGCCGGCCTCGGATGCAGGCCGGATGCAGCGCACCCAGGCAAGCTCCCTGGTGCATAGCGTTAATGGCAGCTATATATAACCCAAGGCCTCCTTTGTACTCCCACCGCCTCTGTCCTACTTCTAGCCCTCATTATGCCGGCCGGTCTCACAGCTCTTTCCTAACTCAAGCTTCATTGCCACCAATCTGTCCTCTCAGGTGTCAAGCTTGTCCTCCCCTTGCCAGCCCTAATCATGTCCCCCCTCTGTTCCACAGCCTTCCGTGACTCCCAGTGTTGCCTCCAGCTAAGGCCTCACAGTGAGCACATTCGGGGCGGCCTGTAGCCTGAGTGTTTATGCCTGTGCCCTGGACTTGAGCTCCTCGGCGCTGTGCCACAGAGGAACTTGAACCTGTGCTGTGTCCCTGGATCAGTTTCATACCCGGCATCAGCCCTGCCCGTGCCCAGCTCTCTTCACCATGCCTGCCACTCCCAAGCTCTGACCTTGCCCCACCCTGCTATTTATTTGTTTTAGTCCTGGGGTAGCCTTGAACTCCTTTTGTGTCTTGTTTAGGGAGGCTGGAGCAGAAACAATGAGACTGGGAGTGGGTGGGGGTGGGGCCAATGGTTCGGGGCTTTGAGGATCCTGAGGAAGACTTCAGCTTTTGCTGTGGAAGGTGGGAACAGGCAGGAGATATGACTGCCGCAGTGGCTTGTGCTCGTGGTCTCAACACCCGGGAGGCTGAAGCAGAAAGACCGCAGGTTTAAAGCCCATGCAGTTTGGGTACAAAGTGAGAACGTCACAAAGAGCCGAGAGCTGGAGGTGTGTCTCAATGGCAGGGCACTTGCTCCACACGGCTGGGCCTTGGCTCCCGGCCTCAGCACTAGAAATGATAGTAAGTAATAATAATTTAGAGCCAGGGAATGTGGCTCAGAGGCAGTGTTTGTAGCTGAGAATGGTGGTTCACACCAGTTTTTATGTTGTTCTTTTGGTTTGGTTTGGTTTGGTTTGGTTTGGCTTTTCGAGACAGGGTTTCTTAGTAGCCATGGAGCCAAATCCTGGAACTCACTCTGTAGACCAGGCTGGCCTTGAACTCGCAGAGATCCTCCTTCCTCTTCCACCCAAGTGCTGGGATTAAAGGTGTGTGCCACCACTGCCCGGCTGGTGGTTCACACCAGTTATCCCAGCACTCGAGAAGTTGAGGCAGGAGAATTGCCCCACTTCGAGGACCAACATGGGCTACAAAATGAGAAATTGTCTAAAAACAAGATCTGGGTGTAGTGGTGCTTGCTCTTAACATCAGTGTGAGATCTTGTCTCAAACGAGGGCGGAGGCAAGGGTCCACGTCTGAAGGTTGTCCACTGACCTCCACAAGTGGCCCGTGGCACATGAGTGCCCATACACACGCTCCACAGGGGGATTTGTGCAGGTTTGGCATAAATACTGCAGCACTTCATAGAAGGAATGTGATTTCCCGTGTTTCAGGATGGGGCTGGGTCATTCTGGAAGCATCCGCTGTGGATGACAGAGACTGGTTGGTCTTTGCATAGAAGATAACTATATTGTAGAATTAATTTCACCTGTTTCATTTTATTTGTTTAATATAGAAAAGTTAAAATATCCTCTGCAATGCTGGATTCTGCTGGGCAGTGCTGGTCTGTTCTCTCCTCCCTCCACTTGGGGTGAAAGTCAGGGTCTTGTGGGTGTTAGACGAACACTCTGCCACTGAGCCCCACCCCTATCCCTCACTGGGAAATGCTAGGCTGGGGCTCTACCCTGAGCTACACTAATCCTCACTGGAGAGTCTAGGCAGGGGCTGTACCACTGAGCCACGCCCCAAGCGGAGCCTGGATAAGAACACTGAGCTGACCCCTCCCACCCCAGATAAAGAGCCATCACCTGTACTGAAGTAAATACCACACTTCCTTCCAACACTCTCCCCAGGCCCAGCGTGACTTTCTCTCAGCATGCCTCTCCTCGGTACACATCACTCTGACATTTGATGTGTTTACTGGGTTCTCTCAGCTTCCTCCACACACGGAGACCCATAACTCCTTTGCACACACTGAGCAACAGCTTCTGTCTACACAGAAAGAGGAAAGTGGGGCCCAGAAATAGAATGGTGCCTGTCAGAGGAAGTCTGAAGAAGTCCAAAGAAAACTGCATGGTCATGATCCCAGCAGTCAGGCGTCTGTGACATCAGAAGTGCACAGCCAAGGCCAGCCCAAGCTATATGATAAAACACTGTCTTCAAAAAATGTGCGTGCGTGCGTGTGTGTGTGTATGTATGTGATGGTGGTGGTGGTGGTATGTGCATTTATACATGGCATGACGGCTCATGCTTGCAATTCCACACCTGGAAGGCAGAGGCAGGAGGATTTCTGTCAGTTCAAGGACAGCCTGGTGGGCAACATAATAAGAATGCTCTCGAAAAACCAAAAAAAAAAAAAAGAATGCTATATTTCAATACTCTGTCTTAAGTATATGTATATTTGCTGCACATGGTGACACTTTGGAGGTAGAAGCAGGAGGATCTCTATGAGTCTGAGGCCGGTCTGGTCTACATGGTTAGTTCCAGGCCAGCCAAAGCTATACATTGAGACAGTGTCTTAATTGTGTGTGTGTGCGTGCGGGCACATGCAGACACACTTTTGTGATTATCATATATACACCAAGCATGTCGTGAATAGGGTGTCTCTTGCTGCCTCTGCGCTGCTATGTACCCCAGGCTAGCCAGCCCATGAGCAGCTTGGGATTAGAGGTATTTCACCCTCCCCACGGGTACACATAGGCATCTCACACACAGAAAGACAAAGTCACCACTCATTCTGTAAGACAGGAACCATTAGTGTCACGTGACAGGTGATGGAACTGATCTGCTGATGTCCAGTCACCAGCTGGGGACCTCATAGCGCCGTACACCTGCCCATCCACCTACCGCTGTTCCTCGCTTTCCTGTCTTACTGTTGTTTTCTCCTGCAGCATCTTGGCCACCGTCGGGACGGAGTTTGACCTACGGACACTGAGGGCGGTTCGTGTGCTGCGGCCACTCAAGCTGGTGTCTGGAATCCCAAGTGCGTGAGTCTCCATCCTTCTAGAAGGGTCTGCTTGGGGGCCCTCACTCCCATTCTTGCAGGCTGCCCCCTCAGGGGCTTCCCAGGAGTCAGGTCGAGGTTGTCTCTGGAAACAAACCAGAGCCTCATGCCTTTATTGAGCACCCACAGTCTCCCAGGAGTGTCTTCCGCACATTGTTCCTTCAGCACCCGTAACCTATGGTATAAACTCTGCCAGTGTCTCTGTTTCATAGGGCGGAAACGTAGGCACAGGTGTCTGAATAGTTAGATCAGGGTCACATGAAAAAGAAGGGACTGTGTGAGAGTTAGCAAGTGGAACTCCATGCCTAGGTCGTGACCCCGTGTTGGTGACTGTTGGCATTCACTGCCTATGAATGGAGCGTTGCAGAAAGAGCCTCCACTGCACTCACTTGGTCATCCACCCGCTTGGTGGTGATGAGAAGATGAGAAGAGCAAGGCTCGGGGGAGTCCTCGACGGGGGTCTGTACACATCCCGCCCGCTTGTTCTCCACGGATGTCTGGGCTTCACCCCATGGAGAGGGTGCTGCAGTGCAGGCTCAGGATTCAGTTGAGGGCGATTTCTGCGCCACGGTCTCACGTGATAGAAATCAGAAAGCAGCTACCCTGGGCCGCTGGGGATGGTTCAGTTGGTAGAATGCTTACCACACAGGCGTGAGGATCTGAGCTGAGATGTTAAAAGGGAGGGCACTGGCTGTTCTCCCAGAGGACCCAGGTTCAATTCCCAACACCCACCTGTCAGCTTACAATTGTCTGTACCTCCAGTGCCCTCTCCTGTCCTCCACAGACACTGCCCCTGATACACCCACATACATGCAAAAACCATAAAATAAAAGCAATTGAAAAAAATTAAAAAAAAATACACAAAGAAGAATGGTTTGATTTTGTTCCAGTCAGGAGGTTCTAAGCCTTAGTCTTACCCCTTTCCTTTGGGCTCGTAGCCCGACAGCACATTAGTGAGCCCACATAGTCACTGACTTACCCCATGGCAGCCAGAAAAGCAAAAGCCTTACACACAGTGACGACATCCTTCCATGAAGCCCCACCCCTTAAAGTTCTACACCCAAGCTACCCACAGGCTGGGAACTAAGATTTTAGCCAGTGGCCTTTGGGTGGGAGAGTGTTGTAACTATAACAGAACACCCACAATAATCAACTTAGAAGAAAGAAAGGTTTGCCTGTGTCAGGATTGGTTTCAGCCTGTTCTGTCTTCCCAGTTGTGTTAGGCCTGTGGTAAAGCCACCCGTCATGGTGGGAATACCAGGCAGAGCCAAACCACTCACCTGGGGTTGGAGAGGTGACTCAGGGATTGAGAGCACTGGCTGCTCTTACAGAGGACTTGAATTCAGTTCCTAGCACCCCTGTCTGGTGGCAACTCCAGGTCCAGGCATCCTCTTCTGGCTTCTGATGGCATTGCACACACCTGAACAAATTCACTCACAAATAGAAACACAGATAAACATAAAAATACATCTTTAGGCGAGATGGCTCAGCAGTTAGGAGCCCTGGCTGCTCTTCCAGGTGATGGCGGTTCAACTCAGCAGCCCCATAGAGATTCATAATTGTCTTTAACTCCATTCCCAGAGTATTCTGTACCTTCTTCTGACCTCTGTGGGCACCAGGCACAAGATGGTGCACCAACATGCTTACAAACCAAGCACTCATACACATAAAATAAAAAAAAAATCACTTAAAATTAAAAAAATAAAAGCACTTACCTGTATCGAACAGAGGGAAAGGGCCCTTACTCAATCTGCCCTGTATCTGTGGGCCCCACACTCACCGTCAGCCAACTGTGGTTGAACATCCCTAGTGAACAACCTCGTCTACTGAGCCCATCTTCCTCGCCATCATTCCTGAGCAGCACAATCTAACAACTGCTTACACAGCGCTAATGTTATATTAGGGATTAACAGTTAGGTAGAAGTTGGGTGTAGTGATCCCAGCACTCGGGTGGCAGAGGCAGACGGATCTCTGTGAGTTCCAGGACAGCCAGGGCTGTTACACAGAGAAGCCCTGTCTCAAAACAAAGTTATCTCAATTCTCAATATTATTGACACAGGAGGATGTGTGTGGTCTATGCAAACAGCATCTACTTTCTGGTGTAGACTTGGTGTCTGCAGATACTGCCATCCGTGGGGAACCTCCTAGAGGTCCAGACAGCACAGAGACTGCAGTCAGGATCTGACCTGCTTTGCAGGGAAGTTACAAGTCTTATTCTGCTCCCTTCTAGCTTGCAAAGAGGGAGGAGAGAGGAAAAGGGAAGAAATTGTTCTGACTTTCCTTGGCTTTTAAAATTGTAGTGTGCTGGCAAAATAGCTCAGTGGAAAAGGGCTTGTCAACAAGCCTGGTGACCCAAGTTCAACCCCCAAGATCCGCAGAAGAGAACTGAGTCCACAGAGTTGTCCTCTGACCTCCACAAACAATTACAATAATTAATTAAATCTCTTAAAAGTTTAAACTCATGGGGCTTTTCACATAGGATGAAACTTGGAGCATTTTCAGTTTAACTCCTTCCTGTTTCTCTCCAAAAACAAAAAAAAAAAACAAAAAAAAAACAAAAAACAAACCATCCCTAAAGCTGCTGCTGAACCAATCCACCAATGTGGGTGCAACAGCTCATGAGGCATGAGGGGGGGACTCTTGAGGACAAGGGCTTGCCTGGGCCCCCATCGGATACTTTCCATCCAAATCTCCCACACCTGGTGACATCTAGCTGCCCATGCCCCCCCATGTGTCACATGACCCCACATTCAGTGTTATCCTTCTCAGCTGACTTACCTGGAGCACAGAAACTTGTGTGGCAGTGAAGAACAGCAGGCTCCGTGTGAACCCTGACTCTGCTGTCCCTCAGACCCCGCTGAGCCTCAGTTCCCAGCCTGTAAAACGGAGGTGATTTTTAGCCTGCAGCTGCCTCCGCAGGTCAGGGCTGCAAGCTGAAGAGATAATGGGGAATCTGATCCTTGGAGCTGAGAGTTGGGGTGCTGGCTGCAGGCCCTGCAAGGCTGCTGGTAACCGAAGGGAGCCGGGGTGAAGGGGACAAGTGACCCTCTCTTGGCTTGGGGCCGTTTAGGGAAACAGCACCCCCTTGTGGAGGGAAGCTACTAAGGGTCCCAGAAAATGGCTTACTTAGAAAGTCCTGGTTAGCTGCCCTTGGGTCCTGAAGCTCTTCAAAGAGCACAGTCTAGATCATAAACACCGAGGCCTTTCTTGGGGGGAGGGGTGGCCACCTACCTCTTAGTCACATGGGAGGCACTTGGGGTGCTCGCTCACTGGCTGGTCTCTGTCTCCCCAGGTTTACAAGTCGTCCTGAAGTCAATCATGAAGGCGATGATCCCTCTGCTGCAGATCGGCCTACTCCTGTTTTTTGCAATCCTTATTTTTGCAATCATAGGGTTAGAATTTTATATGGGAAAATTTCATACCACCTGCTTTGAAGAGGGGACAGGTAGGTCTATACTGTGGGATGTGAGGTCTTTCTCAGGGGACAAAGCTCCAGAAAGACAGGCAGGGGCAGTGGTTTCACCAGCCCTGGAAGTGGGGACTCTGCAGCAATGGGCCTGCTTACAGTTCACCGGAGAGAAGGCTGTGTGTGTGACTGGGGGCCGAGATCTCGTTGAACATGCATGAGGCCCTGGGTACATCCCCAGCATGGCTACAGTGATGGGCTTGGGGGGACCCCTAGCAGGCAAGTGGTTTGCCAGGATGTGACCCCTGAGGCACCCCTGGGAGACACGGAGAGACAGGCTTAGAATGTGCTCTTGAGCAGTTTTCCCTGTGAGCTCAGGCAAATGCTGTAGTGTCTGGAAACAGCAGGAGTGTATCTCACCACGGAAATGGAGGGCGGGGCTAGATAACAGAGTACGAACAAGGGAGGGTCCTTCCCTGCTCCTCCAGAACCCAGCACCTGACAGACAGGTCCGGACCCAGGCCACGGGATCCCCGCCTCTGATAGGATCCTGTTCCATCCAGTCAGAACCCAGCACCCAGCAGGTGCTGCCTGCCCAAGGCCCCTTCATGCTTTAGCTAACCATTGGGAGACTGAGTCCAGAGGGAGCTGCGGTGTGATTTGGGCCCACAGAGGTCAGCATGGAGGTGCACTTGGGGCTCAGTTCTGACCAGCAAGGTGAAAGGCACAATATGCATTCACATTTGGAGATGCAGGCCCTTCCAGATGCATTTGCAGTTCAATCCTAGACTCCCCAAATTCGAGCTGCCTGAATGCCCCAGAACCAAGGAGACTCAAACAAAAGGGGGTACCTGTGTTTCAGTACTTGGACCACCTGCCCCAGAGCAGGCAATCTGGGTTTCCATAGCCAGAGTAAGAGGAAACTCATGGGCAAAGAGGCAGCCAAGGAAGCGTGGTGTGTGCAGAAGTGGTCTCGTACCAGCTGCACCAACTGACCCCAGCAGATCCACAGAGGATGGTGTCCTGGCCAGGTCCCCACTGGGAAGGTTGTTCTAGAAACTGGGACTTTGCTTCTTCTTTCGCCTGCTTCTTCTCCCCTGGGCTTGTGAAGTTTGCTCGATACAGAATGGCCTAATTATTTCTTTCTCCAATGAAGAAAGTGTTAATTGAAGCGGATCTATTTCTGCACCTGGTCTCACCCAGGCAGAAGACAGAGAAAGTGTCTCTCAGCCCCAAACAGAAAAACCCCAACTTAGGACCTAGGGGCTTAGGCTGTGGGATGTGTCCGGGGTGTTTTTGTTTTTGTTTTGTTTTCCCATCCAGGACTGGCTGGCTGGGGTCCCAGTGGGGTTGTGGGGGGACTAATGTAGGTGGAGCCATGGAGGGCAGCAGCCTGGATTCGGGAGGCGATCCAGAGAGCTCCCAATTAAGACTGTGATGTGTGAGTAAGAGACAGATATACACAGACGCCCCGGCAGCAGGCTAATTTTAAAATATATTTATAGCTGAATTTCTCCGACTCCGGATGGCTGTGTTTCTCGACTCAACCCGGGGAGTGCTTGGCGTCGACGACTAAGTTTGAGGGGGCTGGGGTCGAGCACACCTCTGGATGATGTTGCTAAAGATAGGTGGTTCCCAGCCACAGGCTTGGGGAGCCCACTTCCTGTCACCCACTGCCATCCCACACGTTCACAGACTCCAAGACAAAGCGAAATGCTTCCTGTTTTCTAAGAGTTCCCAGAATCCTGGATGAACCAGACCCTGAATCGCACACATTCTAGGCAAGGAGGCTGATGTGCAGTTGTCTCCGTGCTGCCCACTCACGGGAAAGCTGGGGGACTTTCCAGAGGCCTGAGGAAGTGGGGACACCAGAATTAACCAGGTGATCCCAGGGGGTTTCACGTGAACCGGATTTGGACTGGAATTGGGGCAGAGATACACAGGTGATCTTCCCGGGTGCCCCTGTATAACCCTGAGCCTTAAGCTTCAATGGTTTTGCTTTCCCGTCTCCTCACTGTGTGTGAGTCCATTGTGGGAGCAGCCTAGATATCAAAACTGCAAGCAAGGCCTTTGGCTGCCTTTGTTTACCTCACACTGTGCTGGGTTTTTGTTTTGCTTTTTGGTTGGTTTTGGTCTTTGTCTTGCTTTAAGACAATCGGTCTCACTGTATAGTCCAGGCTAGCCTGAAAGCAGTCATCTTCTGACATCCTGGGTGCTGGGGTCACAGGTGTGAGCCCTCTCTGCCCCTGACATGTTCTTTACTGTTGACAGGATGTCTCCATGTAGCAGGGGGCTACGTTCGGTCCCCTTCCCTGCATGGCAGTTGGAGTGGGTGCAGTAAAGCCAGCTGCACACAGGAAACGGATGTCTGTTGAAAGGAACTTGATTTTTATACTCTTGGCTGTTAGTTTTCTTTTCAAACATGTCATCTTTTGTTCTCGAGCCTTCTCAAGCCAGCCGTCCTAGCTCTGGGGAAGTTGAGGCAGGAGGATTTCCAAGAGTACGCAGTGAGTTTGTGGCCAGGTTGAGCCAGGTGTCCAGCCCCTCCCCATTCACTTCAATGCCAAAGAATTTGTGTGCCATGTTCTGCCTGTTCGTCCCCTGTAGGCTGTCTGGGGACGCAGTGTTAAATAGTATCCCCTGACACTCCTTACATGTCACAATGTATCTCCTGGTACTGGGGGAGAAAGCTCTCCTTCTGTTCCTACCCTCAGGTGAGGGTAGGATCCATGTGTACCTCTCCCTCACCCCAGAATCCCATGCATGTCGTGAAGAAAAGCAGTCAGCGAGGCTCTAGAAGTCTCCCAGATGACACGCATTCCTTGGTGCCCTGATCTGACCGTGCTGTGGATCATAGAACACATTCCGGTAGCTAGTGACTACGTAGACGACAGCATAGAATGCCAGCTCACAGGGCTGCCAATCAAGCCCAGAAAGAAAGCGCCACAGCATTTGGAAACCGAGAGGCATGCTTCTTGTTTGCGCATGAAACTATCTGATGTTGGGGAATCTAGCGAGTGGTCTGAGTGTGTGTGGGTGATGGACGTGAGCAAGGCTGCCCCGGAGTCACTCGATGTGGCAACCAGTGACACCAATGATAAACACATGGGAAAACACCTCTCTTTTTTTCTTCCCCTCTCCCTCGTTTATTTTTCCAGAGAAATATTTATTACCCATGGGTCAAGAATCAAAAGAAAAATAATAATGGAAATTGAGGACTGTCTTAGGGTTTCAGTTACTGTGACAAGACACTATGACCATGGCGATTCTTATAAATAAAACTTTTGGGTTTTTTTTGGGGGGGTGGTTTTCGAGATGGGATTTCTCTGTAGCTTTGGAGCCTGTCCTGGAACTAGCTCTTGTAGACCAGGCAGGCCTCAAATTCTCAGAGATCTGCCTGTTCCTGCCTCCCAAGTACTGGGATTAAAGGCGTGCACCACCACTATCCAGCATAAATAAAACATTTAACTGAGGCTAGTTTACAGTTCAGAAGTTCAGTTCATTATAATTGTGGCAGGAGCATGGCAATGTGTAGGCAGACATGGTGCCGGAGAAGGAGCCAAGAATTCTACATCTGCATGGGCAGGCAGCAGGAAGAGAGAGATCCTGGACCTGATTGAGCTTCTAAAACCTCAGAGCCCATCATTGACACACTTCCTCCAGCAAGGCCACACCCCCTAATAGTGCCAGTCCTGGGGGCCAAGCATTCGAAGATGAGTCTGTGGGGGCCATTCCTGTTAAAACCACCACAGGGAATATTTTCACAATACTAATTAATAACCATGACAGTGTTTCTGAGTTGCAGTCAGAACTGCACTTGAAGGACAATTTATAGCCTTCAAGAAAATGTCTCCATTTCAGCAGATTCAGAAAAGACAGGGGCCAGAGGTGGGGGTGCACGCCTTTAATTCAGGAGGCAGAGGCAGGGTGATCTCTGAGTTCAAGTCCATGCTGGTCTACAGAGAAAGTACCAGGAGCTGAAGAATCTGGTGCTGCAGATAGGAACTAAGAGATCTACAGCTGGACACTGATATTTCGTCCCAGTCACCACTTTCCTGTCATCAGTAGGTTCTTCTGACCCCTCCCTCTTACTCTCCACTGTCCCCTTTCTAGACGACATCCAGAGTGAGTCGCCAGCTCCGTGTGGGACAGAGGAGCCCGCCCGCACCTGCCCCAACGGGACCAAATGTCAGCCGTACTGGGAAGGGCCCAACAACGGCATCACTCAGTTCGACAACATCCTGTTCGCTGTGCTCACTGTTTTCCAGTGCATCACCATGGAAGGCTGGACTGATCTCCTCTACAATGTAAGCGCTGCTGGGGCACACAGGTGGCGTGGAGAGGGAGCCCTGGGGTGAGTTCAACACCCTTCTGGGCGGCGTGAGTCCAGGCCTTTAGAAATTCCTGAGTGTGGAAGTCTAGATAATATAGAGAGAGTACTCCTTAATGGTGCCTTGGCCAGCGGTTGTTAAATATGCTTTCTGTGTGCAAGCCTGAACTCAGCGTGAGTGGGACCTTTCCGCCTGGGCAATGCCATCCAGCGCTGGGCATCTTTTCCCATGACATATGGAGTACATGGGACCCAGGGGGTGACTGTGAGGATGTTGGTGTCCATGCTAAGTTACCTGGAATCCTTTATCTAAGCTCAAATCCATGCATTTCTGTGAGATCCTTCCGTGTGGGTTAAAGTCTCCCCTTTCCCCAGTAGGGAGCCACCAGCACAAATGTGGCTGAAATGTGGGTACACACACTGGACTTTCCACAGGTCTACACAAGCCACTGGCAGGACAGAACTGTGGACAGCCGGGAGAGAGGCAACAGGACATGGTCACAGACCATGGCTGGCTCACCCCCTCCGCAATGTATGACAGACACCCAGATTCTAGAAGCGCAGGATGTATTTGATTTAGTCACTTTCAAACGGGTACAGTTGGAAAGTGGCCACTTCACAGCTAGATCCGAAAAGGCACCTGTCCTGCCCTGTGTGCCGTCTGCTTAGTGACCGTCCCTCACCATGGGCCCTTCTGTGCCTTGACACATCTTCCCACTGCCTGTTTACACCAATGTAGTCATCCCTCAGCGGCCGTGGTCATTGGTTGCACGGCCCCTCTGATACCGTGGTCCAGGGCTGCTTCCGTTCCCTGTGTGAAATGGGGTGGAACACCTCCCCATGTTCTCTAAACCATGGTGTGCCAGCCTTTGCTGCATTGGTGATTCATGATACGTAGCTCAGGGCATGGGCAAGGGATGCTGAGTGCGCTCATTGCAGATGTGTGTTGATTTCTGACAACAGATATGGAGGACCAACTGCACAAGAAGAACCAAATCTATCTCTCGGGCTGGGAGATGGTTCCGTAGAGGAAGCACTTGTCTGACAAGTGTGAATTCTCACATGTGTGGTGACCTGCCAGTAACTGGAGGGCTCTAGAGGCAGAGATGGGGTCCCTAGGCAAGCTGGCCGGCTAGACTAACCAAAGCTACATTAACCAGGTTCAAGTGAGAGACCCTGTTCAATATTAGCATGCACTCAGTGTCAGCCCACAGCCTCTGCATGCACACATAGGCATGAAACTTGTGCATACACACATTGCACACAGAGGCAGAGACTTGTGCATACACACATTGCACACAGAGGCAGAGACTTGTGCATACACACATTGCACACAGAGGCAGAGACTTGTGCATACACACATTGCACACAGAGGCAGAGACTTGTGCATACACACATCGCATGCACACTACACAGGCATTTTTTAAAAATCTGTATTGTTCATCTTAGCGCCATAGGGTCACACTCTACACTTTTTCCATCACTCCTTCTCATAGCAATAAATTCTAGAATGGTCTTTGTGACAAGACAGAGTTCGTATTCTTTGTATAGCAGCATAGAATTGCATTGTGTTGCCACCCACAGTTTATGTGCTTGGTCCTTTAGAGAGGCATGTCTGGATGCCCACCACCGAAGGTCAGGTACTGTGGTGCCACGAGCACCGTTTCACTGTGGGCTTTTCATGCTTTTGTAGATGCAGATGGAGTCTATGGCCCCAAAGTGGGATTACAGGGTCAAAAGCTAAATTTATTTATAGGGTTGTTTTTTAAAAATGGGATGAGGGTAGGGAGATGGCTCAGATGAGAAAGTACTTGCTACACAAGTATGAGAACTTGAGGTTGACCAACAGAACCCATGTGAAAAGCTGTGGAGAAACACCCAAAGTTATCCTGTGACCTACACATGCATGCACACACAAATGCATGTACACATGCATGTAATTTTCAAATGCATACACACAGACATGCCTGTACTTACATACATAATACACATAGGCAAAAACAAACACACACATGGATATGTACACATAGAAGTATATACATACAAGCCGGGCGATGGTGGCGCACGCCTTTAATCCCAGCACTCGGGAGGCAGAGGTAGGCGGATCTCTGTGAGTTCAAGACCAGCCTGGTCTACAGAGCTAGTTCCAGGACAGGCTCCAAAGCCACAGAGAAACCCTGTCTCGAAAAACCAAAAAAAAAAAAAAAAAAAAAAAAAAAAAGAAGTATATACATACAATACATGCACACACATGAATACACACAGGTACACACACATACAAATACACTCATGCACATGCATATACAGTCATGCATGCACATATACACAGCAAGATGAAGGACATAACCAAGTATATTGCAATTCTTATAAACTATTTTTAAAACAGATTTGTGGGTTGGGTGTGGTGGCACAGAGCTGTCATCTGGGCACTAGGGAAGCCAAGACAGGAGGTCGAGACTTTGAGATCAGGCTGGACTACTTAGTAAGACACTATATCAATACAAGACCAAAGAAGGCAAGAGATGGCTCAGAAGTTAAAACTGCATAGTGTTCTTGGAGAGAAACTGGATTCTGTTTACAGTACCCACACTGGGTAGCTCACAACTCCCTATAACTCCGGCTCTAGGGGATCTGAGTCCTTTTCTGACCTCTGAGAGAACACATAATAATAACAATAATAATAATAATAGATAGATTGATTGATTGATTGATTGATTTTATCTAAAACCATTATGGAGTATCGATAGCCCACACTGGGTCACATAAGTCTCATGGTTTCATGGCAGTGCCAAGTTTCAAAAGCCTTGTGTAGCACTCTGAGACTTAGTGGCTCTCACAGTGGCACCTGCAGTTGATGTGGTCAGCAAGTGATAGTTTAGCAAGTAACTAAAATCCTCAACCTCCATGTTTGGCTCAACCTAACACCATCTTGCTGCCCAAAATAAGAGATTCAAAAACAGCCTTGTATTTGGGGCTGAAAAGATAATTTAGTGATTAAGAGCACATACTGTTCTTCCTAAGGACCTGAGTTCAATTCCCAGCACCCATATCAGGTGGCTTACAACTGCCTGTAACTCCAGTTCCAGGGGTCTGACAACCTCACAGACATACATGTAGGCAAATAAATAAACAAATCATTTTTTTAATGTGCTCTTCCCAGGAAGCAGAGGCAGGTGGATTTCTGTGAATTTGATACCAGTCTTTCCCACACAGTAGCTGCAGGCCAGCCAAAGCTACAGAGTGAGACCCTATCCCAGGGAGAAAACAAACAGCCCTGTGTGAAGATGTGCTCTTTCTGTTTTGGGTACTATCCTCCAGATAAGAAACTGAGGCTTCCCAGTGAGAGATTAGTCTCCTGAGTCTCCCAGACAATTTCAACAGAACAGAATAATTCTAATCCAACACAGGTCACTATTCTTTGCCGCCAGCCCCTCTTTGTCTTATGCCCGTAGTGTTTCTTTCGTTCATTAATTTATGTATACATTCTCTGTCTCCTCCTTTTTCTTCTCCCCTCCTCCCTCTTTTCTCTCCTTCCTCCTCTCTGTGCTTCTCCTCATGAGCCTCTTTTACTCCCTTCCTTTCCTTTGGTTAATGTCAGTGAAGAAGCAGCAAAACCGTTGCCTGTCTGTTAATAATCTCACACCTCTTGACTAATGATCACAAACAGTGGGGATGAATCTGTGGCCTAAGCCTTTTCTCATTCACAGATACTTGTCTCATTTCAAGTCAGGTGACTCTGGGGGACTGCCAAGCACTCATTCATCCAACAAGCGATGATTGAATACCTACTACATGCAGCGCCCTGTGAGTGCCTAACGTATGCGTGTGTATTGGCGACACCTCCTGTGTCGTGACATTTCAGACACTAAGGAGTTGCCCTTCTAGTGGGTGAAGTGACTGTTAGATCAAAGACAGTGGGCACAGACTATTTTATGCTCCGTGTGGCTCATACGGACAGAACGGGGCTACACACCAGTCCGACCTGCACTCTTTAGAACCTGAGTCAGTCAGGAGACACCTGTCTTGCCAGCAGGAAGGCCTGAGTCCTCAGGCAAGGTGCTGCATGCCTGTAACCCCAGCTCTGTGGAGGCAGAGATGAGACTCCATGGGGCTAGCCTTACCTACTGGAACAAGGCCAAGACCAGTAAGAGACCCTATCTCAAAGGAACTGGAGTCGTGGCTTCCCTCACCCAACACACACATGAACATGCATACACACACATGAGCATGCGTACACACACATGAGCATGCGTACACACACATACTAAAGAAAACTTGTAGATGCCGTGCATTTGAGATAGCTTAGGGCAGTGAGGCAGTCAAGGGTCACCCAAGGGACAGGTGGGTAGTCTCCTCCTGAGAAGACTAACAGAAGTGAGGGTAGCCCACAGGTCTTCTTAGAAGGCCAGCCCAGGCAGATGGAACAACCAAGACAGAAGCCCTGAGGCAGGACTGCCCTGGTCTTTTTTTTTTTTTTTTTTTTTTTAAAGATTTATTTATTTATTATGAAGACAGTGTTCTGTCTGTCTGTATGGTTGCTGGCCAGAAGAGGGCACCAGATCTCATTACAGATGGCTGTGAGCCACCATGTGGTTGCTGGGAATTGAACTCAGGACCTCTGGAAGAGCAGTCAGTGCTCTTAACCTCTGAGCCATCTCTCCAGCCCTGCCCTGGTCTTTTTGAGCAGCACTGGAGCTGCACAGGAGGTGGAGGGGCACGTGAAGGTAAGAGAGGGAACCCAGGAAGCAGTGGTGGTGACAGCCTCACAGGATGGCCCCAGAGTAACAACTGCTGAGAATCTGCGTGTTGACAAGTACAAACTGGGGCCCGTGGCCTCCAAGGTCACCGCCAAACCTTGGCTCTTCTGGTCGAATCCATCTCATCTTTATCTCAGAAATTGGAGTTGATTGTCTTCTTAAATTGAGGAGGTTTTTTTTTTTTTCTTATATCTTTTCTGTGGCTTTTTTTTTTCCTGAATGAACTAGGCTCAAAAAAAAAAAAAAGAGGGAAATAAACCATAAGGGAGAAGGCATCTAAGGATTTCTCTGGGCTTCAGCCATTAATTTGCCTGAAGAGTATTTATCGAGTGCTCACTAAGTGCGCTAGGACTCAGCAGTGCTTTTGAGTCAGAAGCCGCGGGCTCCTGGGTGCTGCTTACTGTGCTGAATGCCGCCAGAAGGGATGTGCATTAAAACAGTCGGAAAGCAGAATGACGGAGAAACCATTTGCTGCCCACCTGTGTGATGTGGCGCCGTTAACCTTTCCCAAGGAAGTAAGCAGAGGTCTGTTCACTCCAGATAGAGAACCCATGGCGAGGCAGAGGAGCGATCCCACTAGAGTCCAGTTTGGCAAACCAACGAATTCACTGGGCATACTCACAGGTGCACAGGTGTGGAGATACAGGAACATGAATGAGGGAGGGTTACTTCAGGGTGCAAGACCGTGACATGTGGTGAGTGTTGTCAACCTCACAGGATCTGGAATAACCTGGAGACACACCTAGGCACAACTGTTTCTCTTGTTTGTTTGTTTTGGTTTTTTGTTTGTTTGAGACAGGGTTTCTCTGTGTAGCTCTGGCTGTCCTAGAACTCACCTATAGACCAGGCTGACCTCCAACTCACAGAGATCTGCCTGCCCCCACCTCCCAAATGCTGGTATTAAAGCCTTGCACCACCACCACCGGGCTCAGGAGGGACTATCTCAAAGAGGTCCGCTAAGGAAGAAGGACCTCAATGACCACCAAGGGAACAAGCCTTTCTTAGGCTGGGATCTTGCACTGTATAAAGAGGAGAAACAAAACCAACACAGCCCCATCCCTCTGCTCCTGACTGCAGCTTGGCTGCTCCTACCTCCTGGTGCCTTGACTTCCCCACTGGGCGGGACTGCAGGGCTGAACTTTGAGCTGGAACACTTGCCTTTGGGTTGCCTTTGTCGGGAGATTTTATCCCAGCAACTGTGCGCAGGTACCGTTTTCACAACTGCTGTGTTGAGGACGGTCCTAACTGAGATGTGGATCGTGAGGGTGCTGGCCTCCTGGGGGGTGGGGGTCATCACTGGGAACCTGACAGGGAGGGTGCTGGCCTCCTGGGGGGGTCATCACTGGGAACCTGACAGGATGCTGGCCTCCTCGGGGTTCATCCATGGGTGAACTCAAACCTGGACAGACTGCCAGTCAGAGGCTAGGTGAGAAAGCAGGCATCAGGGTTGTCTCTAAAGGACATGTCCTTTCCCTGTCCCTTCTTCCCATAAACTGAGTGGCTTAAAACAACAGAAATTTGTCCTGTCCTCATTCCAAAGGTGTCAGCAGGCTGTGGCCTTCAGACACCTGTATGGAATCCTTTCTTTCTGTCTCTTCGCTCACTGACACTCTTCATCCCCACCTTGACCTCCCCATTGCCTCGTCCTTCTCTGTACGTCCCGTCCGTCTCTCTGTCCTGACTGCCTCTTTATGAAAGGACATTGGTCACAAGATTAGGACCTGCCCTGATGAGTTCATCTTGATATGGTAGCACCTGCAGAGAGTCTGGGGGTCACTTACAGATCCTGGGAGACTCCATGAACCGCAGGCCAGTGAGCATGTGGTTTTGCCTCTCTGCACTTGGGTTTCCCACCTGAGAGGACAAATGGTCGTACTCTCCTTCTTGGGGTTCACAAGAGGATTTTCATTGGTTTCAATAGGCCAAAGCTCCACGCCTGTCACACAGCCCTTGTCAGGGAGTTCAGTGCAGCCGAGTGCAACTGAGGAAAGAGGCTACCTTCCCGCCCCTCCACCACCCCGCTCCGTCCCCATCTGAGCCATCCCATGTGACAGCCCAGAGCCCTGCTTCTCGCTGGCTGCTGGTGGTGCTGGCTCTAGCTCCCAGCACTATATTTAGCCTGAGGAACTCGAACGAGAAGCTCAGCCCCACCGTGCCAAGAGGAGGACAAAGCCGTGCTGCCTTCTGTCCAGCATATTCCAGTGGCTTCTTTCTTCCTTCAGAGTCTTTCGGGAACAAAGCACTGGGTGCTGGGGTTGGCAGCACAGACTGTGGACTAGGGAGGGTCTCAGACACTCATTTTCTCCAGAATCCTGTCAGTGGCCATGACTAAATGTGACTTTTTGTTTTAATTATGTGAGTAAACACATTAGCAATAAATGTAGCTAATTCTTTTTCTCATATTGTAGAAGATGGAACTCAGAGTCTAATGCAAGTCAGTGCTCTACTTCTAAGCCACACCCCCAGCCCGATCTTAACTGTGTTATTATTTCAGAAGGGCCCTCACTATCATCTGGCTTGCCTGGAATTCTCCATGTAGACTAGGTTGGGATTAAAGGCGAGTGGTTAACTTTTGCGACAGTCTGTGCTGCCTGGGTTGACATTGCACTCGGTGCTCAAGTCATCCTGCCTCAGCTTCCGGTCACAGGTCGCTTTTTTCCTTGCATCCGTGATGTCTGGCTGCAGAGTGTTTCATGCTGTTGTGTGGCACTGTTCCTGGAGGAATCTGAGGAGGGACGCACCCACCTCAGATAGGGGAACCAAAGCACAGACACCACCAAAGTCCTGGAGGAATCTGAGGAGGGACGCACCCACCTCAGATAGGGGAACCAAAATAGGACACCACCAAAGTCCTGGAGGAATCTGAGGAGGGACGCACCCACCTCATATAGGAGAACCAAAGTAGGACACCACCAAAGTCCTGGAGGAATCTGAGGAGGGACGCACCCACCTCAGATAGGGGAACCAAAGTAGGACACCACCAAAGTCCTGGAGGAATCTGAGGAGGGACACACCCACCTCAGATAGGGAACCAAAGCACAGACACCACCGAAGTCATGTGGTGTTCCAGTAAGTTTTCCTGAGGTTACTTACAGGACTGTGTGTGAGAGGTTACTTAAAAGAACAAAAATGATTCATCACCAAAGTCCACTCCAGCAATGGTGGCAGCTCACAAAAACTGGAGACTTGGAATGCACCACACCTGCAGCCAGGTCAACAGGTAGAAGACTCTCTCAGGTGACTCAGTGGTGCGAGTATCTCTCAAGCAGTGTGTCTGGTCCCTACTTCTTTCAGGAGGCTCGGCTTATCTGAGAGTCCAGCAGCAGCCCTTGGGGAGGGAGAGGCGTAGTGAATCTGGTCAGTTTCAGAGGCTTCCTGAAGATTTTGAGTTGTTTGCTTCTGAATTTAAGGAGCATCTCTGCAAAGTGGATTGTTTCACCTCCCCTTAGAACATCCTCTGTCCAAAACAACCCCCCCCCAAAAAAAGGAACATCCTCTGTCTATTAAGAAACCTCCCTCTGAAGTCACTGGTTTTATCTCAGAAGAAATTGCTATACAACATGTAATTCTGTGTCTGGCTAGGAGTCACACGTGTGTGCTGTCTGTGTGTGGACATTTTCACTTGGCATTGCTGTACAGTTCCTGTGGCAGCCTGTCATCCGAATTCCACTCTTGTATACCGCCTCCTGCTGGTAATGTTCTAGATTGTTCACAGCTTGGGGCATCTTTCTGGTGTGCACTGTGAACATTCTTGTGCATGTCTGAGGTGAACATAGCTTCACATTTCCATTGGGTAACCATCTGGGAGTGGCGTGGCCAGGGCTTGGTGATGCACCCATCAGTTTGAGTAGAAACTGCTATTTCTCAGAGAGCTCTGTCCTTTCAAAACTTATATTATCTTGGTGTGTTGGTGCATGGCTGTCATCCCAGTCAGCAAGATCAGAAATTTGAGGGCAGCCTGGGCTACATTATGCTACCCTTCCTGAGCAAACAACAGGTCTCGGTGTGTGGTTCAGTCCTAGAGTTCTTCTGCCACATGCGCAGGCACTAGGTTTCAGCCCTGACACAAACAATGACAACAAACCATAGTAAAAATCTTATCACCAGCACCAATAGCTCAAAATGTGACTTGATTTGGAAATAGTCACTGCATATGTAATTTATTATATTGGGGTCAGTAGATGTCCCTAAGCCATATGACTGATGCCTTTATGGAAAGGATAAATATAGTCAGACGCACACAGGAAGTATGCCATGCTAAGATGAAGGCAGAGTTGGAAGTGAGTGACACAGGACGGGCAGAGAAGTATCAGATGCCTGGAGAAAGATGGGAAACAGATCCTCTCCCGGCCTTCAGAAGAACCAACCATGCCCACAAATTGACCTTAGAGTTCTACCCTACAGAACTGTGAGATAAATTTCCATTTTAAAGCCATCCAATTTGTGACTTTTGTTACAACAGCAACAGGACCCTAATACATTATAGTTCCTTTGTGTCAGCAGGACCTTAATGTTCCAGTTGCTCCATAGCCTCACTAGTGATTGTAATATCAGCCTTTATTGTTTTAGCTTTCTTCCTATAATACTTGTGCTTACTTCTAAAGATGAGCTTTTAAAGCCACACTTAAGAACTCACATTTTCCAAGTGCCACAGGTGATCAACCACTGGAAGGATCCTCTATCCCTAGACTGTAGGAGAATCTTCTCCAAGACACAGGTCAGGTCCACAGATTTGGTCATTCAAAACTCACATCTGGCACTCTGTGACTCTGGGCTTGTTGGTTGTCTTTCTCAGCCTTCATTCCAGTTGTAAAAGTGCACATGGTGGTTATATAGTGTTTTGTGAAGAAGATACAAGTGAATTATATAAGTGATATGTTTAGAGGAGGGCAGACACATAGTAAATGCTCACTTAGTGTTCATACCAGTCATTCCCTGCAACCAGCTCTCCCCTTTTCCTCTCATCCCATCCCCCCTCCTTTCTTCATCCTCTTCATTTTCTGTTTTCATCTTCTTTTCCCCTCATTCTCTTTCAGTTTTCTGTTCTCCACTTCAGAAGTATTCTATCTGTGGACTCCTACTCCCTAGAGATAGTTTTCTATCATGTGATTCTCATCACATTCCAGGAAGTGAAGGAGATAAACTTGAGGAACAGGCTTGTGGCTCTGAATTCACCAGACTATGAGACTGTAACCATATGCTTCCTCTAAGGGGAAATGGTGACTATGTAAAGACTCATGTGGGATCCAGGGATTCATTCTTTTCTACATTTCAGTGGTGTGTGTGTGTGTGTGTGTGTGTGTGTGTGTGTGTATTTCCTTCTCATTTCAGACTCAGGTCCAAAATCCTCTTAGGCATCACCTTGGCTCCCAGATGCCTTGAGAACTGTGTGTGACATGAGAGAGCTTTGTCCCCTGGTGGTACCTTGATGATATTCCCCACCATCTAAACTTTATCCTCCACTTGGCTTCCAGAGTGCCAGGATCCCACAAGTCAATCACAGGAGATGTGACGCTAACCCTATTGCTCCTCCTCAGTCCCACCTGGGCCCCACTCCCATCTCACATGGTTTTCCTCTTTGCACTCTGCAGAGCAACGATGCCTCAGGGAACACTTGGAACTGGTTGTACTTCATCCCCCTCATCATTATCGGCTCCTTTTTTATGCTAAACCTTGTGCTGGGTGTGCTATCTGGGTAAGTCTTTGCTACTCCACCCTCCATCCCACTCTTCCTAATGAATAAACTTCTTTCCTGGTTTCATTAGCAAGCCCACTGTATAGATTGTGTACTGCTAGGATCGATCACTGAGGAAGCCCTTACTGGGTTTTCTTGTCTGTTGTTTTTTTATATATATAAAACCAATACTTTGGGGAGCTGGAGAGATGGCTTAGTATTTGAGAACACTAGCTGCTCTTCCAAAGGACTGAAGTGAACCCAGATGGCCATTAGCAATCATCTTTAACTCTAGTTCCAGGGAATCCAACAACTGTTTTTGACCTTCAGGTACCAGGCATATACATAGTACACAGACATACATGCAAGCAAAACACCCATACACACAAAATGCAAATAAATAAATCTTAAAAAATAAAATAAATAACAAGCTATGAAGCTATGGGCAGTGACTCACACATGTAATCCCAGCACTCAGGAAGTAGAGACAGGAGAATCGCCACAAATGTACTTCATAGTCATCCCAGGCCAAGTTGGGTTACAGAGTGAGACACTGTCTCATAAAAACAAAACAATGACAACAAAAAAAATACATAACAAAATCAAACATGTGTTTTCCTTGGGACTGAAGAGATAGCCCAGCAGTCGAGCATATCTTACGGATAGGCTGGTCATGTTGACTCACGTCCTTGATCCCAGTGCTCTGGAGGCGACAGCAAGTGCATCTTTGGGCATTCAAGACCATAGTGAAACCCTGTCTCAATGAAGGTATGGGGCTAGAGAGATAATTCAACAGTTGAGGGCATGGGCTTGGTTCCCAGGGGTCTGATGCCCTATTCTGACCTCCTCTGGCACCAGGCACATACCTGATGCTCACACATACCTGCAGGCAAAACGCTCAAGCACATACATCTAAACCAGAAAAGAGTGATTACTGCTGTTGCAGAAGACCCGAGTTCAGTTCTCGATATCCACATTGGGCAGCTTGTAACCACCTGTAACTCCAGCTGTAGGGGATCTGACATCCTCTTCTAGACTCCAAGGGCACCTGTGCAAGTGTGGTACATACGTACACACACACACACACACACACACACACGTAAATAAAAATTATAAATAAGTATGTTGAATGCATTCTAACACAAATGCCCCCCCAAATCCACAAAATTACTTTAGTTAAAAAAAACTTAAGGGGCTGGAGAGATGGCTCAGAAGTTAAGAGCACTGACTGCTCTTCCAGAGGTCCTAAGTTCAATTCCCAGCAACCACATAGTGGCTCACAGCCATCTGTAATGCGATCTGGTGCCCTCTTCTGGCCAGCAAGCATACAGAGAGACAGAACACTGTATACATAATAAATAAATAAATCTTTAAAAAAAAAACTAAATTATAAATAGACTCCCTATTTCTCAGCCAATAATTGTGGGAGCACATGATGCAGCCCGATGCTGCCAATAGCAACCCCTGGTTCCTTCAGGTTTTCACTCTGACGTCCTTATCCAAGACTTTTGCTGACGGATAGTTGATGTCTCAAGATGGCTGCCCTGTGAGCCAAACAGGAAGGAGAACTGCTGACAGCAAGCAGACTGGAAGGGTTTAGCAGGAGTGTTCTGAGAGATGGAATTGGTGTGTGGCAGCAACAGTTGGCTTAACTTCAAGCTCAGATGTATGGGAACATCAGGAAATGTGTACACTGTCAGACACTCCCAGCCCTGAAAGATTAGGACGCCCTCCTAGAGGACTGACTTCCATGTTGAGAACCACTGCGCTTCACCGCATCTCCAAACACACGTGGCCTCTGAAAGTTTTCCTAACAACAAAATCCGTGTTGTTGGGGGAGTCAAGAGAGTGTTTTCTGTTTTTAAGACAGGGTCTCCTGTAGCCCAGAATGATGACCTTGGGTTTGTGATTCTCCTGCCTCCGTCTTCTGAGGGCTGGAATAAGAGGCACGTGCTCCCATGCCAGGTTTATGTTGTGCTGTGGGGGGGATCCCAGGGCTCTGCCCATGATCGACGGGTGTTTCCCGATCAAACCCTATCACCGCCAACCTCTGGCTTCTCTGTGATCCTGCAGGGAGTTTGCCAAAGAAAGGGAACGTGTGGAGAACCGGAGGGCTTTTCTGAAGCTCAGGAGACAACAGCAGATTGAACGTGAGCTCAATGGATACATGGAGTGGATCTCAAAAGCAGGTTAGGTCCTTTCACCCTGGGGTCCAGAGATGGCATCCCAGAATCGCAGTTGCCCTTTGGAGGGGTCTAAGGGAGGGTGCTGGGTGGAGACAGGATTCAGGTTGCCAGCTGCGGAGCAGGGCCTGTGATGCCCACCTGGAGCCCAGCGTTGGAGGCGCTGCTGGTTCACTTGCTCTTGCTCTGGGAAACACTATGACCAAAAGGGTCGATCTTAGCTTACTCTTTATAGCCCACCCCTGAGGGAAGTCAAGGGCACAAGTTCAAGGCAGGAATTGATGAAACAGACATCATGGAGGAACACTGGTTACTGGCTTGTTCTCCACACTGCAAAGCCCAGGGACACAGTAGTTCCTCCATCTCTAGGCTTGGGTGCCTTGGAAGTCCCTATCTGGTACCAAAAACCTGGAGAGTCACATGTCCTCAGTGACAGAAGCCTGGAAAGGCTGGTTCTGATACCAGAGAAGGATCAGCAGCAGCAAATGAAGGAGAGATTGGCTCCTCTGAGAGAGACCCAGACAACCTCCTCTGCCATGCCATTGCCCTCTGGGCTGCTACACCACACCAGATAAGACAAGACCATTCCTCAGACAAGGCTTCCCATTCAAACGATTCTAATTTGTAAAAAGGTGACATTAAAACCAACCATCACATGAGGCTAAGACAGGAAGGTTAGGTTTGAAGCTAGCCAGGGCTATATAGTGAGACCTCCTTCAAACGAGAGAGACAGAGACAGAGAGACACAGAGAGAGAGAGAGACCATCTCTTGTTTCTGTTTGGTTAGTTGGTTGGTTTTTTTGTTTGTTTGTTTCAAGACAGGTTTCTCTGTAGCTTTGGAGCCTGTCCTGGAACTCACTCTGTAGACCAGGCTGGCCTTGAGCTCACAGAGATCCACCTGCCTCTGCCTCCAGAGTGCTGGGATTAAATGCTTGGTTGTTTGCTTGCTTTTGAGACAGGGGCTCGTTGCTCACGTAGCCCAGACTAGTCTCAAACTAGCCAAGGATGACCATGGACTCCTGATCCTCTTGCTTCTGCCACAGCTGGTTTATCCTAGTCATGTTTTAAATCAAACATGGGTGCATGTCCCGTCTCCAACTCCTCTTAGCCCTGTACCTCTGCAATGACCCAGTTTCCTTAGCTGTTAAATGAAGGTGGTGATAGTGAAGGAATCCAGTGGCATCTGGGTACTTAGTTTCAGGAACCCACAGACACCAGAATCAGCAAATGCCCAGAGCCCTACAGAATGACCTAGTATATCTGTAGCCTTCAGGCCACCTCCAATGGGGTCTTGGACTCACAGTAGCCTAGTGCCTTAGGTAGTTGTGTATTGCTAGGGAAGGACAGAAAAATGTCTGTGAACGTTGGGTACAGATGTTGTTGGGTTTGTTTGTTTCTTTCTTTTTTATTCTTTGGGAGCCTGCCACCCAACTGCCAAATAAATACATGGAGACTTATTCTTACTTATGAATGCCTGGCCTTAGCATGGTTTGTTTCTTGCCAGCTTTCCTAATTTAAACTAACCCATTTATCTCCTTTTGTATTTTGCCTCTGGGCTTTTTACCTTTCTTTATTCTATATGCCTTTCTCCCCTTTTTCCTCCATGGCTGACAGAGTGGCTGGCTGTGTGGCTGGCCCCTTCTGTTCCCTGGCTTCTTCTGTTCCCTGGATTTCTCCTTCTATTTATTCTCTCTGCCTGGCAGCCCCACCTATCCCTCTCCTGCCTAGCTATTGGCCGTTCAGCTCTTTATTAGACCAATCAAATGTTTTAGACAGGCAAATAACATAGCCTTACAGATTAAACAAATGCAACATAAAAGAATGCAACACATCTTAAACTAATATTCCATATAGATGCACTTTTGTCTCAGTGTTTCTGGGCTGTGTTGGGGTCAATCCATGGAAGCAGAACCAGTCCCTGTGGGGAGCAGACCACCTGTTCACAGGGCTGCTGAGGATTCAGTAAGAC
This sequence comes from Microtus oregoni, assembly GCF_018167655.1. Lineage (NCBI taxonomy): Eukaryota > Metazoa > Chordata > Mammalia > Rodentia > Cricetidae > Microtus > Microtus oregoni. Next base: position 51,107,609 of record NW_024543073.1, read on the forward strand.
ACCCAGGCTGAGCCGGTCAGAGTAGCACCTCACGTCAGTAGGCATGTGTTTATTTACCAGGCATCTGGCAAAAACAGGACACATGCTCTGTGCCATGCGCAGTGGTCGTACACACTGAGAATGTGGCAGATCCCTGCTGCTGGCTAGGAGAGACAAGCTCCACCACCAAGAGCAAAGAAGGAAAATAAGCAAGACCAGGCATCCTGAAACACCTTGTCTCAGCACTGGGGCAGTAAAACGGGAGGATCGGGAGTGGGAGGCCAGCCTGGGCTACACAGCGAGACTGTCTCAAACACAGAAGTAGGGAAGAGAAAAGGCAAGGTGGCAGGGGACAGCTAGGGTCAGCTGAACAGCTAAGGTCTCTCTGAACAAACAAATCTGAACACAGACATAAAGGAAGTGAAAGGGGAGCTCTGGGGTTGCTGAGTGGGAGAGAGGTTGAGAGAGGGGAAAGAGCAAGTGCAGAGGTCCTGGAACTGGTGTCCCTGGCAGGCCAGGCTGAGCAGGGCCAGAAGCCTGAGGTTAGCCTATGCTGTTACATTAGTCCAGTTGTAGTTATAACATGGTATCCAAGGCTGACTACTGACGGGAAGAGGTAAACATCAGCGGTTACTAAGTGTCTCTTACTTTCTTCCTGCTGTGATGAAAGCAACCTAAGAGGCAAAGGTTTTGTTTTGGCTCCACACAGCTCCAAAGTGATAGAGCCGGTCAGGGTGGGTAGACATGGCAGTGGGAGGTGGAGGTATGATGGCAGGAGCAGTAGGCTGGCTGGTTGCATGACATTCACACTCAGCGGACAAGCAGAACCAGAACAAGATGTGGTGCTTGGCTGTAAGCCGGAAGACCCGCCCCCAGTGACTTGCTTCCTCCAAGCAACCTTCCCAAACACCAAACACCAACTGGGGTCTGGGGGCTCAAATGTTTCACGTCTGACCACAGAACTAAGGTTCAAGGTCATGGCTCCAAAGGAACTCAGCCTAGAGAAGACTCTAGGTCTGTGCTGGACGTGGTGGAGCTTGGATTTAATAGATATCATCAGACAAGGAAGTGAAATGGGCGAAGAACAGGCTTACCCTGACAGCTGACTTGTGCAAAGAGCTCGTACGTCCCTTCCAAGGACACACATCCTGTAACTTAAGGACCTGCCCTGTCCCCAAAGCGCTGTTCCACAGTGTGGAGTCCACCTATGCCTAAATTACATCCAAACTACTTCTGCTGCCGATTATACCCTCTGCTAGGTGGGGCCAGGATTTAGAAAGCAGCTGAGCTGCCTGGATCAGGTTGGACTGGACCATTGGCCGGGGGCAGTGAGTGTGGCCAGGGTCCGTCCTTGATGGTCAATCTGGAAAGCCCTTCAGGAAGGACCTTAACTCTGCTTTTCTCCTCAGAAGAGGTGATCCTTGCAGAAGACGAAACCGACGTGGAGCAGAGACACCCTTTTGATGGTAACTGCTCTGAGCCCAGCATGAAGACGGGTCCCAGGGGAGTGGGGTTAGCTGGGGCTGGGCACGGGTGACTGGTTCTAGCCGGTATAAGTAGGCCATGCCAGGAAGAGATGTGAGACTGGGCTGTGCATGGAGGTTTGAGTTATTGAGGAATGGGCCTCTGGGAGGAATTTTAGAACCTCGTGGGGAGCAGGGGGAGGTTCATTCCTGACTTGCCCTTTTCTCCTTTAACCGTGTGTCCACAGTGTTGCTCTTCTGTAAAGTGCACATAATAGGGCTGGTGAGATGATTCAGTGGATGAAGATGTCTGTGTGCAAGCTTAGTGGCCTGAGTTCCATCACCAGAACCCACATGGCAGAAGCAGAGAAAGAAGTGTGTGCACACATTCATGCACACAAGCTAACACATACACATACACACACACATACGTGCGCACACACATACGTGCGCACACACCAGTGTTACTAATAATGAGGAAGAATCCCATCTCCGGGCTAGACTGACAGAGCACATGCATAAAGTTCTGGGATTCGTCTGCAGCACTGCCAAGAAAGGGAGGGGGGGAGATGACTGCCCACCCCCACTGTCCCTGAAAAATGTGGTCCACTCCAACCAACCAGATCCCTGCAGCTCAGTTGCTTCCTAAATCCCAGCCCCGCCCAGCAGTGGGTGCAGTAGGAGCAGGGAAAAGCAGTGGAAGACAGATAGGAAGTACAGTGCAGTGTTACAGGTGTATAAAAATGTCCTACTATTTGGGGGAGTTTGGAGAGATGAATCCTCAGTTAAGAGCACTTGCTGCTCTTCCAGAGGATCCAGGTTCCCCTCCCAGTGCCCACATGACAGCTCACGCCTGTCTCTCCAACTCCAGAGGGTCTGACCCCTCTTCTGGCCACTCGTGTGCACAAATACACATGCACTTGATTTCTTTTTCAATCTTTTTTTTTTCTTTTGTTTTTTCAAGACTGGGTTTCTCTGTAACTATAGAGCCTGTCCTGGAATTAGCTCTTGTAGACCAGGCTGGCTTTGAGCCTGCAGAGATCTGCCTGCCTGCCTCTGCCTCCCTAGTGCTGGGATTAAAGGCATGCACCACCACCACCCGTCTTAAATCTTTTCTTTTTTTTTTTTTTTTTTTTGATTTTTCGAGACAGGGTTTCTCCGTAGCTTTTGGTTCCTGTCCTGGAACTAGCTCTTGTAGACCAGGCTGGCCTCGAACTCACAGAGATCCGCCTGCCTCTGCCTCCCGAGTGCTGGGATTAAAGGCGTGCGCCACCACCGCCCAGCTAAATCTTTTCTTAAAAACCACTATTTTGTGCAGCAACAACAAAAAAACAATTAGGAAAAAAATTTAAATAGCAAAATGACAAAAAGAAATTAAGAATCATAGATCTTTTACTTGGGAGTAGAAAGTGATTCTCTCTGGAGTGTTTCGAGTCTCCTTTAGAGTGTACATCTGCTGGAGAGCCTTGGGGAGCAAGCCTTGGCACGGGACAGTTGTCCCAGCCCCAGCCAGTGCAGCACATGTGTGCTAGGTTAAGGGTGGACTATACCTCCTGTCCCAGAACTTCTAGGACGTGAACCCTGCTCTGAATATTCAAATGGACCAGAGCCAGCATTGTGATGCACACCTGTGATCTCAGTGCTCCAGAGGCAGAAGCAGGTGAATTTCTGTGTGTGCCAGGGCAGCCAGGGCTATGTAGTGACACCCTGTCTCAGAAAACAAACAGGACTGGAGAGATGGCCGAGAGGTTAAGAGTGCCGGCTGCTCTTCCAGAGGACCTGGGTTTACTTTCTCAGCACCCACATGGTGGACCACAACATTCTTAACTCCAGTCTCAAGGAATGAGATGCCTTCTTCTGCCCTCTGTGTGCGCTGTACACATGTGCTACACAGACATACACTCAGGCAAAACACCCAGGCACATAAAATAATAATTGCTAATTAAAATAAATAATAAAAACTGGCCAGGTTGAAAACAGTGTTTCTGAGCCTGGACTTCGGACTATAACTGAACAGTACTAGACTCCTGTCTGGACTCCCTGCCTTCCCCAGTGGCAGCTTGCACGTGGATGCAGTGGGCATGCTGTGGATCAGTGGGCATGGCAGCACGCTGTGTCTGCTGCCACCCTGGCATGAAAGGGTAATGCCGTCTTCTCTCGCCATGTTTCCCTTGTTGGAGCTCTGCGGAGAGCTACCCTGAAGAAAAGCAAGACGGACCTGCTCAACCCTGAGGAGGCCGAGGACCAGCTGGGTGACATTGCGTCTGTGGGTAAGTCCCTATCTCTGTGCCAGACACTGTCCATCACCCAGAAATGGGAGGCCGAGCCCTAGGCTGGGCGGCTGGATATGCCAGTGTTCTGGAAGTCACATTATGATGAAAATACCGACGACCCCCCCCCATTCTGCTTTGTTTTTTTTTTTTGGTTTTGTTTCTCATACCTGGTTGGATCTTGTCTCGTAATATTATTGTAGTCTCCCAACTAAAGGAGCCCCACGAATCTCTTTACTGTAGGTTAAGTCCAAACTTTACTCATTTACTCCTAGTTACCTTGGCTAAACCCATTACAGCTGAGTGTCCCTACTCCAGAATACTCTGCATAGCGGGACGTGGTGGGCACACCTGTGATCTCCGCATGCTCAGGCAGAGGCAGCTGAATCTGTGAGTCAGAGCCTGGTCTGCCTAACAAGTTCCTGGCCAGCTGGACTACGCAGTGAGACCCTGTTTCAAAAACAAATACACGTGACAAAACAAAACCCTCCGTACCCAAACTGTTTCAGATTCCGGGCATTTCCAGACTTGGGAATATTTCCATATTGATGTGTCATGTCTTAGTCGTTGAACCAACGTCTAGAACAACATTGATTTGTTTCTCATACACAGAGCCTAAAGGTAATTTTAGGCCCCTTTAAAAAGGCTTTTGTATTACCAGGGATGGAGGTGCATGCGCTTAATCCCATGACATAGATCTCTGTGAATTCCAAGATAACAAGAGTTGCATGGTGTGACTCTGTCTGAAAATAGTATAATAACAACAATGTTGTGGGCAGGCAAGATGGCTCAGCAGGTAGAGGTGCTTGCCACTAAGCTCGAGGACCTGAGTTCGATACCCGGAATCAACATGGAAAAAGGAGAGAACCATCTCAAGTTGTCCTCAGACACTCACGGCACTTGACACAGAGACACACAATGAATAAGTCACATTGTATTTTGGAACACAATTTTGTACAGGAAATAATGTTGATGTGTGATTTTTTTTTTTTTTATTATCTTGTTGTGTATGGTGTGCTGGGAGAGGACCCACATGCCACAGTGCTGTTTCGGAGGCAAGAGGACAGCTCTCTGGAATTCCAGAGCACTTTAGCGGTCTTGCCAGCGCCGTCGTGGACTTTTCCACACGTGGCGTTGTAAGGTCGCATTTGTATCTTTAGATTAGGAATGTCAGTCTGGGGTCACTGAGTTGGGGATATGGTGCTGGGTTCCCCATATCCCCATGAAGCAGAATTCCCACCCACATGAAAGTCTCCACCCAATGAGAACACACATTAAAAAGAGATTTGGGGCTGGGGATGGCTCAGTCCATAAAATGCTTGCCTTGAAAGCAGGGACAACCCCAGAACCCACATCAAGCCGGACAGAGTAGAACACTTGTAATCCCAGCGCTGGTGACAGCAGACTCGCTGGCCAGCCAGTCTCGCCTAATGGCTGGGTCCAGGCCAGTGGGAGACCAGATCTCAGAGGAGGTGCAGGGTTCCTGAGGATGCTCCCTCAGGCTCTCCTCTGGGCTCCACACAGATGTCACCCACACAGAGACAAACATGCACAGAGAGCATGCAAACACATACACACACCAGACACATTCGCACAGACAAAGGGAGTTCCAGGACGGATCAGCAAAGGCTTGCTGCCAAGCCTGACCTGAGTTTGATCCCCAGGATCCACATGGAGGGTCCCCTAACTTCACATGCGCACTGTGGCCCATATGTTACAGTAAGTTAATTAATTTACTAATGCAAATTTTAAAAATTTAAAACACACACTGGAAAAAAAATTCTATTCCGAGAGAATAACGGAGCTGTAGAGATGAAGCCCGGGCTTGGCCCACCCTGACACAGTAGAGCGTGGTCAAGGAAGGGTTCTCAGAGATGACATTGAGTGAGCGCTGAAGGCTCGCTGCAAAGGTGTCTCTCAGCAGTGCCACTGGCGAGTGTAGTGACCGAACTTCAAAGGCACTGGGGATGTTTGGGGGTGCGATGGGGAGGGACTCGTGCATACACACCCTTCTAATCTCAGCCGTAGCACCATTTCTCTGGAACTCTGGGCCCCAAGGGTGGCTCTACCAGATGACACCTCCTCCTTGCTGGGTTCTCTGAGGAAGGACCCTGCTGTGCACATCCATTGTCCCACACCGATTGGCGATGGGCCTGCTCCTGGGGATAATTACAGGAACAAAGAGAGGAATGACTGACTCCCAGCTCCCCACTCCCTAGGCCATTGCGCTTGAATAACAGGACGCTCATTCATAAACTTGTCCAAGACAGATCGTCACCGGCCCCCACCTGCTGTTGTGCAGTCCCTTACCCAGTTAGGGTGCTTTGTAATGCTATTTTAAAGCTTGTTTTCGATGTCTGGCCCGAACACACTTTTGTTTGTAATGACTGTTATTTCTGTTTCCATTTGTGGGCCCACCTGCTCCTGTCCTTTGAGAAGGTGTTGATTGCAATGTCTGATTTGTTTCATGCTTTCAGTCAGTTGGCCTTAAGATCTGTCTGCCTGTCTGTCTTTCCTTCTTCCTCCTCCTCCTAATTTTATTTATTTATTTATTTATTTATTTATTGCCATACGTGGTCTCTTTGTGTAACCCTGAATAACCTGGGTCTCACAAAGGTCTAAATGCCTCTGCCTCCCAGGTTCTGGAATTTAAGGTGTGAGCCACCAGGTCTGGATTTCCCTTTTTATTATTATTATTACTATATTTGTTAGGGAATGGAGAGAATTAAGAGCACTGACTGCTCTTGCAGAGGGCCATGGTTCAATTCCCAGCGCCCACATGGCAGCTCACAACCATCTGTATGTCCAGGGAAATCTGACATCTTCTTCTGACCTCCCTCAGCTACGTATGGTGCTCTTACATACATGCAGACAAAATGCTCATACACGTCATGTAAAAATAAGTCTGTCCAGATCTAGTGGTGCACGCCTTTAATCCCAGCACTCAGGAGGCATAGGCAGGTGGATGTCTATGAGTATGAGGCCAGCCTGGTCTACCTAGAGTTCCAGGTCAGCCAAGGCTACATGGAAAGACCTTGTCTCAAAAATATTTGGTATAGTATGTGTGTTCATGTGCATGTGTAGACATGCATGTCAGCATACACGTGTGGAAGCCAGAAGACAGCTTTTGGAAGTAGGTTCTGTCTTTCTCTCATGTGGGTCCTAGAGCGCCAACTCCAGTCATCTGGCCTCATGGCGAGAACCTTTACCTGCTGAGCCATCTTGCAGGCCCCACTCTTTGCTTTGCACGATCTTAGTAGGCAAGCATTTTGGTGATGTAACGGCGTAAACGAATGCAGACAGATTGTAAAAATATATATAGCTTTAATGGCGAAATAGACTTACAGAACCACCATTCCCGCGGAGACCAGGAAAGCAGAAAGAGAGGGCTGGGAGCACGCTCGCCAAATTTATAGGCAGACATTAGCCCAAGGTGAACACGCCCCCCAAGGGGTGGGACTTATCCCTACATCTCCCCTTTTTGTCTAAATAAGAGAGAACCAAACCAAATACAACTATATACAATAACAACAAATAATAAATATAGCAAACAATATTGAGAACAAAAGCTTTGCTAAACATTCTATCTCAAGGAGTCCAAATAATGTAGAGAGTAACTACAATTATATAATCTTCAACTCCGTCAAAGATCTGAGAAGGGAATAAACACTACTCAGCAAACGAGATATATCCAAAATATGCAACGATTGACAGAGACAACTGACTACCTGGGCAATCACCCAAAGTCTCCTTTGCAATGTTGAGTCAACCAATTTTGGCTAAGGCCTAACATAACTGACATACCATTATTAAAGGCAAGGAACTTTTCAAAACTATCATACCCTGTCTTGGCAGGATATGACAGTCCTGTTTTATCCATTGATGTATCTCTGTCAGTGGTTGAGGTATGGGCATTTCTTTGCCAAAAGGCCAGTTCTGCCAAATAGAAAGGCTCCAGATGGAGTGTCTTTGGTGCTCAACATTCTCTCGGGAATAGAGCGGTGTTGCCAGGAGCAATTGTGTCTCACTATCACGAAACTCTGAGTTAGATTAAAGGCCATTTTCTACAGCTCTTTGAAGAGGTTGAAGATTATCTATACTGAGCATAACTCTATATATCTAGAGAACCTGATTAGTCTAATTATAAATGACAAACTTAGATGACTATTTATCTACATAATTCTCAATATCTATCTAACTTAAAGACTAAGACAATGAACAACTGTGTAACAAATGAGGATAATGACCTCCAAATATAAACACTGTACAAATATACATTGCAATATGGTAAATATATATCAATACACAAACATATAAGTATCTTAATCAGAGGTAGAAATGTACACTGCAATATGGTAAATATATACAATATATATATATCAATACAATATATGTCAATACATAAAAATGTTTTAAACAGACATAGAAACATGCATGCATACAATAGTCAATATAATTTAACTTTGTATCAATATACAAGAATCGATACCAATATATTTGTCTAAAAGCAGTAACTCACAATTATAAATCTATTATCCTATCATTCCCTCTTTTTTTTTTTTTCAAAATGATCCCTGAGCTTATAAAATTCCTCCCCCAACCTCCCAACCCCTAAATGATGTCCCTAAACCCAGGGGAAAACTTTACTGGGAGAGGGGACGTCATCCTCTAAAATTACTTCCAGCTGTCATGGGGGCAACGTTCTTTCTGGGGGATTTTGTGAAAGTAAAATGATGGTTAAATTTCAAGATCAATGTCTTTTAAAATTGCAAATAGTCTCTGAGTATTTTGTGGAGGTCTGGCCAGAATGTTGTACAAGATGTGCACCATTTCAGCTAACCAAGTTGGGATCGTCTTGTGCAGCTGGTACCCAAAACAGGTCTTGTAGTAGCGCTATCAATATCATGACGTCATATCAACCAGGTAGAGTTGTTGTTGTGGGGCCCCATCTTCTTCCTGGAAACTTCAAATGTCACTTCAGGAAAAACTCATTGTTCATTGTGAAAAACTTAAACATTAATCATATAGACATATATAGACATACATATATATATTCAATGAAAGGCATGATAGATATATTCAATGAAAAGTATGATAAATATGAAGAAAAGCAAAGATGTTTTCTAAACTCATATTTCTTTCTGTCCCATATCATGGCTCCTGACATGAGACAGAAACTCCAGAAACTCTGGGTTTTTCTCTTACTAACAGGCTTGGAATTGGAGAGGGACTGAGCCAGAGTCCAACTTCAAAACCAGCTCTATATATTTATAAAGAAATGTTTAATAAGACATATATATAAAAATTAATACTTACAAAATGTGTCCATCCATCAGTAATTAAATATTCAGGGTCCCTCAATTTCTTTGAAGATGAGTATTTTCCTATGGAGATAAGAAAAGAACCCTGCCTCCAACCTATCTGTATTTCTTACCATCGGTATGTTCGCCATCCTTATGGAAGAACTGTTATTTATCTTTCCAAATGGCTTCTCTTCTTCAAACCGAACCTTTATTAATTTTGATGGTATCCACAATTTTTCCTCACCTGTGGAGATAAGAGCAAAACCCCTTCCCCAACGTAGCACATCTCCTGGCTTCCATTGTGAGGTCAGCACATCCTTGAAATAAACTGGTTGATTTAGTTCAGTAGACTTTTCCATTATCCAATGTCTTTCTGCAGCCGTTGTTCCCTTCTCATTAGCGCTGAGAAAATTCAAGGTTAACAAAGCATTATGTAACCTATTTCTGGGGGTCTATTCCACCCCTTTCTGTTTGTTCAACATATCCTTTATAGTTCGATTTGATCTTTCTATGACTGCTTGACCTGTAGGATTGTATGGTATACCTGTAACATGCTTGATATTGTAATAATCAAAAAACTGTTTCATTTTCCTAGAAACATAAGCAGGACCATTATCCGTCTTTATTTGTGTAGGTATACCCATGATAGCCATGACTTCTAATAAATGAGTGATTACTGAATCAGCTTTTTCTGAACTTAAAGCAGTTGCCCACTGAAAGCCTGAATAAGTGTCAATGGTGTGATGAACATATTTTAATTTGCCAAATTCTGCAAAGTGGAACACATCCATCTGCCAGATTTCATTCCTTTGGATGCCCTTTGGATTAGCCCCTGCAGGCAGTGGCGTTTGGTTATAGAAAGAGCAAGTAGGGCATTTCTTTACAATCTCCTTAGCTTGTTGCCATGTAATTGAAAACTCTTTCTTCAAACCTTTGCTATTAACATGATGTTTTTTGTGAAATTCAGAGGCTTGTAGCACACTATCAATCAATAATGGATCAATTTCTGCATTACCTTGTGCTAGAGGACCTGGCAGACCCGTATGGGATCGGATGTGTGTTATGTACATAGGGCAAAGCCTGTTCCTGATCAAATCTTGAACCTGGAGAAACAATGAGGTTAGTTCAGTATCATCAGGTATAAATTCAGCAGTTTCAATATGTAAAATAACTCTTTCTGAGTATTGTGAATCTGTAACTATATTAATAGGTTCTTTAAAATCCCTTAGCACCATAAGAATGGCATATAATTCTGCCTTCTGGACAGAATTATACGGACTTTGTTCCACCTTACCCAAGTCTTCTGATTTGTAACCTGCCTTCCCTGATTTATTGGCATCAGTATAGAATGTACGGGCTCCAGTTATTGGAGCATCACGGATGATTCGAGGAAGAATCCAAGAAGTTCTCTTTATGAAGTTAAGCCTCTTGCTTTTTGGATAGTTGTTATTAATGTCTCCCAAAAAATTAGCACGAGCTCTTTGCCATGGTTCATTGTCTTCCCCTAATTTCTTTAGTTCATCAGCAGTGAAAGGCACTATAATTTCTGCTGGGTCTATGCCTGCTAGTTGACGAAGTCTCAGCTTGCCTTTTATAATTAACTCAGAGACTTTTTCCACATAAGTTTTCAGTTTCTTACTTGGTTTATGTGGTAAAAAGATCCATTCCAAAATAATATCATCTCTCTGCATTAAAATTCCTGTAGGAGAAATTTTTGATGGTAGTATGACGAGAATACAATCGAGCTCTGGATTCACCCTGTCCACACGTGCCTGTTGTAATTTTTCCTCAATCATTGTCAGTTCCTTTTCTGCTTCAGCTGTTAATTCTCTGGACCGTTTAAATCTTTATCACCATCCAAGGTTTTGTTCAAATGAATTATTAGATCAGGTGTTATTCCGATAGCTGGTCGTAGACTGGAAATGTCTCCTAACAGTCTTTGGAAGTCATTTAGAGTCCGTAGGCGATCTCTCCTAATTTGTGCTTTTTGTGTCTTAATTTTATAACCTAAATAATTAACAGAATCTCCCTTCTGAATCTTTTCAGGAGCGATTTGCAATCCTCATTTAGGTAAAAGTACCTTTATTTCTTCAAACAGTCTGTTCAAGGTATCCATGTTTGAATCGGATAACAAAATGTCGTCCATGTAATGGTATACTATAGATTTGGGAAATTTCTTGCGTATTATTTGCAATGGTTGGTTCACAAAATATTGGCACAGGGAGGGGCTATTTAACATACCCTGGGGGAGAACGGTCCAGTGGTACCTCCTCGAAGGTTGAGAATTGTTATAAGTAGGCACTGTGAAGGCAAATTTTTCTCTATCTTCTTTTTGCAAAGGTATAGTGAAAAAACAATCCTTTAAATCAATAACTATAAGAGGCCATCCTTTTGGTAATAAAGAGGGCAAAGGAATTCCAGATTGCAGAAGGCCCATAGGTTGAATAATCTTGTTGATGGCCCTGAGATCTGTCACCATTCTCCATTTACCTGATTTTTTCTTAACCACAAATACAGGAGAATTCCAAGGGCTGGTAGATTCTTCTATATGTCCAGCATCTAATTGTTCTTGTACCAGCTGTTCTAAAGCCTGTAACTTTTCCTCAGCTAAAGGCCATTGCTTTGTCCATATCGGTTTCTGAGTCAACCATTTTAGAGGCAAGGCTGTTGGTATCTCTTAAGGGACATGAATTGCTTGTTCTTGTACAGCCCGAATGGCCGGTTTTCTCCGTTTGTAATATTTTTTAATATTATTCTCAGAAATATAGGCTCTAGAAGTAGCAGGAATGTTAATTTCGGTATTCCATTGTTGTAATAGGTCACGACCCCATAAATTCATTGCGATATTGGCTACATATGGCTTTAATTTTCCTGTTTGTCCCTCTGGCCCTATACATTCAACCCATCTCGTGCTCTGCCTTACTCGAGATAGGGTTCCAATTCCCAGGAGCTGAACATTTACATTCTGAAGAGGCCAATACGGATGCCAAGATTCTGGGGTAATGATACTTACATCAGCACCTGTGTCCAGCAGGCCAGTAATAAAAATGCCATTTACACACACTCTCAGTTTAGGTCTTTGATCATTTATAGAAGTTTGCCAAAACACACGTAACTTATCTTTCTGATCATTATTGCTTGTAACAGTAGGCATGTGGCTTCCTAATTGTCCTGACAAGGCACGTTCTCTGCAGAAACTGGAAATGACTGAACCATGTTTGCCATGGGGGCCTGTGAGGCCCCCCCCCCTCACGTTTCCCGACTGTATCAGGTTGCCTTGTCTATCTCCTGTAGACCTGCATTCATTCGTCCAATGTCTGCCTTTTCCACATCTTCTACATAAACCTGAAGGCTGAGTCCTATTTCTGTTATTTCTAGAAGATGCATTATTATTATTATTATTTCTGAAAGATGCATTATTATTATTATTATTATTTCTGAAAATCCGTTGTCTACAATTCCTTTTCATATGACCCATTTTGCCACAATTAAAACATTTGGTATTCTGGTGTCTCCTTTTAGCATTGGAAATTGCTTCTTCTACCCATGCTTCAGTGCCATAATCAAATGTATCAACATTGAGTGTATGCAAGACCCATTCTTCCAAGGGCGCTGATCTGAGCTTTAAAGGGCCCAAAATCCTTTTGCATTCCACATTTGCATTTTCATAAGCCAAAGACTCAATCATTATACGTCTTGCTTCTGGGTCAGATATCCCTATTTGTACAGCCTTAGTTAATCTTTGTAAAAAGTCACTAAAGGGTTCTCTCTGACCCTGTTTAACTCTGACAAATGATTCCATTCTCTGTCCTGGGTCTTGTACCCTGTCCCAAGCCCTTAAGGCTGCTGTAGTACACATGGAGAGTGTGTTTTCATCCAAATTAGCTTGTTCCTGAGGGTCAGAAAAGAGCCCTTCACCTAGAATTTTATCTAGGGAAATGTCAATTCCCTTCTCTTTTTCCTGCTGTTCTAAAAGTCTAGCCTCTTGCCTGAATAAGCATTTCCATTTCAATTGCGGTCCACTCTCAAGTACCGCAGAGCTCAGCTGGAGCCAGTCCGAGGGGGTTGCTCTGCTTGTCGTGGCCCAAGATCTTAGCATCTCTTTCACAAAAGAGGCTTGCATCCTAAAAGTCATGACAGCCTGTTTTATTTCCTTGAGATCATTCATACGGACAGGCTCCCATGTATCCTCCTTGATGACCCTAGGGTTTCTGGAACCAATCACCGTCTCTGTTGTTATTACTGGAAAGGCAGGTAGAGCTGTAGGTAGAGCTTTGTGGAAATTGTCCCGGAAAGATTTACTCACAGATGTAGTTAAAATTTGCCTTTCTACCCTTTGCTCTTCTTCATCAGAATTTAGAAATTCCTCAATCTTTTCAATTCTATTCACCATTGCCTTCTGCAATGTCTGAATCTCCTGTCCAGAATTATGTTCCAAAGCCTTCATTGAGGATTCTAAAGTATGAAGTTTGTCCGTTAGAGATAACATCTCATCTTTGGACATAATTTTTATGGCATAAACCGTGCCTTCTTGTATTGACAATCTTTCCATCAATCTGTCATAAGCTTTAGACAAAATCCGATTGTCACATTCAGCAGTTTTGATTCTCTCAGTTAATGTTTCATTTCCTACAGAAAGGGACTGAAGCTTACAATCCAAATCAGCTGTTCCCTCTTCCATAGTAATGAATTTCTCCTTAATATCAGCCACTAATGTTTCAGTTCCTACAGAAAGGGACTGAAGCTTACGATTCAAATCAGCTGTTCCCTCTTCCATAGTAATGAATTTCTCCTTAATATCAACCACTAATGTTTCAGTTCCTACAGAAAGGGACTGAAGCTTAAGATCCAGATCAGCTGTTCCCTCTTCCATAGTAATGAATTTCTCCTTAACATCAGCCTGGAGAACTTCAAACTGATTCTCAATTGTTTTTAAGCATTCAATCTCTGCCTTAAGAATCCTGGATTCGTCTCGTAAAGACTTTATCATATTTCTATTATCAAACCATTTAGTGCCAATGAAAACTACGAATCCCAGAAGGATCCATAGATGTGGGGTGATAGACACCTCTTGTAAAATCTCCCACATGGTACAATTTAAAAAACTGTTAAATTCTTGAATACTAATGTGTTCAGACATTTTATTTATAAAAGAAAAATTTTTTACCTTCAATGATCAGTTCCTGCCAGTGGTGGTCTCTGTGTTTTTGGAGCCTGTCCTAGAACTAGCTCTGTAGACCAGGCTGGCCTCGAACTCACAGAGATCTGCCTGTCTCTGCCGCCCAAGTGCTGGGATTAAAGGCGTGCGCTACCACTGCCTGGCCGGCCTCAAACTCACAGAGATCCACCTGCCTCTACTTCCCAAGTGCTGGGATTAAAGTCGTGCACTACCGCTGCCTGGCCGGCCTCAAACTCACAGAGATCCGCCTGCCTCTGCTTCCCAAGTGCTGGGATTAAAGGCGTGCGCTACCACTGCCTGGCCGGCCTCAAACTCATAGAGATCCGCCTGCCTCTGCTTCCCAAGTGCTGGGATTAAAGGCGTGCGCTACCACTGCCTGGCCGGCCTCAAACTCACAGAGATCCGCCTGCCTTTGCCTCCCAAGTGCTGGTATCAAAGGCGTGGGCCACCACTGCCCGGCCAAGTCACTTTGTATCAGACCAAATCTGCCGCTGTGGCAGCTTTTGTTGCAAAACCGCAGGTACTTGAGCTTCTGCTAATTCAGGCAGTGGGGTTCCGCTGCAAACTTAGCCAAGGCAGGCAGAATGGGCCTGTGTGGCCGAGTATGTCTCGGACTCGGCACTGGGGCCGGAGTCATGAACTGAAAAACAGCACCCAGGAGGGTGCTGTGTTAGCTAGCGGGCTACCCGCTGGAGTGGGGGCAAAATAGCCCACGTTGGACGCCAAAATGTAACGGCGTAAACGAATGCAGACAGATTGTAAAAATATATATAGCTTTAATGGCAAAATAGACTTACAGAACCACCGTTCCTGCGGAGACCAGGAAAGCAGAAAGAGAGGGCTGGGAGCCAAATTTATAGGCAGACATTAGCCCAAGGCGAACACGCCCCCCAAGGGGCGGGACTTATCCCTACATGGTGATGTTGTTGTGTACTTGAGAGCCCAAGTTGAGACCTTGTGAGTTAGACGGATGCCCACTCTTAGCGAGCTTCTGGTCTTCCTCATCCTTCGTTCTGACAAACATGAAAAAGTGATCCAACCCCGTGCTGACGAGGATGAGGGAGACTGACACTCTGGACACTCCTTAGTGGAGGCATCAATCTGTAATGTTCCTGATTTATTCATGATATATCACTTGGCATTGTTTAATTATAGATTAATTGATTTAATAAGATCAATTCCTTGACTTACTGTTCATGCAGCTTTTATTTATTTGCTTACTTGGCTTTGCAAAGCTGAGGGCACAGCCCAGTGAGTGCCATAGGGGCCAGCTCCCCTACTCAGCTCCATCTCTGGCCCCTTTACCGACTGTTAGTTCTTCAGAAGTGACTTATTCTCTTGTGCAGGAGTGCTGCTTACTGGCTTGCTCCCTCTGGCTTGCTCTGCCTGCCCCCCCCCCCCCCCCCCGCACCCTGACCACCTGCCCACATCAGTCCCCCACAGGCTTGCCTACAGGCCGGTCTCACAGAGGTATTTTCTCAATTAAGATTCCCTCTTTCCAGATAGATCAAGGTTTGAGTCAAGTTGAAGCCACCCAGCACATCCCTCTAGGCCCCAACTCATAAAGTGTTCACCCCCTCCCATTTACGCTAGAGGCTGGAAACACGTAAGAGGCAAACCATAACAGTAATACACACGGTAACTGCTCAAGCTAGCCATGCTGCGGTGTAGACACGCTTCAGAACCACCTACAGAGGCTGCAGATGGCACAACAGGGAAGTTGCTCACTGCCCCTGTGAGACTCTGGTCGTTCCATTCCCAGCACCCATATAGAGCAGTTCACAACACCCTAGTTCCGGGGTACCTGACATCCTCTGCTGGTCTACGTGGATGGGTGCACACACACAAACCATCGTAGCAAGTAGTTTAAAAAGTCCGGTTATGCAATCCACCAGCTTATCGGCGATTCGTGTCTACTTGTATTAAATGTAATTGTTTTTTTTTATAAAGTAAGTTTTTTTTAATATTTATTTATTTATTATGTATACAATATTCTGTCTGTGTGTATGCTCAAAGGCCAGAAGAGGGCACCAGACCCCATTACAGATGGTTGTGAGCCACCATGTGGTTGCTGGGAATTGAACTCAGGACCTTTGGAAGAGCAGGCAATGCTCTTAACCTCTGAGCCATCTCTCCAGCCCCCTGTAATTGTTTTTATAAAAATAATTAATCATAAATGGTAGGGGCCATGACTCAGTAATAGAGTGTTCACCTACTGTGTTCACCTACTGTGTGTGACTGCTGTGTGCAAGACCCTGAGTTCCATTCTTGGCACTATCAAAAAAGTAAAGAAAGAAAGAAAATAGAGAGTATGGAGCACGAGAGAAAGGGGAAGCCTCTGTAGGTATAGGCTCCAATCGGTTATTACACTCGGGGCCTGGAGAGATACTCAGTGGGTTAAAACACCTAAGTCCAGTTCCCACACTCACATCCACTGGTGATGCTTGTCCTTTCCCGGCCTCATGAGCATCTGTATTCACATGGCACACGTGTGTGCGCACACACTCTCTCACACACACACACACACACACAATGAAAACACTTTTTAAAAATTATTATATTCCATTTAGACTTTTTAAATGTTGGTGTTTGTGGTGTGTGTCCTGCTTGCATGTAGAGGCCATGGAGGACCATGTAGAGGCCATGGAGGACACCGGGTCCTGGTCTAGCCCTCACCTGTTCACGTCTGTGTGGGTGACATCTGCGTAGAGCCCAGAGGAGAGCCTGAGGGAGCATCCTCAGGAACCCTGCACCTCCTCTGAGATCTGGTCTCCTACTGGCCTGGACCCAGCCATTAGGCGAGACTGGCTGGCCAGCGAGTCTGCTGTCACCAGCGCTGGGATTACAAGTGTTCTGCTCTGTCCGGCTTGATGTGGGTTCTGGGGTTCAACCCAGGTCTTTGAAGTTTTAAAACAAGCACTTACTGACTGCGCCATCCCTGTTTAATGTGTGTTCTCCTTGAATGGCCACTTTCGCATGTGTGGGAATTCTGCCTCGGTCTTGTCCCCAGCTCAGGGCCTAATAAGAGCCCATGACCCCTCAGTTCTCCAGTGACCCTCAGCTGAGTACTCCTGATCTGAACATCTAAAGTGCACCGAACCCTAAACAGCCACTCCATGCTGCAAGTGGGCAGTCCCTGTGGATCACTTGGGACCCAGCATCCTGCCAGCCCTCTTCCTGGAGCCTTTGGAGCATGTAGCTCCCACAGGGAACTTGCAGCACAGCTCAGCTCCATCTTGTCCTCTCCTGTGACCCCCTTCCTATGGGCCTCCTCACCAAAGGCCATCCTGAGTCTCACTTTCTCTGTCCTTTCCTTCGCAGGGTCTCCTTTTGCCAGAGCCAGCATTAAAAGTGCCAAGCTGGAGAACTCAACTTTTTTTCACAAAAAGGAGAGAAGGATGCGTTTCTACATCCGCCGCATGGTCAAAACTCAGGCCTTCTACTGGACCGTGCTCAGTCTGGTAGCCCTCAACACGCTATGCGTCGCCATCGTCCACTACAACCAGCCCGAGTGGCTCTCCGACTTCCTCTGTGAGTGCTGCTCTCTGCCGGCTTCTGCTGCTCCTTCGGCCCTTCCCCAACCCGCCCCTGCCTAGGACCAGTGACCATTTCTGCAGCTGAAACAGGGACCTCGCAGCTGCTGCTACAAGTGGAGCTGCCTTAGACTGGTGTTAGACCTGAGGCAGCTGAGCAAAGACATAGCTTGGCAGGGTTGAGGGCATGACGCCACCTGCTCTGGCTTAGCTCTGGGCAGTGACATGGGGGCGGAAGGAGTGTGTGCCGGAGCCTGTTCTCACACCTGCAGCCAGGAAGCCAAGACAAGACACACAGACGAGCAGACATCCAAAAGAGAGAAAGACAGGACCCAGCTAGATGGCTCAGTGGTAAAGGCTCAGGTGTCAAGCCTGGAAACCTAAGTTGACTTCCGGAACTCACCTGGTAGAAAGAGAAAAGATTCCCACCAAACCTCTGGCTTCGCAGGAGCACTGCGGCATGGGAATATACACACACACACACTTACACGCACACGCAGGCACATACATACATGCACAAAGCACAAAGTAGTAAAAACAAAAAAGAAAAGAGAGACTGGCAGAGATAGATCTGAATGCAAAGACAGACAGGCTCAGAGTAAGACAGACGGACAACGAGGCACACTGTCAGCGTCCTAAGCACCTCCCACTAAGCCCCAGCTTTTAAGGCCCCAATCTGGTTTGTAGTGTTCCCACTCTATAGTGCAGCCTTCTGTGACATGAACCATTGAAAGGGACACAGAACACAGCCAGACTTGTTCCGCCCATCTTTCTCACAGTCCTAAGAATACACAGCTACTGTTTCTAAGTGAGATACAGGAATACAGACAGAGTGCAGATGGAGGAGATAGGAGACAGTGACCAAAAGAGCCACATAGAGACAGTGGCACTGCTCAGAATGTCCATGAGATGTGCACTTTCAGGTTGGGAACCTTAAAACCACAAAGTGTCTTGCTAGTGACCCCTCTGCCCCTGCTGTCCTGTAGACAGCGACCCCCCTCTGCCCCTCTGCTGTCCTGCACTGCAGCGACCCCTTCTGCCTCTCTCTTCTCTTCCCTTCTTCGCAGTGCTAGCATTAGAATTAACACACAGTAGGCAGGGGTTCTACCACTGAGCCATGACCACAACCCCACCCTGGGGGATTATAGGCCCCCAGCCCCTACCTCCTTCCTTGTTCACTCTCCTCTCCTCCTCTGCCTTCTCCTTTTGCCTCCCCTCTGTCTGGAACGGGCCCTTTAGAACAAATGTGAGCCTGCGTTAGTTCCTCAGAGGATGCAGGACCCTCTACCCATTTCAGGATTACCTAGACTGGGCATGGGCACTGGAAGGCGGGAGCCCCCAGGACTGAACAAACTCTAAGGATAACCAACAGAAGAGAGTGTGGGCCTGACAGGGATATGGATGGCCTGGCTCTCCCCTGGAGGCCCCTCGAGAACTACTAACTCCTTCGTGCCTACTGGCTGCCTCCTCCTGGAGCTATTAGCCTTCTGACCTGTTTCCTGCCTTTGCTCAGAAGTAGCCTAGGACAGCTCTAAGGGATGGTCATGCCTCTGACCTAGAAAGGCCTGAATTCTAATCTAAGGGACTATTTTCTTGAACTGTCGTGGTCCCCAGGCCTGCTGTCTGGCCCCACAGGACACCCCAAGGGGACTGTCCTTCCTTCACCTGACCCGCTTCCAAGCTACATCATTGCCTTGGTCCCTCTGGAGCCGTGTAATGCAGGCTATTCGCTTGCCGTCAGAACCTCTTGATCGCTACTATTTTTACTCACCTAGTTCCCTCCACTAATCATTTTGCAGTCTGTCCTGGTTAAGGAGACGGGATTAGAACTTCCTGCCCGGAGGCCTTGGTGTCTGTAGACATCTTTTAGTTAGCCCCATTTTCCAGTTAATGAAAACAGAGACAGAGAGGCAAAGGAACTTTTCCCAGGTCACACAGCTTGTAAGGGATGTATCCAGGATTTCTGTTCCTAAGTCCAAACTGCGTCTGATGGAAGTCCTACCCCCTAAGCCGGTTCAGGCTATCGGCCATCGGTCAGAGATTTTCAGTACTAAGGTGTTCTGTAAGGATCAAGAATGACACGGTGTGAATCTTAAGATGAAGTTTCAGAGAAATCCAGACCAGAGCAAGTGAGCACCCTTGGGATTGATGACACGTGCTTCTGGGTCTCAGGATCTCTCTGTAGAGGGTGGGTCTGACCATCCTGAGATTCTCCTGGTCCCTTCAATGTTGCCTGTCACCAGCTCCCTCGTTTCCATGGTAATGAGGGAGCAAGCGTCTCAGAGAGCGCCCCCTGCTGGATCTCAGAGGGACCAGCTATTATAGGCAGATCTGTTTCTCTAGCTGCTCTGTCCCAGACACTCAAGGGTTTTTCCTGAAAACAAGGAGTTTTAGAAAATCCTACAAATCAAAGGAAGTTAGGACAAGATATCACGATGAGGGTTTTTTGGTAATCGATTCAAACCACCTCTTTAAAGCAGGGCCTAGCTAGGGCTCTTGACGATCCTCTTAGCCAATCCACACTACTGTAACAACACCAGAGGCTGGGTGATTGAACATCAAGAGACAGTTCCTTTCTTGAATTCCTGGAGCCTGGGAAGTTTCCTTGTGGCATTCGGGCAGACTTGGTTGTTTGCTGGAAAGCTGTCTCTGCTCCCAGTGCTGTGTCCTCTGAAAGGGGGACTACCATGTCCCCATGAGAGGCCAGAAGACGAACTCCCATATCAAGACCTATTATGTCATATCGAGGGCTGTTGACAGGACTCTGGGGCCTGATGCCCCTTCGGCCACCACACACTGTTCTAACAGCTTCATACCCCGTGGGAGCTGCTCCCTGGGGGAATGATTACCGTTTCAGAGGCCAGGTGTGATGGCACAGGCCTTCAATCTCAACACTTGGGGAGGCAGAGGCATGTAGATCTCTGTGAGCTTGGGGCCAGTCTGGTCTAAATAGGAATGCCAAGACTACGTAGTGAGACCTTGTCTCAAAAAAAAAAAAAAAATTCACAGATTTCCAAAAGGGAACACAGGCATGCAAACCTTGGCAATCGTCAGGCAGAATTAGCTCTGGAGCCGTAATTCTGAGGTCTGTGGGAACTGCTCTAAATCCCCAGTCTGTCCTTTCTTTCCACCTCCTTTCCCGCTTGCTCCTTCATTTGTTTATTGCAGTGCTGGAATGGAACCCAAGGCTTTATCCATGCTAGGTTAGTGCTCTACCACTGAGCCGTACCCCGCTGACTTACTGGAGGATTCTAGGCCGGCTTTCTATGGCTGATCCAAAGCCTCTGCCTCTCAGTGTCTAGTGTAAACAGGCTTTCCACACATGTATGGCTATGCCCGAAACCCAGCTAGTCACTTAGTAAATGTAATAAGGCATTACATCAGTCAACACAAAACTAGGTCCGTAGCAATATCCTACACCCAGCTTTCCTCATCAAACCAGGGCAAAAACTATGAGAAACTGAAGCCCATGGGAAAGAATCCTTGCATAGCTATCCTTGGCCATGTTACACAGAGTATCGTCTCTACCTCCCTGCCTGCCGGGGAGACACGGGAGAAAAAGCAGAGGCTTGGGGTCTTCCCCGTGGCCTAACCCACTGTTCTTCCTTTTCCTTCCAGACTATGCAGAATTCATTTTCTTAGGACTCTTTATGTCCGAAATGTTTATAAAAATGTATGGGCTCGGGACGCGGCCTTACTTCCACTCTTCCTTCAATTGCTTTGACTGTGGGGTGAGTACCGCATTCTCTTAGGCTCTCCTTCCGGATCTTACTGGCGGTAGCTGATACCCAGGGACTTCATATGGAAGTGGAGGGAGCCATGTGCAGGTCATGGCTTCAGCCCTGGACCGGAGGGTAGCCTCGGCTGTCCAGTGGGTGGAATCAGGAGGCTGGACGTTAGGTGAGGAGGAAGGAGGGGGCACTGACGACACACAGCTCTGCTGTCACTGTAGGTAGGGACAGTTAAGCTGTCTTAGTAGAAGTGGGGAACCCAGCAGTTCTGTGGTGAACATGGAAAGAATGGAAAACTCAAGGCAGTTGGGCAATGGTGACACACACCTTCAATCCCAGCACTGGGGAGGCAGAGGCAGGTGGATGTCTGAGTACAAGACCAGCCTGATTTACAGAGCTAGCTCCAGGACAGCCAGGACTACACAGAGAAACACTATCTCCAAAAACTCAAGGCCAGACATGGTAGCAGGCACTTTGATCCCAGCTCTTGTGAGGCAGAGATTCTGTCTATCTCAAGATCAAGAAGAGTTCAAGACCATTCTGAGCTATATTGTTCAAGATTAGTTTGTTCTTCCTAGTGCAAAGGACTCGCTACACAATGAATTCAAGGCAGACTTGGACTACATGATACTTTTTTAAGAAAGCAAAAAAAAAGCTTGGGCCAGCAGGATAGCTCAGTGGGTAAAGGTGCTTGCTGCCAAGCCTGCTAACCTGAGTTCAACCCCCAGGACCCACATGGTACAAGCAGAGAACCAACTCCTGCAAACTGTCCTCTGCTCATATTGTGGCAATATACCCAATCATATCCACAATAACAATAAATAATTGAAAATAAATAAATATAAATTAAATAGAGAGAAAACGTGAAGAAAACCAGACATCAAAGGTTACATATCACCTAATTCCATTTCTGTGAAGTGGCCAGGGAGGCAGACCCACAGACAGGAAACAGATCCTCAGTGCTGTGGCTCAGGAGGGGAAAGATGCATGGGGCCTCTCTGGGGCTGCAGGGCGGCCTGGACCAACAATAGGCTCTTGTGGATGCCTCTGTATACCCGGAGGGTTAATTTTATAGTGTGTGCTTCGTGGCCGTGTGTGTGTGTGTGTGTGTGTGTGTGTGTGTGTGAGAGAGAGAGAGAGAGAGAGAGAGAGAGAGAGAGAGAGAGTTTGAAACAGTGTTTCTTTGTAGCCCAGGCTGGCCTCCAACTTCCAGTGATCCTCCTGCCTCAGCCTTCAAGTGCTGGGCTATCAGGCATATGTGAGCTGTTAATAAATAGAAACATAGAGGGAAAAGATGAGTTTGGGTACCATCTGTTAGTCTCTGTGACGAAATACCTGACAGATGCCAGGCATGCTGGTGCGCGCTTTTAATCCCAGCACTTAGAGGCAGAGGAAGACAGATATCTGAGTTGGAGGACAACCTGGTCCACAGAGTAAGCTCCAAGACACCCAGGGCTACACAGGAAAACCCTGTCTCAAAAACAAAACATACAAATAAAACCTGACAGAAACAACCTAAAGGAGGAGGGAATTTTGAGCCCTGGTGATATCCTCCAGCCAGGTCCTACCTCTTACCAGCCTTACAGGCTTCCTATAAGCCTAACTCTAACCTGTGGAGACTTCCCGATAGAGGCCACTATGTTCCCTGAGGGGTGGACCTGGTTCAGGCCCTGGAAATGGGTTGGAGTCCTGAGGTCAACCGTGACCTTGAGACTAGGTTCTCTGTTGCAGGTCATCATTGGGAGCATCTTTGAAGTCATCTGGGCTGTCATAAAACCTGGTACATCCTTTGGAATCAGCGTGTTACGAGCTCTCAGGTTACTGCGTATTTTCAAAGTCACAAAGTAAGTTTTGAGGTTTCTTAGCCCTCCGTTGAGGGGATGAGGAGGGCACCCTGCCTAACATGGTGCCTAGCATACCCTGCTCTGATCCCCACCTTGGCTTCTGTCGGCAGGTACTGGGCATCTCTCAGAAACCTGGTTGTCTCCCTCCTCAACTCCATGAAGTCCATCATAAGTCTGTTGTTCCTCCTCTTCCTGTTCATCGTTGTCTTTGCCCTCTTGGGGATGCAGCTGTTTGGTGGCCAGTAAGTACTGCCTTACATCTGGACATCCCAATTGGGACTCCTGCTCAGCTTCCATGACACACCCACCACCACCCGGCCCCTTCAAGCCGACCTCATCCTGTGACTTTCCCTCAGGACACGAATGGTCATCTAGGGCAGTTTGAGCTTCTGGGTACCAAATACAGTATCTTCCTGGGGAACAGATACTCTACACGTTACCATGGGAACCAGAAACTAAACCAAGCTTTCAGAGCAGAAGGGCTAACACAGAATGTCCTTGCTATCCACAGGTTTAATTTTGATGAGGGGACTCCTCCCACCAACTTCGACACCTTCCCAGCAGCAATAATGACTGTGTTTCAGGTATGAACTTTCTCAGCCCGATGCGGGCCCCTAATCACAGAGGCCCTGAATTCCTTTATTTCTTCCCTTTTCCGACTGTTTTGGAATGCTTGTTTTTATTGTTGCTGGAGATGCAGCTCAGTGTTAGAGCATTTATTCAGCACATAAGAAGCCCTGGATTCCAGCCCAAGTACAGACATACACACTCACGTGCACACACGCGCATGCACACACACAGGAGAGGATAGCTTGTCACTTGTACATCCCAAGAGAGTGTAGGATGCCCTACAGGACCACATAGGACAGTACCAAGGCCAGCTGGGGTACTGAAGAGCCTTGCTTGTGGTTTTCATGAGAAGGAAGAGTAAAGCGGAGCGTCTGCCCCTGCAGTAGTGACTCTGACAGCTGTCAGGGTAAGCTGTTCTGTATCAGAGCAATGGCCAGATTCTTCCCCATCTCTAGGAATTGGCTTCCCCAGGGCAAAACCATCCCTCCAGGGTCTGCAGGACTCCAGCTACTTACGTATCAATACAACCAGTAAAGCTGGCTGGGCATGAGGCACACTGGACTGTCACCCCAGGACTTGAGGTTGGGGCAAGAGGAAGTAGAAGTTCATCATTTTCAGTTCCTGATGAACTTGGGGTCAGTCTGGGCTACATAAAACACTGTTGGAAAAAGAAAGGAGGGGAGGAAGGAGAGGAGTGGAAAAGAAAAGCGAAAAGGAAAGAGCACCTGGGATAGTAGCACACACCTGTAATCCCAGTACTCAGAGGCTGAGACTGGAGGAGCTCCACTTCAAGGCCAGGCTGTGAGGCCCCGCCCAAAACAAAAGGGAAAGACCTGGTTAATGTATGCGCCTATCTTGGAAGCAAGGGTCTCCACATCTTCCAGGATAAGGAGGCTTGCATCTTCTTGGGGCACCTACACTAATGCTTAGGGACTGGCTGATCAGAAATCTCTAGGTTTATTCAAATTTATTTTTTTCTTTGGGAAAGAAAGGGGGTGTATAGAAGATGTGGCCTCCATCCTTCCTTTTCAAGGCACGCCCGAGAGAGGGCAGCTGTGAAGAACGTCCCAAGCCAGAGAATGGATGATTGCAGTCCCCCAGGGGCACAGGGCATTGTCTGCAGACAGTGTTGATGGTCATACCTAGTTGAGTGGACGAATGACAGTGGCATCTGGTTGCTGGAGGCCAGTGATGTTCAGCGTTGGGCAGGGCACAGGTTGGTCCTCCCAGGAAATGATATACCCCCGACTAACAGTGCCGGGCTGAGAAGCCTAGCCACAGCACAGGAACATTCTAGAATTCTTCTCCATTTCCTTCATTCTCAAAGAGACTATGGATAGAAGGAGGGAAACTGGGGTGTTGGTTTTTTTTATTATTTTTAAAAGACACAAGGCCTGGGTATGGTGATGTGTTCCCAGTGTTTGGGAAGCAGAAGCAGGTGGATCTCTGTCAGTTTGAGGCCAGCCTGGTCTATATAGTGAGACCCCCAACTCAAAAAATTAAATGATCCGTGGACGGATGAGATGCCTCAGTAGGTATTTGTTGCCAAGCCTGACAAGTTGGGTTTGATCTCTGGGACTTGCATGGTGGAAGGAGAGAACTGACTTCTACATGTTGTCTTCGGACCTCCACACTAGCACTGTGGCATATGCGTGAGCATGCACACACGCACACTAAAAGATACATAGGTGTAACTTAAGTTTGAAGATGGCCTAGGCTCTCAAAGGAAAAGGGAGGGAGGGAGGGAGGGAGGAAGGAAGGACGGAAGGAAAGAAGGAAAGAAGGAAAAACCTGTAAGTCCAGCTCCAAGGAATCTGATGCCCTCTTCTGGAGTCTGAGGGCATCTCCATTTGTGCACAAACCCACACACAGACACACACCACATACACATAATTATGTGTATATCTTTGAAGAGAGAGAGAGCTTTTTAAAGGTTGTGGATGATTATCTACCTAGGGTGGGAACTGTGGCACGGCAGAATGTTGACAGTGTGCATGGCCCTGGGGCCCAGCACATCATACACCCCAGAGCATCACAGCTGTATGTAAGATGCCTGCACCACTGTCCCTCTCTCCCCACCGCTCTTCATGGGGGCTTCTCCACCCCCTCCCCCGGCCTCTAATCAGCTAGTCCATCCGCCAGGGCAACCTGAGTTTTCAGCCTGAGCGAGATTGTGGTGTATCTGTCTTTCTGTGCTGTACTTCTGTGAACTCACATCACACCCTCAAGTTTTTCAAGCATTTGAGCACTGCCAAAAAGATACCTGAGCAGAGCTAACACAGAGAAACCCTGTCTTGAAAAGAAAAAAAAGGAAGAAAGAAAAGAACCCCAGGGTTTATACATTCTAGGCAAGTACTCTGTTACTGAGCCACGTCCCCAGACCTCTCTCGCTCTCTTTCTTCTTCTTACACTAGCAAGAATCCCACATCATACAGCTCACAAGTCCATTAGCCATGCCAGATGACGAGCTAGGCAAGGACTCTGCTGCTGGGCTGCATCCCCAGGACTCCTGCCATTTAAAAGTATTGTTTGTCTGTCTGTCTATTTGAGACAGGGTCAAATACCAACTCCCTGGAAGCTGAGCCTGTGCCCTGACCCGCACAGCCTAGAGCAAACCTTTGTGTCACGTCAGAGAAGACAGGATTACAGCAAGCCATGAGGCACCCAAGTCCCCTATTTCCCACAGCCAAGTTGAGAGCCCCCAGTTACAGGCACAGAAATGGGAGTTCACATGAGGTTGATGAAGACCTTGGGCTGACAGATCATGGCTGCAGCTGTGGCTCCAATGAGCTGCTGGCTGAGAGGGGTTTGGCTGTGTGTCTGTCCCTGTCTTTCAGATTCTGACGGGCGAGGATTGGAATGAGGTCATGTATGATGGGATCAAGTCTCAGGGGGGTGTGCAAGGCGGCATGGTGTTCTCTATCTACTTCATCGTCCTCACCCTCTTCGGGAACTGTATCCTTCATGGGGACCAGGGACAGACTGGGTGTGGGCGGAGGAGGAGGGACCCAGATGCCCAGGCTCTGGGCACTGCTCCCATCGGCTGCTTTCCCTGACTTGACATACAGACACCCTGCTGAATGTGTTCTTGGCCATCGCAGTGGACAACCTGGCCAATGCCCAGGAGCTCACCAAGGTGGAGGACATAGTAACCACCTGCTCAGGCAGATCATGACAGCAGGGGGGCGGAGGGATGTGGGGACGGACAGAGTCAGGGCTCTTGCTGGGGATGGGAGCATTGGGCACTTCTCCTGGAGCAATGCCATCCCTGATCAAGACAGTTTACAGCCCAGAAGGGAAAGGGGATGGCAAGGTGGCTACTGAGGACAGATAGCCAGCTGCATCCACGGGCTTGAGGAATAAGGAGTTCCAGGGTAATGGGCACCACTACCAAGTAGAGGACGGGCCAAGGAGTGAATTGATAAGGCCGCAGATAGAGCTGGACCTCTGGAAATGCAGAACCATGGCAAGGCTCAGATACAGTGGCCAGGAATCTACTTCCCACTGTGCCCTCCCTCTGGCTTCCATATGGAGCCTGCTAGGGACAGTTGATGGGAGGCCAAGAGACAAGATGCTCTCAGGTCAGCTGCCTGGGAGGACAGAGAATGGAGCTGAGGGCATATTTACCACCTGTGACCATGTGCTGAGGGGCTGGCCAGATGAAATTCCCGCAGGCTGGCCTTCAAGAGACAACAGAAAAGAACTGTGGTGCTTTGGGTGCCACGCACTACTCCCGTCTCCCTTTGGAGAGTCAGAAAGGCAAACTCCCTTGTCCAAGATGGTATGACGGCTACAGCCACTACATAAAGCATTGTGCAGCCAGCATGGTAGTGCATGCCTCTGAGCACAGCACCGAGGCAGGAGGATTGCAAGTTTAAGAATAGTCTGTGCTACATAGCAAGAGCCTGTCTTCCTTCCCCCTACACATACACACACACACACGTATATATATATATATATCTTCACTCCACAGTGGGAGTGGAAAAACTGAGGCCAGGGAGGGTAGATGCGTGTATCATACACTAGGAACTGGGAGAGCAAAGACAGAACCCTGTAAAGGACAGAGGAGAAGAGATGGGACAGGGAGAATGTCAAAGTGGGAAGAAAAGCCATGTGGGTGAGATGAAGCCCAGGTCTTCATTCATACTCAATGACAGTGAATTATCTGGGGTATCATGTGCCCCTCAAGGCAGCCTAGGAGGTAATACTGCTTTCAGCAATGCATCTTATGGCCCCCGGTGGGCCAGCCCGTGAACAAGACTGCCAGGATACGCACTACGCAAAGGAAACTGGACAGGGTGATGTGTGGAGGCTGTGCGCTCAGAGACGGATGCATCCGCCTGGGGGAAGAGACCTCAGGGGTGATGCTTGGTGGGACCTCGACCTGGGTGTCAGGACAAAGGCATCTTCTTTGTGGTCATAGCTGGCTCTGCAAAATTAAAAACCACACAGCGCTTGCAGGCAGGCTCTTCCCTGGAGCTCTCGTAGTTTCAGCTTCACGGTCTCATCCCCAGTGCCTCAGAACTCAGACACTGGGGCTACAGAGGTAGGACTGCCAACCCTCCATCTGTTGACCCTGGTAGGAGGGAGGGAGGGAGGATTTCCCGGCCCCACCTCCATCAGGGAAAAGCGGAAGTTTCCCACCCCAGGCGCGAAGCCAAGAGTTCAGCCACCATAAAGCTGGCTGGCATGTGTCACCACAGGCCGATCCAGCCGAGAGCTCATCCAAGATACAGGAGGCTAGCATGGGCTCCAAAGTGAAGGTGGCCATTCCCCTACACACCCCATCTTCCCCTTTGGTTGTACATGTTTCACACAGGTGTAATCCTCAATCAGGGGAAGGCACCTAGAGCCCCCGTTTATGTACGCCATCCCTCAGCCAGTAATCACATACCGAGCGCCTGCAGTGAGCACAGCCCTGGCCTAGAAGCCAGGGTCGTAGCAGTGCATGACACTAAGATGCCTGGCCTCTCGGCGCAGGAATCCAGGCTGTGGAGACAGGCCAGGAATCAGACACATTTGTAAAACCACAGTTTGCCAGAAAAGTGTAGCGGGGTGAATCAGAGAGTCCTTGAAGTTCAGGTGATGAAGAGAAGACACAGAGAAGCTGAGAGACCTGTTGAAGGTCACATTAGCAATAAGTGGAAAGGCTGGGATTTGAACCCTGCTGTCTGAATCTGAAACGTGTGGTCTTCTCCACAGCACACACCATGCTTAAACCTGAATTGCTCCATGCCCTTCCAGGAACTTGCAGAAAATGCAGATTCCGGGAGGCAGCCCTGAGTGTGCAGGTGCTGCCAGGGGCCTGGGAGCCGGCTTTTTCAGTGTTGTTGAGGCAGATGCTTCCAGGACCTGGTTCTAAGCTATGCTAGGCATGGTGCCTGGAGAGGGGCACCCGCCTCCTTGTCACTGACAGATTTTAAGGTGGTTACTCCTGGTCCCAGAAGATCTCAGAAGGTGGGATTAGCCACCCTGTAGCTACCCCAGGGCTCCTATTCTTGGTGGGTCTATATATATTCCCTTGAGACAGGGTCTCACTTTATAGCCCTGACTGTTCCACAACTCGCTCTTTAGACCAGGCCTTGAACTCATAGCGATCTTCCAGCCTCTGCCTCCTGAGTGCTGTGATTAAAGGTGTGCACCAGCACATCCAGCCTTTGATGGTCCATCTAGGCCATGGACTTAAGCATAGAGCCCGCCCCTCTCCCCATCTTCTCACAGGCTGACGATAGATCTTAAGGACCCCAGCAGCTGCCTTCCCCCCACTGTTGACAGTTGTGTGGCTCTGCCTTTGGAGTACCTGATGTTTAAGGGTGCTGGTTCAGAGCATTTAAACAACCTGAAAAGCACAGAACACCCACAGGCTCAGGACTAGGGATGCAGCTCCCTGACAGCTCTGTTCCAGCTGCCGCAAAGCCTCAGGGTCAATTCCCAGCACCCAAAAAAAAAAAAATAGTTATAGAAAAAGACAGTAGGAGGAGCCTGTTATTCCATCACTGGGGAGTACTGAGCCAGACCAGCAGGGCCACAAAGGTTTAATGGGCTAGAGAGCCAGCCTGTACACAAGGGGTACATTTTCACCACCCAGTCCGACTGGGGGCCTTATTTCCAGTTGGTTAAGGTCCAGGCGGAACTTGTTTCTCAGTACTGCAGATTTTGTCCCCGCTGACAGCAAGGTGGGGAGTGAGCCCCAGGCCTGTTCTTGTGCACAGGAATCCCGTTTGCTTCCTAGGATGAACAAGAAGAGGAGGAGGCAGCCAACCAGAAACTGGCACTACAGAAAGCCAAGGAGGTAGCAGAAGTGAGTCCCCTGTCTGCGGCCAACATGTCTATAGCTGTGTAAGTGTCCCCAAGCCGCGGGTGCCACTCAGGCAAAGATGTGGGGAGGGTCAGGACTGAGCCTGGGAGAGACTGGGAAAACAGCATCCATGTGGGGCGGGGCGGGCACTTTCGTGTGGCTGTTCCAGTCCAGGAAAGGACAATAAGAAGTGAGATGCGTGATTAAACGGCACACTGTGAAGCCTCCAGGAAGCAGCTGGGAAGGGTCAGTGGGTGAGGAATTTGAGCCCTGCTGCCCTCTGTGCCCCGTGTGCGCACCCCAGGCCAGGACTCTGCCACCGAGCTTCACTCCATCCCCCAAAGCTGTGACTTTATAGCCAGGTGTGGTGGCACACACCTCACTCTGGAGGCGGAGACAGGCAGATATGTGTGAGTTCAAGGACAGCTGGGTCCAGACTAGACACAGTAAGATCCTGATCCAGAAAACAAACTTGTTAGGCAAGGCCTCGGTTAGAAGGAAACGAAACTCGAAAGAAGTGAGAGAGTCAGTGAGAGAGGGAAGGCTCTGAGGCAGGGGTGTTTCAGGATGGGAAAGAGCGGTGAGGTGACAGATGGGGAGGGGAGCAGAGTAGGCTAAGTCTTGAGGGCCACCAAGCAAACTTGGGTCCTGGATCCTGAGAGCCGTAGAGGGTTCTTGAGCAGACCAGACTCTCCTGTTCACAGGTACCTCTGGTTATTCTTTGGGTAACAGACTGTGGGTTGGGGATGATTATGTGGGCTGAAGGTCAGAATCAAGTTCCTGGGCTGGCCATACAAAAGAGGTGAGACCAAGCAGGATGGTGGGTGCAGCTGTGTTCATGCCATATTCTAAAAGTGGGGCAGACATTCGCCGGTGGGTCAGAGGCAGTTACAGTGAAAGTGTCTTCCTTAAAGGGAGGTTCCCAAACACCCACATTCAGAACCACACCCCTGCTGGCGGCCAAGGGAAGTGGCTATGGCAGGGCAGGCTTCCATAGTGCCAGTGCTACCCCAAAAACAGGCACAACCAACTGCTTTCCTCCAGAGCTACCCACAACCCCTACCTGCGCACCCCAACTGCCCACAACCCCTACCTGCACACCCCAACTGCCCACAACCCCTCCTGTACACCCCAACTGCCTCAAACCCCTACCTGTACACTCCAGCTGCCCCAAACCCCTACCTGTACACCCCAGCTGCCCACAACCCCTACCTGCACACCCCAGCTGCCCACAACCCCTACCTGTACACCCCAACTGCCCACAACCCCTACCTGTACACCCCAACTGCCCACAACCCCTACCTGCACACCCCAGCTGCCCACCTCTACCTGTACACACCAGCTGCCCATAACCCCTCCTGTACACCTCAGCTGCCCACAACCCCTACCTGCACACCCCAGCTGCCACAACTACTTGCACACCCCAGCTGCCCACAACCCCTCCTGTACACCCCAGCTGCCCACAACTACCTGCACACCCCAGCTGCCCACAACCCCTACCTGTACACACCAGCTGCCCACAACCCCTACCTGCACACCCCAGCTGCCCACCTCTACCTGCACACCCCAGCTGCCCACCTCTACCTGTACACCCCAGCTACCCACCTCTACCTGTATACCCCAGCTGCCCACAACCCCTCCTGTACACCCCAGCTGCCCACAACTACCTGCACACCCCAGCTGCCCACAACCTCTACCTGCACACCCCAGCTGTCCACAACCCCTACCTGCGCACCCCAACTGCCCACAGCCCCTACCTGCACACCCCAGCTGCCCACAACCTCTACCTGCACACCCCAGCTGCCCACAGCCCCTACCTGCACACCGCAGCTGCCCACAACCCCTCCTGTACACCCCAGCTGTCCACAACCCCTGCCTGCACACACCAGCTGCCCACAACCCCTACCTGCGCACCCCAGCTGCCCACAACTTGAAGAAAAGGATCAAACATTGACTTTATTACTACTATTTAAATTATTTATGTATTCATTCATTGATTCATTCTGGCACTGGGGATGGAACCCAGGGACTCACACGTGGTAGGCAGCCAGGCCTTCACCAGTGAGTCACACACCCAGTCCCTCTCTGGTAGAATCTAGGCAGGAGCACTCCTGCTGAGACAGCTGGAGCCTGTGGTGAGGCAGGGCATTTTAACGAAGCCATAATGGAACCAAACTGCTCAGCTCACGGTGCTGGAGAAGAAGAGAAGGAAGGTGCCAATCCGTCCTTCTGAGGTAGGCTCTAAATAACCTTCCTCCAAGCAGACCCTGCCTCCTAAAGTTTCTGTCATTCCTCATCAGTGCACAGGGCTATGAGCCCATCAACAGACCAATCACACCAGTCTTCCCAGCGGTGGAGAAGCGGAGGTGGGAAACTGACCCCTACTCAGCAATCCAAAAGAAAGGGCCATTAAGTAAAGGCCCCATACCTGAATTCAGTCCCCAGGAGCTTACATAGTGGAAGAAGAGAACAGACTGTAGATAGTTGTCCTCTAACTATCACACACTTGCCGTGGCCAGGGCACACTCACATACAAATGCATATACATCAATTTATAAAGTTGAAAGAACCCTGGGGGGGGGGGGGGCGCAGCCCTCGCTATCTGACCACCTTCACACACAGCCGCACAGCACGGCAAGCAGCCCCCTTCGTGCCTTGCAGGAAGGAGCAGCAGAAGAACCAGAAGCCAGCCAAGTCCGTGTGGGAGCAGCGCACCAGCGAGATGCGCAAGCAGAACCTGCTGGCCAGCCGCGAGGCGCTGTACGGGGACGCGGCTGAGCGCTGGCCCACCGCCTATGCGCGCCCGCTGCGGCCCGACGTCAAGACGCACCTGGATCGGCCGCTCGTGGTGGACCCGCAGGAGAACCGCAACAACAATACCAACAAGAGCCGCGCGCCCGACGCGCTGCGCCCGACCGCGCGACCCCGCGAGAGCGCGCGGGACCCCGACGCGCGGCGCGCCTGGGCCGGGAGCCCTGAGCGCGCGCCTGGCCGGGAAGGCCCGTATGGCCGCGAGAGCGAGCCGCAGCAGCGCGAACATGCGCCCTGGGACGTGGACGCCGAGCACGTCAAGGCCGGGGACGCGCCTCGCCGCCACGTGCACCGGCCTGGGGCGGACGGGGAGCCTCGCCGTCACCGCGCTCGCCGCCGGCCCGGGGACGAACCCGAAGACAGGCCGGAGCGCAGGCCTCGTCCCCGCGATGCCACCAGGCCGGCTCGTGCTGCTGACGGCGATGGCGACGACGGGGAGCGCAGGCGGCGACATCGACACGGGCCGCCAGCCCACGACGACAGGGAACGCAGGCACCGACGCAGGAAGTGAGTGGGCTTCGGGGGGGATATGCCCAGTTGGACTTCACTCCAGGCCGGGCCGAGAAGTTTCCCCAGTAGATAGGGTGACAGTCACCAGGCCCAGAATACCGGAAGCCGTGGGGATGTACCCAGCGGCCACAGCCAGGGTTAGCAGATGGGGAAACAGATGGAGTTGCGTGCTGGGATGATCCCAGGGTCTCATATACAAGAGTCCACAACAGAGCTATGCCCCTCAGTGAAGGATTTTAGGTTGCACTCTACAGCAGAGCCAGCCTGTCACAGGGAAATTCTAGGCTAGCATTCTATCACTGAGCTATACCCCAGCTCCTCACTGGAGGACTCTAGGCCGGCCCCCTACTGCTGAGTCACGCCCTCAGTCCTTTACTGCAGGATTCTAGGCAGGGACTCTACTACTGAACTACATCCCATCCCAGCATTATATATAAAAAGTCTAGGGTCCTGCCGTCTTGGCTTCCAAAACGGCTAGAGGACTAAGGCATTGTGCGCTTTACACAGGCCCTAGGGAGAGCCCATAGTCTCCACCAGATTCGTGTAGCTTTTTCATTACTTGCTGTTTACTCTTGAATTAGTGTGTTCTTTTTTCGTTTTTCGAGACAGGGTTTCTGTAGCTTTGGAGCCTGTCCTGGAACTAGCTCTTGTAGACCAGGCTGGTCTCGAACTCACAGAGATCTGCCTGCCTCTGCCCCCCCTAGTGCTGGGATTAAAGGCGTGCGCCACCACCACCCGGTGAAGTTCTTGGCATCAATGTTCTCACCTGATGATCGAACTCCCCAGAAATGACCAAGTCGTTGCTAGAATTAAATCAGTCACCCCTGCCAGGGGCTCACATGGGCACTAATGTGTGTGAAGCGTCTGCGACTGTTATTTTGCCAGTCCTTTGCTTACTTGATGGGGGAGGGGAGATCTGATCTCTCAGACAGCACCCCACCAGTAGCTGATTTTTCTTATCTTTCTCGTAACATTTTGTAATGTTTCACGGAAGACCATAAAGGGACTCTCTGTAGAGAGCCCAGGGACTTCTGAGTTGATAGCGACATCTGTTATAAAATACTGTCCTCAAGTCAAGTGTGGTGTCATTCCAGTGATCCCAGTACTTGGGAAGTGGGACAGGAGGATCTGGACTTCAAGGCCAGCTGTGGCTACATAGTGAGTTTGAGACTACCCTGTGCTACATCCATAATAATAATAATTTAATGTCCTCTTGATACTTCTTCATATTGCTATGAGAGCATCACACTGGATTCTTGAAGGGTGTACAAAATCTGACCCCAGCCTATGGGAAAGGGGCATTTCTCTTCTGCTGTGTGGGTCCTGAGGTGTCAGGTGTCTTACTAGCCTGTGTGACACAGCTCATGACTGGGTGGGACTCGGGCTTCAATGAAGCCATGAGACTATGTTCCTGACAAGAGGAGCCCAGTGCAGGTCCCAGGACCGCATACTGAGTAGTGGGGTTCTCAACCAAATGAGTTTAGACAAGGGTCTGTAGACAAAAATCACTACCAGGAAGGTGGGGGGGGGCGGGTCACAAGTTCAGGTCAGCCTGGAATACACAGGGAAATCCTGTATCAGAGGGGGGGGATGAGAGGTGAGAGGACTGGGTGAGGAGAAGGAGGGAAGACTCCTTCTGGAGGGCTGGTCCTAGTCATGGGTACTGACTCGCACTCTTCCTTCCCACTCCTAGTGCCCACAGCACCCCTCGGTTGTATCACTACCTCTGTCTGCACGGTGCTCCCTTAAACACCATTGTTCCTAATCATTCTTTCCCTAGAGTTTTCTCTCCTGGGTGTTTCCCTCTGCTCAGTGAAGTGTGAGAAGGGTCAGCTGTATTCTAGCCCAGACTGAACTCCAGCCAGTAGCTGCAGGTGGTAGGGGCCTACAGAGTTGGGTTTATCCATTTACACTGCTATAACCAAATGCCTACGGTTGGTTACTCATTTAGCAAGAGTGGAAGTTTATCCAGCTTCCTGTTCTGGAGGCTGCAGAGTCACATGGCACACCAGCACTCTGAGGGCTTGTTGCTGCAGCCAAACATGATAAGGGACTCCCGTGGTGACCCAGGGCCATCATGCCTGTTCTGGTCTCTTCCTTCTCTCAGAGTGCCACTCATCCATCATGGGGACCCTGCCCTTGAGACCTTATCTAGCCCCCACTTACCTCCAAATACCATCATCAGACAAATTTAGGGATTAGGTTTCTCAGTAGATGGAGCAAACACATTAAAACCATAGCAGAGACATTCTGAGAAACATGACCAAGATGGGCCAGACCACAAGAAGAGCAGCTAGAGAAAAATGGAGCATTTCGAGTAAGAACGGTACTTGTTAAGGTCCTGGAATCACTCAAAGGACAGCCAACTTACAGGATATGAGGAAAGGGGGCAAAGGGCCAGAGATGGGTTAGTAGGACTCTGGGTCCCTTAAGAGGGTAAGGAGGAACCAAAGATGTGAGGAGGGGCTTTGTCCCTGTATTGTGTCTGATGCTGCTGTACCAAAAGAGACAGAGTGATGAGGACAGAATGGCTGACCCTAAAAATGTTCCAGGAGGAGGGTTTTCTGTTGTTCTGAGATAGGACCTCACTGTAACTGGTCCTCCTGCTTGCTGGGATTACAGACATATACTGCCACATCAAGGTTTATTTGGTGCTGGTGATAGAACCCAAGGCTTTGTTCACCACACTAGGCAAGCACCCTTATTAAATGAGCTGCACGCTATCCCTGCAGGAGGAGTTTTTGAAAGTCTCTAAATGTCGAAAGAACCTGGGGCTGCAGTACAGGGACTCTCAATACGCCTGCCCATCCCTGCCTGGCTGTGTGACTTTCAATACATCACTTTACTTTTCTGGTTCCCATTTCTTCAGATGGGGTGAACAGTAGGGTAAAACGTACAGGTTTAAACAGACACATGAACTGTGTTGAGAGATACTGAGCCAACAAGTACTCAGTAAATGTCAGCATGATGGAATTATAGAATTAGTAGCAGTTCTGTTTGGCCATTTTTAGATGTCTTTAGGGGTCATTCGGAGGCCCTCTGGGATACCAAAATCTACAGGTTTGGGCTCCATCTATAAAACAGCGTAGTAGCGACGTGGAACCCAGACTCATCCTCTGTGGGCTTCATTCAGATCATCTCCAGGTAACTTGGAATTTCTGATGCAGTGCAAGTGCTCTATGGGCAGCTATTAGACTCTATTTTCAACAAAATTTAGAAAGCAGATTGACGATGTGGCCATTTAACAAAATAACAACTGTAGGTTCCCTTCTAGAGCCTATGACCTCCACATTCACCAGGCTTACAGTACTAGGCATGAATTCTCTACTGTGGAACAGCCCTCAAATTCAGTCAGTAAGCAGTGGTCACCCCTACACCAGCAATGCCCCTGTTGCCCCAGTGAGCACATTCTTGTTGCGGCATGCAGGGACCAGTGCTGGGTAAGATCATTGATATATTCTGTATTTTCTTCTTTGACACAGGGTTTCTCTGTGTAGCCCTGACTGTCCTGGAACTCACTCTGTAGACCTGGCTGGCCTTGAACTCAGAGGTTGCTGGGATTAAAGGCGTGCACCACTACCCAGCTATATATTCTGTATTCTTTAGGAAAGAGGTGAGGGGAAAGTCTGTATCAGTTTTGTTTTTGTTGTTTTCAAGATATTTTCAGTCTTGGGTCTGGAGAGAGAGCTCAGCGCTTAGGATCACTTTCTGCTTGCATGGAAGACTCAGGTTCAGTCCCCAACACCCCACATGGAGATTCACCACCTTCTGTAACTCCAGTTCCACGGGATCTGATGCTCTCTCATGGCTCTCAGATTCTCAGGTGGCACACAGACGCACAGGCACTAACTGGTCCGTCAGTTCAGTCCCCAGATGCAGAATCTGTAGTGTGGAAAGGTGAACCTCCATACAAATATATCAGTTCGCTAGGCATTATGGTGCACTCCCAGCACTCAGGAGACAGAAGTAGGTGGATCTTTGTGGGTTCAGGACCAGTCTGGTCTATATTAGAAAGTTCTAGGCCAGCCAGGGATACCTAAAGAAACCTTGTCTCAAAATAAACAACAAAAGGCATGTTTTAGCATCGTGTGAGCACTCAGAGTGTCCATACCATATTATTAGTAATACTGAGGCTCTCTCCGAGGTAGACATCAAAAACCTTAGAACTGGGTATGGTGGTGCATGCCTAGAAACCTGCACCCAGAAAGCTGAGGCAAGAGGACTGCCATAAGTTTGGAGCTAACCTAGACCACTGAGTAAAACTGTTTAAAAGATATTGATTCTCAGCCAGGCATGGTGGCCCACGCCTTTAATTCCAGCACATAGGGGACAGAGGCCACAGATCTCTGTGAGTTTAAGGCCAGCCTGGTCTATAGAGCAAATTCCAGGACAGCCAGTGCAACACAGAGAAACCCTGTCTTGAGGGTGGGAGGTGGGGGCTGATTCAAATTTTGATTCTGTTTTAGAGAGCTAGGTGCTCCTGTGATCTGCATGGCCTTTTCCTTCCCATAGGCTGTCCTCTGGCCTGTCCCAGAGCCCTGCCCATGTGTTTCATTGTTGGGATGTTGGCAGTGTCATTTTTCCTGTTCTGCTTATCCCTAGTCCCATTTCTCTTTCCCTCTGAAGCGTGCACCAGAACACCATTCCTGTACCTTCAGTAGTTGCCAAACTCAGGTTCCCCCACGGGTCCAAGTGAGGCCCAAGCTCTAGACTCCTGGTAGAAACCTGTGAGCTCCCGAACATCTGCACTCCTAGTCCTGACCAGTCGGGGTCAGCTGTTAGCAGCCTAGTTCCAGCTGCATCTGTCACCATGGCAAACCACTCCCCACTGGAACAAGGAGGATTACTGCAGTTGTGGGTTTCCTGGCTCACTCTCCCTGTATAGCATAGAATTCTGATTCTTTAACACACACCTCAACACCTCCACTTTGTTCACCACCTGTTTACTTTGCTGAGTGACGCTGGAGCTAAAGGTTTCTAGATAGGACCAGATTCCAGCTCAGTCCCGTCTGAGCTGGTTCATGAGGGACAAATGTCTTCCCCTCTGCCTCAGTTTCCTACTCTGTTAAATGGAGCCGATCTTGTTATCCATTTCAGGTGCTGTAATGCATGAAGTATTGGGGGCAGTCAGGAACTGTATCAGGAAGCGTGCAGAGGAGGTCAGTCAGGAAGTGTGCAGAGGAGGGACAGTCAGGAAGCAGGCAGTGAAGGGTGCTGTTTTATGGTCTAGAACAGTCTCTAGGTCTCAGCAGGGTACCACAAGGGAGAACACCTGTCTTGGACACTGGGACAGGGCCCAACTTCAGTTTTGTGTATCCTCTGAATCTTCCTTAAAGATGTTTAAGGATTAAAAATAACTGGAAATTGAGCTGGGTATGGTGGTGCACACGTTTAATCCCAGCACTCAGGAGGCAGAAACAGGTGGTTCTCTGGGAGTTTAAGGCCAGCCTGGTCTACAGAGTGAGTTCCATGACATCCATGGCTATACAGAGAAATCCTATCTCAAAAAGCAAACTGTTAACTGGAAATTTATACTTGGGCTTTGCACACTGGGCTAGCAAAACTTCCCCAGTAGAACCGGGGGTGTGAGTCAGAGGTAGAGCCCCTGCCTAGAATCCCCCAGTGAGGGGTGTGGGTGTGTCTCAGCGTTAGAGGGTTACCACAGCCTGTGTGAGGCCCTGAGCTCCTCCTCAGCATACAGAAAGTTCACGAGAGTTCATAACCATTTGACCTGCCTGGAGCTGTGCAGCGCTCTGTGAAGTGTAGAATCAGGAAATGATTGCTTTTTCTTTCCTTTCGGGGTGGATGGCGCTCAGGGCCTCACATGAGCTGGGTAGTGCAGCAGACTGTCCTGGGCCGTGCTGTGGGCCTGGGTATTGGTCCCAGCAGCTGCAGTGCCGATCCTAACCAGTTCTGCACTCTTCCACTTTGATCCTCTCCTTAGAGAGAACCAGGGCTCCGGGGTCCCCATGTCTGGTCCCAACCTGTCCACCACCAGGCCAATCCAGCAGGACCTGGGCCGCCAGGACTTGCCACTGGCCGAGGACCTTGACAACATGAAGAATAACAAGTTGGCCACCGGGGAGACTGTCAGTCCCCACGACAGCCTGGGCCACAGTGGCCTTCCCCCAAGCCCCACCAAGATCGGGAACAGCACCAACCCTGGTCCCACCTTGGCCACCAACCCCCAGAACGCTGCCAGCCGCAGGATGCCCAACAACCCGGGCAACCCGTCCAACCCTGGCCCCCCCAAGACCCCCGAGAACAGCCTTATCGTCACCAACCCCAGCAGCACTCAGCCCAACTCAGCGAAGACTGCCAGGAAACCCGAGCACATGGCGGTGGAGATCCCCCCAGCCTGCCCGCCCCTCAACCACACTGTGGTCCAAGGTGAGGAGTTGCAGGGTTGCTGGGCCGTTTTCTCCACAGTTCCTGCTCACAGTCTTGGGAGGAAGAAACACTAGACCCTGTGTGCAGCCCTCAGTGGACTTGGCCTGTGGCCATGCTCCACACCCCACCTTCCCTCCACAGAGCCCACACTACCACAGGGGAGAAAGGAATCCCCAAGTGGAAACTGGGGGCCTGGGGACAGCGCAGCTGGAAGCATCATCATTGTAAATGGTCTAGTGGCACAGTGAGCAAGGAAGGAGCTGGGGGAGTGGCCCGGTTGGTAGAGTGCTTGCCTAGACACTCCAGCACCACAGACAGCCTACAGTAATGGTGGGTGGGGGTAGGAAGTTCACAAGTTCAAGGCCACCCTTAACTATGCAGTGGCCTTAAGGCCAGCCAGGACCCCATGTCTGTTAACAAGGATAATGTCTGTTTATCCCAGTGTCTATGTCTCTCGGAACCGCTGTCGCTGCAGCACACACTTAGGAGCCTTTGCATGCTCTTCTCTCTCCTGGTGACCAGATGGCTCACGCACCAGTGTGGCCCATTTGGATCGGCCTCACTCCTCTGTCACCTGGGGCTCCGGCCCCTAAAGACAACTGCGTACATTCCTGTGAGGAGTGAGTCAGTTTTGGGCTTGGGGTTGCTGTGTTTTGAGGTAGCATCTCACTGTGTAGCCCAAGCCTAAGCTAGAAGTGACCCTCCTGTCTCTCTTTCCCTGTGGTGGCAGAATTACAGGTGTGTGCCACCACAGCTGACTTCCCTGTGGTGTGTCTTGATAATAAACTAATTTTACTAGTTTTCGGATGAAGAAACAGACCCCCGGGGAGGTTCAGCTTGTCCACAAACAACCACACAGGGCTGTGGAGCCTGCAGTCAGAACTGGGTGTTCTCACAGGGTCTGAGTTCTCTACTCTGTGGGCAGCTGCCCCATGCAGGTCCTAGTCACATCAGAAAATCTAAGGGAACGGAGGCACCATTGCTCTGTAGAGTGGGAGCTGATATTCTAGGGCCAGTTCACCGGCAGCTGTGTGACCTTGGACTAACCACTTTACTTCCCTGTGCCCAGATTCCCTTCTCTTGTCAGGTGGCGGGCACAGGCACCAAGCCCACAGGGTCGGGTGACACCTGGTGCACAGGAAGCTCTTTCCCCAGTGTCCTATGCTTAGCATTGGCTCCAGGAATGACCAGGAGTCCAGAGCTTTGTGGGTAAGGAGGAACCCATGTTTATCCTTGTTCCAACAGTAAACAAAAATGCTAACCCAGACCCACTGCCAAAGAAGGAGGAAGAGAAGAAGGAGGAAGAGGAGGCAGACCCCGGGGAGGACGGCCCAAAACCCATGCCGCCCTACAGCTCCATGTTCATCCTCTCCACCACCAACCCGTGAGTATGGGAGCAGAGGCCTGGCCAGGCTCCCCGGGTGGGCGGGGAAGCAGTGGAAGATTATTCTCTTCAGCACCATCTTGAGTCTTGAGGCCCTCAGTAGTCCCTCTTGCTTACCTCATAGGAGATAAAAACTTGTCATAACATACTATCCTGGAAAAGACCCCTTCCTGCCGTGAGATGGAAACCACTGCCGTAATACCGACCTGTGCCCTGCTGGGACAGGTGTCCTTTAGGAATTGCTGCCTTGTGCTGTCCACGACCTGCACGACCTGTGTGGCAGTCGTGCCTCTGAATTCTGTGAATAACCATTGCGCCACACAGATGTGGACTCTGGACCCTTGCATGTCAGCTTTTTTCTAAAGTTCAGTTTTCTCCTTTACTAAACAAATGTCTAAGTGGCACTTACTGTCAAGTATTGTTCAAGTGCTTTATAAATTTACAGAACAGCCTCTTAGCATTGGTGCAGTGAAAGCGGGTGAGGCTTGAGCCAGAACAGGCTGCTTCTAACAGCACAGGTTTTCTTGTTTGGGTGGTCCTGGGGGTGGATTAGGCTTTGTGCGTGCTAGGCAAGCACTCCGCCAGCTAAGCCGCAGCTCAAGTTTTCTGCTCGTGGTGGAAGTGATGGGATTTGTTTTGAGTTTTGTTTTTAATTTTATTTATCATTGGGGTGTGTGTGTGTGTGTGTGTGTGTGTGTATGTGTGTGTGTGTGTGTGTTTGCCATGGCTCCTGTGTGGAGGCCAGGAGACCCTGGAGTCATTGTTCTCCTTCCATCTCCATGTGGGTCCCAGGGATTGGACACTGGGCACAGGTTAGCAGGGAGAGCACCTTTACAGCTCACTGGCCCTTGTCTTTTGTTTTGTTTTGCACATGTATTGTTAATGTTGTATTTGTGTGTGTGTGTGTGTGTGTGTGTGTGTGTCTTGTTTTTAGTGTGTGCGATTTGCTGATGTGTGTATTTTGTCCTGTGTGTGTGTGTGTTGAGTGTGTGTAATTTGTTTTCAGACCAGATCTGACTCTGTGACCACACTGGCCCTGAACTCATAACATAGTTCAGATGTCCTGAACTCTTAGTGATTCCTCAGCCACATCCTCCCTGGCTCATATTACTGACAGGAGACACTACTCTCAGTTTCTTTTTTTAGACACTAGAATATTTCACACATGGAAAACCTAGCCTTGAAACGGCTCCGTGGATAGATAGGCTGCGAAGCCTGCCAACCTGAGTTCAGTTCCCAGGACCCACAGAATCAACTCTCACAAATTGTCCTTTGCTCTGTACAGGCAAGCCTTGGCACTGCTACCATCCCCACACAGATAAATAATAAATAAATAAATAAATAAATAAATAAATAAAAGTGAAGTCTTTCTATGTCCTGCAGAATCATTAGTAGTAGTGATTCCACTAGCTTCAGAACCAAGTAGTTCAGTTGTTTGGAGGGTAGGAACCCTGCCACAGGCAACATGACTGTCTCAGGTAGCTGAGGGTTTCCAGCTGCACTGAACTATGGGACCCACCCAGCGCCCCGTGGAGAGTCCTTGACAGATGGTCTGGGTGGGGCAATGGAATTGGACCTGTTGGTGAGCTGAGGGGAAGGGCCCAAGAGCCTGCAATCTGAGTGGCTCCCTGCTCCGCCCACAGCCTTCGCCGGCTGTGCCATTACATCCTGAACCTACGCTACTTCGAGATGTGCATCCTCATGGTCATTGCCATGAGCAGCATAGCGCTGGCCGCCGAGGATCCTGTGCAGCCCAACGCGCCCCGCAACAACGTGAGTCCCGGTCATAAGCACCCTCTGCTGGTCATGTTCAGTAATTATCAGCCCTTGAACCTGTAGCTCCTGCCTCCCCACCACACACCACCCAAGGTGTTCTATGTGGTTCCTGGAGCTAGAAGCAGGGACAGAGGCCATTTTTGCTAATCCAGACAGAAACAACTAGAGCCCAACTCTGGGCAGGATGGTGGAGAGAGCTAGGGGAGGGTCCATCATCCCAGACTGAGTGGTGCCCTCAAAGTGAAAGAGAGCCAGATGGCCAGGTGGCCCCAGCATTTAGAAGATACTCCTGGAAACAGGAAAGCCCTGAGTGTGGACACTGGCCCGTCTACCCCATCACCTCAAGGACAGTCACCCCACGGTGGAATGGACTCTTCCAAGGCCCTCTCAGTCCACTGGCTGCTTGGAGTACTTGAAACAGGCACTCTTGGTGACCAGCCCTCAGCAGGGTAAATCGGTAGGATTTGCCGCCATCTGCTGGACACTTTGGTTCACAACCTGCCTGGGAGTGGCTCCTGGGTGGAAGCTGTGCTTCTGGGGAATTTTCAGTGTTCCCACACCCCAGTGGGCAACTGGTAGACTTACTAGGAGTTGAGCAAGCCTGTGATTGGGTTCCTTGGCCTTTTTTTGTCCGTGCAGGTGCTGCGGTATTTTGACTATGTTTTCACAGGCGTGTTTACCTTTGAGATGGTGATCAAGGTAAGAACAGTACTGGGGACATCCACAGACCCTTTGAGAAGAAAAAAGCTCAATCCAAGAATAGATGTGCTGAGTGTGTGTGAGGGGAATTCACCAGACAGAGTGGTGGAGAGAGGGAGGGAGGAGTGGGGAGGGCAGGGAAGGACTTTAGTGTACACATCAAAGGAAGTGAGAGCTGTGGAGAGCTCTGGGACTCTGCATGAGCGCTCTCAAGCACCCTCAGATGACAGATGAGGGGATTGTCAGGGACCAAGTAGGCCATGACGAGGGCAGGAACCACAGATCACAGCAGAAGTAAGAGGTAGACAGAGTCTTGGGAGGCTCCAAATACAGTGTACAAGGCTTCCTGCATGATCTCCTGCGGGGTTCAGGCAGAGCACACTCTGATGCTTGTTCTTGAGGGCTTCAGAGTCAGGTCAGGCTCCCTTTCCTCAGAAGGACCACCTGTCATCCCAGGAGGGTGTTATCCTACTGAAGGGTTGGGGGCTCTGAACAAACTCTTCTCTCCCTCTAGATGATCGACCTGGGCCTTGTCTTGCATCAGGGGGCCTACTTCCGTGACCTCTGGAACATTCTAGACTTCATAGTGGTCAGTGGGGCCCTGGTGGCCTTTGCCTTCACGTAAGTCTCCATGCAAGGCTCCCCACCCCAAGTCTGAGTCCCACTGTCAGATGTGGGTCGTATTCCGGAGTTCTGATATGGGAATGAGAGCTGTGGGCCAATGGTGGTGGGGGGTGGGCAGGGTATACCCAGTGGCGCTGCAACTGGCTTTGTGCATGCCATCACCATTAAGGAAGGAAGGAAGGAAGGGACCAGAGCCACCTTCCACTCCTCCCACAGCAAGGAGGTGGCCTCTTGCTGTGCTGCTTCTGGTATTCCTGCCTCTGGGGACATCTCATCTCCCTACCCACAACCCCCCTACATGTTGTCTCTTTGGGGTGCCCCTGAAAAGACAATCAGAAAGCAAGTGTGCATGAGATCCCATCCCACCTGTTCCCCAAGGCTCCTCACCATACACCTGGTGGCCAACTTCTATGTGTCTCTGTCCTCCCAAAGCTCCTAGGATGCCCTTCCCTCAGCAAGGTTAT
Organism: Microtus oregoni; assembly: GCF_018167655.1. NCBI lineage: Eukaryota > Metazoa > Chordata > Mammalia > Rodentia > Cricetidae > Microtus > Microtus oregoni. The sequence continues at coordinate 51,152,437 of NW_024543073.1, forward strand.
ATACTATTGCACCACTCCACAATGGCACCCTGGTGATAGGTGGCAGTTTCAAATATGGCTCCTAATTTCTGAGTGACCATTTTAAAATAGCAACCATTTTAAGATGAACCCAAGTTCTGAGTTACCGTTCCAAGCTAGCACCCACTTTGTGGTGGTGCTAGAGAACAGGACAGCCATTCTAAGATGACTGTAAATTCTTACCGTCTTCCCAAGGTGACGTTCTAGGGTTTAGGGGCCATTGCAAGTTGGTACCCAGGCCTGGTGATGGTGGTGCACTCCAAGATGGTACCCAGGTTCTAGATAGCCATTCCAAAATGACCCCTTAGGTCTGGGCAGCCATTCCAAAATGGAGTCCAGGTTGTTGAAAACCATTTCAAGATGGCAGCTGAGTTCTAGGAAGCCATCTCAAACATGCTCAAGGGGTCAAAAGCAATTCCCACATGTTACCTGAAATCTCGCCATCATTCCAAGATGGTGCGTAAGTGCAGAATGGTCATCTCAGTGTCCCCAGAGGTCTATGCATCCACTTGATATGGTATCTAGTGTCTCAGTGGCCGTTCTCAATGGTGTCTCTGCCATCCAAGTTTCTAGATAGCCATTCCAGGTGGTGTCCAGCCTGAGATGGAGCTCAGGTTAGGTCTAATTGGAGAGGGAGCCTGAGATCCTGGCAGCAGGCCTATCAGGGAGAGACCTAACTTGCTTCTCATCCAGAAATCCATCTTGGAAACCAAAACTGTGCTTATCACATAGGTCAGTCCCAGAAGGAATGGTCTTACAAGGTCTCTGACCCCCCAACCCCCGGCACAGAGACCTGAGGGTTTCTTTGGGCTGTCTGACTGGCTGCCTCTCATTAGGCATGGCCTCTCAGCCTGCTCCCTCCCCTGGCACTAAGTGTCGATTTCATGACAGAGGGCCCCAACTGTTACCCATTTCCAGGTGAAGGGCTACAGTAGGACCTCCCAGGCTGCCCCCTGGAGCACAGCAATCTGTGGTTGTGGTGGACATGAATCAGCATTTCCATACCCAGCAGGCCTAACTCGGCCTGACTCCCAGCTCTCTTTCCTTTTATCCACTCTTCTGATTCTCTCCCTGTCCTCCCTGTATTCTCTTCTCTTCCCTTATTTTCTTTTTTTCTGGTCCTGAGGATGGAGCCAGAGGGTGGAACCAGGGGCCTTTGTGCTGAGCCCTGAGCCATGCTCCCAGCTATAGAATCAGACTTCTATGTTCCCATGAATTCGGTGCAAACATAGTGCTGTGCTGTGTTCCTATAATTCCTCCGTAAGAGAAGGTCAGACCAGGGACAACCATGTGCCTGTGCAGGCTGGCAGTTCTAACAGAAACAGGCATTGAAAGCATGGGCCACGGATTCTCTTGGAATTTTGGAAGAACTTGGAATTGTGGATCTTACTATGAGGCAGGAGAGGAGACACCTTGATCCCTACCATTCCCCTACTCACTACCAAGAATCCACTTGGCCCTGCCACTTCACACTGAAGACAGGACTACAGCTCCATGCAAGCTGGCCAGCACCTTGTTTAGGTCACTCCTGCATACCCAACAGCAAAAGCAATTGCCAGTTGCTGCTTGCTTCCCAAAAGATGTTTCAGAACCTCCTTGTCCCCCAGTCCCCAGCAGCAGGCTCTGCTCCCTTGTACCTGAGGTGTTTCAACTTGTGAGTCTTTGTTTGGTGTCTCCTTGTTGTCATGGTGGAGCAGCAGCTTGCTGTTTTCCTTTCCTTTCCTTTGTCTATCCCATGAGCCTGTCTGCTCATAGACAAGGTGGAAAACCACAATAGGAGTAAGCAGTACCTCTGTCTGGGTGTGGTGGCAAATGTGAGGTCGAAGCAGGAGGATTGCTGATCTAAAGCCAGCCTGGGCCATGAAGCACAGATGTCTCAGTGAAGAAGAAAAAGTTCCCTAAGTCTGGCAGACTCTCGGTGCCTCAGTTTCCCCATGCAGCAGGTTGTAATGGCTTGAATGAGAGGAAGCGCCTTGTGTGTCACCTGTGACGCTGGCACACCAGAGTAGTGATCCCCATTCCACACGAGAAACTGAGGCTGAGGCGAGGGGTGTGGAGAATGGAATCTAGGCCAGCAACCTGTCCCACTGGGTCCTTCCTTCCCTGGAAAGTCTGAGAGGCCGAGGAGCAGGAATGAGAAGGAGGGAGGCTGCTCCCTTCTTGGATAAGGGGGATTGAGGCAAGGACTCTAATTGTCTGCCTGTGCTCTCCCAGGGATGTGCTGATCCCCCCTCCTCTCCTCACCCAGATCTGTGTGTGTGGTCAGTGTTGCATAGGTGTGGGTGTGCATACATGTGCTCTCCGTCCACTAACCATGTCCATCTTCCATGCTCCATCACTAACGAGCCATCCCACAAGCTCTCACCATGAGGGACGTCACGCTCAGTGCCGATGCTTTGGAGCAGCTAGCTGACATCTCACAGCAGCTGCTAGCTAGATCATGATCCCACCCTCACTGCCAAGAGTCCATCTGGCACCACCGCCCCTCCTCCAGAGCAGGTCTTCAGCTGCTGGCAGACTCTGGCATAGCTGCCAGAGTGTAGCTTGATCCAGCTCCTACTGCACCCTCAAAGCCACACTCCCAACAACTAAAGAAGAGGCCCTCCAGCAACACCCTCAATAGCCCTGTCCCCGAGGGGATCTCCTGCAGCACCTTAAAACAGCCCTGTCCCCAAGGAAGGCAGATTCAAGCTCAAGATGCAGGCATGTGGGTTTGACTCTCAGTCTGCTTAGCTTTCTCATCTGGAAAATGGGCACAGTGGTGCCATCCTTCTGCAGGTAAATGCAGGGACACAAGACTCAGCAACACATACACAATAGGGGAAGGCCACGGGGCTGGAGCTCAGGGAGTGTTGGCCCGGTGTGCCAGTGCCATTGGAAGCATTGCTAACGACAGTGGGGAAGGGCTGTAGACTCACAGGCAGGGCTGACCCCTAAGCTGGACCTGAGGGAAGGCTCAGTAGAGATATTTGTAGACATTAAGCCATTCAGGGTTGAAAAAAGAAAATTGTTGGGTATAACATGATGCCTAGAATCTCAGCTCCTCAGGAGACTGAGGCAGGAGGACCACAATGTCAAGGACTGCCAATAAATTTAGCAAGACCCTATCTCAAAATGAAAAGTAAAGAGAAGTCTCAAGGAGTGGCTCAGAGGTAGAATCCCCCAGTGAGGGGCTGGGGGCAGCTCATCAGTAGAACTCTGACCTAGCATGTGTGAGGCCCTTGATTCCATCAGCAGCAACTCTCCTTCCAGAAAGTTCCACCCACCAGAGTGACACACGTCTACATCCCAGCTACTTAGAAGTTGGAGACAGGAAGATCAGTCGTTCAGGCCAGCCTGGGCTACATCTTGACGAGTCAGTGTAAGTCAAGGTGGAGGCTACTGATACTGAAGCATCATGAAGACAAGGCCATTTTCCAGATGAAGCTTGTTGGCAGTCAAAGCGCCATTCAAGCCTCTGTTCCCTCCCCATGAAACTCACCTACAGCAAGCTGAGTCCCCGTGCCAGGACCGCTGTAGGAAGCGACCCTGCTCTTGGCAGTGACTGAGTGGCGTGTTCACCCAGGGTAGTAGGCAGCCCCAGGGCTGCCTTACTCCTTGGAAATTTGCCTTTGTGAGCTGCTGTCAGGGCCATGTCCTGCCCAGTGCAGAGACTGAAGGAGGGGCTGGTCCCCTGGTCCCTGGGATCCCAGAGCCCAGTGCCCATGTCTGTGCGTGTCCTGTGTTCTCTCTGAGGCCACTCACGATTTGTCTCTCCTTCCGACGCCACCTCACCAGGAGCAGTACACGGTAAAGTGCCTCTCTCTCTCTCTCTTTCTCTCTCTCCTATTCTGTCTTGTCTACCGTGCCCCGTTCGCAGCCATGTTGGTTCTGGCCTTCTTTTTCTGTGGCCTTTGTTCTTGCTGGTGTCCTGTTGCTTACCATGACCAGAGCCTGCTCCCCAGGGGGCAGAGGAGTCATAAGGACTCACAGCCTCACCTGCCACTGTGACCCACTAGCTCTTACCCAGAACAGAAGGGGCAAGACATGTTCTTCCTCACATGTGATGTCAGCAGGGCCAAACAGCGGGGGAGAAGAGTCACCAGAGCAGCTGAGGTGTGGGAAGTGGGCTTTCCAGAGAGGAGGTGGCCATAACACTGAGGAGCCTCTACCTAGCACATCTTTCTAGCCCACTGTGGTAGGGCACACCTAACCCTTAGGGACTGAGGCAGGAGAATCTTAGAGGTTCAGGTTTGCCTGACTTACATAATGTGTCCCTGCCTCAAAAACAGTAAGATATATATAGAAGTCAGTGTTCTTTAATACGTAACAAGCAGTTAGAAATAAACACTGATCAGTGGACAAAAATATATATGAGGAAATATCAGGACTGGGTGGTGGTGGCGCACGCTTAATCCCAGCACTCAGGAGGCAGAGGCAGGTGGATCTCTTGAGTTGGAGGCCTGCCTGATCTGCATAGTTCTAGACCAGCCAGGGATGCATAGACAGATTCTTTCTCAAAACACAAAAAAGACACCTTAGTTAAGGGTTTGTCATGCAAACATGAGGACCCGGGTTCAGTCTCTAGAACCCATGGAAAGCCTGACATGGTGGCATGCATATATAAATGCAGAATGGGGTGGAGAGGCAGATCCCTGGGGATCCCTTGCTGGCCAGGACGAGATTCTGCTTCAAAAGATAAGTGGTGACACCTGGAGAACGTCACCTGAAGTTGACTTGCCTCCACCTGCATACATACACAGACACATGAACACATCTACACAGACACATGCACATATCTACACAGACACATGCATCTACACAGACACATGCATCTACACAGACACATGCATCTACACAGACACATGCATCTACACAGACACATGCATCTACACAGACACATGCATCTACACAGACACATGCACACATCTACACAGACACATGCATCTACACAGACACATGCACACATCTGCACAGACACATGCATCTACACAGACACATGCATCTACACAGACACATGCATCTACACAGACACATGCATCTACACATGCACACATCTACACAGACACATGCACGCATCTACACATGCACACATCTGCAGAGACACACATCTACACAGACACACATCTACACAGACACACATCTACACAGACACATGCACGCATCAACACAGACACACATCTACACAGACACATGCACGCATCTGCACAGACACATGCATCTACACAGACACATGCACACATCTGCACAGACACACATCTACACAGACACATGCACGCATCTACACAGACACCCATCTACACAGACACATGCATCTACACAGACACATGCACGCATCTACACAGACACACATCTACACAGACACATGCATCTACACAGACATATGCATGCATCTACACAGACACATGCATCTACACAGACACATGCATCTGCACAGACACATGCACGCATCTACACAGACACCCATCTACACAGACACATGCATCTACACATGCACACATCTACACAGACACATGCACGCATCTACACAGACACATGCATCTACACATGCACGCATCTACACAGACACATGCACACATCTGCACATGCACACATCTGCACAGACACATGCACACATCTACACATGCACACATCTGCACAGACACATGCATCTACACAGACACATGCACACATCTGCACAGACACATGCATCTACACAGACACATGCACACATCTACACAGACACATATGCACACACACCAAGGCAAGAAACACATTGACCGAGAGGGCTGCACAGCAGCGCACACACACACACACACACACACAGCTATAACCAGCTTTCCTCACCATACCAGGAAATGGTGCTGGTGCTAGGCAGCTCTGCCCACGACTTGGGCAGTAACCAGTATGAACATGTTTGCTCTGGGACTTCAGCCTTGGTCCACTCCAGTGTCCTGAGACCTCACACCAATTGTGAGTCAGTAGCTGGGACAACAGCCAAGATTAAAGAGAAAACACAGAAGAATTCATCACAAGTTGGGCCTCTGAGGGTTTCCTATTAAACACAGCCCTTGTCTAAGCCTGACATAGATCTCTCCAGAAATAGCACCAGAGGCTGACTGGAGCCCAGAGCTGTCGAGGGAGGCATCAGGAAAGGGAGGTGAGCATTGCTGGGTGGTCAGTGTGCAAAGCCAGATGGCGCACACCCATAATCCCAGCACTCAGGAGCATGACATCACGGGATCTTAAGGCAACATGGGCTACATGGTGAAACTTTGTCTCAAGGAAATGAAAAAAAAAGAGCTGGTGAGATGTCTAAACTAGTAGACACTTGCCACCAAGCCTGACAACCTGAGTTCTACGGGATCTATGTGGTAAAGGGGAGAACCAACTCCTGAATGTTGTCCACACATGCTGTGATACGCATTTGCCCGCAAGATAAATAAATCTAATTTAAAAGGTTTTTTGACTGCCGGGTACTGGTGGTACACACCTTTAATCCCAGCAGTCAGGAGACAGAGATAGGTGGATGTCTGAGCTCAAGGTTAGCCTGGTCTACAGAGTAAGCTCCAGGACAGCCAGAGCTACACAGAGAAACCCTGTCTCGGAAAACAAACAAAAAAGTTTTTGGCTGGGCATGATGATGTGCACCTTTTAACCCAGCCTTCATGAGGGAAAACAAAAACAGGAAGATCTCTGAATTCAAAGACAACCTGGCCTATGTTGTGTGATTGAGGACTCCACATTAAGGCCTTCTCTCCTAAAGCAGAAAAAGGAAAAAAATTATAGAAATCCAGGGGTTGTGGCCAGAGGTTGGGCCATGCAGCAGTCAATGAGTTGATCTAGATTGCAAAGGGCATTGGCATATCAAACCAAAAGTCTGCCTTGCTCTTTAAGAACTCTGATTTGGGAAGGACCCTCAGTAGGATGAAATGGTGACCAGTATGTATGAGAAAACAGGAAGTAGATGTGTGGAGCGCTAGGGTCTGCCGTAAAAGGTGGCCCCAGTGAGCAGTGGTCACTTGGGATAGCACCCTCTGGGGCTTGGGGTGAAGACAGCAGACAAATGTGACGCTAGGATGTGTGTTTGGGCCCTGAGTAAGGGTGGGGGTCCGTTAACCTCAAGCTCTTGGTAGCCCCATGACATATCATTCTCTTACGAAACCAAGTTGTGGGTAGCTAAGAGCCCCCTGTGTCTTTGGGGCCTGCATGGCTAAACTCAGCAGGCCACACTTTTTACCACTGGCAGAGAAAGGCGGGGACCTTAGCAGACTGAGGCAGCAGTCATCGCTGAGGTCATGTTGGCATTTGAAAGGACCAACCCCTGGTCACTGTGTCCTTCAACTTGAGGAAGGTGCACCACCCCGACTCCGTCAGAAGGAGGGTAGATCTCTGGCAGTCACCAGCCTCAGAGGCCAAAAGGCAAAGAGCAGTGGAAGAGTTGGTGCGGAAGGCTGTACGTGGTGCACGCTTTAGCCCCAGAACTTGGGAGGCAGGTGAAGGAGGAGCTCTGTAGTTCCTGGCAAGCCACAGCTCCATAGTGAGACACTGTCTCAAGAAACCTAAACGGAAAAAGTTAGTGCAGGGCGGGGTCTTCAGAAAACCGTGAGATCAGGATCTCCTCAAAGCTGTCTGGTTTCCAGGCCAAAACTAGAGCTTCCTTCGGAAAGGGATGGGATGTGCCAGACTCAGCCCAGACCTGGGTGCAGGCACGAGAGACCACATGGGGTTGTGGGCCCCTCCCCAGCCTGACTTCCACTCCGTCTCTTCCCTTCCCCAACCCTGACATCCCCCAACAGTGGCAATAGCAAAGGGAAAGACATCAACACCATTAAGTCTCTACGAGTCCTCCGGGTGCTACGACCTCTAAAGACCATCAAGCGGCTGCCAAAGCTAAAGGTGAGACAGGTCGGGAGAGAGGGCCCTCAGACTGGCCGCGCGCAGACGGAAGGGTTGCACATTGCTTCAGAATGGTCTGAGAAACAGACCATGGTGGGAAGACAATCCCAAGTTCAAGGTCAGCCTGAATCCACAGGGGATTCCTGTTTCAAAACACGGTTAAAGGAAATGCTAGCTGCCCGTGGCCTTTGTATATGGGTGTGCTTACTAGGCTTGTCCAGCAGATGGCAGCAAAGGGGTTGGCTGGCAGAATCCGCCCTAGGTCGGGATTTCTTTTGGTGGGTCACTGCAGAGACAGGGCAGACCCTAGTGAAAAGGCACTAGTTCCAGGGCAACAGAACTACTTAAATAGTCGGGACATGGGGATATTTCTCAGTTGGCAGAGTGCTTGCCTAGTGTACAAGAAGCACTGGGTTCCATACCCAGGGACTCAAACTGTGGAGGCAGGAAGATTAGAAAGTCAAGGTCATTCTTTTAAGACCCTGAGCTACAGGAGACCCTGCCCAAAAATGGTTGTGCGGTGCCTGGAACAGGACACCTCTGCACAGCCACCATACTGCTGTTAGGGACGGGGTGAGGAGAGGTCCATGCCCACATGGAATCTACTTTTCCCCAATATTTCAAGCCAGCTGCTAGAACCCGCAGGTGCCTCCGAACCAGAGGGAGCAGCAGCCGTGCTTCCAGCCTCACGCCTCTTCCGTGTTTGCCTCTTCCTCTGGCGCAGGCCGTGTTTGACTGCGTGGTGAACTCACTCAAGAACGTGTTCAACATCCTGATCGTGTACATGCTCTTCATGTTCATCTTCGCCGTGGTGGCTGTGCAGCTCTTCAAGGGCAAGTTCTTCCACTGCACGGACGAGTCCAAGGAGTTCGAGCGAGACTGTCGGTGGGTGGGCCACGGCCTCCGGGACCCCATGGCAGGGGAGGGTGAAGTACAGGGTCAGCGGTCCAGACACTGATACAGAGGGATGACTCTGGGTCCGCTTGGATCTGGGGTAGGATTTTTAAAGCCAGGTACGGTGGTACACACCTAGGTCCTCAGCACTCAGAAGGCTGAGTTGTGAGACCAGCCTGAGTTACAGAGTGAGCACTTGTCTCAAAAACTAGTGTATGAGCTTGGTGTGCACAAGGCAAGGCGCAGGCCCACTCCCTGGCGTAAAAAGTAATAACAAGGAAGAAGTGTGCGGCGTGAGGCACAGACCTTGGGAGCTGAGATGGGAGGTTGAAGAGGTCCAGGCAAGCCTAGGCTACACAGAGACCCTATCTCATAAAAGAAACAGTTTGAGAATTTAGGCCCACAAACTGGGTTAAGCCATTCTCTTAGTCTCCCAGTGACTTGGTGAAGTGGGGCTCCATAGTCCCTCGTTCGGGAGTGTCTGAGCAGCCCTGTTCAGATATTTCCAGGCAAAGTGGCACAGGCCTGTCATTCCACTGCTTGGGACACTGAGGCAGGAAGAGCCAGAATTCCAGCCAGCCTGGGCTGCATTGTGAGATCCTGCATACAAAAAGGCTCCTAGACTCTTGGGTGGTGTCTGAAGCTCACTCCTTCCTGCTCTGAAAGAAGCAGCCATTGCCTCTTGTGTGAGAACCCTGAAATAGGGCGTCCCTGTGTTTGCCTCCCCGCCCAGTCTGTGTCCCCACACCCACATTCCAGCCAGGGTCTCAGCTCCCACAAGGACAGGGCTGTGCACCTCCAGGCAGCACAAATGGCCTTAGGGAGGTGGTGGCGTCCTGCTGACTAACCAGCTCTCTGACAGAGGCAAGTACCTCCTGTACGAGAAGAACGAGGTGAAGGCCCGAGACCGAGAGTGGAAGAAGTACGAGTTCCACTACGACAACGTGCTCTGGGCCCTGCTCACGCTCTTCACCGTGTCCACGGGCGAGGGCTGGCCGCAGTGAGTGGCCCGCATGGAAGGGCGAGGGCTGGGGACCCCGGGAGCAGGGGAGCGGAGTGGAGGAGGAGGGAGGACAGGGGTGTCAGAGCCTGGTTCTGTGCCCAAGGTCATTACCAAGATGGCGCTCTTCTAGTTAGGGGCTGTCCACGGGGCTGAGTGTGGCTCTGATGGTGAACTCCGGCCTAGCTGCTGGGAAACCCAGGTTACTCCCCCAGCAGCACAAATGTGAACACAAACTTAAAAACAACAGCCTTACTGGGCATGGTGGCTGTGACTTTAACCCCAGCATCCGGGACAGTGGCAGAAGCAGGGATCTCTCTGAGCCTGATGCCATGACCACCCAGGGCTGCACAGTGAGACTCAGAACAGAGACTCAAGACTCAGCAGCTCTGCTATTCATCCAGAGGGCAGGAACTGGGCTCCCAGCTCTCACACCAGACTTCACCACCTGCACTTCTAGGGACCTGCTACCTCCGAGCTCTGAGGGCACTGCACTTGTGTGCATGTACTCACACATACACACAGTTCTAAATAAAATCTTTTAAACAATAAAAATTAAGAAGAAAGAGCGAGCCCCGGGGCTGGGGCAATGAGTCTGTTGGTAAAATGCCTGAGTTTGAATTTCAGCAGCTGCATAGCAGCCAGGCATGCAGACACATACTTCAGTCCCCAGTACTAGTCCCAGGAGCTCCGTGGCTGTCCAGCTTGGCTAAACCAGCAAGCTCCAGGGTCAGCAAGAGACTCTGTCTCCCAGAATAAGGCAGGGTCAGCAAGGTAGCTCAGCAGACAAAGGGACATGCATGGTGCAAGGAAGGAACTGACTCCCAAAAGTTATCCTCCTGGGGCTGGAGAGATGGCTCAGAGGGTAAGAGCACTGACTGTTCTTCCAGAGGTCCTGAGTTCAGTTCCCAGCAACCACATGGTGGCTCACAACCATCTGTAATGAGATCTGGTGCCCTCTTCTGGCCAGCAAGCATACATACAGACAGAACACTGTATACATAATAAGTAAATATTTTTTAAAAAATGTTATCCTCCCTAACATGGCAGGCATGTGCACACAAATAAATACATTTAAATGTTGGGACCCAGTGCACAAGAATGCTTGCAGTTCTCCTAGAAGACCTGACAGTCCCCAGAACCCAGGGCTGGCAGCTCACATCGCCTGTGACTCCAGCTCCAGGAGACTCAGCATCCTCCTCTAGCCTCTGGGTACCTGCATCATGTGCCTCATAGGCACGCACACACACACACAAAGATAAATTTAAGAAGAAAGTCATAGCCACACAGAAATGATTTGTCCAAACAAGGTACCCATGTTCATCACGGTGAACATATATGTTATCACATCTGCTATACACAGGCACTGTTTAGACACCAATTTTTTTCCTTTGGTTAGAGATTATTTATAGAGCAAGACAGCCATGAACACTGCATTCACCAAACACAGAACTTTGTGTCTGTGTGTATGTGGTGCTGGGAATGGAATCAAGGGCACTAGAACCATGAACCAATGGAACACATTCAAGGCACCGAACTCCACCAAGAGAGTTTTTAAGCCGTACATCCTGTGCGTCTTTACGATGCTGCTTTTTCCACACTTCCACACGTGCTGCTGCTGAACCTCCTTCACACCCACCACCACCTGTGTTTAAATGCCCACGTTGGCCAATGCCTGTGTCCAAGATGCCCTGCCTCATCCGTTACCACAAATCTGGCTTTAGATACCAACCAAGGGGTCCTTAGAAGAGTCACCAAACTGCTGAATGTCAGTTTCCCTGTGTGCAAAGTGGAGCCAGGGCTGCTGGGAAAGTGTGTGAAATGCTCGGCGTTCTTTGGCACATAATCAACCCAGTGCTTCTCAGAAGGCACTGACTGGGCTTATCTCTTTTCCATCTCTTGTCTCCCCTGCCCTCCTGTGTCCCTGCCCTTCCCATCCCCTCTGCTGCTCTCCTGTCTCCTCCCACATTTCACAGGGTCCTCAAGCACTCAGTGGATGCCACTTTTGAGAACCAGGGCCCCAGCCCCGGGTATCGCATGGAGATGTCCATCTTCTACGTGGTGTACTTTGTAGTGTTTCCCTTCTTCTTTGTCAACATCTTTGTGGCCTTGATCATCATCACCTTTCAGGAGCAGGGAGACAAGATGATGGAGGAGTACAGCCTGGAAAAAAATGAGGTACCACTGCCTAGTTGTGTTCCCTGTTTAAAAACTGGTACTCTGCCTTGTTCTCTCTCTCTCTCTCTCTCTCTCTCTCTCTCTCTCTCTCTCCCACATACACATACACACACACACACGTACACACATACAGCAAGAAACTTGAATGAAAAAGGAAGAGCATCACTGGAGGAGACGGGCTTATTATAGATAAAAGGGAAAGTATAGCCAGAGGCAGAGACATCTGGGACAGTCCAGAGGGTACGTGATCCTGAGCCTGGCCATGTGAGGAGAGGGGGGAGGAAAGACAGGAGAGAATTGCCTCGCCAAGAGGGGCAGCCTGGGCCAAGAGACTGAGCAAAAGGGTATAGAGTAGACCAAAAGGCCTGGTAACCAAACTGGCTGGATTATATAAGGAAGAGCAGCTGGGGGAAAGGTAGTCTAGCCCATGGGCTGGGAAATTTGGGGTAAGGGTAAGGATATGCCAGCCTTACCCTGTGAAAGGTAGGGACTGAAGGATGCTGGGGAAAGCTAGCAGCCATGTCCACTTTGTGAAAATAGGCAACTCAGTTAGCCTTTTGTCCCAGGTTTGAGACCTGACATCCCAGTCTGTTTGTTGATAATCAGTGATAAGGGGGATGCAGTCTTTTCTGTGACTCCTTCCTGTTGACATTGGGGTGTCATTGTTAGGTACCCAAGAAAGTTGGGATGTTGGCCAAGGCCGAGAAGAACAGGCTGTTTCAATGACTATCCAGGCTCTTCAAGACTATCTGTTGTTAGAGAAGTATAGGTCTTATTGGAGCAATCTGTAAGGCTGGACCACCTGGGATGTCTTAGGCAGGGTTTCTATTGCTATGAAGAGACACTGTGACCACAGCAACTCTATTTAATTGAGGTGGCCTCCTTACAGTTCAGAGTTTTAGTCCATTATTATCATGGCAGGAAGCATGGTGTCATGCAGGTAGACATGGCGCTGGCTACATCTTAATCAGAAGACGACAGAAAATGGCCTGTGACACTCAGAGTAGTTTGAAAATAGGAGAACTCAAAGCCCACCCCCCACAGTGACACACTTCCTCCAATAAGGTCACACATACTCCAACAAAGCCACACCTCTTTAGTGAGTTTCCTTTCTGAATCTGGTAACAAGGAAAACTGTAACTATGAAGTTTTCAACTCCCTCTGAGACCCAAGAAGGAAATATTACCTGAGTAAGCAAGAAATGTAAGCAAGGAACTTCCAAAATAATGTGAAAAATGACAGAAACAGCTGGCTGCCTGAGCAATCACCCAAAGGTCCTCTGCAGTGTTGGGCATCCATCTTTGGCCTACAGGCCTCGCATATTTGAAAGACTGTTCTGTGAAGCAGGATATTCCAAAGGACTGTCCTAACTTGTCTTGGCAAAGTTCGACAGTCACTCTCTTTTGTGTCCTCTTTGTCCGATTTGGACAGTGCACGGTCAGCAACTGAGTCAAAGGCACTTTCTTGCCCAGTGGCTAACTTTTACCACAAAGTAAGTAAACTCCATATGGAGTTTCTTCAATGTCCATCCTTTTCTCTGAAGCAGATTGGTGCTGCCAGGACCAGAAATGCCTCATTGTCATAAAAAAAAAGAAAAGAAACAAACCTATGTTATTAATTTAAATGCCATATTCTATAAATCTCTGAAGTGTTTGAAGACAACCTATCTATCTAAAATATATTTGTTTGACCTTGAAAAAAATACCTTATATGACTACAAGTTCAATTGTGATAGGTGACTAATTACTAACTTGCATTTCCTTATTATCCTAAATAGTTGGTAATAATAACTTTCAAGGAGTAGAAATTTCCATTACATTGTCCAATAAGCTGTATAGATACAATACCTTGAGCAAGATTAGAAATGTATATACAGAATGTTTTAACAAAAATAACCTTAAATTTGTATCAATATACAAAAATCCATACCAGTGTAAAATATTTAAACTGATGGTTGCTTTTTTTGGCTTAAAAGTAGATTCAATAATCTACCTTTTTATCCTATTTCTGTATCTCCTTTTTCTTTTCAGAGTAGACTCAATAATCTACCCTTATTCCTATCATATCTATATCCCCCTTCTTTTCAAAATGAGAACCCTGAATCTAAACTCCTTTGTTCCTCTTTTTTCCTGACCATTACCAATAACAATTTGTGACCAATTCCCCTAAACAATGACAAATATCCATAACCCACTGAACAACCAAAAACCACCCACCCCACCTCTTGGGAAAGTGGGCTTCATGTCTTAAAATACTTCCTGCTGTCTGGGGCAAGTCCTGGGAGAGGTCGCTATATCATTTGTTGTTCACTCTCTGCATACTGGGAATGTCCCAAGTCCTGCTAGAATAGTCTGTTAGACTGGATCATCTCAGCTAGCCACCTCGAAACTGTTTGTAGTCCAAAGCCAATCTTTAGGTGGTGTTTTTCAGCTTAGTAATGTTATCATAGTTCTAGTGGAATCGTCATGGGTTCCCTTCCTCCTTTTGGAGACTTCAGAGGTTACTGTTAAGTGGTCATGGTTCCCTGCAGAAAAACATTTTAAATGTCATATGCAGTGGATCTCAAAGAGGTTAAAAGATCAATATTTGTTTTGTATATCCATAATATAAAAACTTAATTCCTAGTTACCTAGGAATTAAACCTCAAACCAAGATCATGTACAGAAAGCTAGAGGGAGTCTTTTTCTAGAATTAGTACTCTATATGACCATTAATATCATGACAAAAAAACGTTTAAATGCATACAGATATATTAATTTTATAAATTTTGAGATAATACTCATTCATGTCTTATGGAAAAGTTCCAAAGAGTCAAAATAAAACCAAAGGATTATGAGATTAGTGGCAATAGAGTAATCCCTAATTTTGGTTTTTCTTCTGTTCATATCAGGTGGCTCTTCTGACGTGAGACAAAGATTTTGGATTTTACTTTAACAAGCATGCTTGGGTTTAGAAAAGGAGAGAGCCACAGTCCAACTCCACAGCCAGCTTTAGTCTTTAACTGGACTGGGATACAACAGTCCATTTCCATTACATGTCTGTAGAGAACAGCAGAAACAAACATTTGGGAAGATTTATGAAATTTCATCCTCGGGCTGGAAAGATGGCTCAGCAGTTAAGGGCATTGCCTGTTCTTCCAAAGGTCCTGAGTTCAATTCCCAGCAACCACATGGTGGCTCACAACCATCTGTAATGAGGTCTGGTGCCCTCTTCTGCTCTGTGAAATGTGATATACCAAGAGGCCAATTTACTCTTTTTCTTGGTACGCTTTTTTCTGAATGATTTTCCTTTTTCTTCAGACGTCTCATCTGTCCAGTGGTTGTTTATTCTCCTGAAGAGACAAAAGGACAACCCTTCCCCAACCCTGGCTTTGGGAAGGTTCCCTTTTGGGAAGTTATATCTGATCAAATGAGAAGCATTTCTTAGTCGTATAAGATAGTTTAGATTGAATGGTCACACTGATTGATGAACTATCATCTCTTCTAATTAAGAGATCTCTTTTGTTCAAATTGAACATTTATCAGTTTTCTTCTCCTGTGGAAACAAAAGCAAATCCCTCTCCAATGTAACACAAATCTTGGTTTCCATTCTGAGTTCAGTACATCTTTAAAGTATACAGGCTGATTTAATTTCATAGATTTTTCTACTATCCACTGTCTCTCCGAAGCTGTTGTTTCTTTCTCATTAGCATTTAGAAAATTCAAAGTTAAAGCATTATACAATCTTTATTTCTGGGGGTCTTTATTACCTTTTTATGTTTATTTAACATATCCTTTAGAGTTCAATTTGATCTTCTATAACTGCTTGCCTATAGGAATATGGTATACCTGTAATAAGCTTTATATTGTAATAAGCAAAAAACTGTTTCATTTGCCAGAGACATATGCTGGAGCATTGTCAGTCTTAATTTGTACAGGCATACCTGTTGTAAGGAGACCGCTTGTTCATTTTCCAGCTGCCCAGACTCCCAAAATAATCACACAGAAATCATATTATTTAAATGGTTTGGCCCATTAGCTCTAGCTTCTTATTTGCTAACTCTTACATCTTAGTTTAACCCATCTCCATTAATCTGTGCATCACCACAAGGTCATGGCCTACCAGCAAAGTTTCAGCACGTCTGTCTCTGGCAGTGGGCAGTGACTCCATGATTATCTCTGATTCTGCCTCCTTTCTCCCAGCATTCAGTTTAGTTTTCCCTGCCTAGCTCTATTCTATTCTACCCTGTCACGGGCTCAAGACAGTTTCTTTATTAACCAATGGTATTTACAGCATACAGAGGGGAATCCCACATCACCTCCCAATAAATCAATAAAACTGATAATGTTTATAATTGACATCACATAAATCTCACCTAAATTATTTATCCTCTCATGTAAATTGTTTCATTTTCAGACCGTCCAGCATATTATCATACAGGGACCTAATTCCCTCCCGCCATTGGAATAGTGTTTCCCATTTTTTCTCTTTTAACTAATTCCTCCCTTTAAGAATTCTCAGTCGTCTCACCAAACCTGCTGACAATGAGGTGCACCATGTCTGGGGGAGAGCACAGGTGGTCACAGTCTGGTGAGGGCAGCTACAGCTGTTAGCGTGTAGTCGTGAGCTGAGAGTGGCAGCCCGAGGAGAGGGTTCTAGGGAAGCAAGAGGGAGCGAGCCGTCTGGAAAATGCACACAGGATTGTGCAGAAGAAGCACATATGGCAGGACCTGCCTGCAGGCAGGGCCAGTTGTTCTAGGTCAGGGAAGTTCTGTGGCCTTTGGAGCCCAGGTGCTTCTGGAGTTTGGGTGGCAGCTGGAGACTGTTGTAGAGAAGCTGTAACAGGAAAATCCCAAGCTTGCTCAGAGGCTTGTGGGGAAAAGAAATAAAAATCTAGCCAGCGGGGGCAGTGACCCCAGTGGGAGCCTCCATGTGCAGCTCCCACTGGCTGCAAAGCCCCGGGCACACAGACTTAATGTTAGGCACCAATTGCTGCATGAGTTCTAGTTGGTCTTAATAATTAAAACCCAGAGTTAGATACTGGGGCAAATGCTGAAAGATCAGAGAGACAAAGGAGCGAGCCACAGCCAGTTCTTACCTTGCTAACTCCTCAGCCAAAAAAGGGACCGAGTGCCTGTCTCCTCCCACCTTATATTCCTCTCTCCGCCCAGCCATATCACTTCCTGTCTATCTATACAGACTTTCAGACCTCTGTGGTTAACTAATGAGTACCTCAGCCCTCTGATCTTCAGGCAAGCTTTATTTGCTAGAGCTCAAACAAAATATCACCACACTAGACAAATGTTACTGTAACCTTGAGTAGACCTTAGGAATTTATAAACCTTACCAAATATAGCTTATTTATCAAACATATATTGTTACTTATCTAAATTTTCTAGAAGCCTGGGGTTGAACAGTTAGCAAAGCCATAAGTAGTAGTTAGGTGTAAATCTCTAAATCAGATTTTGTTAATCTGAGTAGACCTTTATAACCTTAAAGTTTTATCATCATAATCCATACCAAAATATTTTAGGCCTGTTGTGTTTCCTGAGTCTAAAAAGAAATATAATAATAAGCAGTAGGACTGAGGAATTTTATAGGTGCTGCCTTGCTTGGTTTATACCACATGGCGTCTTAAGACAGTGAGGTAAAGTTCATGGCACATACCCTTTAAGTTCAGTAAGACGACTGCCAGCCATGGGGCTGTTACTTAAAATGCCATCTTTTGTAGATCATTTTTAAACATGAGTTGAATTTAAGTTACGTATACCGTGAATAGATCTATTTTCTAAATAAGACTTGAATTTAAATAAGAGTCAAATATAGCATGTTGTATTAATGAGCGGCGGGGCTGCATCCCGCCCGCACGGCTAGCTTTACACCCGAAATAATTACACGGAAACTGTATTCTTTTAAACACTGCCTGGCCCATTAGTTCCAGCCTCTTATTGGCTAGCTCTTACATATTATCTAACCCATTTTTAATAATCTGTGTAGCCCACTAGGTGGCTTACCAGGGAAGATCTTAACCTGCGTCTGTCTGGAGTGGGAGAATCATGGCAACTCACTGACTCAGCTTCTTTCTCCCAGCATTCTGTTCTGTTTACTCCACCCCACCTAAGGGTTGGCCTATCAAATGGGCCTAGGCAGTTTCTTTATTAATTAACCAATGAAAGCAACAGATTAGAAAGAAATCACTCCCACATCAATAGCAAATTAAGACTCAACCTTTTTTACAAGTTTTTTGTTTTGTTTTGTTTTTCAAGACAGAATTGCTCTGTGTAGCTTTGGAGCCTGTCCTGGAACTGACTCTATCACCCACCTGCCTCTGCCTCCCGAGTGCTGGGGTTAGAGATGTGTGCCTCCACTGTCTGATGATTCAGTACAAGTTTTAAACTGACTTCTTTGTTACAAATTTTACAGAACTTTTTAACCATACCCAATGAACTTAGAACTCAACTCCTGAGGTAGTTTACAGCGTGGTCTTCAGAGATGTTTTCAGAGCACAGCGTGGAGGTGTATTAGAGATAAAAGATTTTTAGGAGTGGGGAGTAGAGCCTTAGAGGTAAGGGACTCGGAAGTGTAGAGCAGAGAGAGTTTACACACGAGATTGAGGGACCATCTGTTTGTTCTGTGGCAGGAGTTACAAGTTGTGAGAATTTGAGAATCAAATTTTTGGCCATTGATCTATAGCAAAAGCTGTAGTAATAAAATCTGAGTCTGTGGAGGAAGAGAGAGGGGATTTCTGTAAGCTCCAGTGGGTGTGGGCTTAGAGAAGTTGTGGGAGGAGTTCCGCCTGAGCAGGGGGCATCCTGGAAGGGCCTAAGGAAGAGACAAAGCAGGCAGCTCTGAGTGGGAAAAGGAACCTTTAGCAGGGAGCTGAGAGCAGAAGCTCTGGGATTATAGGCAGGATCTGAGAGATGAGAGAACAGGTCACACAGGCTTGGACTGGCTTAAGGAAGCTGCAGGAAGGAGCTGAGAGGGAACAGGGTTGCAAAGCATTATAGACCAAAAAAAGTGTAGAGAAGTGGTGGAGGAAAGGGAGGGGTCCCAGGCCATCCGTAGGCAGGGTGGCAGGCAGAGAAATGGCATAGTGGGACAGCACAGCAGCTCCTGGGGGAGGCAAGGGAAAGCTAGCTGAGCTGAGCTGGATGGAATGTTGTGACAAGAATTTCTGTCCAGGGTGTCCCCAAGCAGAATAGGAAACTTTTCAGAGAAAAATGTTCCAAATCACAGAGGAAAGATGTTGCTTGTTCTTGTGATTGAGCCCAGTGGGGCAAAGAAGCTTCCTGGCACACTGGTGTGGCTTTTGTGGTGACAGTGGAGAAGCAGGCAGCTTGGGGTGACACTGATCCTGTGGAGAGATGAGAGGGCAGGGGAGGGAGACCCAGATGGGTGTCGCAGGCCAGAGCTGAGAGATGAATGGAGCACCCAGTGGGTACCTTGTGAGGATGTAGAAGGCTCTAGGAGTCAGGAATAGAGTTATGGCATAGACAAGGAGAGGGATGTGGGGGTGGGGGGAGAAGTAGTGAGAAGGCAGACCCTAGAATTTGGGGTCCAGTTTGATGGATGACAGGAGGGGGCAGAAACAAATGATCTGTGCAAACCTTAGGAGAGTCAGAGCAGCAGAGTTCCTTGGAAGAGATCAGTTATGTCAGTCCCAGCTTTTGGTGATAGATGGATGAAAAGAAATAAGAAAGGAAGGACATGACTGCTTCCGGGTATGACAGAGAAGAAGATTTATTGTAGATAAAAGGGAGAGCATAGCCAGAGGCAGGGACAGCTGGAAGTCCAGAGTGAACATGACCCTGAGCCTGGCCATATGAGGAGAGGGCAGAGGGGAGAGGCCACTAACCAAGATGGGTAGCCTGAGCTGAGAGACTGGCCAGGAGAGTATAGGGTAGACCAAAAGTCTAGGTAACCAAGATGGCTGTATTATATAGGGAAGAGCAGCTGGGGGAATGGCAGCCCAGCCCCTGGACTGGAAAGCTTAGGATAGAGGCCAGGGTATGCCAACCATATCCTATAACAGGGAGAGACTGAAGGATGCTGGGTCCACTTTGATATGTTAATGGATACCTCAGATGGCCCTTTGTCCCAGGTTTGAGATCTAACAAAACCTACTTGTGGGAAAAAATGGGGAAAGAACAACAGCAAATGTTCTCAAGCAGGGAACAATCTGCAAGATACCTCTCCTTTGAGTTTCTGGGTGGGAGGACTCATACACACATCAGATATAGCGAGGTTAAATCAGTCATCCTCTTTGCGGTTGTGCTACAATAACAAGCAACCCCACGAGTCCACGAAGGAACTGATTTCTTGCTCATGCTGCATGTCCTATTCAGTGGTCCTGCCCATGCCTCCTTTATTCTTGTTGGCCAAGCTAGCACACAACCTTTTTTCAAGACACGTGAGAGCAAAGGATAGCGTGCCATGGTCCAGCCCTTGGTTCCTCCAGAGGAACATGATTTATCTAAGGACATAGAAGCAAATGTCTAATTACTCCCAGATGGTGCACAAAGACAATCAAAGAGACAGTGCCAACCAGGCCTAGCTGTGTGAACCTGTGAGTTTATTAGGGTCACTTAGAGAAACATAGTTGACTCAGAGACAACTACATCACCAAAAAGCCCACATCAGCATAGGTGACAACTCATGAGGACTGTATCCATTCTTGGAACTCCCTACACAACTGCAGGCAGCTCAGTGGAAAAGTCTCTTCTTCAACACTTCTTTATACATATATAGCATTGTGGAGGGGCTGCTGAATACAGCTCTGTGAGCTTCTTTGGTCATGTGGACTTCCTGTACTACCTGAGCCTGGTGAGCCTTCTTCCTTGCTTAGAGGAAGGGTTTTCCTAAGAAAGAGCCACACATAACTCTGGATGTTACATGTTTTCTGCCTCTTCTTCACCAGTGTTAGCTGAGCCTTGGGTCTGGTGATATAGATAACAATTTTCCTCCACTTATAGCTGAGCATTGAAACATTTTGCCCCCAAAAGCCACTTATTCTCTGAAACTTGACCAGTTTTGAGTCTCTGTAATAACCACCACTTGTGAAGGAAGGAAGGAAGGAAGGAAGGAAGGAAGGAAGGAAGGAAAAGGAAGGAAGGAAGGAAGGCAGGCAGGCATCTATCCCTGTTGGCATAGGCTTTGTTTGCTCCCGGCAGCTCAAACCCAAAATAATCACTCAGAAATCGTATTAATTAAATCACTGCTTGGCCTATTAGCTCTAGCTTTTTATTGGCTCTCTCTTATGTCTTAAATTAACCCATTTCTATTCTTTAACATTTTGCTATGAGGCTTATGACCTACCAGCAAGGTTATGGCTAGTGGCTCATGCCTTTCTTTTCCCTGACTCTGCCTTCTCTCTATAAAAGCAGTTTCTTTATTCATTAACCAACGAAAACAACACATATACAGAAGGACTTCCCACACCACATCCCTTCACAACCCAAACTGACAACAGCAGATCTGTAGGTGTGGACCACAGATGTTTAGAAGACAGTATGACAGACATATCACTTCTGTTTATTGAAAGAATGCAGTGGACTCTCCACTGGGGCTTGTGACTTCAGCAGCTACACATTTTGTCCTGGCTTGCAGACCGGATGGGATCCTTTCCTACAGAGCAAGCCTTAAATCCAATCAGATAGCAGCTGTTAGCATCCATAACTATTGTACTGTTATTGTTCCAAGGAGTACATCTTGTCTAGTATGGTAGTACTATAGTGTGTGGGGTCTACAGCTGAACGGGACCATTGGTGACAAACCTCAGCAATCTCCATCACTCTTCAGTGCTGCACCAAAAACAGTAGGCAGTGGTGAGAGGGACTGCAGTGGTCCCCAGCCTTGTTACCACAACATGCATTGTCTTCAACAGCAGGCTCTTACTATTTCTGACATGCAACCAAGAGCAGTAACGATGGTCTTTATAAAAAGGTCTGTGGGGCTCAGAGAACGCCCTGGCCAACAACTCACTGGGAGGAAGCTCACCCCTGTCACTCAGGTTCTCATTCTACAAAGGTTATGGCCTCTGGGAATGCCTTTCCCACCCAGATGCTTTCCCAGGTCTGTAGGACACTCTAGGGTTAGCATTATATGAAACCTTGCTGTGAGACTGTCTAGGATCTCTGACCATCCACCGCCATCGATTTTAAATAAGTACCCATTGTTCCTGAGATTCAGCAGCTAAGGGAACACTAACAGGAAACATTAGTGAGTGTTATGATTCTGGTGGCGCAACCCTAGCAGGTCCCCTGGCAGGTGGAGACAGACAGATACACCCTGCGAGAAAGAGCTTGGGTATAGAGTTTATTTAGTGGGTATTGGAAAGGGTATAAGGGTAGAGGGTATGGAGGGTAGAGAGAAAGGGGGAAAGAGAGATAGGGGAACAAAGAAAGAGAAGAAAGAGAAAGAAAGGGAAGGGAGAGGCAGAGACTACCTCTTTAGAAGAAGGACAGAGAGATGAAGAGAGAGGTTGAAGGGGGGGAGATTGGGGGGGGGGCTTGTCTCTTAAAGGGACAGGGTACCCAGATGACAGGGCAGACCAGCAAATTTGTTATTACAACATTCCCACCTTTCTCTTACAATAAAAAGGCAGGGGGGCTGGAGAGATGGCTCAGTGGTTAAGAGCATTGCCTGCTCTTCCAAAGGTCCTGAGTTCGATTCCCAGCAACCATATTGTGGCTCACAACCATCTGTAATGAAGTCTGGTGCCCTCTTCTGGCCAGCAGGCATACACACAGACAGAATATTGTATACATAATAAATAAATAAATATTTTTTTAAAAAAAGGCAAGGAGTTAGGCATGAGGGCACGAGTTCTCAAGACTGCTTCCTGCTTATTTGTGGGCGTCAGAGTCTTGGGGGACCCGAGAAAACTGGGATTCCGGTCATGGGGTAGCTGGTTGCTTCACTCCTGTCCAGGATTTGTGGTGTGGAACTGTCCAATGTCTCTTGGACCTGGCGAGGTGTTGTCAGAGCAGAGGACAAGGTTAAGTTTAGGAAGAAAAAAAATTTCCTTAGGTCCTGGTAGTCGAGGAGGAGGGCGTCAGGACCAGGGAATTGAGAAGAGTGTGTCTGACCTGTTTAAAGTGAGTCTTTCAGTTCGGCTCCCTGGAACTCAAAAGAATTCTTTAAGTTTGTAAAACATAAGTTTTAGACACATACATTGTATAAACAGCAATATATTTTTGCCAGAATGACCATGACAGATGTTTTTATACAATGATAAGTATCCTTAGAAAATGACCAAAGAGGGGGGCTGGAGAGATGGCTCAGTGGTTGGAAGCTTTGTCTGCTCTTCCAAAGGTCCTGAGTTCAATTCCCAGCAACCACATGGTGACTCACAACCATCTGTGATGAGATCTGGTGCCCTCTTCTGGCCTACAGGCGTGCATGCAGGCAGAACACTGTATACTTAATAAAGAAAGAAAGAAAGAAAAAAAAAAGAAAATGACCAAAGAGAATTTAAAATCTTTCTCTTGCAGTAGTGGTAGTACTCTGCCAGAATTAGATTAATAGCTTATCAGCATTTTATTGATAATGTTAAGACATGAATGACAACATAACGAGAGAGAAATCTGATAACTTGCTTTTGTCCTTGGACCTTTATAACTTGCACACACCTTAGTAACTTGCCTTTGTATATCTTGAACCATCGTTTATTTAGAACTTGGTAAGAAGTTAGTCTTTCCCACCTGCCCTGCACACTGTCCTGGCAGTCACGCCTTCCTTCTTCAGTGAACTGTTGCTCAGGGTGTCAAGCACCGGATTCGACTTCTTTCCTTTTCCTTCAGAACTCAATCTCAATACATGTCTTCCCAAATCTGTCTTCAGGGGATAGGCCAGGCCCTTTTGTCTGCCTTGCCTTTTTTCAATTGCTTTGGTACTTTGCAAACCAAATTTACATGCTCCTGTGAGTCATTAAGATACATTTTCCAGAGCCTCTCCTACCTCCTAAAGATGGCTAAAACCACGAAGTCCCATGACAGCCCAAAGGTCCTTGATGGATCAGCCTTTTTCTTAACTCTCCCGTGAGCACAGTCCTATCTGACCCACCGAACTAGACATCGAGCACTGCCTGTCACATACCCAACTCCTCCAGTAATGTCTGTCCCTCTGTATTGTTCTCTAGTACCTGATGCCCATGGAGATCTCAACTGGTAACAACCAAATTCCTCATGACTCTTTCCGGCCAGTTGTAGTTGTGTAGACAACTCCTCTGCCTCCACAGCCCCAGACAATCCCGTCGTCCTCTTGTGTGTCCCACAGCCTCTCACACACACAAGAAGAAAGGGACTCATAAAGAATAGTTTAGCTAGCCATGGTGGCAGGCCTGTTAGCCCAGTACTCAGAAGGTGGAGCAAGGGGACCATTATTTTGAAGTGACTGGCTACAGAGTGAGACTTTGTCCCCAAGGGAGAGACAGGTGGTCAGAATGAAGCCCAGGCGGTAGAGTCCTGGAAGCCCTGGACTCCAATCCGTAGCACCATAGGAGGTCATCTTGCTGACTTTGGCAGCTTGGAACCAGGCTGGGCTACTTGAAGTCCTGGAGAGAGGGAGAGAGGTATGGGGAAGTGGGGATGGGGAGAGACCCAAGGGCAGGCACTGCTCTATGTCAAAGTCGGTGCTTTTCTCGGCTGGGCCTCAAGCCCAGCCTCTGGAGCTGGTTTTCCTCATTCACAAACTGGTGCTGTAGATAATGTCTTGCCAGGGAGATTCCAGGAGAGAAACAGGGCAGCAGCGTGGTGACTCCCCAAGTTGCCATAGGCAACAGAACTCAGTTTTTATGAGGAGCCCGCATGGACCGCAGGGAGCCCAGCTGGTGCCAGCAGAACAAGGGATATGGGCAGCTGCAATGGAGGTTGTAAGCAGCTGGCCTCCCTGCGTTGGCCCTTCTCATGCAATGGCATCTCCCACAGAGGGCCTGCATCGACTTTGCCATCAGTGCCAAGCCACTGACTAGGCACATGCCCCAGAACAAGCAGAGCTTCCAGTATCGAATGTGGCAGTTCGTGGTGTCCCCACCCTTTGAGTACACCATCATGGCGATGATCGCTCTCAACACCATCGTGCTAATGATGAAGGTGAGTGAGCCCCCACCCTCCTAATGTAAGACCCTTGCACAGCATCCCAGCTAGACCACACTCCGCTACCTCTGAGCCTTCACTGCTGTGCTCTCTGCCCACCACACTGTTCCCACCACACTGCCTGGCCAGCTCCTCCCTTCCTCCCAGAAACTGTGGACTAGGTCTGGGGCTGGTTTCCGCAGCTCTCTTGCATTCCCTCACTTGCTTCAGTCCCCCTGTGGCTGCACACACCATGGCCCACCTGTCTCGGGTCTTTGGTAAGTCAGATGCCTGGCTCTCTAGGGCTCAATGGGGGCGTCATGGAGAAGAGTGGACACCCTCCTCAAATGTTTGCTTGGTGGAACATGGGAATAGGTCGGAGATGGGGGCCCCAAACAATAAATACAAAATGGAGGGCTCTAGACGGCTCAGTGGTTGAGTCCTAACTGCCTTTCATGAGGATCTGAGTTTGGTTTCTGGTTCCTATGCAGGGCAGCTCGCAACTCTAGAGGGCCTGTAGACTTTCTGAAATCCAGGCGTTCACACACATAATGAACACACATGCACACAAACATGTCTGCCTGTAGGCAAACACAAAAGTCCTTACAAAAACCTTTTTAATTGACAAGAAAGTTTGGCTACATTATCATTGAGATGTTTTCTAGTAAATAAATAAATACTCAGCATATCGGAGATAAAAATCACCACAAATAAAGACTGCTCTGTGGCTCAGGGTTCACGGTCACTGCAGCACTTGGGAGGCCGAGCTAGGATCATTACCATGATTCTAAGGCCAGCCTGTGCTAGGGTGAGACCCTGTCTCGTGGCTTGAGGCTTTGCTGAGCTGTTGTCCTCTCTGGGCTCTTGGATTGGACCTGCAGCCACTGACTCTCTGCTCTCCTCCTCATCTAGTTCTACGGAGCCTCTGTGGCCTATGAGAACGCCCTTCGAGTGTTCAACATTGTCTTCACCTCCCTCTTCTCTCTTGAGTGTGTGCTGAAAGTCATGGCTTTTGGGATTTTGGTACGTAGGGCCTGCGGGTAATGGTGGTGGGAACACATAGGGCTCAGTGGTGGGGGGTGGTTGGTGTGTGCACTGGGCCCCATGACCTGGTCCACAGCGGAGGCCCATGCCCGATCTGCACAGCTTTGTACTGACCTAGAAATAAATACCAGGAAGGCCCAATCCAGATTTACCAGGGGCTAGTGGTACATGTCATCTGTCCTCCAGATGACCCTGGTCTGGGATACTGAGGTCAGGAAACCACAAACACAGAGGACAAATCTCTAGTAGTCACACAGGCCTGCTGGAGCACACCTGTCACCCTAGTACTTGGAAGACTGAGGCAGGAGACTCTGGAATTCAAGGCAGCCTGGGGCACAGTAAGACATGTCAGAAGTAAAGACAGAAAAGAAGGAAGGGAGGCAGGAAAAGAAAGAGAGAAAACAGTTTTGAGCATAACCCAGCAGCTCTCACACTGCAGTGAGCAGACACCAGAGTGGAGTTCTCAGGAACCACCTCACTGTCGTTTCTCTTTCATCTTGATTTTTTAATTAATTTTATTTATGTGTATTGGTGTTTTGCCTTCATGTATGTTTGTGTATCACAAGTGGGCTTGGTGTCCTTGGAAACCAGAAGAGGTCAGCAAGTCCCCTGAGAGTAGAATTATGGACAGTTGTGAACTGTCATGTGGATACTAGTAACTGAACCCAGTCCTCTAGAAGAACAGCAAGCACTCCTAACTGCTGAGCTGTCTCTGTTCCCTGACAGAGTTTCACTGAGTTACCAGGCTGAGAGATGGCCCAGTCACTAAAGTGCTTGCCGTGAAAGCATGAGATATTCAGTCCATAGAGGCCTATTTTAAAAATCTAGGTGTGGTACCAGTGATCCTTGCACTTGGAATGGAGAGGGTGGAGGACACTGCAGCTCCCTGTCCTGATCCTAACCTAACTGATAACCCTCCAGACCAGTTGGAGGCGTTGTCTCAAAGGTGACAAACATTTCTAAATATAGTCTTCGGTTTGTGCCCTGGCCTACACGCGCACAGTATACACATGTACATACATAGGAACATGCACACATACACAGAAATGAAAACGAGTCCCAGACTGGCCTTGCCAGCTTTGAACTTGCAATCCCTGTGTGTCAGCCTCCCAAGGGCTTCAACGACAGGCTTGTGCTATCAGGCAAAGACGCACAGTGTTAATCTAAGGCACTGAGATCCCCGAGGGAATTGATAGCAGGTGAGGGAGGAGCTGTGGAATGAGAGGGGAAGAATCACACCCTTGTTTTCATCAGCTGCCATCTGAGCTAAGTGCTTGCTTTCATCTTGATGTGTTAGTTCCTCATTGCTGTGTCAAAATACCTGATATATCTAACTTATTAAGCAGGGAAGGTTTATCTTTGGTTCACAGTATCAGTGGTTAGCCCGAGTCATTTCAGCCCTATTGCCTTTGGGCCTATTGTCTTTGGCCTGTGGGAGCACATGATAGAGCCGGAAGTCCACTTCACGGCAGCAGGAAGCCAAGAACAAAGGACGGTAGCTGGCTTGCCCCAGTGGCCTGCTTCCCTCCCATGAGAATCTAGCACCTCCCAATAGCACTGGCTACCTAGCCTCTACCTGTAGGTCTCTGGCACTGCCCCTACCAAATGCATAACTAATCGCATCCATTTGACACAGAAATATTAGGTGTTTTTAAACCACGGCTGGTAGCATGTACCTGTAACCTCAGCACTGAAGGCTGAATCGGGAGGATTACACGTTCAAAACCAGCCTGGTTCACATAGATAGCAAGACAAAGCCTAAAAAAAAAAAGAAAAAGGAAAAAAATTCAGCATTTTTATAGGGCTTTAGAGGGCTCACAGATACCTTGAAATTCAGCTTGTGTTAACTGATTCAGAACTCAGGTAGATACACACTGCTCTTGAGAGACAGTAGGATCGGGAGCTTAAGGCCAGCTGGACTACAGGAGACAACTATTGTGCACAACCAGTGAGGTGGTGCTCATCCTTAATCCCAGCACCCTGAGGGCAAAAGCAGGAGGGATCTCTGAATTTGAGATCAGCCTGGTCTACACAGTGAGCTCCAGCCAGCCTGGTTCAAACAGTGAGAGCCAGAGCTAAATAGTGAGCCACTGTCTTTTTTTTTTTTTGTTTTTTTGTTTTCTGTTTTTTTGTTTTGTTTTGTTTTGTTTTTTTTTTTTTTTTTTTTTTTTGGATTTCCAAGACAGGTTTCTCCGTAGCTTTTGGTTCCTGTCCTGGAACTAGCTCTTGTAGACCAGGCTGGCCTCGAACTCACAGAGATCCGCCTGCCTCTACTGGGATTAAAGGTGTGTGCGAGAGCCACTGTCTTAAAAAACAACAACAAAAAAAAAAAACAGCAGCAGGGGAGGGGGGAAGGGGGGGGAAGGAAAAGCTTTCAGCTTACAACCCACCCCTCCCCCAGTCAGAGCCTACACTGCCTGTGACCTCACTTCCTTTCACTAGGCCCCACTTTTAAGTTTACACCACCTACCAAGGCAGCACAGGTGAATTACCCAGCCTCCTGCCCTCAGGGACTCTTACCGGATCCGCCCTAGGTAGCACATACTTGTTGTGTTGAGGGACTTCTTAAAGGTATAAGAACAACTGGAGTACATGTGAACTGCCTACACATGGGAGGGCAGAGTCCTCCCTTAGCTCACTGAGGTGCTTGAGGGCTTTAGCATCAGAAAACTTGGCCTCAAAGTCTGCCCCCTTCACCAGGGGGTGTCACCTGATTACAATTAGAAGGGGTCACTCCTTCAGCAGAGTCCCTGGTAAGGCTGCCCTTCTTGGGGTCACTTCCCAAATCAGTTATTTGCACTCAGTCCTTGTCTTAGGCTGTTCATCCAAGGAGTACCCAGGAAGCTTGGTGGGGAGGGAGCGCTCTATAGATACTAGAAAGGGCTAGAATAAAGCTCATGGGGACTGCAGAGATGACTCAGACACACGTGTCATAGTGCACCCCGGCTCTGGGGACAGTTCCTGAGGTGCACTAGCCAAACAGCCTAGCGAGCTCCAGATCAGTGAGAACCCCTGTCTCAAAAGACACCCTTGATTAATGTCTGGCCTCTGACATCCACAGGTGTGGCCCAAATTCACATGTGTGCATACACATGTACACACACACACAGCACATGGGCAAAAGTCTTAAAGTTGGAGCGTTCCAGACCCACCTCCAGCAGTTCCGTGTTGTTGGGTAACAGCCCCAAAACTTAGAAAACTGTTGTTTTTATATATTCACACTGTAGCCCAGGCTGGTCTCAAACTCTCAAGTTCCCTGCCTCAGCCTTCCGAGTTCTGGAGCACACAGGTGGCAGCAGCATTCTAGCCCAGCCCAGTTTTGTAGGGTTTGTTTTCTTTTGTTTTGGTCTTTTTTGAGACAAGGTCTCTCTGTGTAGCCCTGAGTGGACTGGAACTACCTGTGTCTCCAGAGTTCTGGAATGAAAGGCATGCACCAGCACATCTGGCTTCAAACTTGTATTTTGTAATGAGGATTCCCAGAAGGCTCCATTAGGCACAGCCTGAGCAGTGGGGCACTGAGCGGAGTCCCTGCTAGGTGTCTGCAGGCAGATAGCACAGCTGAGAAGTCCCATGGCCCCTGTGGGGTGTGCTGCACAGGAGAGTCGTGGAGGATGAGTCCCAGTGGTCACAGGAAGTTGTCAGCTCCCAGTTTAACCCAAAATGGGTTCAAGTCCTTCCCAACTGAGTGAACACTTCCCAATCCCTCCTTATCTTTGCACTGGTTGGCACTTCTGAGAAACCAGAGCTGGAGCATTGGCCTCCTGCAACTGAGAGGAGCTGCCTTCTTCTCAGCCAGTCTTCCACAGTGCCAGGGTTGAGGCTCCACAGCCTTTCACAGAAAACTAGAAATTCCTCATGTGACATTCAGGTGACAGAACCCGAGCTTAGTAAGATCAGTGGCCAGACACCTAGACGTTGTCTTCGCTGAGTCTTCCTTAGAAGCCGAGTCTGAGGTGAGGATTTAATGCAGGGAACCTACTTGGGAGGTGACTCCTGAAATGGGCAGGAGAGGAGAAGAGTCAAGGACAGGGACTCCACTGCCACCTGTGGAAAGTGTCTTCTGACACAGCCAGCGCTTAGCTTGGGAAGTGCCTGAGGCCATTCCACCTGAGGCCTCCAGGTGGCAGCAGAGAGCACAGTTGACTGCACTGATCTCAGGAGGGAGGTGGAGTATTGAACACCCAGGGGCTACCTATCAATTAGGAACTTCTGCCAGGCCCTAACCGTGGGAAAGTAAAGAAAGCCCGTGATGGTAGGAGGGCAAGGGTAGGTCCAAATACCAGAAGTGCCATGGGGACCTGCATTCCCTCCAGGCAAGTGTAGTACCCAGCACTCACCTGCTGAGCACCTCCTGCTAGCACCTGGAGCTCTTGAACTCTGGAGCCTTCCCAGTGAGGAGGAAGGACGGCCTGAAGGTCAAGGGAAAAGTTGCTCCCTTGGAGTTTTTTGTTGGAGCAGAGGTCTCTGGAGATTTGAGTCTCTGACTGTCACCAAAGAACACCGAATAAGAGTTCAGCCTGTAATGCCCCTCTTGAGCCAGTACACAGTTGGAACATGGGTCAGTCAGGAGTGGTCAAAGGAACACACATGCCCCAAATGCGAGGCTGCTATCAACAGAGGCTTCTGTTTCACTCATCAGGGAGGCATTTTGCCACCACCTGGAATAGTCAGCTGGCATGGGGTTAGTCAGAGCCAGGGAGATGGGTGTCGTCTATAAACTGCAAGCATGGGGGCCTGAGTTTGATCCTGAGCACCACACGAAGCCCCCCACACACACACAACTGCCTGTAATTCCAACTCCAGGGAGTCTGACACCTACATACACACATGATAATTCACCTTTTAAAGGTCATTTAAAAGCCAGGCATGGGGGGCTGGAGAGATGGCTCAGTGGTTAAGAGCATTGCCTGCTCTTCCAGAGGTCCTGAGTTCAATTCCCAGCAACCACATGGTGGCTCACAACCATCTGTAATGGGGTCTGGTGCCCTCTTCTGTCCTGCAGGCAGACTCACAGACAGAATATTGTATACATAATAAATAAATAAATATTTAATAAAAAAAGAGTGAGGGGTTGGTGCTGAAGTCACTACAAGTTTAAAAAAAAAAAAAGCCAGGCATGGTGGTGCACATCTGTAATGAGGGAGACAGAGTCAGGAGGATCCCCGGGGCTCCCTGGCCCGCCAGCCAGCCTGACTGAATCAGTGAGCTCCAGATGAGCAGGAGACCCTGTGTCAAAAAACAAGATGGGTGTCTCCCGAGGAACAACGCCTCACTTTGCCTCTAGCCTACACACACGTGAACACGTGTATGTGTACAAGAGGGGGAAGAGATAGGGAGGGGAGAAGGGAGGGAGGGAAGGAGGGAGGGAGGGAGGGGCAGAGGGTAGCAGAGAGAGACAAAGATTGAGGATCGCTTTCTGGTCACCACTTCTAGTGTCTTTGAGGAATTCAGTGATGTCTGGGGGCTTGAAGAGCAGAGGCAGGTCCCCACATTCCCTCTGGGGCAAGCTGTCAAGGACCAGGGCTCAGGAACAGAGGGTTTCACTCTTTCCACACCTTTGTCCTGCCCTCACGTGCCCCTTCTGGACTTGGGGAGTGAGGCACGGAATCCTCTGTTAGCATTTCCGTCTTGTGGGTCCCTATTCCAGAATTATTTCCGTGATGCCTGGAACATCTTCGACTTTGTGACTGTTCTGGGCAGCATCACAGACATCCTCGTCACCGAGTTTGGGGTAAGTCTCCTACCAGCTTCTTTCTGGGTAACTCAGGCTGGAGTAGTGGGCAGTGGCAGGAAGGGTCCAGAAGCAGCAGTTCCGGGGGGCACAGTGGGCTATGATCAGAGCCGGGCTTCAGGTGCACAGCATGAGATGGGAAATGAGTGTGGAGTTGTCTGGGTGGTGGTTTTGGGGTGCACAAATAGCCCCTTAAGGTCTCAGGGAGGGAGATGGGTGTGTCCAAAGCCAGGACATAGGCCAGGACTGAGCGGTGTGCTTCCCTGCCTGGTGGTTGGTGAATGACAGACAAAGAGTGTGACTTAGAACAAGCAACGCAGTTCACTACTTTGAGAATTCATACATTTAAAGGCAAATAGAACTGAGCTACTGCTCCAACCGGCTCACAAGGTTGGGTTCCACTACCCCCTGCTGGCCATGATGGGAATAGCACCGTCAAGGCCTTAGAGTAGTTCCTAGAATAACAGCCCTCCCCCAAGCCCCAGGGATTCCAAATAGGCCTCTCAGGACACATTGTCCTTACCCCATTTCAAGTAAATCCAGAGCTGCAGAGTTCCTCTCCAAGACCTTGTCCTTGTCCATGAGCCAGTGAGCTCAGGCTTGGGAACCCTCAGAAACTAAGTAAGGGACCAGAAGGCAAAAAGCAAACCATCAATGCCCAGGGCCAATTGTGGAGTGGGTTCTGCCTCCAATGACAATGGGAATAATAATAACCCAACAGGAGTGTGGCACAGCTGCAGAGTCAGAGTGTTGGCTTGACCTGTGTAAGACCCTAGATTGGTCTCCTCACCCCAAAACAAAATTAAAAACAAAAAACACATTGAGAGGGCTGGAGAGATGGCTCAGTGGTTAAGAGCATTGCCTGCTCTTCCAAAGGTCCTGAGTTCACTTCCCGGCAACCACATGATGGCTCACAACCATCTGTAATGAGGTCTGGTGCCCTCTTCTGGCCTGCAGACATACACACAGACAGAATATTGTATACATAATAAATAAAGAAAGAAAGAAAGAAAGAAAGAAAGAAAGAAACATTGAGAATATTGTACCAATATTCACCTCATATGAACTGACTCCCATTGAAGCTCTGGGCTGAGAGCAGAGAAGAACTGTCTCAAAGGGTTGGACTGAGGAATGATGAGCACGAACACTGTCCAGGGGAGGCATTCGAGGACCTCCAAATGCCCAGCCACCCAGTGAAACACCATGCTGAAGTGGGAAGGACTGGGACAGACCAGAGTAGCAGCCAGCAAAGCCCAGTGGGGAGAGGACCCGCCTCCCTCGTCCTCTTCCAGCGATGCCCCTTGCTGACCTAGAAGAAATGGTGTGAGGAAAGAAGTCCTGCATGGGACGGATGGGAGTGAGCTGTCTCAGTTCACACAGCAGGAAACTGACCCCAGCACCAGGAGACCAGAGGTCACCCAAGGCCTGATTGATTCCTGCCAGCTATGGAAACCCCAGAACAGACTCAACCCTTTTCCCACTTCTGTAAAGCTGGCACTTCTAGGGCCTTCAGAAGGGAGAGTCAGGGCAGCCTTGAGCGGTATCCCTGTGGTTTTATAGAGGTTGGGAGGAGCTGTCTGCACCCCAGCAGAGCAGGTGGAAGGAGCTGGTTGAAACTTGGAGTTGCCAGTAAGACGTCCTTAGGGTTCATCCTGACTGCTTTCTCTAGCAAGTAGGACGGTGACACACAGAAGTCAGTTCAGAGACACCTGGACCATCATAATAGCCACACAGCCCTCCCAGCCACCCGGTTGGCTCTTGTCAGATCATCTCTTAGGCAGCAGGGATGAACTCATCAGTTCCACACATGACTTGGGCAGGCACATATTGAGTACCTGCTGTTTCCAGCAGAGTTATAGGTGCTAGAGACAGAGCAAAAAGAGCAAGACAAAACATCAGGCACACAGAGTGCCTGCCGCAGAGGCTTCTGTGTAGAAAGGAGAATAGATAGTAACAGTTAGGGGCCATCGAGAGGGCTCCGTGGATTAAGGCGCTTGCCACCAAGCCTGTCTTAAAGTACTTTTCTGTTGATGTGAAGAGACACCAAAACCAAGGCAACCTATAAAAGAAACATTTAATTGAGGGCTTACGGCTCCAGCAGTAGAGTTCACGATCATCGTGGAGGAAGCATGGGAGCAGGCACACAGACATAGAGCTGGAGAAGTAGCTGAGAACTTACATGGGGCACACACAGAAGAAAAGGGAGCAGGAGCTACCTAGGAAGGACGTGGACTTTTGAAACCTCAACCCCCCTCCAACTTGGCAATACACTTCCTCCAACAAGGCCACCCTTCCTAATTCTTTTCAAACAGTTCCACCAACTGGAATCTAAGTATTCAAATATGGGAGCCAATGGGAGCCATTCTCAGTCAAAACTAAGTTACCTAAGTTCAATCCCTGGGACCCACAAAGGCACACAAAATAATAACTGTAATTTTAAAAAAGTAAGTGGGCTGGAAGTGCAATTACATGGTAGAGCCCCTGCCTACAGTCCCACAGTGAGGGTTAGGGGCATGGCCCCACGGCAGAACACATGCCTCAAATCCTACCCCACCCGCTGGTGAGGATCTGGGTGTGTGGCTCAGTGGTAGAGCTCTGGTTTTGCTTGTGGGAGACCCTGCACCTAGCCACAGTAGTACACAAAAAAGTCAACCTTCTGAAGTGCTTGGCACAAAACCTGCCACAAAATTCGGTTCCCAGTGGTTATTATTATTACCATTGTTATTGTCCCCATGTGTGTACTTTGGTGCACAGTGAAGCTGCCCTAAGACACCATCGTTTTGAGGGGAAGATGTTGGATAGACATATGACCTGTCCTAACCCTGCACTAGGTGCTGGTAGCCCCTGTCTGGGACCCAGGTAAGGCCACTATCCTTAAGGCTGGAGCCAAGCTGAGCTAGGAAAGCAGGAAGGCAGTTAGTTCCCTCTGGGTCGAGAGGCTAAGAGGCTAGCACAGCCCTGGGCTTTAATGTCCTGCCCAGATCTGGCTGGGGGCGGGTTTGCCCATGTGCGATGGATAATGACTGTGTTTCTTGTCTTGTCTCTTTCCATGCCTGCTGTTTAAACTGTATATTGGCTCAACGCCGTCTGAAAAACTCATCCAATCAAAATGCACTATGAAATCCATTTGTTCACCCATGACGTGGTCTGTGTGTCCATACACCAATGACTTACCTCCCAACCCACCGCCACCGCCACCGCCACCCCACTCCCCGCCCGGAACCGAAACCCATTGGTTTTTGGCACTGGTTACAAATCCACCTAAAAAATTAAATTAAAAAAAAAAAAACAAAACAAAACAAAATGCTGAATCGCCTCCCCAACTGCCCCCGCCCGCCCGCTCCCCCTCCATCTTCAACATCTGCATCTAGAATCCGGTTGGTGTTACCTCTTTCTGAAGTGTAAATGCCTTACATTAACTGTGACTGCACTGCATGCCCCGCCCACCCGCCTCTGTCCGTCTCCCGCCCTCTTCCCCTTTCCTAGAGCTCCCTCTGGTTGGTTTTACTGGACTCTGGATTGGGCTTTGGCTCCAAAGGATTGTGTCCTTGTCAAGAAAGGATGTTCTCCCTCCTCTAGGCCCCCAAGGTGTGACCCCTCTCCACCCCACTCACACCCCTAATTCTCAGCCATCCCAGAGCTGACATAGTGGTGGCACCAAACTGTGATCTCAGAGTTCAGGAAGCTAAGGCTAGAAGACCGCAGTGTGAGGCCAGGTTGTTTACATAGCACGTTTCAGTCCACCAGAGCTACAGTAACCCTGTCCCCGATTTAATTTAAAAAAAAAAAAAACTGGGCAGTGGTGGTGCACACCTTTAATCCGAGCACTTGGGAGGCAGAGGCAGGTGGATCTCTGAGTCCAAGGTCAGCCTGGTCTACAGAGCAAGCTCCAGAATAGGCTCCAAAGCTACAGAGAAATCATGAGATCCTGCTGGGGGCAGGGGGATGGCATATGAATCAGCAAAGAAATCTAATATTAACCTCAAGATCGCAACATGCACGTGCATTCCCACACACACAGCCTGTGTGTGCTCCACATCTACTCCCACCACATTTCCTGCCCTTCACAACCCTTAGTAGCTGTGATTTCCCCATCCCTGCCCATCTGCTGACCTCCAGTGGCGTGCCCACAGTAAACACGCATTCATCCACCAGACACCAGTGGGGCCCTGTTAGGTGCCACTGAAAAGGAGCAAGTTGTAGCCCCCATTGCCGTTCTGCTTGGCTGCTCTGAAGTAGGAGGAGGTGGACTTTGGTCCTACAACCGTGATTCAACTTGAAACTG
The DNA here is from genome assembly GCF_018167655.1 of Microtus oregoni. NCBI lineage: Eukaryota > Metazoa > Chordata > Mammalia > Rodentia > Cricetidae > Microtus > Microtus oregoni. Next base: position 51,188,496 of record NW_024543073.1, read on the forward strand.
TAACTACTGCTGGAAGAATAGGCAGCATTAGCAAAGTGTTCTGGGCCTAACTTATCCCTTTGGCCAGGAAGAGAATGCAGAGGTAAGGGTCTGCAAGTGAGAGGACTTGGGTACAGCAGGGAGAAAGGCTGACTCAGAAGGACGAAGGGACTGGGCATCTAGGCTTCATCCTGAGCAGTGACTAGATCTGGGAGGATCTGAATCAGGGACACTTCTGGGACAGATTGGATAAGATTGCCAGGAAGCACCAAGGGACATAGAGGTGGCAGGAGGGCCCTGTGCAGGGCCTGGGGAGGGGTAGAGCTGGGTGTCTTTGGGAAGCTAGTGATGGAAGTTAGGATTGGGAGGAGACCAGGGCTCTAAGGAGAACACCCCTAGCCAGTCTGAGGCACCCTTTGGATGCCCCCAAAGAACCCCAGTTTGGGGCCTGAGGGAAGGGCTGGGAGAGAAGCACATTGGCAGGTAGTGAGCACTTGGAATCTGGAGTAAGTGGTGCTCATGTCTTTTTGCAAACCCAAGGGACACCTGCCCTTGAGCATGTCGCTGGCAGGGAACACAAGGTCCAGGATACTCCCACACACCTGAGCCTGCATCCTCTGCTGCTGGAGCACAGGGTGGAGTTTGAGTAGAAAGGACTCCTCTTGGGAATTCTGTGTGCTATCAGGACTCCATGCAGACCCAGGAAGAGCTGGAGGAGCAGATGAGGCCTAAGACCCCTGACTTCTCCAGTCCCTACCCCCTCCTTCCTCATGTGTGTGCATGCTTAGCAGCTGCCAGATCCCTGCTTCTGCATGTGCCAGTTCGCCCCCAAGCTGCTCCTAAGAACCCCTGCCTCTGCATGTCCGGCCAAGCCCACATGTTATGATCTGCCCCATTGAAGGGATGGCTTGTTCTCTGGAGGGTTGAGGGAAAGGGTTAGGAATACTTGATTAGTGGTCCCATCCACAGTGGAACTGGTGGCCAGGCAGGACCAGGCATCAGGTCAGCGGGCCATGGAGGGTGACTCTTAGCTAGGTCTGCAGGCTCACAATGGTTAGACCCAGCAGTGCCCTAATGTAGGAGCCCAAGGCTTACTCCCCATCCCAGAAACCTAGGGACAAGTCTTTTATCCCAGAGGCCTCTTACCAGCCTCAGAAATTCTTCAAACTCCAGTCACTGCCTCTCAGCTTCCAAGCCAGAGCTAGCTCAAGGCACAGGTCCAGCAAAGAGAAGCCTCTGGGAAGCAGGTTAAACACATCATTCACTGCCCAAAAAACAGAAATGCCCCCTGTAATCCCAGCACTTGGGAGTCAGAGGCAGGAAGATCTCAAATTCAAGATCAGCCTGGGTGATAGCACAACCCTGTCGCAATAAATAAATGATCCATTGTGCAAATAGGGACATGTCAAAAACAGGAAGGATGCTGTTGTCAAAGCCACTCACTTCCACAAGCAAGCACCTTTTGTCACTAGCCCTCATTCAGTTTTGCCTCGTGACCTGTATTCAGGACTCCTACAGATCCTTAGACTGGGGCACCAGTAAGCCTCTGGCCCACCTGCCTCCAGGTAGTGACCACGTGGGCCCCAGGCAGAAACTCAAATGCTCTGTGGGCCAGTGATGGGAGAGATTAGGAAACTGGAGAGCATGGAGCTGGACTCCAGGGCTCAGCTATGAGAGGCTTGGGGAGCCAAAAACCCAGAATGGTAGGCAAAATCTGATTTTTAGAATTAGTCACTTATTTAAAAAAAATCAGGCCCAACAAATTACTTTCATTGGCTATATTGGGTCACTTCCCACCTTCACCAACCTCACCTGAAGCCCCCTGGAGAGTCCTAGACCTTGCCCACAGTTTCCAGCCAGCCTCTCCCCAATTACAGCCTGGGTGGGAGGCCGCAGAGGCAGCGACTAGACCTGGGTTTGGAGGACAGGGAAGTCCTGGGGCCAAGGATAGCTTCATCCCCCCCACCTCCCAGCACTGGCCCCTTGGTGGGCCCTGGGCTGATCAGAGCTCACTCGCCCCGGGAGCTGAGACCTTCCTGCTTCCCGCAGGCCTGGTCCCGAGACACCACCCAGCCCCAGAAGCTGAGAAGCCATCCCTGAGAGGGGGGAAAAGGGCCCCTAATGCATCTTCTCCGACTCAGCGGGCAGCGAGGACTCACCCTGCAGCCGAACAGCCCCAGCTCCCTCCCGTCCTCCCCATTCCCGCTCGCCAAGGGGGTAAGAAAAGATGCCCTTCCGCTTCTCCCCATTGGCTCCAGCCGCTCCTCCTCTGGGCCGTGGGGTGAGGTCAGGGCGGGCAGGAGCGGGTGGGTAGCTCGGCAGGGCAGGGCAGGGCAGGGCAGGGTGCCCGGTGAGTCCCAGGACAGATGCATTTCTGGCCCCGAGCGTAACATGCCTCGGAACCGCACTTGCCCCCTAGGCCTGCGTGTGCTGGCGCCCTTCCCCCACCCCGCCCGTGTCTATGCTTCGTACTCTTGTGCTGGGTTCTGCAACTTGACCCGCTTGTGTCCTATCGTCTCAGTGCATTTGGTTGTTGGGAGAAATAAAAACCATCTCGATTTTTTTCCTGATTGGATGATTCTGATGTATTATTTTCTTTTCCGTACTCTTTTGTTATTTCGTCCCCGACCCTGTTTCTTTCTCCTCCTCCTTCCCTTTTCCCCCACTTGTGAGTGGGCCTGGCTGGGTGGGCTTAAGCTTTTGAGTTGATATCTCTTCCTTCCCCACCCGCCTCCCCTACCCCACTCTTTTTTTTTAAGTTCCCCCCTGCTCTATTGCATTAACAGTGCTTTCTCTCCTCTCCCTCCTTATTTGGGGTGTGGCTTGCTTTTTTTCCCTATTGGTTGGCTTCTTGTAGGGGCCTCTGTGAGTGTTGACTACTCTAAGCTCCGCAGGGTGGGTGGATGGTCACCTTTCTTCCTCGTCTCCTCAGAATAACTTCATCAACCTGAGCTTTCTCCGTCTCTTCCGTGCCGCCCGACTCATCAAACTCCTTCGGCAAGGTTACACCATCCGCATTCTCCTCTGGACCTTCGTGCAATCCTTCAAGGTGAGCCAAAGCGGCTGCTCCTGCTGCTGGTCCAAGCCAGAGCAGATCCCTAACTCTGAGCAAAATGAGGAAAGCAGACTGAAAGTGGTTAAAGCACCACCCTGGGCTGCAGTGTCTGCAGAACTCCGAGGCCTCTTCACTACCCTACCGCCAGGGGCACGTGGTCGCTTGACTCTGAGGACAGTTCTGGGCAAGCTGTCTGGCACCCTTCCTCACTGCCTTCCTTCCCTCCAGGCCCTACCATATGTCTGTCTCTTGATCGCCATGCTCTTCTTCATCTACGCCATCATCGGGATGCAGGTGATCCCGCACCCTTGGGGTATCAGGGCTGCGGGAGGGGAGCCTGCCTCAGAGGGAGCCGGGGACCCTGTAACCGCCCCAGTCGTCACCCTCCCACTCTCCAGGTGTTTGGCAACATCGGCATTGACGGGGATGACGAGGACAGCGACGAGGACGAGTTCCAAATCACTGAGCACAATAACTTCCGGACCTTCTTCCAGGCGCTCATGCTCCTCTTCCGGTGAGGGGGTGGGGTAGGGGTCGTGCGTCTCTTTGGGTTGCATGTGAGCCTGCCTTCATTCTGTGTGTTCATTACTCTTCTGGCTGGAGATGTGGACTCTTCCTGTCGGGGTTAACTTAAGTCTGCCCAGCTACCCTTTTCCCACTGGCCCTCTCGGGACAAGGATCCCCGCAGGTGAGGAGCATAGAAGGAACACTCCAGCCGGGCGGTGGTGGCGCTCACCTTTAATCCCAGTACTCGGGAGGCAGAGGCAGGCGGATCTCTGTGAGTTCGAGACCAGCCTGGTCTACAAGAGCTAGTTGCAGGACAGGCTCCAAAACCACAGAGAAACCCTGTCTCGAAAAACCACACACACACACACACACACAAAAAAAAAAAAAAAGGAACACTCCAGCTGTTACCTAGTTGAATCCTCCCGACCCCCTTTTGAAGTGGGAGACTTGTGAGACCCTGTCTTACAGAAGTTAGAAACAAAGAATAATTCGTGTCCCACAAAGGAACACGCTAATGAAACAAAGCGTGCAACAAGACCCAACCAGCAAGCACATCAGATCCCAGGTAGCTTCTGTCTCTTGTCCCTGACACAGGTAGTGGCTCTTTCATCCCATTGGGGGCAACTCTACTTCCCACGCGGATATGAGTAGCCAGTTGTGCAAAGGGACAAGGAAGATCCAGAAAACATGAGCCGTTGTTGGGCTAACTACCTTCAACAGACAAAAGATGTTTCTCACAATTTCCTCCCTTTGTTACACGCCTCCCCCCAAACTTACCCAGATATATGGACCATTAGAAGTTTCTAGCAACAGAAAACTATTATTATTCTAGGTGATGGCTTAAGCATAGTTCACAGTAAGCCTCCTTCCTACAGAAAGAGCCCGTCACCAGCTGGTTGGCCTGGCCCAGCTGGAATGTGAGCTTTTCACCCTTGATGGCAAGTGTTCTCTTGACCAGGAGTTTTGTCTCAACAGACATTTACTACTTTGTCTTAATTAGGGTTTCTGTTGCTGCGAAAAAATACCATGACCAAAAGCAAGCTGGGGAAGAAAGGGTTTATTTGGCTTTCACTTCCACATCATAGTCCATTATTGAAGGAAGTCAGGACAGAACCCTGGAGACAGGAGCTGATACAGAAGCCATGTCAAGTGAACATAAAACTATCCAGTAGACTGCTGTTTTATTGTGCTCTCTGCTGAAATGGTGACCCTAGAATTGTTTAGGAAATTGATCGAATTCAGGGCCCTCGAAACACTTTAGCATATGTCTTAGGGTTTGTGCTGCTGAGACAGAACACCATGGACAAAGAGCAAGTTGGGGAGAAAAAGGTTCATTTGGCCTGTATTTCCTCATCACTGTTCATCACTGGAGGAAGTCAGGACAGAAACTCAAGGCAGGAACCTAGAGGCAGGAGCTGATGCAGAGGCCATGGAGGGGTGCTGCCAGGAACCAGCCCAAAGATGGCACCACCCACAATGGGCTTGGGCTGGGCCCTCCCCCATCAATCACTAATTAAGAAAACGCCTTACAACCAGATCTTATGGAGGCATTTTCTCACTGGAGGTTCCCTCCTTTCAGATAGCCAGAATGTGTGTCAGACTGGTGTAAAATCAACCAACACAGCATATCTGGTCTCTGATATAAGGATGGGGCTGCTAAGAAGCACAAGGATATTTTTGGCTTTAAACCAAGAAAGAATCTGTTTATTTTGAGCAGTGGTGGCGCCCACCTTTAATCCCTGCACTTGGGAGGCAGAAGCAAGCAGATCTCTGTGAATTCAAGGATAGCCTCGCCTACAGAGTGAGTTCCAGAACAGCCAAGGCTACACTGAGAAACACTGTCTTGAAAAAACAAACAAAAAAAATCTGTTTACTTTAATCTTTTTCCCCTAAACTACCCAGACAGTTTCTGCCTCCTGTTCCCGTCATTGCCTGAAGAGGGGACCCTAATGCTGAATGCTAATGCTGGTGGGAGTTTCTGACAACAGCCAGACTGGCTCCTCCCAGCTGAACTGGGGTATCAAGTGTGGTTTGGGTTACCCTTTCAGAGGGCACATCTGACCTCAACTATCAGGTGTGGGAGGAAAGGAAGCCTTGACAGTTCTGTGGAAGGAGATGTGAGGGAAGAGCAAGAGGTATTTGCTTAGGCAGGACCAGGAGAGCCAGGAGACACGTCCAGATCATGTCCTTTAGGGTCTTTGGATGCGCTCACAAGAGCATCCGTCTGCCGAGCTCCTCCTCAATTTCCCTTTGGCCTTCATGACCTAATTCCACAGTGATGAACTTAAGATCTGTTTTCAGGCAATATCATAGCTGTTGGGTTGATTAGAATCAGGGTGTGGTCCCTCGCAGATGGCTCGAGAAAGAGAAGAAATTTGAATTTTTAGTTTAAAAAGGACTACAAATAGTCCTTCTGTGAGCCAGCATCTGAAGTCTTAATCTGAGTGACTGAGTAGGCGATGGTGGCGCTCACCCTTAATCCCAGCACTCGGAAGGCAGAGGCAGGCAGATCTCTGCATTTGAGGCCAGCCTGGTCTACACAGCAAGTTCCAGGACAGCCAGGGCTACACAGAGAAACCCTGCCTCAAAAAAACAAACAAACTGGAAACTGAGAGATGGCTCAGTAGTTAAGAGCACCGGCTGTTCTTCCAGAGGACCTGGGTTTAGTGCCTTGTGCCCATCTGACAGCTCACAATTGTCTGTTGCTCGCACACAGACAATGCGAAGTACCGATGCACATAAAAATAATGGAGCATTTTAAACAAACAAAAATTAAAGCAGAATTTGTTTGTTTTTTGAAATAGGGTCTCACTACATAGGTCTGGTTGTCCTGGAACTCACTATGTAGACCAGGCTGGCCTTGAACTCACAGAGATCTACCTGCTTCTGCCTCCTAAATTATTGGATTAAAAATGTACACCATCATGCCCAGCACAGAGTCTGGGGAGGCCAACTCCTTGCACTTTTGAGGAGATGCCAACCATTAGTCTTCTGTTTCACTTCTGACTGGGCAGTTAAGACCATGCAATTGACCAAATCAGTCACTTTCTTTGCTTTTGTTTTTCTCCTGTCAAGCCCATTTGCAGGTCTGGTCCTTGGGGTTCACTACTTGGGCTTGAGAGGAACCTTTGGCTCCTTTAATAGTCGCTCCATCTATGCGAGGACAAATCTAAGGCTTACCAGTGAGTTCTCTGGAAGCCTTGAGACTCTGTCCTCTGCCCTGTGTTGACTCCTCTTTGTGGACTGGACACTAGTTACTGTTCACCTGGTGGGTCTCCATGGCAACTCCCTATAGGTACAGGACGTGTTAGAGAAGTCCCACAGTGCCCTGGAATCTAGTTGACCTTGGAGGGAAAGGAAGAAAGTCCTGTCTTCTTGATCCCTCTGCACACACCTGCACAGGCCTCCAAGCATGGTCATTGAACACTCAGGTCAGTTACAGCAGTCAGGTATTTTAACTACAAAACCAAAACACTTTTACAAGAAACACGGATTAGACATATATGTTTGTCCTTTAAGCCAGTCCTTGCTATAGTCAAGAGCGAATCAATAGCACCATTGATTTAAACAGACGTTTAGCATCAATATATTGAACCTTGACCTTAGAAATGTTAATGTCGTGTGTGTAATCTTTAAGTCTCATCTTTTACAAACTTTGAATGACTTAGGCAAACCTTTATAACATGCGTAGACTTCCTGGCTTTCTCTTTCATTCTGGAAACATCCAGCCATCTTAATCTTCATTTATAACCTCTGCTTCACTGATGCTCTTTCCATGTTTACATCCTTCCAGCATTTTCCTTTACTTACCAGTCTTCTTTCTCACACCAGAAGACGCAATAATGTTAATAAATTTACCACCTGTTGTGAGAATTTTTTCTCTACAGGTCCTAAGGTCCTAAGGACAAACCGAAGTTCACCCTGGGAGACCGAAGGGTTAATAGGGCTTGCTTGCAGGGCATGGCTGAGGGGTTCCCACAGGAGTGTGGGTGACCTGAAGCCACACTGGAAAGTCTTCACTCAGTGCAGACAGTGGCGTCCCCATAGCTGTGCAGGTGCCGCCCTCTGTCCCTAGTCTTCCCAGCCTGTATACTCTAGCTGGCGGGGAGGAGGGGCTGGATGCTCAGCGAGGGTCCAGTGACCCCGCCTATGCCCTCCTCCTATGAAGGACCATCAGAAGTTAACAGGTCCAGCTGTGGCGATCTTTTTAAAGATGTATCTAATTTTGTATGTGTAAACACGCATCTCTACATTTGTATGTGCACCACATGCACGCAAGAGCCCTCCAGAGGTGAGAAGGTGTCAGGGCCCTCAGAACAGAAGTTACTGTAAGCTGCCGTGTGTGTGTGTGTGTGTGTGTGTGTGTGTGTGTGTGTGTCCTGGGAACACTAGTGTCCTACAAGAACAACAATCCCTTATTGCTTTGTACTCTCTTTTAAACACTATTCCCAAGTCCATAAATACAACCTACGCAATCTGTACAATGTTATAGTGTGTTTTCAGGTTGACCTTTTGGAAGTGGAGAACTTGATTTCCCCTGCTCTCAGCATTCCTTAATTGCCTATAGTTCTTTGGGCAGGGTAGAGGCCTCGTGGGCTCCCTTCCACCTTGCCTATGCCATCCACAGTAGCCTGTCTGTTGTGGTTGTCCATCTCTGTAGCCCCTGTGACGCTCTTCCCTGAGCAGACACAGTTGGTCTTAGCAAGATCCAATAGTTTGCCTTAGAGGAGAATGCTGTACAACACCACAATTGAAGAAGAAAGTCCAGTCTAAACTACACACACAAGATAATGTTAAAAATAATATTATTTTGGGCCTGGTGGCGCACACCTTTAATCCCAACACTTGGGAGACAGAGGCAGGTGGATCTCTGTGAGCTCGAAGCCAGACGGGTCTACAGAGTGAGTTCCAGGATAGTCAGGGCTACGCAGAGAAACCTTATCTCAAAACACACACACACACACACACACACACACACACACACACACAAGTTGAGAGAGCATGGGAAGCAGTGTGTTGCAGTGCTCATCCGCAGTGCCAGGACATGGGAAGAGGCAGGAGGACTGGGAGTAGGAGGCCAGCCTAGGCTTTAGAGTGAGACCTGTAGGGTACAGAGATCCTGGGAAGGAAGGACAGCCAGGCAAAAACATAGCCAGTGCGAATGCCCTGAGGCAGGAGCATGGCTGATGTGCTCGAAGACAGGGAAGAGCCTGGCATGCCTGGTGAGCAACCTGGAGACAAATCACTAAGAGATGGGAATGTGGAGAGAGGAAAGTTTTTGAGTCACACAGACATCCTCAGTCGGCCCCCACCATCAGGCCCCACCGCAGCCTCCTCACTTCAGGCTTCTCACGCACTTTGCTTTCTGTTCTTCCGTTTATAAAATCGTACTGTTGGGGGGCGTGGCGCATCTGTCACACAGGTGGCGATGGGGGAATGTTGAAGTCAGTCCTCGTGTGGGACCCAGGGACCCTGGTGGTCAGGCCTTGTGGCAAGAACCTGTGCTCACTGAGCCACCTCACTGACCCCTTCCTGTGGATTCTGAAGGCGCGACATAGCCCTCTGAGCCCTCTGACACTTAAGGAAAGAGGATGGTCCCTGGGTCTCGGGCCCATGACTGGCTAGCCCAAAGCCTCAGCCCAGTACCCTCTAGGAAGCAGTGGTGTCCACTTGGGGCCAGAGCCCAGGTCATGGGTCACCGATGCTGCCTATCCTTAGGAGCGCCACCGGGGAAGCATGGCACAACATCATGCTCTCGTGCCTCAGTGGGAAGCCGTGCGACAAGAACTCCGGGATCACCGCGGCCGAGTGTGGCAACGAATTTGCGTACTTCTACTTCGTCTCTTTCATCTTCCTTTGCTCATTCCTGGTGAGTTTGCACACATGGAGGGCCATGTCCTTACCCTGCCGAGTCTGTGCACACACGGAGGGTCATGTCCTTACCCCTGGCACTGATCTGGGCAAATGAATCTCTGTAGACTGTGTCTGGAGTGGAGGGCTTGCTCCCTTCCTGCTACTGACAAATTGTCTCCCACATAGTGACATCTGGATGGGTGGCTGTGGGTCTGTGCACTGTAGGATGTTAAGGAACACCCTGACTCCCCTACTTTGAGTCAGTAGCAGACACTCCCTCCTGCAGAGGCCCAGGGCCTCCCCAGTTGAAACCCCAATGAAAACCTGAATTTATCTCCGGTGGGTGGATATGGACTGCAGCAGGCCCTAGTTTTGGCCCGGGCTCATACAGCACCCCCTTCCTCCAACTGTACGTCTCTCTCAGGCTTTGCTTCTGTGTATGTCTACCCGTCTCTCTCCCCTTTGCCGCTGGCTTCCGCTCTCATTGGCCTCGGAGTGGGTGTCTTTTGTGTCTGTGCCATTTGTGTTTGCACCCTTCCCCATCTGGTCTGTTCCTCTTCCCCTTGGATCTCTGTGTCCCTTGCCCCTACCCCTATGGTCTCCTCTCTACTCCTATTGGCCCCCTTGGCCCCCAGATGCTGAATCTCTTTGTTGCTGTCATAATGGACAACTTCGAGTACCTCACGCGAGATTCCTCCATCCTGGGCCCCCACCACCTGGATGAGTACGTGCGTGTCTGGGCCGAGTATGACCCTGCTGCCTGGTAAGGAGGCATCGAATCTTCTGGCTGTGTTGTCCACCTCCTCCTCCTCAGCTCTCAGGTGTGGGACACTGGGTCCTAGGGTTTTTAGCAGGAGCCTCACAAGTGAATCCAGGGTGGGAATCCTGACTTTCGCACGACCTCAGGTTGAGCTCATGCCACCCCTTGTCCAAGCTCCAGCCTTTCTAGATGAAGATGGTCAACCATGGGGATTTCCAAGGTTCCCTGGCCCCCACAACTCTACTGGTGTCTTATGGTGACCTATTAAGAACCTCTGGCTTCCATTCACCTGGGAGCGCAGAGGCAGCCTTGGCACATGCGCCAGAGTCAGAGTCAGCGTGGCAGAATTCAGCCCAGAAATTTAGAGCAAGCTGGATATTGTAGCACATGTAAGTGATCCCAACTCTCAAAAGGCTGAAGCAGGAGTGCAGGGCCAGCCTGGGCTCCAAGTGACCTTGTTTCAAAAACAATCAAAATAGGGCTGGAGAGATGGCTCAGAAGCTAAGAGCACTGCCTGCTCTTCCAGAGGTCCTGAGTTCAATTCCCAGAAACGACATGGTGACTCACAACCATCTGTAATGAGATCTGGTGCCCTCCTCTGTCATGCAAGCAGAACACTGTATACATAATAAGTAAATAAATCTTTAAAATAATCAAAATAAACCAGGCCTGCTGGCACACACCTGTAATCCCAGCAAACAGGAGGCAGAGGAGGGTAAGTCTCAAAGCCTACAGAGATACCCTGTTTAAAAAACCAAAAACAAACAAGCAAAACCCAAACAATAATACTAAAGCTTCCAAAAGAGCCAAGCATAGTGGTGCACACCTATAGTTCTAGCTTTTAGGACACTGAGGCAGGAGAATCAGGAGTTCAAGGTCCATTACCCATTCCAAGTCAAATTTTAGGGCTAGCAAGATGGCTCAATGTGTAAAGGTGCCTACTGTCTAGACTGACTGAATTCAATCCCCAGGACCCACCCACATGGTGAGAAGCAACTCCCACAGGTTGTTCACACGCACACACACTCCCACAAGTTGTTCACACACACTCCCACAAGTTGTTCACACACACACACTCCCACAAGTTGTTCACACGCACACACACTCCCACAAGTTGTTCACACGCACACACACTCCCACAAGTTGTTCACACACATACACACACCCACAAGTTGTTCACACACATACACAAGTTGTTCACACACACGCGCACACAGGGCTAGAGACGGCTCAGTGGTGAAGACCGTGTGCTGCTTTTGCAGAGGACCTAGTTCAGCTCGCAGCCTAATCTATATAATGAGCTTCAGGACAGCCAAGGCCACATACATGGTGAGACCCTGCGCCACCAATTAAACAAAAACAATCCACAAAGAAAATGACAAAAAAAAGCCAGAAGATGAATGAATAGGACTTTTGTTTGCTTGTTTGGTTGGTTGGTTGGTTTGGTTTTTTGATTTTTTCAAGACAAAGTTTTTCTGTGTATTAGAGTCTGTCCTAGAACTCAGAACTCACTCTGTAGACCAGGCTGGCCTCAAAGTCACAGACCTACCTGCCTCTGCCTCCCGAGTGCTGGAATTAAAGATGTGCAAAACCACCGCTCGGCTAAATGAAAGACTTTTTAAATATAAAAATTTGAAAATAGAGCTGAATGAAGAGCTGACTCAGTGGTCAAGAGCACTAGCTGCCCTTGCAGGGGACTCAGGTTCAGTTCCTGGATCCCACATGGTGGCTCACAACTGTCTGTAACTCCAGCTCCAGGAGATTTTATGCCCTCTTGTGGCCTCTGTGAGCACCCACAAATACGTATACAAGTAAATATAAATACATTTTATTAGAATAAAAACTGTCAAGGTCTAAGAATATGGCTGAATGGTAGACTCCTGCCCTCAGTTCCATCTCCCGCACCTTGAAAAATAAATAAAAAACTTAAAAGTAGATCACACAGGAAAGGGGAGTGTGCATTCTATTGATGATAATAAGGTTGAGTTTCCCTACCTCACAGAGAACACCACACACACACACCACACACCCTCTTCTGGCAAACGGGAAGTCACAGAGCATCTTTGACTCCTTGGAGTGTACTGAGGCGCTTAAGATTCTAGTTCCTTCTGGGCCCAGGACTGAAGGAGCATCATCACATCACTGGGGGCTCTTAGTGCTGTGTGCTCTGTTTCGTCTGGCCTCGGCCCTAGATGATAGGCCCCTAAGAAAATATGTAGAGATCTGTCTGTCTCTCCCATGGCTGCAGCCTCAGACAAGCCCTCCTTGAGTCTGCTAGGCTAGGGCAAGACATGTGGCTGGGGCTGGTGTGGGGTCCCTTTTTAACTCTTCCTTTTTGATTTTAGGTCACTGCACTGGGATGCTGTCCCCTCCACTAGGCCACACACCCACCCACACCAGGGTAGCCCGTGTAGATGGCAAAGGAAACAGAGGCAGAGGACCCCCGGGTGGAGAGGCCCCAGCCCAGCACTCCAGCACACCCCATCAGAGTCTCTCCTGAGGGCGGGGGTGCACACGTGTCTCTAAATGCATCAGACTGTTTACTTGTCCCAGGTTCCCACTCCTTCAAGTCAGGAGGCCTGAGCCTCATCACCCTGGTCCCACTGTGTGCTTGGGGAGCCCTTTTCATGGTGACCAAGCCTGGACCCCACTAACCCTCTCTTCTCCTTTCAGCGGCCGCATTCACTATAAGGACATGTACAGTTTATTGCGAGTAATATCGCCCCCTCTCGGCTTAGGCAAGAAATGTCCTCATAGGGTTGCTTGCAAGGTTTGATTTCCACTAAAACCTGCTAGCATCGATTGAATGAGTGTGGCTTGGGGTCTTCCATATATATATTTCATATATATATATATATATATATATATTTCTCAAAAACAGAGCCATCTCTCTCTCTTGCATTACACTAGCAAACTCTTAGCCTCCAGAATGCGGCCATGCAGACTCCACGAAGCATGGGACATTACCTCTGTTCCCTCCGAACATCTGTGCTTGCTCTTAGCTGAAGCTGCCCATCCCGTGGTCTCAATGACACCCCAAATCAGACGCATCCCTTGGGGGAGTTGTAATTTTGCATTTCCCTACCCCCACTCTCTCCTCCACCACTCCCTGCCTCCTGAAGCCTCCAGCCCCCCTTCCCACCCCCACTCCCTGTCCTAGCTCCTCTTCCTCACCCAGGCCCCCTCAGAGACCAGCCTCAGCCAAGCCAGGGTACTCGGCCCCTCGAACAGTAAAGCCCTCCAGCTCCGCACCACCTGAGCCACAGCCTGGAGCCCAAGTGGAATCTGACTGTTTCTCTTTTCTCTCTCTCTCTGCCTGCTTGTAAGCAGTGGAATAATCATTTTTAATTACCTTTTCTTCCATTTTTTCTCCTCTTTTCCATTTATTTGAAACATCTATTTTATCGTTCTCTGCCTCTTTCTCTATTTTTTCGGCTCGTGTGGTTTTTTTGTTTTTTGGTTTTTTTTCTTTTTTCTTTTTTTCTTTTTCTGTTTCTTCTCCGCCTCTCCCCCCACCCTTTTGGTTCTCTGCCCCACCCACCCCCTCCTGTTTTTTGTTTTTGGTGCTGCCAGGGGTCGCATGCCTTACCCGGACATGTATCAGATGCTGAGACACATGTCCCCACCCCTGGGTCTGGGGAAGAAGTGCCCGGCCAGAGTGGCTTACAAGGTAGTCTATCTTTGCCAACACCGATGTCCCAGAGCTGGGGACTGTTCAGTGGTGACCACAACACCCAGCGAGTCTTCTGCCGACACCCTCTTCTTTTTTCTTTTTTCTTTTCTCGAGTAACTGAGTCGTGAGCATCCTTTGACTCTCGGCAGCGCACTGTGTCCTTTCTGATGAGTGTCTAAGTGTTCTGAGACTCCATTATGGCCAACAAGCCACGGGGAGGGGGAGGGAGTGCTCCAGTCCCTTAGCACCAGTGTGACCCCCACCCCAACCCCGGGGAGCCAAATTGTACATCTCTGCCCTTTCAGAAACGCGTGCCCCAGGCCCAAGCCAGACAGTTCTGTGCCTTGAGCCCTTAAACCCTGGCCTCCCCACACACATCTGAAGCTGACCTCTGACTTAGGGCCCGGGAGATTTGACACCTCCCACAGCTGATTCCCCCCATCCTCCCCTTGCCCTGGAGATGTCTCCCCAGCACCTGAACCATGCCACCTCTCCCCAAGATGCCCCAACATGCCTCTCCACTCCATTGTTTCAGAGCAAGCAGGAGGGCTGCCGCTGCCCCCACCCCGAACGTGGTGCACCAGTCAGGCCTTGCACGCTGCCTTGGAGGGGTCTGGGGGTGGGTGGGGGTGTATGCCAGCCAAGGGAGCGAGGAGACCGCTGCTCCTCTAAACTTCTGTCCTGGAATCTCCCCCGGCCCTGGAGGACATCTGCTCCCTCAGTTCATCCTCAAGGTGGCCAGGGATGACCTTCAAACCCCATGCCCCAGAAGTGACTCCATAGCCCAACCTTCCCATCCACTTTGCTGCCTCACCTTCCAGTGCTCCTCCAAGCCTGGTGTGGCTGCTTCCCTAGCCTTCTCAGATCTAAGCCTCTTCCCACAAGCGTCCCTTTTGTCCCTCCCCAACCTGATGTCTGGATAAAGCCACCATGGCTCCCTAAGGCAACTTTGTGCACATTTAAAATAGCACATTTTCCACAGAACACTGTCTGCTGGAAAATTCTGTTATAGAGGAGACCCTTACCCACTGTGCAAGCAAAAGCTGTGTCATGTTTAACACAGTACTATGCACACCTGCCCAGCGGGCCATGGTGCCATTGGCTACATTATCTACTGCCTCCTCCCTGCCCCACCCCAGCACCCCACTTCCTACCCTATTCTTGGTTTACTGTCTCCCTACTGTCTCTCTGAATCCCCTGGTGAAACCCAGATTGGCACCTCAGAGCCCAACATCCCCCTGCCCAAGCCGCCGAGCAGGCAGAACCCTTGCCTGGGACACAGAATTCCTTCCCTGGGCCTCAGGAATGTCCTTGCCCCTCTCCCTGCTACTGCACAGACAGCCATGATCTGGCAAGCCCGACAGTCACTTCCCACGGAGCTATGAATGAGTCTCGAGATTCCGTCTGCATGTGCCCGTCTGTGCCGCTCTGTGTGGGCCTCGCTGCATGTCCACAGGGGCCTGCGTGGGGAGGGGCCTGCCGCTTCTGAGGATGGAATGCTGCAGCTGGGTGCCCATCATCTGCCCACTGTGGGCCGAGCAGGGGGTGGGGGCAGGGAGCAGCGGCTGTGGCCGTGGACCCCACTGCGAGGCTGCTGCACGCACACGCTGCTGACATCTGCCTTCTGCTCTTTCTCTTTGGGTGGACATAAGAGGGAGCCTTTGAAAAGAACTCTGGGGCAGGGCAAGAATATGAACCCCTAGGCCTCAGGTCCCAAAAGTGGGATTTAAAACAGAAAAAAAAAAAAAAAAAAAACAGCTTGGGCTAGAAGTGGTGGCAGGCCCTGGAATCCCAGCTGCTCAGGAAGCCAAGGCAGGAGGATTGCCATAAGTTCCAAGGACAGCCTGTGCTATTAGCAAGATCCTGTCTTCAAAAACAAAACGGGGGTAAAAGAGAGGGATGGGATGGAGTCAGCAGTGTGGAAAGCCCTGGAGAGGGTGGGATATGAGAAATTCTGCACTGGCTTAGGTGACCACAGGGAGAGTGGCCCCAGCTTCAGAGTTCTTCCTGGGTCTCCCTGGGTTGGGGGAATTTGGCTTGCAAGATGCCGGTAGGGCCCAAGAATGACTGCCCTCACCTGGGATTTTCTATAGAGACTCCTGCGGATGGATCTTCCTGTCGCAGACGACAACACAGTGCACTTCAACTCCACCCTCATGGCTCTGATCCGAACAGCCCTGGATATCAAGATTGCCAAGGGTAAGGCAAGCTGTAGACTTAGGGGAGGAGTGGGGTGGGCTTAGACTGAAAGCAGAACTGTCTGAGGGACCCCTTTCCTTGTCCTCATTCTTGCATCTGTGTAAGCATTTACCCTCCAGCCAAAGGGACGCAGCACCTTACAGAGGAGAGCTCTGCAGCCCGCCCCGTCTTTGAAGTAGGTAGCGCAAAGAGTTGTGTGTTCTCATAGGGAAAAGGAGCCCTGGGCTGAGACCAGCCTGCGCCCCAAAGCCCCGAGAGGTAGGAATGAGTGAAGCAGGGAGTAGGACCCACATGGGGTCCCGCTGAGCTGACTTGGCCTTTGAGTAGGGAGACACTCCCAGGATCCAGAGAGAAGAGGTAGGATCTGAACCAGACCAGAAGGGTGTCGAATCTGTGGAGTCAGACCAGTGGGAAGAGGTAGGTTGAGGCCCTGCATTAATCTGACCTTAGTTACTGTCCTGAACTAGCTAGGGCCCTGGTCTTTATAAAGAGGCAGGCTGGCCACATGGCCAAGCCCGACTTACCCGAATTCAGTTGCTAAGAGTCGTTTTCTCCCTTTTATATGTGCGCTATGGCAGCCTGCTCCCCACCTCCCCAACCCTCCACCCCACCCCACCCCACCCCACACACATACACACACTTACACTTGAATAAAAGTAATTTTAAGAAATCTCTGATCTGGGTGGTGGTGGCACACACCTTTAATCCCAGCACTTGGGAGGCAGAGGCAGGCAGATCTCTGTGAGTTCGAGACCAGCCTGGTCTACAGAGTGAGTTCCAGAACAGGCTCCAGAGCTACAGAGAAACCCTGTCAAGAAAAAAAAAATTAAAAACCTCCAAGAGTTCTGATGGCTCTCAAGAGAAAGAGACCCCATCATTAGAGTTTTCGGCCCAGAGAGCCCAGGTAGCTCTCCTCCTTTGAAACAGAATTTCGTTCCTTTGCAGAAGAGAGAGGAAAGAGAGAAGAGGAAGAGACAATGTGAGCAGCTGAGGAGAGTTAGAGTCCTCAGGCTCCATCCTCGTTCTCCCACAACCTCCATCCTTCTTTATTTTTTATTTTCTGGCATCTCTCCCTTTATTTTTTAATTTTTTATTTTTTTAATTAATTAACTTATTTATTTTGATTTTTTTTGAGACAATCTCTCTGTGTAGTCTGAGCCGTCCTGGAACTCACTCTATAGACCAGGCTGGCCCAGAACTTAAAGCGATTTCCCTGCCTCTGCCTCCCGAGCGCTGTGAGTGGTGTTGGGCTCCCTATCTTTTTATATATTGACAGAATTTCCAGTACCCACTTGGTCCCTTTAAAGTAGCAGTGTCACCACTGATTCTGTGGGAGGCTCTAATCTGCAGCAGAGCAGGCTGCCGAGGCCTCATCTCAGCTCTGTTGCTGGTACTTTTATTTTAGTGCTGACAAACCATTTTAGGGATGCAAACCGGTGGTCGCAGCACACACCTTTAATCCCTGCAGGCGCATCTCTGAGTCCAAGGCCAGCCTGGTCCACGAGTGAGTTCCAGGACAGCCAGGGCTACACAGAAACAGTATAGGCCTGTGCACCACATGTGTGCCTGGTGTCCAAGGAGGCCAAAAGAGGAAGTCATATGCCCAGGAACTGGAGTTACAGGTGGTTGTGAACTGCCCAGTATAGATGCTGGGACCCAAAAGCGGGTCCTTTGCAGGAGAAGGAGGTGTTGTGATATTTTGATTGCATTCTGACACTTCCAAGACTGTCAAAACTTTGCTTTGAATCAGAGGGTGGAGCTAAGCTACTGACTGACTAAAATTAACCATAGAGGTTTTGGAGGACTGAGGACAGATAGACAGGAAGTAGTAGAGTGGGTCTTAGAGAAGGATGGAGAGAAAGGAGGTGACTGGTAACTTCTCTAATCATTCAGGTGCTTACCACATATCTGATTCCTGAGTTTTTACTGGTAAAGAATAATCAGATAAACGCATCTGGCAGCCAACATGGGCGCCATTTGTAGGCAGACTTTTCTGTTCCTCCTGCCAGCACCCAAATCACAACACAGAGACTTATTACTAATTATGGCAGCTTAGGCATGTTTCTAACTAGCTCATAACTTAAATTAACCCATTTTTATTAATTTACGTGTGACCATGTGGCTCGCATGCCTCCAGTAAGTGAGATTGATTAGCCTCTGAGCCGTCTCTCCGGCTCTCTCCCGTTTCATTTCTTCTTGAAATTTTCTATCTTTTTTACTAGCTGGTAAAATTTTCTCATTTTCATTGTTTTTTGTTTGTTTTGTTTTGTTTTTCAAGACAGGGTTTCTCTGTGTAGCCTTGGCTGTCCTGGAACTCACTATGTAGACCAGGCTAGTCTTGAGCTCACAAAGATCTGCCTGCCTCTGCCTCCTGAGTGCTGGGATTTCTTTTCTTTTTTCTCTTTCTTTCTTATTTTTCTTTCCAGGCTTTTGCTCTGCAGCCCTAGCTAGCCTGGAGCTGCTACTATAGACCAGACTAGCTTAAACTCAGAAGTCCGAGTACCTCTGCTTCCTGCGTGCTCGCATTAAAAACCTGGCCACCATGCCCAGCTGGATTTATTTTGAAGCAGGCTTTTGTTGTTTGGTTGGCTAGTTGGTTGGTTGTGACTGGGTCTCTATGTAGCTCTGGCTATCTGTATCACTATGTCTGTAAGGCCACAGGCTAGACTCAACTAACAGATCCACCTGCCCCAGCCTCTGAGTGCTAGGATTAAAGGCATGCCACCATGTCCTGCTGAGAGTGGTGTCCTTTAGTCTCTAAGGTTAGCTTCCCACTCTGTCTTAAGTTTATCCTGCATGCTGACCAGAATATGAGGGGAAGGCCCTGGGCGATCACCTCTGAGGCATTTTACAACCAACACTGTAAGATCCCTGCCAGTCAGGGATGCACGAGCTGTCTTTGGGCTCTCCCGTGAGGCCAGTGCACATTGTGGGAAACTCCTCCAACTGCCACCCTGCAGGGTTTGGGGAAACTGATGGCCCTTCTGTGTTGTATTGGCACAATCAGGCTCTTAGATGCAGTCTAAGAGGCCATGAGAAAAGAGGGTGGGGCTAGCAAAGGTTCTGAGCTTGTGGTGCAGATGCTCAGGAAGCTACGGGGACCTTGGACACAGTGGGCGGTGCCACAAGAAGAGGGGGAGGAGCTGGCGAAGGATCTGACCTTGTGGTGCAGAAGCTTGGACACAGTGGGTGGTGGGCCTTGTTGCTGTGGACACGACCCAGCAGAAGGAACTTTGGGAGAGAAGGTGTTTATTTTGGTTCAGTTTCAGAGGGATACAGTCCATCAGGGAGACATGGCCGCAGGAGCAGGAGACTGACTGATCACACGCATCCACCTCAAGGGAGCTGGCATTTTACAACCAACAGGAAGTGGGACTCACCCCCAGCAGCCCCCTTCTCCAGAGGGTCAACTGGGGGGGGGGGTTCCACAACCTCCCCAAACAGCACCACCAGCTGGTGATGAGGTGACGTGGGGGATGTTCATATCCAACAACCCGGCTATAAAACAGTGGAAGGAATGCACGCACGCCTTTAATCCCAGCACTCAGGAGGCAGAGGCAGGTGGATCTCTGTGAGTTTGAGGCCAGCCTGGTCTACAGAGTGAGTTCCAGAACAGGCTCCAAAGCTACAGAGAAACACTGTCTTCAAAACAACAACAACAAAACATCGTGGCAGGAAAGATGGCTCAGTGGATAAAAGCATTTGCTGTGCAAACTTGAGGACCTGAAAATCGCCATGTGCATGTGCACACACACGCATACACAAACACAAAAACAATAACAGCAAAACCTAGAGCATTATGGCTCTGTTGTAGCTCCTGTATTAGCAGGCAGAGACAGGCAGATCCTGAGAGTCAAAACCATGAGCTTTAGGCTCCAAGAGACCCTGTCTCAAGAGAGTAGATAGAGAGGAACTAGAGAAGGGCACCACAAGTCCTGCTGTGGCCTCTACATGTAGGGGCCACACCTGTGCACACAGCACACCCCACACCTGTGGACACAGCACACCCCACACCTGTGCACAGAGCACACACCTGTGTACACACCACACACCTGTGCACAGAGCACACACCCCACACCTGTGAACAGAGCACATCCCACACCTGTGAACAGAGCACATTCCACACCTGTGCACAGAGCACACACCTGTGTACACACCACACACCTGTGCACAGAGCACACACCCCACACCTGTGCACACAGCACACCCACACCTGTGCACACAGCACACCCACACCTGCGCACACAGCACACCAACACCTGTGCACACAGCACACCCCACACCTGTGCACAGAGCATGCACACCCACATCTTGTGCACAGAGCACACACCCCACACCTGTGCACAGAGCACACACCTGTGTACACACCACACACCTGTGCACAGAGCACACACCTGTGTACACACCACACACCTGTGCACAGAGCACACACCCCACATCTATGCACAGAGCACATGAGCACACCACACACCTGTGCACAGAGCACATGAGGACACCACACACACATACACGGACTAAAGGCTAACAACCTGCTTTTGATCCCTGGGACCCACATGGTGGAAAAAGAGAATGACTCCCACAAGTTTCCTGTCACCTCCACAAGAACCCACATAGGCACACACACACACAAATAAATGAATAGAATTAATTTGAGGTTCATCCTATATTAAATAAAACATACCATTTTTTAAAAAATAGTGGGGCTGGAGAGATGACTCTGTGGGTAAGAGCATTGCTCTTCCAGAAGTCCTGAGTTCAGTTCTCGGCAATCACATGAAGGCTCACAACCACCTGTAATGAAACCTGGTGCCCTCTTCTGGCCTGCAGAGACACATGCAGGCAGAACATTGTATACATAATAAAAATAAATCTGAAGAAAATTAGCACTTTAACACAGGCAGGCTACATGGCTCTATGCTCAGTGTTCCACGAGGCCAAAGTTGAGCCAACCAAGTTGAGCTCTTTTCTGAAGACTTCATAGAGAATACATTTCCAATTCTGTCCACATGTGAACATTGCTTGGTCCATCCACGACTACATAATAACTCTATTAAGTTGCAAACACATGCAATCTTAATGGGCCTCGGAGAGATGGCTCAGCAGTCAGAGCACCCAGGTTTGGTTCAAACCTCCTAACTCCAATTTCAGGAGATCTGACACCTTCTTCTGGCCTCCACAGTCACCAGAAATGCACATGGTACACACATACAAAGAAGCAAATCATACACTCAAAAACAAATAAAATCTTTCTTAAAAATAACTTCCCCCAGCCGGGTGATGGTGGCGCACGTCTTTAATCCCAGCACTCGGGAGGCAGAGGCAGGCGGATCTCTGTGAGTTCGAGACCAGCCTGGTCTACAAGAGCTAGTTACAGGATAGGAACCAAACCCTGTCTCGAAAATCAAACAAAAAAAAAATAACTTTCCCCCAAAAAAGCCAGGGGTGGTGAAGTATGTCGTTAGTCCCAGCATTGGGAGGCAGAGGCAGGTGGATTGTCAGCCTGAGGGCTTTCCACTCTACATATCAAGTTCTGGGTGAACTAGGGCCACACAGACCCTCTTCAAAATAAGATGTAAGAGATAGCAGGTCCCTCAGTGGGCCATTTTTTCCCACCCCCGTTTGTTTTTCAACACAGAGTTTCTCTGGCTTTCCTGAAATTTACTCTGAAGAACAGGCTGGCCTCGAACTCACAGAGATCTGCTGCCTCTGCCTCCTGAGTGCTGGTATTTAAAGGTGTGCACCACCACCGTACCTCTTTAATAAAACATTTGGACACAGACCTGAAAGAGCTGCGTGAGGCAGCCATATGTCAAAACAGTCACTGCAGAGAAAACAGCTTGTTCGGAGGTCAGCATATCCGAACCATCGTAAGAGGGGAGAGAGAGCAGAAGAGCTGGGGAGACAGCTCAGTCACTAAAGTGCCTGTCACTCAAGCGTGGGGACTGGAGCTTGGCTTCTCAGTACCTGAATAAAAGCTGGACATGGCGATGCACATCTGTAAACACAGCTCTGGAGAGCAGGTAGACAGATCCCTAGAATTCACTTTACAGCCAGTCTAGACGAATGGATGGGCTCCTTGTCCCCAAAGGTGCAGGAGACCCCACGAGAGATGGCTCCGTGAGCAAAGGGCTTGTCACCAGGTCTGCAAATCGGTGTCCAGCCTCCCAGTCCCATAGAGTGGGAAGAGAGAACCAACCTAAGCATCAGGCATGTGCCACCTGCCTCTCCTGTGTGGGCCAGGCTCCTCTGCCTCCCGAGTGCTGGGATTAAAGGCATACGCCACCACACCTGGCAACTTCTTACTTATTTAACATATATGGGTGTTCTGTCTGGGTGCCTGTCTATGCATCATGTGTGTGCTTGGTGCCTGCAGAGACTGGAAGAGGTTGTCTGATTCCTTGGGTTCCTGGAGCTTGAGTTACAGGTAGTTGTGGTCCTGGGAAGAAAACCTGGGTCTTTTGCAAAAGTAGTATGTGTTCTTAACCACAAACAGTCTCTCCAGTCTTTAGCTTGCTTTTGTTTGGTTGGTTTTATTTTTGTTTTTTGTTGTTTTGGATTTTTCAAGACAGAACTTTTCTGTATAACATCTCTGACTGTCCTGGAACTTGCTCTATAGACCATGCTGGCCTCCAACTCACAGAGATTCACCTGAATCTGCCTCCCAAGTGCTGGGATTAAAGGTGTGCATCACCACACCTGGCTTTATTTTATTTTTCAAAAGAGTTTGCTTCTTTTTTATTTGGCTTATTTTGTTTATTTTATGTGAATGAGTCTTTTGCCTGGGTGTACGAGTACTACCTGCAAGCAGAGGTCAGAAGAGGACATCAAATCCCCTGGGACTGGAGTTGCAGATGGTACCATGTGGGTGCAGGAACCGAACCTGGGTTCTCTGAAAGCAACAAGCACTGAGCAAACTCCCCAGATGGTAACTAGCTTCCCTATACAGCCCAGGACCGCCTTCCCAGGGAGCTGGCCTGCCCACAGTAGGTGGGGCCTTCTTACATCAACCATCCAAACAACCCCGCAGACAAGGGCCAGGCCCATCTGATCTGGCTGTCCCTCAGCTGATACTCTAGCGAGGCTGAATCAGATTAACAGTTAAAGCTAAGTAGGACACTCCAGAAAAGGTATACCACTGAGTCACATCTCCAACCAAGCCTCCAGTGTCTGGGACTTCAGTTCTGCTCCAGGGGGCCACACAGGTGGAGGTGGGGGGCCAGGCAGATGTGTCCGTCACGATGAAGGCTGTCACCGTAACAGCCCCAAGGTCTCTGTGGCTCAAACCAAATGGGTCATTTCTCTGCTGTCTACCTCCTGTTTGTGAACGGGAACTCTGCTGGTCAGAGTCCCTTAAAGCTAGGGCAGAGGAAGCTACTGCCACAGCGCACAGTGACCCCAGCACTGCTGGGGCAGACGAGACGGACTTTGAGTTCTGGGCCAGCCTGGCTATTTAGTAAGATCCTGCCTCAAAACACCAAAGAAAGGATTGACTTGAAAAAGACTCTCTGACCCTACTGTCACCTGCCTGGGCTCACAAAGTAAAGGGATATATGGAGGACACCCATACTGCTAATGAATCCTCCAAGTGGCAGGTCACGCTACTCATACCTGTCTTGAAGGGTCACAATCCTGCTCTCCCGACCTGGAGCTCCAGGGGCCCCCATGGCTGGGATACGGGGCTAGAAACACGCTACAACAAACATTTTGTGCAGTGGACTAGCGGGGGAAAGGGCTAGTAGCCTCTCTCGGGTGTCAGGGTAGCCTAGGCTCCTGTCACAGATCACTGGCTTGCTTGTCTGTGTTCCGTTACTAAACATACCCCAAACTGGATATGGTTTACTCAGGAGGCAGAGGCAGGTGGATCTCTAAGCTCGAGGCCAACTTGGTTTACAGGACAGCCCAGGGCTGCACATAGAAACCCTGTCTAGGGGGCTGGAGAGATGGCTCAGTGTTTAGGAGCACTGACTGTTCTAGAGGTCCTGAGTTCAATTCCCAGCAACCACATGGTGGCTCACAACCATCTATAATGAGATCTGGTGCCCTCTCCTAGGCTGCAGGTACGCATGCAGGCAAGAACACTGTATACATAATAAATAAATAAATCTAAAAAAAAAAGTTCAGAAACCCTGTCTAGAAAAAAAAAACAAAAAAAAAATTAGACTTAGTCATGCCCCTGCCTCTCACTAACATATTAAGCAGTCCTGTCTTTATCTTGGTATTAGAACCCAAGGCCTTGTACATGCTGGGCAAGTATCTGATTTTTAGTTTGTATTTATTTATCTTGGGTCCTGGGGATGGAACCCAGATGTCTGTGTATGCAAACACTTTACCACCTGAGCCATATCCCCAGCCCTCCTTCTGAGTTAGAGTCTCGTTAAACTATCCAGGCCAACTTTGGACTCATTTTGTGATTCATTCATTTTCCCTGTCTCCTCTTCGTCTTCTCCCTCTCTTCCCTCCTCCCGTGTGTGTGTGTATGTTTGTGTGTTTGTGTGGTATATGTGGTGTGTGTGGTATGTGGGTATGGTATTTGTGTGTGCAGTATGTACACGTGAACATCCGGGAATACTCATCCATTGGTGGGTGTGCCAGAGGAAGGATGTCAGGCCCCCTCCTTTGTTGCCTGCCCCCTTGCTCACGTTTTGTTCGTGGCTCTGGAAGTTCAAGCCCACAAGGCCACATCTGCTCACCAAATGGTCCTGGGCAGCATGGCCAGCCAGAAAAGTCTCGGGACTTCCACCCTGCAGTGCTGGTGTACAGCCATGCACAGCTCTTCCTATGGCTCCTGGGAATCCAGACTGAGGTCCTTGCACACACAGCATATTCTCCTGCCCACTGAGCCATCTCCCCAGCCCCAGGCCTGCCTCAGCCTCCCTCGTACCAGGATAGCAGGCTTAGAACAGCAGTTTTTATATTTTTGTGTAGTGGAAGCTGGCCTAGAATTTCCAGGCCTCTTGTTTCTTTCTAGCTCTGGGCGCTGGGTCTGTAGGCATGCACCCACTCAGTTCTGTCTACTCAGATAACAGCACAGTAAGGCTGGTGTGTGGCTCAGCAGCAGAGCATGCTCTTAGCATT